>NC_092826.1:117618252-118218252 GCF_039878825.1 Excalfactoria chinensis | reverse complement strand
CTTACATCTTCTCTCTTTGTTTTTGTCTTTATTCTTTGGCTTAATATGGGCACAACTGGGCCTTTTTTGAGCCTGTGATAAAGAAGGGGCAATTGAGTTTTCTCTTCCCATGACATGTTAAGGGGAATGGATGGATGCCGCTTTTGCACTTCTCTGCAATCACATCCTCAGAAGTGCCACCTCACCAAGACAAATCCAGCCCTCTCATTTTGGACTAAGTGGTAAATTGATGCAGAGGGCCATGAAACAAACTCATAAATTAGTCTACTTAAAAGGCTGCACTTTACATATTTAAGGATAATTGGACCATCATGACTAATACATTGAATGACAAAATATCAACAGGAAAGTAGCCATCTATGTTCACCTCCTATCCTTAGATTAAATAGCAGGAAATTCTAATTATTTCCCCCGTCCTTTATATCCTACTGGATGTGATCATGGAACCCGGATTATTTTTTTTTAATGTGAAATGGTTTTTCTTAACTACACTGTCATGGCATTAAGGAAACAGATGTAAACAAGAGACTTACTATTGTTTATGTGGCCTTGTATATGACATACCAAGGGCATCATTTCTATTGCATCCCGGCCTTGTTCAGCAGTGAACTAGAGAAAACGAAGTAATGCAACAGTTTTTTCTGTGAACAGTGCAGCAATCCTATTTGCAGGGAGATGGCTTTTGTTGTTAATACGTTGGCTGCATCAAACTGATGACAGTCTTGAAAACGGATACCTCTGTTGCACAGTCCTGTTTCCATGACAGTAGCCAGCAGTTCTCCAATGGGGACAGGAAGGCAGCCTTCCCTTATGGAGCACACCTGGTTACCTACAGTTATCTCCAGAGAATATTTCAGATTCCTAATTATTTGCCATTCTACGCAGATCCAGAAATGGACACTGAAAAACTCTATTATTCTTATCAAAGCATGCTGATATAAGAAAGGACTACAAAATACTGTTATCTTCTCACTTTCATGCCTCTTTATAGCCTGATTCTGAGATGTGATATACAGCCTTCAATTAGATGAAAACTGGCAGAAAATTAGAAAGTGGAAAGGAAGCAAAATAGCAAGAATCTGAAGTTTCTGTGCCTTGAGGGCAAATGAGCAATCTTGCTGGTAGTCATCAGTACTAGATAAGTAGTATATGATATAAAATATCAATGACTTTCTTTACTTTCTTATTTTTAATCACTATGTGGTGTCCTATGGAGACTGTGTGTTCAGCTATGTAAGCAGAAGTAAATGAAGGTTAACAATGGGAAGCTACTTCTGTCTCCCTTTGCTGATGTGGTGGGCTGACTGATGCTGTACATGTCCTACCCTTTGGGGTGCTTCATCCTTCCTCGTGCTCAGTTGTCTCAGTGAAACAGATGTTCTCTTCTTTAAGTGGGAATTCACAGATCTGGACAATAATATAGGAAAACAAGACAAGCCAGAAAACTCCTGTAGGTTGATTTATTTTATTCGTTTTGCAATTCATTTTTTTTTTTTTATTATTTTGAATTTTCTCCTTTCTTATTTTTAATAGTCAGAACAACCATGTAACAATAATAAACTGAAGAAAGGATATTTCGGGAACCAGATTCATCCAAGCAGATTGTGGAGACAGGAGGATATACCCAAGTATTGTTCTTCCAGCCTGGAAGCTAAGAATGAGCAGAGTAATATGAGCTGATTAAAAAAAATCTTACTTGAGAGCATCTGGGTTCAGTTGTGTTGTACTCAGAAAAAAATAACCAATGAAAACTCTCCCCTCCAACTTTTTCTGGATCCATTAAGCACATCAAACAAGCAGGATGGTGCTTTCATTTGCTTCTCTTCCCATTTTTCTCTATGTATTTTCTCTCTCACCTCTCTGTATGCACAAATAAGCTTAATATCTGTCCACTCCCATATAAAACTAACTCAAACCTGTGTAGTAATATCTAGACAAGGTGATGGGGTCCAGTTTGCTGCAGGATGTTCTAGTGCCTAAAGCTATACCTCTAAGTCCAATCTTCAGCTGTCTTCATACCAGCAACCACTCCTCTTGCTGCAGCATCTGATAGCATGAGCTTCCCTTGTCTCCCAGTTTTATAACCAGATTTAAGTCCTCACACCTTCCTTTCTAATAATAAATGGCATCTCACTCTGACTTGCACTGTTTGTTTTGTTTGTTTTTGTTCAGTCCATTATAATTTTCATTGTCTTTGTTGCATGTCTCCAAGCTCCATGCTGTAATTTTTCTATCTTCCTGTCTTTTCACATCAAGGTATACCAACTGCTTTATTTCCTCCTCCTGTTGCTTTTAATAATTCTTAGCCCACCCTTTCTTCTTCAGCTGAGGCTTGCCTGTTCTCCCTTGCTTTGATTCTCCCTATCCTCATTATCTCCCAGATACCATTCATGTGTTTCTGTGTTCATATGTGCGTTTTCCACCTCAGCATAGTCAGAAACTATCCTGCATCCGGTTTCTCTTTTTCAGCAGTCAGTCTCAAGAAGGAAAGTCTTGCATCTTCTCTGTCTATAGATCCTGCTTTTACCTTCCAAATTGCAATGGTGTGGCTGACCTTTTTCATGCTTCCTCACCAGGTCCCAGTGCATTTTCCTCTCCCCTCCTGGTGTGGAAAGTAAGCTGGAACATGAGCCAGCTTTCACCTTTTGGCATGGGTGTCTCCAGCTTCCAGAGCACTGCCTTGCCGGTCACCCTTCCATCTCCCATTTTTGAGTGACATTTCTTCCTGAGATACAAAACCTGCTCATCAGCTCACGTAGCTTGATTGCTATTAAAGCAGCAGGGAGGCATGTGGAGTTGCAACTCCTGAGGAGCCAGCCCCTGCTGCTTGTATATTATTTAAGTGATGCAAATGTTCAAAGGTTGACTTTATATTTTTCTTCTCAGAACTGTCATACTTCTTCTGTAGTGATATCACTTATATATTTATATAATGCTTGAGAGTTATTTATTCTTCCCTAATTAATGTTAGGCAGACATATGTGGAAATCTTGTGAATGATGGGTGAATTTGCTTCTCTTCAGTGTCAAGTTTAGAATGGTATAAATAAAAACTGGGGGATACCTCTGCTGTTACTTAGCACTGCTGCTGAGAGTTTGGGGCACACCAAACCACCTGCAAAACAATAGCTCCCAGTGTGCTCTCATGTATTTTGTCTGGAAGTGCTTCAGAGCATCCATTTTCTCCTAAGGTGAAACAAGGTCTTGTGGGGCACTGGGTACAGCATCAGCCCCAACAACCCCGTGATTGCTGCTCGCTGGGCTGCGACAGCAAATCCCTTCAGGAGATGGGGAAGCCTTTGCTGCAATTTCAAGCAGTCAGACATGAGCCAGGTTGTTGCTTTTGTGAAGTGAAAGGAAATTGCTCTCTGAGGGGCAGCCTTGGTAGCATATATATTTCTTTAAATAAAGAGCTCATGTTATGAGAACAAGTGATGCCATAGGTAGAGAGTGATGGGCTCGTTGCCATGGGAACCACTCTTTCTACTTGAATAGCAAAACCAATAATTGCTGAAAACCTACACTGTGTGCTTGGAGTTTGGACCTTTTTGCTTTGTAGGTTTTGTGACAGAAGATACAATGGATTCTGCAAGAAAACAAAATACCTGTGGTTGCTCTGTGTTGTTCCTGACTTGCCCCAAATGCTGTGAAGTGATATTAATGTTGTGCCTTAAATTAAATAGGGGCTCATGTTCTCAGAGTAACTACGTATAGCTTTGAATCCCCCCTCCCTATGGGGCGATTTTGGAGTGAACCCATGAGCCAGTCTCTTCCTTGCTCTAGCTCTCCTCTTGGAGCCAGCATGAGAATCAACATTGATCTGTAGTCCTGGTGTCAAAATAAGATGTTTTTTTGTATTTATACTAGAAACATGAAAAGGTGCATTGATTTATATGTAAATATTTTGTTTTTAGCAATGTGACATATTCAGCAAAATGATTTCATTATGACAGAATATAGTTCATGAGCGTTTACTCCCTCAACTATTTTCAGTCTTGCTGATCTTTCACACTTCAGAGCTCCAGGGATCTTATTAAATCCTTTGGTTTGTAAAATATATCAACAGCCTGAAAATAAGCAAGAAAAATGATTGGAAGAAAACTTGGTTTTTCCTCTTTCCCATCACCAGCGACTTGTTCATAAGGTTTTTGTTTTCTTCCAGGTTGCAGTGTCTCATAAGGGGGCTGTTTCATTCTTGTAATACTTTTGGTGGTGCTTTTTGGTTTGTTTTGCGTTTTCTTCTCCACTCTCTTTAAGACAGAGCAGATTTTATTGTTATGTTATCTGTGGGGATAACAGATGTCAAGGCCTGGGGTGCCATTAGAGCCACTAGACACACTCTGACAGTGCAGAAGTAGGTGTTGCGATGAACAGACCACTAAAAAATTGCATCAATAGACTTACTTCAATTGCTTCCTTTCCTGAGGCATGTTCTGGGCACTGAAACACTTGATGTGAGTCATCGCTCAATATATTAGCGTATACTGGTCCCAGTTTTGCCATACGGATTTAGTGTAGTTTGGTCTGGCCATTGATTTGATATCTACAATTGCAGGATACTGCTAGCGAATCTATGAGGAATTTATTTCTAGTCTCTTAAAGTCATGTTAAGTAGTTTTGTGAGTTTGAGGTTTATTATCTACAAAGCACTGAGACGAGAAAAATGGCCTGACACTGAGCTGTTACTGAACATGGCACAAAAATAATCTCTGCATTTTAGCACATTGTAGGTAATCTATTTGTTTCATGCACTGACAACGTTTGTAAATTGGAATTTACCTTCCAGAAGGTGAATCAGTCACAGTTTTAAGCTGCTTAGGGGACTGTTGTACCCATGCTTCAGGGAAAGTTGAGTCCTTATTTCTTGTACAACTTATTGATGGCTGATCAAACTTCTGATGAAACAAGTCCTTACCTGGAGGAAGACAGCAAAGATCTCAGCTGGGATAAATCTGTGTCAGGGCAATCTTTGTAAGCCCTACGAAGTCAGTAATGACTTAAAATGCTCTTAATCTGGGTAGGCAAAATGAATCCAGAAATCAGCTTTCTCCGCTGAATAGGAGCAGAAGGGTTATTTGTTTTTTTGCATACTTATTCATAGGATTATTTCAAAGTGATTTGGAGTGTTTCCATTGATTTTTTTCCTTCCACAGCCCCTCAATAAAAGTGTTATTGCATCCCTGATTTCTTAGTTAGAGCAGTCTTCTGGTGTCTTCTCCAACAACTACCTTTGTATTTAGGAGCCCACATTTGTTACTTCCTTTGGGTTAGCAGTGGTGCCCAGAGCCTGATCTCAATTTATTCTGGGGTGTGGGAGCATGAATGGTATAATACTGTCTAAGATGTAATTCTGCATAATGTATTCACAAAATAATCAGGCATTTGCAATTAAGACGCAACAGTCATGAAAATAATGAGTCACAACAAAAAGAAAAAAGAAACTTACTGCTGGTCAGGAGGAAGATGAAGCTCTTTATGTGGAGACCTTTATCCTGCTCCATTTCCCTGCCCTGATGTGGACAGGACTAGGAGACCTCTGCACTGTCTGCTCTTTTCTGGGACAAAGGACAGGGCTGAAATTGAACAGAACACTGATGAAGTCACAGCCCAGTCTGATCCTTATCTCACAGCTGATCAGTCTCACTGTGCAGCAAACTCTATCCCTGGTACCCATTCCCCTGCGTATTAGGAGGGCAGTCCTTGGCACTGGTCAGAGACTCATCTCCATGTGTTTCTCTGAAGAAGAAGGTAGAAGGAGGCAGGATGGAGAGATTTCCTCCTTCCCCTTATTTTGAAAGACAAAAGGCCTGATCCATGTTTTGAGATTTATTTATTTTTTCTCCACTTTCCCATTAAGAGTGCCTATTCCTTTTTGGTTATTTACAGAAAAAAATGCTTGTTTCCATCTTTCTGGGAGTCCTTCTTGGGGATATCTGATAAGCTGACCTAAATTGGTGCCAAGGTGGGTCCTTGATGGCAGGTCCCCTGTCCACCCTCTTTGCAGAACATCACCTTTTTTTTTGCTGACAAACTTATGGATGTCAGTTTGCCAGGAAAACAAACAATCTCTCTGACACAGAACCAGAAAGCTGATGTCTGTTCTTTAAACTGTGCCCACACCTCTCAACCCCGATAACTGGAAGTAATTGGGGTTTTAATAGGTGAAGTATGTTACTCTACTTGCTCATTTCAGAGCCTTTTTTTGCCTACTTGAAATTCATAGAAATTCTTGTTCTTGAGCCTGTTTACTCTGCAGATGATGAATATGTACATGCCTTGCTGTAAAATGCTTTCACAGTTTTGCTTCTACTTTATTTATTGAATATCTTCCATCTCCTTTGTCTTGTTAGCAAAGAGTTGGTGGCTGAAGCAGGCTTCATTTCTGTGGGTGATTAACTTTGATTTTCCTCTTGTACACTGTAATCAATGCCTGCACACCGGAAAGCCGTCTTTTAGCCTCTAAATCAACATGATTGCTGTCCTTGTTGCTGAGTTGTTTCCAAGCTCTCAGTACGTTGTTGTAAGTTAGAGAGATTCTCGTACAAGTTCATGCAGGGGATTGAGCTAGAATTAGGCAAGACTATTTTTTCACACCTGAGTGGGATTCTAATTCATCAACTGCCTTCTTATTTAGGGCTATCTGTACTCTGATGTGCCTTTCTGTATATAGCAAAATCAGGGTGCAGACAAAGCTGGTGGTAACCTATCAAGAAGGCCAACCAGTATCCAGTTGTTAATATCTTTGCTTGTGGGAATAACACAGAGAAACCTGAGTGACTATTTATCATGCAGTAGTACACTTTGACAGGGATTTCCTTGATTTCCACTACCAACTTCCTTGATCTTTGGGGACAGGAACAATTAATTACATGGGAAGTCACAGTGTAGCATCTTGTGACTCCAAGTTCAATTGGTAGTATTGCTCCTTTGTAATACACAGTCTACACTCCATGGCCTTTCTCAGTTTACTTGGTGGTTGAGGCAGTGACTTCAGTGAGGGTACAGGTTTTTTAATATATTTATATAGTGATGATACTTCCTCTTTTCTCACCTTTATTGAATGCTTCAGTCTCTGCTCCCCAGAGTGTGAAAGGAGACCTTTCTAGGGACTTGTCCTGTTCTTGCACTGTCTTGGACACTTGTTGATGATTACACCATTTGGGGATAGTGGCTCTTTGGTCCTGCAATGTATAGCCATCCCTATGTCTTAATTTCCCTCTCCTGACCTATAGCTGCATACATTCAGCACACAAAACAAAACTTTCTACAACTGCAGGTCTGAGCCTCCGCTTTTACAAGCAACTATATTGAGTAATCCCCACCATCAATGACTCCATGTATTTAAATGCACAACCTGGTGCTCTTTATCATTATATTTCTATTAGTCCTGTCTTTGCTGCCTAATTTTTTTTTAGATGATTTTGTTATTGTCCTCCTTGCTAGCAGTGAGTTTCTACTTTGAAATCTTGGTAGGAAATGTACCGATGACGCAATGTAATTAATTAAAACGCTGATGAATGTGAATAGAAAAAATGAAAAGATTGATCTGTAATGAATTCTGCTTCTAATTTTCCTCTGGCCTGATGAAACCTTTCTTCAGCCCAGCTGGTTGCAGTCACTTTAACCACTTGAAATTTCCTGCATTAATTCTTAATTCATTTAGTAAACCTCTGTGGTAGCTTCGCAAGGAAGTGCAAGGAAGATGCGATGTACCAGATCTCCTTTCTGTAGAAAATAAGTTTTTAATCAAAGATTGACAACAGGCTATTCTGATGTAACCAGGATTGGGAAAGTACATGCTAAATATTGTTTCTTTTTATGTCTTAAGTTACTCTTCTTTTTCTTTGTCCCCCACCACAACCTTTTCTGAACCTACGTGTGCTAGTGAGGCCAGATTATCACACCTTGAGGCTGTCCTCAAAGCCTTCCTTCTCCCTTTTTTAATGAACAGTGTTTTCTGTGTTTCCATGCTGGACAGCCTTCCATGATAGGGCAGCTGTGCTGCCTTTGCATCTCTGACATGGTTGTCCTGGACAGAAATTGGTAAAGCCATTACATCTTAAATGTTTGATGGAACCTCTGTTTTCCTTCATCCTTGTGGCCTCTTGCTTTTAGCAAGTCAAATACTCTTCTCTTCTTCCCTCTAGGAATCCTTTCCCACAGCTTTCTACTATGGCATAGGTTGAAAACTCCAAGCAGGACTTCTTTTTTACCTTGGATGCATGGAAGCATCAAGCCTCCTGCAATTCAAAGTCTGAGCTTTTTTGTTCAGCTTGTATTTCCATCAGTTCCCTTTATTTCTCTATGAGTTGTGCCCACAGACTAACACTGATCTATCTCTTTAATCATTTCAGGAGAATTAACCCAGCATTGCTCCATCCCAGCCTATTTACTACAAGCAGCTCTTTTGTATTACCTTGATTAGGTGACAAAAAAAGTTTAAATTTAGCATCATCCCTTGTTGGCTGTAGTGACCATGCAGTCTGCTGTCTGTCAGCTTACATTCAGACCCCCACCTTCAACACAAAGAGCATATGGAACAAACTCTTCACCACTGTGCTCAGCTCAACAGCCAGGCTTGAACTTTGTAGGTGTTCAGGTCCTCAACAGGACAATGACACAGCAATTATGTCAGTAGAAGTTGTTATAAAGCAGTGTGCGTAGCTGATCATTTTTCATGCTGAGTGTTGCAGGGTATTGTCCAGAGCAAAACATCTTAGGTTAAGGATGGGAAATAAGGCCAATTCAGTGATGACATCCATCACGTCAATAGCGATGAGTAAACAAAAAGTCACAGCTCCTTGGCAAGGCTCCTGGAGCTAAGTAACGCTAGTGGTTAAACTAGTTTTGAGACTGCCAGAGTTGTGAAATATCATTATGGTAATTTGGTAGAGGCAATAGCGTTAACTGAAGTGAAGGATGACTTGTAGAATTTGTCAGATTATGGCAATTTGTGGATATAATTATATTTTGATTCATTATAACTTTGGCTTGGAGCACTTAATTTCATGTGTTTATTTAATTCTGCTTTGCAGCTGAATGTCTCGCGTTGCATATACCTTGCTTAGGCTCATAGGCACTTAAGAGAAAGAAGATGTGATTTTTAGACTTAGAAATTTTGGTACACTAGACGGATTTTTCCAGAGTTTTTCTGTGATTAAGGACAAACAGCACTACTCACCTCTGGGGTGCTTGGTGTTGCCTGAGAGCTCCTGAGAAGTCCTCTGCATTACCCAGCGCTGTATGAATACTTATTGCATTCAAAGTACCTCATGACACACACAGAGATGGATCCACTCCAGCACAAGAAAAGCGTTCTCATCTTCAGGCAGCTCTGGCTGCTTTTCAGGAAGCAGATGCCTTGTGGTTTCAAAGGCAGGGAAAGCCTGGCACATGTACTGTAGCTTCCTTGATGACGGAGTCACGGCATGCCATGTAGAGCACTGGGCATGCTGTCAGCAGTAAAACTGGTCCTTTGTGGAGAGGTTCTGTCTCAAGGGGGATGTGCAGTTGCTTTTTTGTTTTTCTCTCCTTTCCTCCTGGAGCCTCTTGAAATAAGAGATTTCGGGGTGCTCTAAAGCTAAAGCATCCTGTTGCTTTGAAATAAGAAATATGTGCAAAGGCAGCTCGCGCTGCATCCCTATGTGGATACTTTTTAGAGCTCCTCCTATTCAGAAAACTCTTGTAAATGCTTTCAGTCTGCTTTGTTCCCACTCCAGATCAAAGCTGCATGAGGTCTTCAGTTTAAAGGAAAAAAGAAAAGAAAAATCAATTACTTTGGCTCACATTGTTCCCTAAGCTGAGAGTTTGGCTCCATGAATTAAGGGAATCCTCTATGCTATCAGGGAAGAATTTCCCATCAGTATAGCCATGGAAGACTCACCCACATATGTGCCGGAGCCTGCACCTAGCCAGGGTTGTAGCCCTGATCTAGTCCATTTTTCTGTATAGTAGTTCTTCTGCCACAGCCGTAACTGATAATCAACCAAGAATTTACCTTTGCTCTGGGGTTTGCTTTGACTGAAGCTGCAGTTCCAGTGAACTGCTGAGGTCCTCTGACCATTCTTCAGGGAGATGGATCAAGAGAAGGAGTCTTATTTTCAAGTACTTGGATTGGTATTTACATTCTTAATTTTGAAATCAGCAAAGGAACCTGGTTCCCAGAAAAGATGTAATGTTCTCACAAAAGTATCACCCAACCTCATGTGAAAATCACACAGAACAGTTGAGTTCTGTATCGATGCCCCGAGGTAATAATTTCTCTTAGGAGCATTTTTATAGTCATACAAAAATGTTTCTACTGGAAAAGAAGATCAAATAACTCTAAATCCTAGTTTCAAAGTATTTTGAGCCTGGGTCTGAAATCTGCTGGATGTTCCTCTTTGTCGCATCACCAGTGGTTTTGATGCAGCTCTGCATGGGGGACAGCTTGATGCCCTCATGTGCCCTCCCTGCCACCGCTACGTCCTTCAGCAAGGCATGCACACCCGGCCCGTCTGTGTTCCAGCAAAGAGAAAGGCACTTGGTTTCAGTGTCACTCCTTCCTGTGCTCCTCCTTGTTTGCTACGAGTTCAGTAAAATACTGATGATAGGAAAGGACATTGTTGTACCTCCTGGAGCAGCTCTCACCTCGCGTGCTATGAGGCACTTGTGGCAGATTGTTACTTTGAACAGTTGTATAGGTTTGCAGCAGTTGTCTTCAGTGGCTGCATTGTTCCTGTGTCCACTGGTCCCCTCTCCTAGGAATAGGAGGTGAATATGGGTGCTTTTATCTTGAGACCATGCACTACTCTCCTGAAGGATCTGTTCCTGGTAACATTTGCATTTGACTCATGTAGCTGCCTTTCTGTGACCATTAGAGAGAGTAAAGCCACTCTGAAGCATGCTGTTGTCCATTAAGTCCCCTTCTGTGGCTGTGCCTATGGATGACATTCCCCTAACCACAGTTTTTCATAGGGAGGACTTCTGTAAAGACTTTTATGTCCTTTGAAAACATGGATGGTGTGCTCTTCCCTGAGGTTGCATGGAGTACCCATAGCTTCTCTGGGCAGCTGTGCCAGGGCCTCACTGCCTTCTGAGTAAAGAATTTCTTCCTAATATCTAACCTAAATCTCCCTTCTCTTAGTTTAAAGTCTTTCCCCTTTATCACCATTAGATTACCAGTTTCTTCTTCACATGTTCCTGAAGATACCTCCCATATTTATAGACGTAATTTTGCTCTGTTTGTTTCTCCTGATATCATGCCCTGTGAGAGCAAACAAGCACTTCATTGGGGGTTATTCACTACCAGTTTTGCTACATCTCCAGGTTGATCTGATCTCTGAGAGCCTGCATCATCTTTGCTGTTTTTTTATCATCATCGAGTTGTTACATTCTAATTATCTTTCTGCTTTCCAGGATCTCTTATTTTTTTAGTACAGAGTTCTCTTGTAGTTTTTTGCCTGCAGACACAGTGCTTCGTTGAGTTTGTGAGCTACAGCTTTTCGGTTTTTCTCCCACTTGTCAAATTTATCATCCAAAGTTTCAGCTACTGACACCACTTTACTTGGCAGGATCTGATGATGCTTTCTGAAGGCTTCTGTATCTGTGGATTCTGTATAGTTATATAACCTTTACCAAGCAGTAGCTTCTAAAAAGTAGCGATATTCTTCATGACAAAACTTTCTAGTTAATGATGAGTATGTAGTTTTTATATAACTCTGATGCCTTAAATATTTACTGGACACAAAGAACCTCTAAATGCTAAGAATTAGTGAATCCAGCTTGCTGGCACCAAAGTGTCTTGCTTTCTCTGCAGATCCTGAGCTGCATCCTCAGACGCTTGCTTAAATGTAGGCATCCACAGAATGAAAGTATAAACAACTGAGACAAATCCTATTTTAAACAGGCCTTTAGAACAACACAGCAAGCTTCCTCCATATTATCTCAGAACTCCTCATACCCAGAATCCTGCCCTTGGCTGGTTGGTGTGTCAGTGCAGGATACTGTGGTTGTTGACTTGGCAGGAAGAAACATGGCTGCATCTCTTCAGACACAAATAATGGAACAGATATATTTGCTTCATATGTGGTAGGATACATACATACATACATATATATATTTATATATCAGAAATAAAGTTAATATAAGAGCATCACTCCTAGGTGAAATCTTCCAAGTTCTACATTTGTGCATGTACAGGTTCTCTTCTTTATATAAACCCAGATGGTCACAGAGAGCTTAGTGAGCCTTTGGGTTTTATTGCATTTCATTTCATTCGGTATTGATATAGCTTATCCACTAGTAATACAGCACATACTATTACATTTATTATAGTTATATTTTAAGTTGTGTTAGCTCTTTGTCCCTCTTCTATGTATGGTTGTGAAGAAGGTTTAT
Source organism: Excalfactoria chinensis (assembly GCF_039878825.1). NCBI lineage: Eukaryota > Metazoa > Chordata > Aves > Galliformes > Phasianidae > Excalfactoria > Excalfactoria chinensis. Next base: position 118,205,875 of record NC_092826.1, on the reverse strand, counting down.
TCTCCCAGTGCAGAGGTGTATTTCTTGAGATATCTTCATTGTGTGTGAAGAACAGTAGAAAGAACTGACTCTCTTTTTCCATAACATACTTGAGAAATAAGCTTCTTTTCCTTCATTGATTGTGGCGAGCAGGGAAACTGGGGATATTAGCCTTCCTAATCTTTGTGAATATTCCCAAGCAGATACTAGCTTGTTTGCTAATGGTTTAGCTAAGAGACATACAGCTAGGCAGTGGGCTGCCTGGATGTGTTTGCTGTCTGTGGTGAGTGGGGATGGTCCCAACGCATGGTCCTCTCTTCCTTCCTGAGAGCAGCAATGCCTCTCAATCATTGGAAAGTTCCCGAGACAAGCCAGCAGACCCTGAAGGGAGATGGGGGAAGAAAGAAAACAGTTTTCAAGGGATCTAGAGGAGAACAAAGGAAGTGTCACACCAGAAAGCTGCTAGCTTGGACTGGAAATCAAAACTGGAAGAAATGTTGCATCCTGCTAAACATGACCTGACTTCCATAGGCCTTGAATTTTAAGAGTGGCCTTCTTCTAGCATAATCGCTTGGGTTCAAACAAGATCATGCTTTAGTGGACCAAGAGTCAACCATATCTCTCATGCACCATCTCGTATTAGAAATAGAGGAGTGTTGCTTATCTTATGGACATGTGTTATGGCAGCATTACCACTAGGCTTCTTTGTTAGAAAGCTGTTCAAACTGTGTCTTGGTGGAACTGCTGTATGGTGCTCAAAATTCCCTGTTTTGTCCTGTATCCAAATCTGGAATAACATGCCTGTCCCAATACGTGGCCTCTGTGAGTGGAAGGCTAGTGTGTGTATATATATATATATATATATATATATATATATATATATATATATATATATATATATATACTTTTTTTTTCTCAGTGGAAATACCACAAAAACATACTCTCTGTCCTGATTTATCCAGTATTCAAGAAGTCTGGATTTTCTTTATGATTTCAAAACACATGGCCAGAAAGTATGTTTCAACAGCATACGTTCTTTTTCATCAGGCAGGATAATAAGGCTTTTCAGGAGCATAGCATTTACTTGATCTTGGCTAATCAGTGTGAGACTTCCATCTGCCTTGTTAAAAATGTAGAAGCAAAGTAAGCTAATAAAGCTATGAGGAAAAATATCTCTTCTTTCATTCTATTGCCCCACGATGTCGGAGGCAGATGTTGGTGATACGTCAGTAGAAGCTGCACCTTCCCATAAATATCCCATTATGTTTTGTTATTCTACAACAGAGATGGCAGCAGAGGGGCGGCCTGACAAAATGGCATCTGACACAGAAGTGCTTCTGAAGCAATGGTGTGTCATTGAATTTCTGCATGAGGAAGAAATGTTACCCAGTGGCGTTCATTGATATTTGCTGAATGTTTATGGTGACCCAACAGTTAATGCCAGCACGTTTTGGTGGTGGGTGGTGTGTTTCAGCAGTGGTGACAGCAACTGTGGGTCACCTCTGCTGATGCAGATTTTGATGAGTGTGACACTCAGGCTTTTGTTCATCACAGGCAAAAAGGCATAGGTAACTGCAGGTGGCTATTGAAAAATAGTATTTTGTAGCTAGGGATTTGCTTTATCAAATAGTGTTATCGTGTTCTTTGTATCTGGTGCAGTTTGCATGGAAATAAATAGGAGACATTACTTTTGGAGGGGTCTACATAGTTTGTGTGCACTAAATCTTCTTTCATATCTCAGTACTCAGAGGATTACATCTAATTTTACTAGTAACAATTTGTTCTGGCATTGCATGTAATCTGAATAGCTGATTTCTATTGCCTGTTTTCAAGTGCATCTACCAGCTCTGCGTTGTTCACTGCTTAGCTCCACAGATGTGACACATACGCTCCAGATCTTCAGTAACAATAATGTTTACTGCAAACAAGTCAAAAAATTCACCAGCAACATGTAAATAAGAGCAGTAGCAGCAGATGTCCATACAAAACCAGTACTGTGCTATCCAAGTTTCATTTTTGGCGACCATCTTAGGCAAGCTATTCACATGGAAAGATGATTGCATCTACAAAGCTATGTTAAAACAATGAGGTAAACCTGTTCAGCTAAGATTTGGTACTTTGAATGTTGTTGCTCTAACTGTACCAGTCTTAGAAATAGCTTTCTGGTGCATTAGATCAACTTGCACGGTTTTTCAGTTTTTAACACAACCTTTTTCATCATTCAGTTTGTGATGCTGCTTAGCTGTTTTCTCATGGACCTTATCAGGTTCTGCCTCCGCATCTTACTGAGGCTGACTCCACCTGGAGGCCACCTGGATGGGTGTGCAAAGTACAATGAACAAAGTGTTTTGAAAAAAACCTCATGCTAAGAGACATAATATGCAACATATTCTGGCAAAGTGTTTAACACACGTGTCCAATGCATGTCTGAGATGCCTTGTCATACTCTAATTTCAGCATCTGAACTTGCTCTAGATATGCATCAAAGTTGACTCTATTGTATTTGTGTAGCAAAAATAGGCTTAGCTGCATGGTATTCAATATTGTTACATCAATTTATATGGAGAACAAGACTTAATATGGTACAGAAGCAACTAAATTAAGTGCTGTACAGTAACTCATTTTATTTGTAATGTACTGCTCATACAAGTTGTTTTGTTTTGTTTTGTTTCCCCAGGGTTTCAGCTCCACACAGTCATTTGTTCACTCCCCTCCTTCCCACTGGGGTGGTGGGTAGGAACAAAAAAGCAAAGTAGAACCTGCAGGCTGAGATAAAAACTATTTACTAAGGTAGAGAAAAGGAAAAGGGGAACAAAAGGATAGCAGTCATAACAAATACATGTATGTATGTATTGCCTAGGGAGGTGGTGGAGTCACCAACACTGGAGGTGTTCAAGGAGCATTTAGACATTGTGTTGAGGAACATGGCTTAGTGAGAACTATTGGTGATAGGTAGGTGGTTGGACTGGATCATCTTGTAGGTATTTTCCAACCTTGGTGATTCTATGTAAGAAGTGATGCACAAGTAATCACTCACCACCCACCAACTGATGCCCAGCCAGTCCCCAGGCAACAGAAGGAAGCCCTCCCCACTTTTTCCAACTTTCCTTCTGCATGGTGTTGTGTGGTATGGAATATCCCTTTGGCCAATTTATGTCAACTGCCATGGTTCTCCCAGCTCCTCATGTCTTCCCAGCCCTTTGCTTATGCTTTTGGACAGTCTGAGAAGCTGAGAAACTGAAATGCCCTTGGCTTTGTACAGCACTGCTTAGCGACAACTGGAAACATCAGTGAGTTATCAACTTTATTTTCCTTCTAAAATCAAAACATAGCATTATACCAGGCACTATGATGAAAAACAACTCTGTCCCAACTGACACTAAGACTCTATTTCAACAAATTCCGTCCACAGCTACTCTTAAAGAGATGAGCTGATCTTGATATCCCTTCTGCTGTGATCGCCTTCATGATATTTCTCTTAAGCCCGTAGCAAAGTTTTTAGTTTGCAGTGGGATTTTTTAAAAACAAAACAAAATACCACCAAAACCAACGGGAATATTGAATGCGTGATATATTAAGGAATAGAGCCTGATTCCAACTGTGTTTGCTTAACATGGGTTCAACTCTCCTGACAGAAGCTGGTGCTGCTCTCGATTTTAATAGGTGTCACATCAGGGTATAAAGGTGACATAAGCTTAAAATCACATTCCAAATTTTAGTTCTTCTGTTGCAGATTCTTATGGCTATTTTCACAGTACAGTTCTTACACGCACTCAGATTTATTATCTTCTCTTTGTTTTCTCTTATTGTCTTCTCTTTTAAATTTATCATTTACAGTTTGATTTTTATTTTATTTTATTTTAGTTTAGTTTTTTTGAGCTTCAGATTTTTCCTTAGGAAAACCCAAGACATACTTGTGCTTGAAAAGGTAAAATAAAGTTTTTAGTCTAGGCTCTGTTTCACTGGAGATACTCTGTGTGAGAGTTGGTGAAAAGAGCCAAATTATTGCTTTGACCAGTTGGAGAGAAACTGTCTAAGAAGTAATGCTGGGAAGGAATATAGACTGTCTATTGCTTTAACGTGACCATAACTCGCACCTATTTGATATGTGCTTGATTCCAGAAGTAAACCTGCTGGGTGCTGAGCTGCTGGTAGAGGCAAGACTTATGGAAAATGCAGATCCTTCCTTTAGCATGAAATAAACCACAGCACCAGCTCAGACCCATTTGCAGCCCATGGAGAAAGATACTGCCTTCCTCAGTGCATTTAATCTTAGCATCTCTCCAGTATCAGAAAAGAGTCTTGCTGTGAATTCCTGTTTGCTGTGGTGAAATCAGCACTGATGGGGACTCACTGTTTCAGCACAGAGCTCTGCTCCAGTCTCTTCCCCACTGTTTTATGTCAAAAGCATAAGAAAAAATATGATGGATGCATGCTGTGCAGAATACAGAACACAGCAACGAGCCCACTCTTGCAGAATACCTTGAGAAGGTTTCTCTTGCAATTGTTTTGTATGCATGTATTAATGTACCTCCTCCCTCTCTATCTCTGTTTTCTTTTTTTTTTTTTTCTTTTTCCTTTCCTTTTTTTTTTTTCTTTCTTCTTTTAAATGATTGCAGCTGCTGGTTCTATTGTCTCTGATTTTATTGTTTGAAGCTTGAACAGATGGTGATATGTCCATTAAATACTAAACTGCACCATACAGGAATCATTATCACAGCTGAATTGGCTCCTTTTAAGAGTGGTTTTATCCTTTGGAGTAGATTAAAGGACTCAGAAGAAATTCACTGCTCTGCTGGGTGCTAGTGTTGGGCTGAATGGATGGTACTCCTCTCTTGGCCAAAAATATGGTGTATGGGGACAGCTAGCATTGTTTGCTACAGATTTACCACAGGTTTCTGCACTCTTTGAGGCAATGCAGTGTCAGCACAGAGGAGCAGCTGAGAAAATGGCCCCTCTAGGGTGAAAGCCCTGCCAGCTGCTGAGCTGCTTCCTTTTTGCCTTTACAAGGACCAGCTGGTCAGAGTTGAATGAGGATGCTGCTCTTAGAAGCATGTTATCCTCTGTTCAATGCAGTTTTCCTTGAGGATCTCTGCATTGGTTTGAAGAGCTCAAGGTCTTTGGAGTAGGCAATGTCTTCTCTTTGAAATTTAGCGTATGCACTGACTGGACAAATGTACCCTAGTTTCTCAGTCTCTTATTGCTGCAATGCAAGTAATTAGTATGAGCCACGGAAGCTGCTGCTGTGCGATGCGTTACAAAGCAGTGTGCAGTGGACCTGAGATGAGCTTTCATGTCTAATCATAGAATATCCTGAGCTGGAAGAGACCCATAAGGATCATCGAGACCAACTCCTAACTCCACACAGGACTACCTAAAAATCAGACCATATGTCTGAGAGCATTGACCAGATGCCTCCTGAACTCTAGCAACTTTGGCCATGCCCACTGCTCTGGGGAGCCTGTTACATGCCAACTGCCAAGAAGAACGTTTACCATCTGCTTTCTCTAGAGCAAATGGATCAAAACATTCTGCAAAGTAAGATGAAGAAGTTTCTGAAGTACAAGACTGTACTTTTTTTTCTAATGAATGTTGCCAGAAAGGATCTTGCTTAAAAAGAGAGATTTCAAATCCTCCCTTCCTCTTCTTTCCTCAGTAAAATACAGTGTGCTCATGAGATGGTTAAAATATCCTTTCCATCCTTTTCATGTAGTACCACACAGCACAATGAAAGCAGCTGGTTAGCTTCATGTTGATGCCCTGGCATGGAAAAATGTTTTCCTGGCCTTTCACTCTCTTACGGAGATGAGATGTGAAACAGTGGTTCTTCTTGTATTGCAATTCAAGCTTTCATGCCAGCGCCTCCCAATTCAAATAGTTTCAACTCACTTCTTCAAACACAGCTTTCGCTGAGTGCTTATTTCAGTTTTGTTATGTTTGTGATTGTCTCTGCTGAAGCATCAGCCAGGGTATGCTATGCGCTCTGTGAACTTGGAAGCACTTCTGTCTGGCTTGGAGAAGCAGTATTTCTCTGCACAGCTGTTTCAGGAGCTCAATGGTGTAATGGAGCTTGTGGCTTTTTCCCCTCCCTGCCCCTGCTGGCCATTTTTATCAGCAAACACTTTTCAAAACATAAATGAATTTTTCTAAGAAACTGTAACAGTCTAACACTGCATGTTTCCTAAATACAACAAATGAAATTGCATTTCATCAGGTCACTGACTTGGCTGTCTCCCAAAACAATCCTTCGTTGGTCCTGTTGAATAGTTCTGCTAGCCATAAAAGCCTGTTTTTCATCTGCTAGAAAATGGCAAGCTTACATCCTACAATGCAAAGGGACTTAAACAGCTCCTAAGATTCAGCTTTGAATTGTAGATGTTTTACATAAATCTGTAATTCACAGAAAAGAAAGCAGCACTATTTAGATTACACAGGTATGATAGCAGCATGCATTTTTCCTGTACTCATTTCTTCAATTGGTCCAAGTAAGATGCGCATCAAAGGGACCAGATCTCCCTCCAAGCACAGCTTCAGTACACGTTGTGATCTTGGGTAGTAGAGTGGGTGTTGACTTGGCATGCCATATAAATGTATGTTTACTTGAAAATCCAAGTATATCCAAGTGGATATTTTGTTGGCAAGCCCTTCAGGATTTTTGCTTCTGAACTTTGGTGTGTGGCTTAACCATTTCTACTCCCCTCTTATTTTCTGTCTATATGAAGCCAATAAAGGATGCACTCAGTCTGAAAAAAACAGTTATTTGAGGTGCTTTGAACTGACTCTTAGTCAAATTCAGTCCTGCTGTTTAGTTCTTAGATTTCTGAAGATGAAATGCAAATGTGGATTGGTTTGTTGACTGCTTGGCTTTCTTATGGCTTTGATGAAATTCAGCTAGCAATACCAAATGCTTATTTATTTATTTATTTATTTATCTTTTTCCTTCCCTCTAACGTTTATAACACTAAATTCTATTGCTCTCTGAAATGAGAGCTCATTTCATTTTCTTCTTTATGCTTCTCTTTGCTGCTGTCCTCATGGATATAAGGTCAGTCTGGCTCCCACGTTAGCAGTTGGTGGTGGCTCCAGAGAGGACAAGTGCACAAAGAGCCACAGGCAGAATCTTCATCCTCATCAACTAGTTATCTCTGTTGCCTGTAAGCTGTGTGCAAGTTATTAACTCTGTTTCCTATTGTTCACAGATATAGGCTTATCATCTTCTAAGTAAATACAGTGGTAAGAAATCTTTTTCCATGATGTGTAATTCTCTCTGACTTTTCTACACTTCTAGAGCCAACATCTCTTATTTTCACTACATTGATTGTTTTTAATTTTTTTGAAGATTTTTTTTTTCCTCAAATTTGAACTTAGGAGCTACATTCTTCTTGCTTTACACGCTTCCTCTAAACAGTCGAACTTTAAGCAAAGCTAGTCTGGCAGTACAGATCTTATTATCAAAGCTCCTGAGGGTCACCAGCAAATGTCAGAGGGATAAATCACATCCTCTACTGATAAATGTCATCTCTATGGATAGTTTAAGCTAAGCACACTATAATATTCCTATTTTCTTTGCAACCTAAAGCCTTTACCTAAAGTGAAATCACCATTTCTTTTCCATTCTAAGCTTTTCTTAGTTCAGTGTAGAAGGCTAAAAATTCAGTCAACCATTTGCTCTGGCAGAAAGCTTCCTGAGATACTCACTATTCTTTGAGTCATATTGGTGTTCCTGGCCTCACCAAAGAGATGAGCTGTTAGTGAAGGCTTCCCAAAGCTGGAAAAATAAGTAACTGCAGCTGTAGCAGGAACAGTGGCTTGCATCCAAGCAAGACGTTCATGCAGTACTCCACACTCCCTGTTCTGCATGGTCCATCTTTAGTACTCAGTAGTTGGTACTGGCATATTAGTAACTTCAAGAAAATATGCACTGTGGTGCATCAAAGCCTTCTCCATATGCTCAGTGTTGTTATGCTTTTAACCAGGGTATGGATTAATTGCAGAAGGTCAGCCTGATGATCTTAGATGTTGTTAGGATGAGGAGACCAAAATTGGAGGAGTCCTGGGGCACAGTGTAATCAGCACAGAGAAGACAACATCCATTTCCATGGCAAACCTATAACATGTGTTGACATGTGTGTAAGTGAAGATGTTACCTTGATGAAGAGTGCAAAGTGGGCTGATAACAGAGCTCAGGTTAGCATTAAGGCTCTATGCAGTATCTTCACCAGAAGATGACACCATCTTCATTATTGTGCTGAAATTCACTCAATCTCTCTAATTCCAGGGAGTGAAAACCAACCTTTCCTGTTCATCCACTCCTGGGAGTGAGGATCTGGGTTGGGGAGCTCTTACTTAGGTGTCTGAATACTGCTTGCCCAAGCTTAGGAGCTTACATTTGCTCTTCATCCCTTTTATTTTCTGTGCAAATGGGCAGGCTGCCTGCTGTGATGCTCAAACAGGAATGTTCATATTGACTGTGTTTTGGTCATATTTAAAATCTATCTGTAAGGAATAAGGCATTTTTCCCCCCATCATTACATCCAATCACGTGACTTTTTTCATGTTTTGAGAGTAACCCATCACTGTGATAGTCTCCTCTATTTTGCTAGTTTAAATGGAGGAAAGATGAGCCCAAGGCACCAGTTCTCAGTCATGCTCATACTTAAGATATTTCATTGGCATAATGTGCTGTAAAACATATCCAAAGCATAACAGTGACACGAATCCTGAAGCAGAGCAAAGGAAAAATCTTCATTGGCTGAGATATAGAGCAGGTTTAGTTCCAGTAGTCTATTTTGCCCTCTAAGTGGCCTGCAGCGTCTACATTTTTCATACATTAATGTTACAATAGAATTTATTTTTACGGTAATAAACAAAAGGCTTTCTTTTGATCTGTATCAAGCATCTTATTCTCAGACCTCTCAGTCCAGGTTACCACTTTACTTTCTGCAGTTTGAATGAGAAAGAGGCTACATGATTGAAGGACTACATCTAATTGTAGAAGGAAGAACGTAGCAGATCGTGGAAATCTGGGTTTTTGCTAAATTTGAGTGAGAGCTCGGCTATTCATATTCCTGAAAGTCTGTCACCAAGAGCTCTGTATCCATATAAAGCATAGTGAAGAAAAACAGGGGAGTTTCCCTTTTCCATGGCTTTTAATCCATTTGCTTGGGATATGGGAAACAATTCACGAGAAATCTGGAAAGTGTCAGATTTACCACAATGCTACTCATGTACCAGATGGCTTGCTCTTTTTACCCATTTCTTAAATAAAGTTGTATTCTAATTTGTAAGTTCATGCATCTCCTTCATGGAGACATGGTTATTTTAACTGTTAAGATCAAATATGAAATCTTTATTTTCACTTTACATGCCGCTTGCATTGCACTGCTGGTAGTGAGAATATTAGAGATGTTTCCTAGGCAGCTGAACGTTTCTCTTATTTCTTATCTGAAAATGACAAGCCAGGGTGAGGTCAGAGATTGTTTGAATTGGCCTTTAGAATGAAAGATCTTCTCACACGTAGTCAGAATTCTTTTCCCATTTATCTGAGGGAGATGGAAAGATTCACGTGACCTTCTGGCTGGGTCAAGCGGTGAAGGGGAACAGAGAGTATTTCGGGCTGCAAAGTACTCTATGCAGTCCAGATTCAGAGAGGTTTCGATTTCAACCTGTATCCTTTCATTTGAAAGAAGCTGTATGAATCTGATCAGAATTTTGTTGCTATCAGGAGAAGCCTGTGAAATACCATAGCTGCCTAGTGTACAGGTTGCAGTTACAACAAATTTTCGGTGTTAGTGTACTTGAGACCTTATCTTTGGTCTTACCTTGCTGGGAAAGAATTTGCCTTTCTCTAGCTCTGCCCAAGCTCTACTCAACTGCTTGGTGTCCCCCAGCAGTGCTCCTTGGGGACACTGCTGACACCAGCAGGACATCCGATTGCTCTGAAAAACGCCACACAAGCTCCAAACACTGCTGACATGGATTTAGAGGGGTGTGAACAGCTCTGCAGGGCTATGGTTTGTCTGAGGAGGAATGCAGGGCCGTACCTTATGCTGGGGGAGGATGGCTGGAGGTAACATCAAGTCTCAGCTGGCTGCATGCAGGAAGGAGTCACCACCATGACTGACTGCCTCTTTGCCTTCATGCCCATGCTCCTTTCTGCATAGAGAGATGCTGGGCACCCTGTCAAGGCCTGTCTCAGTACTCATGTGTGGTGCTTCTGGAAGAAAATTTGCAGCTTTCCCTTTGGTGTAGGAGCCTTTCTCCACCTTTACTCTCTCATCCTTTTGCTGCAGCTCCTCCACTTTCCCAGGCATTGTGAATTTCCCCCATTTGCTTTTGCTCATTTCTCAATTTGTCTTTTCCAATTCCTTTCATGCTGCTGTCAGACGTAAAATAATTCTGGGCAGGAAGTACACCTGTCTGATGTGTTGAAGGAGCAGCTCTAATTGTGTGTGGCACCGTAGCACAGCGTAGGATGATTGCTAGAGGCAGATCTTCTGTATTGTAGATGCATTTGTGATCCTAAATCTGCAAGTGCCTGTAATGATAAAAGAAGCAAACTTCAACAAGGAACTGATGATTTTGGTCAAGAAGATGATTGACTGACATGTCAATCATGCCTGAAACCTCCACCTTCTGAGCAGCTGTATTCAGCCTGCAAAGGATTTTGGGGTCTCTCTGATTGCTGTCTGTGCAATTATTTTAAAATGTGCAATTACTTCCTTGTATCCCCAAACCCGACAATGCTGGACTGTCAATTAAAATAACACCCTAGCTCATGTAGATTTAGGAAAGTATATGCAGGCACATGGTTATCTCATCGATTTAAAATCACACCAATTGCAAATTGAATTAAACCAGTTGTGTTTCACATAGATCAAGGCTCACATGCTGGACTTGCCGATGTTGTTGACTGAACTCATCCAACATGAAAGTGCGTATGGCTCCTTCAAAACTGAAGTTTGACAGTTCTGATTCACAGAATCATATGATAGCTTGAGCTGGAAGGGACTTGAAATACATCTAGTTTCAGCCCCCCTGCCATTGCCATCCACCAGACCAGGCTGCGCAGGGCCCCATCCAACCTGGCCTTGAATACCCCCAAAAATGGGGTATCCACTGCTTCTCCAGGCAGCCTTTGCTTCACTTGAAAGGATTTCTTTCTTACAGCTGATCTAAATCTACCCTCTTGCAGTTTAAAGCCACCTACCCCTTGTTGTGTTAGTGAACTCCCTGATAAAGAGCCCTCTCCAGTTTTCCGGTAGGCCCTTTTAGTTACTGGAAAGCTTCAGTATTTTCCTCCCAGAGCCTTCTCTCCTTCAGACTGAATGAGCTCAGTTCTTTCAGTCTATGTCTAAGGAGAAGTGCTCTCGCACTCTGAGCATCCTCGTGGCCTCCTCTGGACCTTCTCCAATAGGACCATGCTCTTCTTATGCTGGGGACCCTGGAGACCAATGTAGTACTGTAGGTGGGACCACACAAGGTAGGGAGATGTGGAGAATCATCTCCTTTACCCTGCTGGCCATGCTTTTGATACAACTCATGACATGGTTGACTTTTCGGGCTGCAAGTGCATGATGCTGGCTCATCACTGAACCAGTGTCTGTCCACACTCAGATCAAAGACATGTCCAGAAGGCCCCAGATAGCCTTATGTCACCTTCCTACCCTCACAGGAAAATGGAAGCCTGTGTATGATCTTGAACTGCAGCCCTGGCAATGGTAAAGGCTGGTAGACAAGATAAGTAGGCTGTGCTTGAGGCACAGTGAAAGCAGTCTGAGATTATTTTCTTAGGTGACGTCCTTCAAACATCTCTTATTTAATAAGAAGTGTGCTGTAGTTAAGGCCAGAGCTGTCTGTGGTCAGTATTCATGTAACAAGTGTTTCCTTTAGGCAAAACATTTTATGATTCCAGTGTGGGACTGCTTCTTGTCTGTGTGTGTATGCAGTTTTTGCTGTGTGCGCACAGGCTGTGTGGGTGCACACAGTTTAGCTGTGCTCAAAATCCCCAAAGTGCCACCAAATGCCTTGATGCTGCACTGAAAAATATTTCCAACTTGAGCTGTGGAGTCTGAGACTGAGCGTCCAGTCTGACCTACAGACTGGACGCTCCATGCAGTGCCACCTAGCGTCAGAAGAGCAGCTAAAAGCAGCTTTCTAACAAAGCTTTAGCCATGCGAAAGTTGACTTAGAAGCCATGTTCATACAAATAAGTCAAGGTGGATAGAAATCAGGTGATTTTGGTCCCCACTACTTGTCGAAGTCTTTGCCATGTGTATGTTGTCAGTGATTTCCAAGATTTTAACATAAAAAGGATGCAGTGCTGGTGGCAAAGGAGCCATTACCTCAGCAGCCAGCTTGGGAGGTGCTGCTGACCTACGTTTACCTGCCACAGAGTAAGTATGGACATGGGGTCATTCTGGTTGTTGCTGGACCTTTTGCACATAGCCCTGTATCAATAGACATCTCTGTATTTATACTGATTTGACTGCTTGTCTTCTGTCCTCACTGCCTTTTCACACATCACACTACCTCAAGTCACAACATTAGTTGTTGGGATTGTCCTTGAGTTGTACAGAAAATGAGTTTATTTTTATTGCTTCATTTTTATTTCCCTTTGGAGGATTATTGGCTCTGCCTCTGCTGAAGAGTGCGTGCTCAGCTTGAAAGACATGTGTATTGTGTGGCAGCCTCTCAGTCCCAGTTTTTAAATACTGTTGGCCTCAACAAAATTTTGCTGCATTCCTAAGCATTTTGGGATCCATCCAGGCTTCCTTTCCAGGTCTCAAGATTGTGTAGGATCCCACCATAAGGGGAATGGGAAATACAGTGCTGAGAAGCAAGCTCAAGACAAGCATCGCAGCTACTATAAGTTTCACCCTTTGAGATTTCTTGCCTGATATTTAAAATTTTAATTCTCAGGTTAAGGTCCAAATTGAGCTCTTGACCACTCGTGCCATGCTCTCTCTCAGTATTTTATTTGCTTTGTGAGAAGAGCAGAAAATAGAAAAGTTTCCTTTCAATGACATTATACCTACCCAATACCCATAATAGGATTCCGTAACTTTTTGTCTTAAACTCTGGCGCATTACTGCTGTTAAAAAACTGTCCTGTTTGATGTCTGAACCAGTTCTGCATTTCAGTGATGGATGGTGTATTGCATTTTTATGTACTGTATTCTAGCCACAGACCGTAAATTCTGTGCAGTCCTTCTGGTGCAAAAAGCACTAGGTAGCACTAGGTGTACAAATCTTTTTATATAATATCTAGCTGCAGTTTTTACTGGTTTAGATATTCATATCACATTGGCAGACAGACATTTAGAAGGCAGGCTTAAATTAAACAAAATTAGTAGACATCTGCCTGCTTTAGGAGTTTGCATCAGTTGCTGCTTTTTGTGTTAAGGAAGGTAGAGATTTTAAAAATACTGCATTAAATCCTGTTCCTTACTATAGCTGATACGCTTTGGTTTCATGCTGCTCTTTGTAATCTTATTTTTAAATAAAACTGAAAAGTAATTAACTCCCTTCTTCCTCTCAATGAATCCAAAGGATTGAGAAGGATAATTAGATCCTCATCCAGAAGTTAACCAAAGAGTGGTGTTTCAAAAACAAGTAACCAAAAACAGGGTGTCCAAGAAGTACTGTGATGTACTGACAATTGATGTGTTTCCCATGTCAAGTATCAAGTCAGTATTAATCTTTCTTGGCTGTTGCATCACAGCCTAATTTTCTTTATCAGTCGTGTTTTGAGCTCCCAGTTTCTCAGAGCACATATGTGCGTATTTCGGGTATTTACATTCAGTGCCAGTAAAATTATATTATCTTTCACTCTGTTGTCAAGCCACTATTAATTTCTGGTTAACCTTGTTAAGTGTGAGAGAAAGAACAGCATTACGGGCTGAAGAAGAACTTCATAGCCAGCAGCAAAGGGAAAGAAGATTATCTGCATAAAACATTGTTTTAAATTTGTCAAGGAGCTGCAATGCAAGGTGTTGTGTATCTTAAAAAACATGGACGTGATGCTACGAGAGATCTTTTCAACTTTGAAAAATGCAAATCACGATCTAGAAAGATGAGAGTTGCAGATGGGTGAGAGAAATAGAGTCTCTATGTATGGAAGGAGAGATTATTGTGATAGTGTGCTCCCGCTGCCCCCAACACCTCTCCTTCAGCCTGGTCCAAGGCTGTGCTCAGGACTGATAACTGTCCTGCCAACATTGTGACTACAAGCTAATCATCTTACCCTAGAAACAGTGAGCAGCCTGTGAGCCTCGTGAGTTCTAATCCTCATAAGAAGACTGCATGTGACCTCCCCAGTTCCTTCTCTCTATTGTGAAGCTTAAGTGAATATAGTCTTGAGGTGGATTATGTGGAATAATTGTTGGAGGTGACTTACTGTGATATCCACCTCATAAAAGAAGATACAGCACTGAGGAAACTCCCAAGGTGGAGTGCAGCGAATATGCAGGGACTCTGTTCCATTATAGCTCCATAAGCAACATAAGACCTGAAAACCTCATTATAACCTCCCATCACAGGGTTGTGAGTCATTGTGTTGCTAGCTGAACATCAGCTGGGAGGTGGCAAGCAGGTGTTTGCTGGGTGTCAGCTGATGGATGGTGAAGAGTTGTGTTGTGGAAATTTATAACTATATATACTTATGTAGTTATCAGTGCTGTTTTTAATTTCTCTTTTCCTTTTGTGTCTTAGTAAATAGTTCTATCTCAAACCATGGGTTTTATTTCCAGTTCTCTCACCTTCCTACTGGGTGGGCAGGATGAGTGAATGGCTGTTTAATGTTTAGCTACCTACTGGATTAAACCACAGCAGACCTTTTTGGAACCCAGCACGGATCTCAAATGGTTGATGTAACAGCAGTTCTGACCAGAGCGTGTTAAAACAAAATTGTGATAAATATTATACTAGTTTAACATTTGTTAATCACAATGTCATTAGTTAGAACCCTACTTCCCATATATTTGCCCTGTTGTGCTGTTCACCATATCTAGGGGCTAAATTAAGGTTATCAATTTTCTGTACTGTGTCACAGTGATCAGGAAAATAATCTGTTCCAATTTGTACTCAGTATTGCAGTCATCTTTATTCTTTGTGAATCACATCTTGAAAACTATTAATAATTGCCCTCTTTCTTCTTAGTCTCCTCAGGGAGTCAGGCTATGGGGGAGGAAATGGGCACTGTTCAAACCAGTATGATCCTATTGCTATTAGGAATACCACACAAAGATCTGCCCCAAATTTGGACGGTTATGAGCGGTAGGAGTGTGGAATGACATGGGCAGATACCTAGAATGGTATCTCAAACACCTACAGCATTTTGGAACTTGAGGGGAAGAGAGATGTAGAACTGATGACAATGCAACAAGTCCTGTGGTTGCTCCAACCCCTGCAACAGACTCTGCACTCACTCCAACAACGACAGGCCCTGCTGCTGTTCCAGCTCCTGTGACAGCCTTGCAGTTCAGCCAGAGATCAAACTTGTGCCAGTATCATTTACCCCTATACACAAGACAAAAAAAAATGGCTGCAGATGTCAGCTTGTTTAGTTAGCAAACTCCTACTGAGGTGGAAGGAGAAGATGAGGATAAAGCAAGACCATCACAGGAGAGGGACAAAAAAGAGGAAGAGTTCAAAAGGAGCCAATCACTGTCTGACATGCATGGGTTAGCTGTGAGATATGCAAAAATACTTCAGCTGTCATCCAGATGAGCACACTGTCATCTGGCTGCTCTGATGTTGGAATAATGAGGATGTAGGGTTCAAAAGGAAAAACAATTGAAAAATGAATTTCTTCCAGGAAAAATGACCAGTCCAGGTCATGTGGAACATGGGCAAATTACTAAAGACTAATGTGAGCCTGAGATATGAGAGCAGAAATATCTTACTGCTGAAGTAGTAATCTGAATCACAGCAGGCTGTTATATACAAATGTGATGGAAACATTTGATCTTGGTAACTACTCAAGGCAAATCAATTAATTCAATGCTCATAGCTTGGGCTGTGCCTCAGCATTCAGTAAAGTGAATTTAGTTGGTATTTTCATAGGACCTCCAGAGAGACGAAGTTGAGATTATTTGGTAATAGTTCAGAAGAGTACAGAGAACTTTCTGAAATCCATTTAGACTGCCATTCTTTAACTTATTTATATAAAACATGCTGCTGGTACTACAAAACTGAGAATAATATCTACTCTAAGTTTCCAACTTCAGTTTTGCTGTAAGAAGCATGAAACCTGTTTTATCACTTATACTCATTCCACTGCAGTGATAATAAAACTCACTCATTTCATTTTCACTTAGCACAGTTCAGGAAATGCACCCCTTTGCTTTTTTCTGCCTGGAAAAAAATTACTTTGATTTATTATTTATTGTAAAGATTAGAATCTAAAACATCTGCCACTTCTTTTTAGAGCTAGAGTTAATGAATGGATACAATGTGCTTCCCCCTACAAGACTGAATGAATCTGGCTGATCGGCCTCCAGCAAATAGCTGGGGATGCTGCCTGGGGTATCCAGACTCAGGATTAATACTGAAGCAGTGACTGGATGGGCAAGTGCTCAGCAATGTCTTATTAGCATGCAGGAACTCTGCCAATATGCGAAGAATGAAAAAAACAACAACTGGTCATCAAGGTGGTTATTCTAAAATTTGTTTGGCCTTATTGAGTTGTTGCACAACAGTGCACTGCATAGCAGAAAGTGCAGGGACAATGACTTGAAGATATGTTAGCTGATGGCAACCAAAAGAACAGGGATGGCTGCTTCAGTTGTAGCAAAACTGTCTTACTGAGCATTAAATTACAAGCATTTTCTTATTATGGAGTCTAGCAACTCTCCTCTTCCCATTAGGTTTGGGTGGAGCTGCACTGCCTGCACCAGGGGGTTGGTGAAGCCAGAGGAGAGTGCAGGTTTCAGAGGATGGGGACCTGATAAAAGCAGCTTGGCAGGGTGGGCCTTGTTTTATCTTTGATTCCTTGGACATATTTTGACTGCATTTTTAAAAACCTGAGGTTTTACAGCTTAGGGAATGATAATAAAAAGCAAATTAATGTACCAAGGAATGGCTATGACACCCATTCACCTATTTCAGTATCACATAAATAAATGTGTATTTACTCATCTTCTCCCACTACTGAACCAATCCTCTCTGAAATGACTCCTTTACCCCAATTTACATGTCCTTGTAGTTTGCCTTCAGTATCTGAACACCTCAGATTTTAATTGCCTTTCTCTGGATTTGTGAACAGCGATGTGCTTGTGGCCACAGGTCAGTAGCTGTTATTATTACACTTGCTGATGATAAATGAAATGTTGTGCTTTCTTCTTATTAGAAAGGGTTGTTTTATCTTAAATGTAGTTTGCAGCACAGCAGATGGCAAGCAGCAGTTGCAGGTTTTACTTTAGGGAGGCACAGGCAGCCTTGGCTTGAATAATGAGTGAAGCTACAGTATGTTTCATCAGTATTTATCATCTGCCTACACCAAAGGTGACACACAGGCCCATGGGTAGCACACCTAACTGCAGCTTTGTCTGAAATGGCTGCAGTAATGGGATGTGCATATGAATATGCAGCTTAAAAGGAAAAAAAATAAATAAAAATTGGTGGTTTGTGGGAATGGGTCATTGCAGGGCAGGTGATTTGAAACTGAGTCACTTGGTAGCTATGAAGTTTTAGGAGACTCAAGTTTCCCAGATCAGTAAAGGCTCAGCCCAGCCTTGCATCTTTGTTACTTCCTAATATAATGAAACGGTTCCCATAGGGCACGATTGACTCTGCCATAGTACAACTCACACTTGATAGCAGTGTGAATCAGGAAGACTTCATGAGGGAAACCATCTCTTGAAATTAACAGTTAGTATTTTGTTATTATTGTTTATTAATATATCTCTATAGCTAAGAATCTCAAGCTTGGTTAATTAATTGAGCAAATTAATGTTACAACCATTGCTTCTGCTTCCTTTTGAGAAGCAAAACACTGATTAAATCTGAAATTTCACCACTGAATAAATGAATGAACGTCTAAAAGAACATGACAACTGAAAAGGTTTATTATTCGAATATTTTGTTTTCAGAACCATTAAATAAGTAAATAGTTGAACAGATAAAGGGACCTGAGAACAGAGAGCTATCTGGCTATGAGCTCTCATCTTATGAACTGGAGTGGCTTAGAGAAGCGATTTTTGTGGGGTTTCTGCAATGAAAGCAGAGCAGTTGCAGTAGCTGAGATCTTGTGAGGGTTCGTTGTGAAAACACTTCTTGCTGTTTTTATTCCACAGCTGAACTTTTGGATTAAAGAGCAGCACGCTTGTTCTGGCTTTGCAAATACTTTCATCTAAATCTCAGCAAATCCAATATTGAAGAACAAGAGTTTAGCTTTATTACAATGAAATATTTACTCCAGTTAAGTGAAAGGGATCATGATGAGAAATGGCAAGAGATGTTCACTCTGCAGGTTTTTCATTTAATATTTATAGTAAAAGTCCATTTTTTGAGCTGATATTTAAAAGTTTTGACTGGTCTCTCTAACTCATCTGCTTAGTGCATTAATGTTTTTGTACAGTAACTTATACTGTGATTTCCCAGTGACACGGAGATACTACAAAATAACAAAGAGAGAACATTTTATTTGAATGCAAAAGACACTCCTGAATTGCTTATGGCAATTCACTCCTGAATTGTTTTAAGGGAGTGTGAGGAAGACCAGGCTATTCAGGCTGCCTGGTATTTCTCACTAACTTCCCTCACTGCAAATTTTAAACACTTTTATCTATGTGGATTCTGTGCTTTATATTTAAGAGTTCATCTTTTTGCTAATTCTGCTTCTGTTGTAACCTCCAGGCCCTTATCTCAGATCCCACATCTAGTCTTTCTTATCCTGTCTTACCTTTTTGGATTTCATTACTGGGATTTCCAGAAGAGATTCATTCCATGTCCTCTGAAGAGCCATTTCATCCTCTTTTGTTACATAGGCTGTATTTGATTTTATTTTCTTCTGTTCCTTTCTACTCTGTGTACTCTTAATTACTGTACTTCCTACTCTCTGATGTGCTCAAAATTAGAATTAAAAAAAAAAAAAAAAAATGGACCAGGTACTCAGAGTGAAATTCTGGCATTTGAGAGAAGATGGACATTTTTACCCAATATTCATCAGCAGGCAGAAGCTGGTGAAAGAGAGATCTTGATTAGCTGTAAGGGAAAAGCTTTTGCTAGGGAAAATTCTTTCAACCAGAGTGGTCAGGTGATGCAATAGGGTTGGACTGGAGACTTGTGGAACTCCTGCTCAGCCACATGTGCCTATGATATTCTGGGGGAAAAAAAACCAAACACCTATCCAGTGTGAAGTTGGTGTTGCTCTACCTCAGAAAACACTGCAAAGGGAAGCAGCAACTGTGAAGCATGTCCTGCAAATTCTGTGTCTCTGTGTCTGGATATGGAAGGATAAGGTTTGAAGGCTGGTGTGATGTGATG
This sequence comes from Excalfactoria chinensis, assembly GCF_039878825.1. Classification (NCBI taxonomy): domain Eukaryota; kingdom Metazoa; phylum Chordata; class Aves; order Galliformes; family Phasianidae; genus Excalfactoria; species Excalfactoria chinensis. Next base: position 118,186,409 of record NC_092826.1, on the reverse strand, counting down.
TGTGTGATATGCTGACAGTGCCATTACTTTTCATGGTGCAGTGGTGGCTTTACCTCTCAAGAGCGGTGCAGTCTCTCACCATCTTGCAAAACACATTTTACCACATCACTGTGTTTCATTTCCTGCTTTTTCTTTAGTTTTGCGTCTGTTGTGCCTGTTAATACCCAAAAATAATCCCCTTGACCAAGACAGATTTGTGGCCTCAAAGGCAACTGCCAACCCAAAGGCAAAAGCCAGCTTTCTGACCAAGACTATGTGCACTTGTTTTAACTAGCTGTGAGTGCCTCCATGGTGAAGAGGTCCCAATTCACCTCATATTGAATTCACCTAAGATTACATAGGGTTGCTCAAAAAGTAGTGCCTCCTATTTTATTTCCATGGGAACTACAACAAGGAGCACAACAACAATATTTGATAGAGTGCATTCTCATCTATAGGATGTTAATTTTCAACTTTGTCATCACCATCAGCTCTGCATTTTCACTGGTGATGAACAGGGTGCTGCATGCTACGCTCAGAAAAATCTGTACTAGGAGAGGTAAACTACTATTGCCACTGCAGAAACATACCACTCACCAACTGACTGTGCTGATGTCTGTTGTTTGGTTTCCATAGACATTCAGCAACCGTCAATGAATGACAATGTGTGCCGTTTTTTCTGCATGGAGGAGCTCAATGACATACTTTCACTACATCTGCACTTCCATGTCAGATGCCAGTTTGTCAGACTGCCCCTTTGCGGCCACATCTCATATGACAACAAAATATGATGGAATACTGGTGGGAAGGCTTAACCTCTACTGCCATACCCCCAACTTCTGCCTCTGATGTCATGGGTGATCATAACAAAATAGGAGGCATAACTTTTGGATCAGCCCTCCTGTGTAATACAGTTGATGTATATAAGCAACACAAATTATTTCATTATTTTATATTTTTAATTAAAAAAAAATAGAGAGAACAACAGAAACAGAACTAATGGGATATCTGATCTTGTTTTTGTGACGCTGATACATCAGTCTAGTTCAATGGCAGTGGCCGCAATTCTCAGTGAGCTCAAAAGGTGTTTGCCAGAGATCTTTGATGAAATGTTACTCTTCCTGTGATTCATCCTTGAAAACAGTCAGTCACAAAAGTGCGTACTGCCAGAAAGCAATTATGTGAATAAGACATGACTGTGAAGTGAGGGGTATTTATCTCTGGTCAGATGGGACTTATAAAGGTCTGATAAAAAGAGACATGGTCAGTTTTTTGAGCTTAGTGGCTGACTGCAACTTTATATATTCCATTTGAAATTTGCAGAGAGCCTACTTAAGCTGTCTGAAAATGGAGTTGCAATTAGATTTAAAAATGTTTAGTTGTTTAGTATTTCCTTGCATCAGGTGAGGCTGTTTTGGTGCTGTATGGGAACTGTTGAGTCACAGCCTGAACCACCAGTTGATCACTTGAGGCAAGGACTGAGTCAGCTGTGGGAGCACAGATGAAGGTAATTCAGTTGTATGACAGGAAGGGGTAGAGCCTGGCTGCACCTCTCCTAGACTCCATTTAAGGGCTGACTGCCAATGGGGAAGGATCTCTTTCTGGAGATCCCTCCTCTGTGGAGCCTTTCCTGCAAACCCAGATCTTTGGATACAGGTGATTATTCCTTCCCTGTTTGTTTTTTTCCCATTTTCACCATGATAATCTTTCCCGCTGTAACACCAACTGCAACAGGTGCTAAAAGCCTGCAACAGGTGCTAAAAGCCACCAACAGAACAAGGTTTATTCCTTACTTATGTTTCTCCCCAGTGGCTGTAGCAGCAGGAGAGTGATGCTGCAGAGGCTCCCAGGCCTCAAACTGTCTGCCAGTGGGAAATGGAGGGCTAAGCTAGTTGTGAGCATGAAGAACAGGTGAACAGAGATTCTGGGAAGCATCCAGTAGCTTGTATTTGACCTGCTCTTCATCCCAGTACCTTCCCTGCTGCCAGTAAAAAGACAGGGTTATTATTATTATTTTCCTTATTTTTTGAAAGCACAAATGTGGTTTAATGGCATTGCCATTTCAAAGAGCAAAGTACCTGCCAGCCCTGGTCACACCTGTATCCTGCAGTTGAAGTCAGCACACTTATCTGGAACGTGAGCTGTACAGGTTTGTTGCTTTAGCAGCAGTAAAATATTCCTTCAGAAATATTTAAAAATGAATAGCAATTTCTTTCTCTTCTAGTTTTTTAAATCAAAATAGAAAGTCAGGTGTGCCCCTTCTCGTTTCTGTCATTAAATCATATATGAAAGGAATAGGAGTAGGTTTGACCTCTTTCATTTTTTTCTTCTTCAAGTTTCCCTTTCATGTTTTTTCCTTTAACCTTCTAAAGCTTTCTTGCTTTTGGAATTGGTATTAAGAAATATGGGGCAGTCTACCTCTATGCTTTGACTGTGGTCCTAGCCTGAGAATAAAGGTTGAAAGTAAGTAGAAATAATGAAAGAAAGGAATGATGATTAAAATAAAAATCTGTCTGGATCTTGTCGCTCTATTTCCTCTCGTAGCTAAAAGTTAAATCTTTGCTTTGGTACTTAAACCTCCTGGGAAAATCTCTCTTGCATTTTCTTAGCAAAGATGCAGATATAATAAATGTTAACTGAACATTTACTTCTTTGGAGTCCTTAAAGCCTTCATTGAGCAGCAAGCACTGCACTAATTGTATGGGAATCTTTCTTGGATGTGAATGTAGCAAGGTAAAGGTCTTCCATTGGTTTCCCCAGAGTTCCCAGTGTGTAAGGCACCATTTGAACCTGCAGGAGTTATGTTCAGTTCTCCATCTCCGGTGTTTCTCATTAGCTTTTGTCCCTCCTGAATTTTTCTGTGGCCTTCCTGTTAGAAATAGTGGCTGCATGCTTGGCACTCAGAGATGAGCCAGCACCAACTGCCTTACAGCCCAACTGTGAGAGACTGCAAGTGTTGCTGCTAGGAAAAGCAAAGAGGGTGTGAGAGAGGGAAGGTATGAGAGAAGGAAGACTGGAGGCAGAGCAAATGTGTTGATGGAAAATGAAAACAGGTCTACTGAAAAATAATTTGAAAATTGATTTTTCTTTTCAGAAGGAGGTTTCCATGCATTTACATGATAGAAGATTTGAGAATTCTGTACAACATTGTCTGTGTTTATAGCAATTAATTCAAAAATAAACTTAATTAATGTGTTAGCATGGCCTGTAGTTCCCTACAAAGTTCCAGTAAATATGAATATATTCATACCCCTACCTACAGTGAAATAGCCATGGGCATGTCTGATAATTAATAACCTCTGCTTTCAATACCAAATTGCATTTCATCTGCTGCCAAATACTGTTTTCTGAATGCAAAATAGAGTATTTTTCCACACCAGAATTTGATTACTGCACAAAATCACGTGATGTTAAGCCTTATTCAGCCACTTGTGTAAAAATAGATCTCAGTGCACGTAATACACATTTATGTTAGTGATAATAAAGTAATGCAATTTCCTGTATATACGTTAGTGTTAATCAGAGCAGAGAAGTGTAATTTCAAGTTCATTTAACTTTGCTTTGTAGTAGTATATTTGGCCTGGCAAGTGTTTTCCTAAATAATGAGACAAACTGCTATTCAGATAGAGAAAGAAGCTGTAAAAATAAGTTCTCTAAATTATCACACAAGCATTTTAAATTGATAGCAGTAAATACCCAATAAATAAATATTGCTCAACTTGCTGCACTTTAGAGGTGTCGCAAAACAAGATGTGTTAAAGAGGATAGGAAAACTGATTGTGTACTTATGCATTTAAAAGACAGAACTGACCTTGAAATCTTTTTCCTGAGCAATATGATGGTAGTTGAGCTGTGGATTTGAAGGTCTTGCCTGTGTTTGGTTTTTCAGGTCTGAGATAACTGGCTGTATTAGTCCGCCTGCATGGCCTCAGATGGAACTTTTCACTAGCTTGTTAGCTGTTGAGCTTGTACTCTGTGGCGCCCTAAATCAAGTGTTGGTTGTTTTGGTAGGAGACTTGTCTCTTTCCCAGACACACAGCTTTGCTTTTGCCTGTGCTGAGATTCACAATGTTCCCATTCACCCATCTTTTCTCCCTGTCAAGCTCTCAAAATGGCTTCCTGGCAGCACACCCAGCACCTTTCTCAGTCTGGTAGCATTTATGATGTTGCTGAGACTTCATCCCACTTCCCTTCTCTGGTATTAATGAAGGTGACATGCAGTATTCACCCAAGTAACATTGGGCTGAATTTTATTCTGCTAATTACAGCCCTTTGAGACTGGCAGTCCATGTTTCCACCCACCTTGTATCCCACTTATTCAAGTAAAACTACACTGTGTTGGTTAGGAGGAAACTACAGGAGACGGTATCAAAGGCCTCGCAGAATCCAAGATATCCATGCAATGGAAGACAAACCCTCATGGAAAGAGCATTTGAACTTGGTTCATCCTGACACAGCTATACAGTCTCTAGTTTGGCACCAGTTTAGCAGGCATTTCTGGTTGGCACTGAGTTTAAGCAGAACATAGTCTTGTGCTTTTCTGTACAGTAACACTTGCTGTCATGGTTTTACATCTCTACTCTGCAACATTAAACCAAGTGACCCATCCATAAACAAAGCAGAGTAGATAGCATGTCTCTCAACACTGACAAGATGCAAGACTTTGAAGTGACTTCAGGGAAAAGGGCTGAGTCATGTTCATCAGCAGAGTTTAAATGAGGATATCCTCATTTAGCCCTAAGGAGGCTTATCTCTTAACATCTCAGTGTTGATCTTGACCATTTCTAGCTCAGCTGAATTTCCAAACATTTGGAAAGCTCAGGAGTAATTCCTTCAGGATGCAGAAGGAGCAAACTCCAGATAGCTGTGATAAAATGTTAACCCCAGACAATGGGTTGCTTCAAATACGGTCTAGAAATCACCTGAGAGTATACATTTGCTGGTTGGGCAGCAGTATGCTGCTGTGTTGAGGTTCAAGCTTTTGTTTCAAACAATTTCCATCTGATTAGTTGAGGGTTGAGATGACTAACAGTGCCTAAACAAACAAGCGTAAAATCCCAGTAAGAAATTGTTGTGCTTATAGGAAAAGACGTGCTGATCAGGAATATTTTACATCTGAAACTTGCATATCTGCTGGGAGGTCAGGAGAAAAGAACCAGACCCCAGCTGATCAGTGAGTGACTCATCCACTTGTGGGCAGACTTCATAGAGATTGAAATGAAATGTATTTATGATATGCTGATTTAGTGGAATAACTTTTTAGTGCTTCCTCTCCTAAAACTGAACTGTCAGTAAGTAATGGTTTCTGGCCTTCAGGGCTCTGAACACAGTGTTTTCTGTAGTAGCATGGTCTGCCATGGGGGCTTTAGTTGGCTTGCAAACTATTGTAAAAGTCATTTGTGTCTCTGATTTTTCTAGTCTGGGTAGAGAATAGGCACCAGGATTGGGGTTCTTAGTACGCAGGTCAGGCTGAGGGCTTTATGTCTTCCTTGTTGCGGAAGTGTCGGCACTTTTAAGGCAATTAGTTTTTGATAAAGAGGGGTACTAAGCCCATTCTGAAAATCAGCACCTTTAGAACAGTTCTAAGTTGGCCTGCCTGGAAACTATTTGACTGGCAATATTTATTTTTGGGGGGACCTTTCTTACTTAAGGACAAAAAAAAGAGCAATTTCCTCTTAGCCGTGTTTGTGTTTTTAGAAGAATCTGAACTAAATCTCTTTCTAGATAAAATCTAGAGATAAAGCTATGACTTGATCCTATGCCACCTTGTCAAGGACATGAGGAACAGAAACAGAAGTGCTCCCTGTTTTTACCAACAGGCTTCTCAAAAGTCCCAGGGGAAGAGAAGTACTGTCTGGAGAACAGCAGACATGGTACCACCAGCATGCATTTGTCTGCCCTGCAGGTGGTGGCGGAAGAGCAAGGACTGAGGAAGTTATGACTTGAGCTGTGGAGAAAATGATACATTCACTTGTCCTTATCTTGATCCCCAAACAGCTTCAGATTTGCATACCTTTGTGTACTGGTGTCTAGAGCAAGAGCATCAAAGCAAACTTGAAGTGTAGGCAGGGAAAGGAAGGTGGAGGCATGCACTAAGGAGCAGAAAAAGCAGGGTCAGGAAAGAACTTATTGTCTTGTTGAAGAAGAATGACTCCAGTTTTGCATCACACCTAGAGAGAGATTTAAAGTGTGGCTCCCCAGGGAATAATGAAAATGAATCTGTAAAGTTTGAAGCAATGAAAGTAAATAATGAAAGCTCTAAACTTTTAGCCGCCAACACCATGACAGTGCTGGTTTAGTAGCAACCTATAAATTCTGAAGAAATGTAGTATGCAGCTGTTAGCTCCTTTGCGTAGTTAGTCTGCTGCTGCCAACAGGAGGAGATTTTGGCTTTGGATCCCATTTCTGTGCAGTGTCAGGTATCTGAAGAAGGTCATTACATAAAAGATATGTACATGTGCACAGAGAATGAAGGTAACAGTCAACTAATTTGCTTCTCTGTTTTTCTTATTGCAGATACACATAAGTATATGAGTCCACACACAAACAAGTAAGATCTGAGATAAAACCTTGTTGCTTTGGTGATGTTTTCTGGTATACACTTAAAAAAAAAATTGCATTGTCACACATACCATCAAAGGAAACATAGTTGATCCCTTTCAGAGGAAGTAAATGTAAGAGGTTGGGGAAGCTGTGGCTGGGTGGGTGGGTGCAGATGCTATTAGACATCCCTACTGCCCTGAGCCCAGTGCACAGCTGGGATTCTCCATCCTGGGACAGAGCCACAGCACTTCTTCATAAGATGACTTATGCTTGGTTGCTCTCACACAGAACAACTTGAGCTTTAACCTCAAGTTTTGGTTGCCCACATTGCTTCTTGTCTGCTACAGCAGCCTGTCTGCAATCCTCCTATTTCCACTTGTGCAGGCAGAAGGACCCTGGAGATTCCTGTGTCCAGTACTGAGCAGGGACTTAAAGATTCGGTTTTCAGGGGAAGCCTGCTATGAACTTGCTATTAAATACAGGAAAACTTATTTGTGAGTCCTGGATTCCTTGTTTAGGATCTGAGGTGTCTGATAAAGCTGTAAAAGCCAGCTTGTGCATTAAAGCAAAGCATGTCAGCTAGTACTTGCTATGACTGTGACAAAAACCAGAACAAAACAACAAAAGAAAACCTCTGTTGATCTTTTAATATAGAAGCAAGCCAACTGGATGACTATGGTTGTTAGGCAAACCCTGGTAGTACACAGCCCACTATATTGCATACAGGCACAACACCATAATACATGGTAGACTATGCAAGGAAAAGCATTTTGTGTAGCAGTTAGGGTTGCCTGTAATGAATGAATGCAGTTGATGTATATTTAATCAGAGCAATTGAGTGCTGGAGACTGCATGTCTGATCTGAAAGCTTGGGTTGATCTGTTATTCTGTACCGCGTGAGCAAAATAGCTTCAATATTATTGGCACAAATGCATTGTAAACAAGTCATAGAGATCTGTGTGCCCTAGAAAAGCAAGTTTCATTAGCAGTTTCATCATCTTCCTCTTTGCACACTTAGATCAGGAGTGATGCAAGGTGCTTCCACATACTTTTCCTGCAGGAATCCTCAGTTTGCCTGAGTCCTGGATGTTTCCTACAGTTCCCAACGAGAGAGATGGATCCCCAGGGCTGCACCTCCTGCCATGCCTTCAATCTACTTTCTGGGCCTTGAGGTGAGAGCAGGGTATAGTGGACGGTCCTGCAGCAAAGCTGTGCCTTCATTGACTTCATGAGGCCAGGGCCACAGCCTGCACTAGCTTGGGTGCCTTTTAGAGGGATTCAGTTTCAAGCTTTGCTGCCTGCAGGTTATGACCCTATTGCTTAAGCTTAAGAACCTAAAGGAGTTCTTAATGTGGCTGGGGGTCATTTTGCATGCTTAAAGTCACGCATAATTCAGTTCCAAGTCAGGGGTGCATGAGCCTAAGGGCTTCTTGTAGTGCTTAATGCAATAGCTGACTCAGTGTCTACAGGCTTTGAAGAAATTTGCTGGTAGGATTGCTGCCTTTTCTTGTGGGCTCCCAGGGGACCTTACCAGTCCTTGAGAGAGTTAGTTTTGTTTAAGGGCTGCAGTTTCCCTTTTTTTGTTTCATTTCTTTGTTGAATGTGAAATTAGATATCTAGAACAGGGTCCCACAGTGTATCTCTCTGCTACCAAACTAGGGTGAAGGAGCTCAACTTCTGGTTGTACAGTAGTGTGTACATAATGTGTATTTTTGTCCTGCTTTGCTTCCTTTATTTTCTATCTAAGCGCACGATATCATCTTGCTTCTACACTAAGTGTAAGGAGAGGTTGTCTCTTACACTACAGTGTTACATTGCAGAACAAATTTAAAACCTCTGGAGGAGCTATGGTTATGAATTTCCAGAGGATGTTGGGATGAGGCTATGAGGGACGGAAGGGCTGCCTGCCCATGCCTGCCACCAGCCAACTTACAAAACCATGAGGTAGACTGAGGACAATTTGGGATCCCATGTAACTCGTCATTGTTGGATCAGCCAGTTCTCTCCAAAGATGTGAAGGATCAGGAATTAAGGCTAATTATGTTTGTTTATTTGCTTAATGATTTATTTACTGAGAGGGATGCCAGAAGAGAGTAGTTGGCACTGTCAGGGTGGCTGATACAGCCTGCATCGTGGCTTCATCTATGCACAGTGACCATATTCCCTACTCTTTCTCTGCAGTAAAGCATCAGTCAGCGTGTGCTGGTAGGACGCTTCAGGTGAATCCTTACATGAGCCTGTGTGCATGTGTATTTGCACCTTGTAGACATCAACAAGCTACCAGACAAGGGCTCTGTTCTTGTAACACGTAGCAAGGTAATGGCACATCAATACCTACCACAGTTGAGTGTTTATCAGGGTATTTGTTGTGGTGTTGCATATACTTAGAGGAGAGATTAATCCAAACAGCCTCACAAAATTAAAGACAGAAAATAGCAATATTGAGGTTTTTAATGGCAGTTGTTATGTGCTGCAGTTCTAATGAGTGGTTTAGTTTTGTGGTGTGATTAATATGCAGGCACAGAGAAGTTTTTGTTAATCTTGGAGGACAGAGAACTGGAAAGAGGGAGAGAACAGAAAACAGGCGTTTTTAGCTAGAAGTTTAATTGCAAGATAGTGCCTGAAATATAAATTGATACATAGAACTGCTTTGAGAGATAAGCACTACCAATGACGTTGGTTTCTGGCAGAGAGAATCATCACGCTATTATGGAAACAATGCTGCTGTGGACTTTACTCTGTGATCTATGTGAACACAAATCTGTTTGACATAATTCTCTTGGCTGCTTGCTTCTCATCCTGCAACACAGCAGCAAAGCTCTGAAATCTTGCCATGGGTGCTTGTCTTTGTAGAAGTGATGGAAACACTCAGGCTCTCCTTGAAACACACCACTGTGAGACCCAGCTTTATGGTGATTTTTATGCAGTTGCTCTAAACCATGTTTTGAATTCACATTCCTGCCTTGTATCTGTTTTCCATAGCACTGAGTCCTCCCCAAGGATGGGCAACCTTGAGTATTGCTAGAACAAGGCAAAGCAGTTACCATTTATCAGGATGTAGCTGAATTAGCTCATAATAATTAAAATCATAAATGGCAGCACTCATCTAATTATTGCTCTTCAGTGTTTGAATTTCCAAGCACCTGGTAGTCCTTTTTGCCTTTTATTTTTGGCTGATATTTTCTGCTGTCTCAGAAGTCCATTAATTAGTAAGGGATACTCACAATTGTTTTAATATCACAAAAGAAGACAATGTTTATAAGTACCACTAAAAATCTCTGAAAGGATTCCCACTGTGGTGATGGATGAAATGTTTATAGAAGCCATTTCATCCATCTGAAGGTGACTTTCTCTCTGATTGAAAGATCTGAGTGTTTTGGTTTGTTTGTTTTTTTTTTTCCCCTTTTTAAAGTGGTCAGATCTGCACTTATACCTGTGCAGCTCTTTGCTTGTCTTGCGATAGTACTGTCCATGGTAAGGTGTGTGTCTGTCATGTGAAGGGCTTTGGAGATACCTGCTTTTGTGTAGAGATCCCTCAGACAGTCTCATCCCTCCATGGTAACACTGCATAAGGCAATACCAAACCATGCCCAGCTATTAGCTCTGGTACAGGAGCTCTGTAGCCATGTTCATGTAGCCATGCTCCAAGCCCATGACAGGTCTCTGCTTGTTCTCATTCTATATGGATTTCTTCAGTGAAAGGATATGGATATTTTTGCATTAAGGACTGGGGATTGCAACATGTGTGAACAAAGCATGTTGATCCCATCTTATATAATCTTAATTACACCCTTAGGAGCCAGCAAGAGGAAAAGCCTTATCTGAGATCAAAGCAGGAACATGCAAGAGGGGTCAAAGAACTACCCCGAGTTCTGCCCAACTTGAGGTCAAATCTTAGCTGAGGCCTGATCAGCTGTAGTTGATTTTGCTTGCTGTCCTGCTCAAGGATAGAAGAACAAAATACAGACATCTTCAGAGGTTTGTGTTTTGTGTGTTTATAGATACTTGTACTTTTTATCTCTGAAAAGTGAATAATGGAACTAAAGTGAGGATAATATTTTACTTGTATATGTATATAAAAAAAAAACAACCTGCGAGAAAGACCAGAAAATATCTTGCAAGTAAACTATTTTTATTGTAATCTTCCTATTGTAATTGCAGTCCATTTTCTGTGCTGCATCTTCAGCAAGTTATGTAAAATTATTATAGGGGGGCATAATTTATTGCAGCTTTCAGTAATCAGATAAGTGGTGTATTCACAGCGAGGAAGCATTCATCCCTCTGTTCGGCTCAAAAATAGCTCAGATGCTAAAAAAAGAGTAAAATAAAAGAAGGAAAGAAGAAAAGACATGATTGCAGACATTTCGCAGCACTGAGTTCCAGAACCTTTTTCAGTGGTAGCAGTGCATCACTAGATGATCTAGAAGCCATTTGATACTTCACAAAAGAAAACTTCAGTGGCTGAAACAGGCCAAATGCACCCAAGTGGCCACAATACAGAGGTGGATGAATGACTCACGGACAATTATAGCTGACATGAATTCCAACTGGCAAGAAAGGAAACCAGGAATTTCAGTTCTTGAAAGAAAACCTTCCCAAGGTTTGTCAGCCTACCTGTGAGTCAGACACTTCCTTTTTGTTCTGCTAAACAGATTGTTAGATGTCCTTTTGAAGTGGCCTACGGGCTGATGAAGGCACGCCTGTGTGTTTTAGCTTGGGATTTTGTGAATGGCAGAGGACAGACAAAGCAGAGCAGGTGGTGGTCAGGTCTCACTCAGCAAGGCAGGAGCAGTATGGAAAAAGCAGGAAAATGCTTTTGCAGCTCTACCTGCCTGGCAGCACTGCAGTACATGAAAACTTCTAAAGCTGACAGCCACAGCTTTTACCCTGCCATCTTCCTCGTCCTTCTTCAGCAAATTTTCATGAGGCTCTGACTAGAAGGGACAGATGTGCTTGGCACAGTATTGACTGGGTTTAGAGTTGACTCTAAAGTGCCTACAACTTTGCAGCATGAAACGACAGGCATCCAAAGGGATAAGGCTTATGGTAGGCTTCCTCATCTTATTTTTGACTTCCAGCTGCAACTGCAGTCTAAAGTTTTGCTCTAAATCCAGAAATGCCTACTAGCACAATATTTAAAAATAGAGATGAACTTGGTTTTGGCCGGAGTCATAAACCTCATCAGGCAGCTTTCTGGGTCTCTAATGAAATCCTAACTCATGAGTTCCTGATTGCATGAGGAGTATTTTACTAAATTTTGCAATCAACCAGTATTTCTATAGAACTGGCTGCAAAAGTGAATGGTTTCACATGATTTAAGACTTTGTAAATCTATTCAATGAAAGAAGAGGCCAGGTGTCTTATGGCTCTGCTATGCCAGATGATGCAGTCACAGAAACATTTCCATTTTGGTTGTACTGTTGCTGATGTAGCTTTTCTTGTTCCTTGTTTTATTAATGATGTATCCATATCCTGAATCTGGGCATAAAAAATAATAATCTTATTATTGAGCATATGTCTTCAGCTTGTTCTTTGAGTATCTAAAAGTATTAAATAAAACGTGGCTAGAGGTGGAAGGCAGCACTATGTTCTCTGCAGGGCAAAATATTTGGAAGAGGCTTTTTGGAAACATCATTTTAAACTAGAGCTTTGCAACTCTGGTGGCTACCAAAGCTCAGGACCTAGGCGTAACCATACCAAGTCTATGCCAAGGATTTAACCCATGACCTGCTGATAGATAGATAGATGTGAAAAGCAGAAAGCATACAGAAAAAACGTATTGCTTTCTACAGTGTTGTATCTCATGCTGGTGTCCCCCCTCTCACCCAAATGTGCTTTGGGGGGTCTGAAATAACTAGCAGTTAAGTTCCCACAGGAGCTTCAATGGCCGGTCACTCTGCAGACTTCCCAAAGGCAAGTATGTATGGGGAGCTATTGCATATAAACCATGTGTGTTTGTTCGGAACAATTGCACTTTGGACAAAACTGTTCTTAGAACAGATTGAGCAATGGCTGTGTTCTCCACAGTTCACCCAGAAAGCAAAACTGAGGCTATGCATCCCAACTCCCACCATGAACAGTGCACAGTTAGCATTAAAGGGAGCAATTATATTTAAATGGGATGGATTTTTTTTGTATTGTTACTGGCTAGAAGTCATTTAATAGCATGAAACTGAGCTGAACAGGCAGCAAACCAAACCAATTTACAATTTCCCAGAGTTACTCATCTTAGTGATTCAGTGAGGTTACTTGCAAGAATGATGATGTCTTGCTGACGACTTCTCAGTAGTCAAGGTAGGATGAATAGCTTCTTAAGACAAGAAGGAGGCTACTGACTATTCTGATGAAGGGTTACTGCTTGCCTATCTATCGAGCATTCTACCACACATTAAATACTAATACTGAAATGAGAATCCCTCTCACCAGGTTGGGCTCAGACATGGAAACAAGCATCTTGATGAGTTTTCAGCTCAGCCTGTTCTCCTATAGCCGGCAATATACCAGCATTGTTAGAAGAACTGCTGTAGGATATCTTCAGGGCTCTCTGCGCGTTTGCATCCATGATGAGCTGTTGGCGTGTGAGCTAGTTCAGTGGGAGAACTATAGTCACACAAAAGCATTCAGCATTTTGTGTTAAGGGCTCCTTCATGCTTATTATTAGCAGCTCCATTGATTTGTCCCAGTGAACAAGGTCAGCAATAAATCTTGATTTCTTGGCAGATGAAGCAGTCTGAACTACCTACTCTCCTCTTTTCTCACATCAAGAAGAGCATCCTCACAGAGTGGTGTTGAAACACATTAGCAAGGCCATGCTACAGGAGAGTCTACTTGCATCATTTTCCATTGTTACCAGCAAGGAGGTTTTTCTGAGTACTGAATGGACTGATTTTAATTTCATAGTAATAAAGGACAAAAGCACAGGCAGGAATCTCACAAATGCAGTGATATACGTGCACCTGAAAAACAACATCAAGTCAGATGCGGGAAGTGTGCAAAATGACAGATAGATGAGCACTCACTGGGATTTTTTTTAACAGATAGGAATAATTTCTTACACTTCAAGATTGGGTATTGAAACCTCATATGTTCAAATATTATAAAATTTGCTAGCAAGTGTAACATAATATCAGTTTCTTAGCCTGGATGTAACAGAAGATAAAAAGAATGAGGAAAGAATATGGGCCTTCAGATAATTTTTATCTTTGAACAAAAATATGGAAGAAGCTAAACTTTAATTAGAATGTCCATTATGATATTATGATCATGAGAAAGGTACAGATGAGGGAACCGGTGTTTAAAACAAAGCCTCTGTCAAACCAGAGAGATCTGAGTTATTGCGTACATCTCAAACCAGTCAAATACTTCCCTTTCAAGTCTGGATTGTTTATTCTTTTCAGAATTTTATTCAGTTCATAGAAATGTGGAATCATCAAATGGCTTGAATTGGCAGGGCTCTTAAAGATCACCTAGTTCCAGACCTCCCTGCTGTGGGTAGGATTGCCATCCTCTAGCTCAGACTTTGATCCATAGTTGCTCTTAAGAGGTTTGGGGATGGACCTTCTGTTCCTTTAGGAGCTATTACAATGGATGCTGAAGATCAAGGTCTTTCAGCAAAAAGTAGGCTGTTCCTAAATAAATAAATGCACTTCAGCAGAAAACAGTCTTAAGGCAATAAATGGGCTATTCATATGTCAGGCTCCCTGGGTCCATCTGTTTACTCTTCTCAATTCATGTGGGAATCTCCTTTGAGCTCTTCTGTCTCATTTAATATCTCAAATCATATTTCATGTGACATGTAAAGTGCTTAACAAAGTGTATCTCAGATCTAGCTGTACCACCTACTCTTCATATTAGTTTATGTATTGGCTATAGGAAACACAGATGTTTCTGCCTACAAACACATCAGGGAAAATGCAGTACATCAAAACCCCTCTTAAAATATTTATTTGCTTTTGTTCTAGAAATATTCATGAAATTGGCGCACACTGGTGTATTTACCTGTCTTGAAGAGATCTATACGCTATGGGTTGTGGGAATCTAGCTAACAGAGAAAGACAGTTGCAGTATCATGGAACAACGTCACTTCTGGTCACTGTGGAAAAAGCCTGTTACTCTTTGTTTACTTTGATGACAGCATTTTCTAGATAAATTAATAAATGTGGTAATAGCCAGCATATGATGCTATATGGGTTGAACATAACAGAATCCAAAAAGAAGCATGGATGTGTTCAAAGACTGGATCGAAGAGTAGCTAACTGTGCCGATTGTCGCTGACTCATAAAAGTCAGAGTTCAGACTTGCAAAGCAGGGTTGGTCACTGAAAGAAAACCTCAGTAGTTGCTCTGTCCCTAGTTCCCCAAGAGCTTTTTTCCTCTTTGTATTGATCAGTAGCTGTGACAGCTAGCTTTCTCTTGTTGCCTTCTTTGCATTTTCATATAAAAAGACTTAACTCATGGGGGCACTGCTATATATCAGAGTGCAGGCCCTGAGACATAAGAATTAGAGTGCGTTGTTCAGCTCAGGAAGGGTGGCCCCCCCCCCATCTCACTGCAGTCCTTCATATAAATAGGAAATGCAAACTAATTCCAGCTGCACTGAGAACGTGCATCTAGAGGGATTTGCCATTTATATTTTCCATACCACCTACTTTAGGAGGCATTTCCTCATTGAAGAGCCTTCTGTCTGTGACCAGAATGGGTCCTTTCCAACGGGGTGTTGCCATTTGCGCTGGCAGCATCAGAGTTCAATAGGCAATAGTTGTAGATGTTTCTGATAATCAAGGAGCTTGTTCTCATGCACTGGTACAGCTGTTTTGGAGAGAGAAGGTTCATGTTGCAGCTCGTAATTAAGAAACATGGCTTTTCTTGTTGTTTGTTCTTCATCTTGCTTGCTAGAATTCACTACAGCTTGCAAAATGGGAACAAACTTTTTCAAGTCATTTGCCTCACAAGAAAATAGCTCAGTAATCACAGCAACTTGCTTGCATTCTACTGGTAGCGTTGCTCTTTGATGTTAAAAAGTTTATTAGTGGAGCTGTATTTTGTATCTGAATTCACACATTATTGTGTGAATTTGTACTTGGGGCTTCTCTCTACTCATACAGTCCTAGGGAAACGGCAGAGTCATTTGCCCCAGCATTTCTTGTACCATCTTTGAAGTCTCTGACTTTTGTATACAGAAGATTGAGCTTCTGAGAAGAAAGTATTGTTACCAGCACAGTTCAGTGTTAGCATTTGTCATCTTATTCTTAAAAGTTATTTATTTCTGTCACTGAGTTACTGCCTCAGATGGATACTGAGAGACAGGACTGGAAGAAATGCTCTGGGACCAAAGCATCTCCCCCTCTTGTTATAGCATACAACTACGTTGGAGTGTTCTTGCTGGTCAGACATAGTATGAAAAGCCACTGGGATGTTTCCCCCCACCTTTTTCTTTCTCTTGGCCAGTTTAGCACTGATCTTTTAAATCCCCAATAAAAATGTTATTCTCATAGTTTTTTTGTTTTTTTTTTTCCAACTTGGTTTGAATTTTCTTAGACATTTCAAAGTGTTCAGGGATGTGGACTGTACTTTAGATGAGACAGCAGCAATTGCTTGTGCAGTAACATTAATAGTTCCCTATTCCTCCTGGAAATGCCTTTTCTGATGCATATTAATTGCATTTGGCTTCTGCTTTGTCAGCTACTTTATCAGCATGTACTTCTGCCTTCTACTGCATCCAGAGGCCACCAGCTCCCAGTGCTCCAAGTGACCTCCAGAAAGCTTTGGACACCATGCTGTGCTGGGGACAAATCCATCTTGTTAAATGCAAGTGAATTATTGTACCTTAGGAAGTGTAATTCAAGCATTTTGCCAATAAGCACGGGTTGGTAGCATGAACTACAATTATACATGATTTTGGCAATTCAGCTGCAGAACTGAGCTGTGGGAGCGGTTTGTGTCTTCTTAACTGCAGACAGAAGTAGAGCAGAACCCAAAGCACAGATGTTGGTAGCTGGGAGAAAGCAAATGCTCGTGGTAGTGATGTCAGCAAAATTAGCGTGATACTCCATCCTGCTTTGAAAGGTGCTCTCTTTATTGCCCTCAGGGGGTTTAGAAACATAATTGACCCACCAGCTTTCATACGTGGTATAACCCCATGCTAGAAGCAGGTTTGCTGGGTACCACTACAAAGCTGTCCTTCTCTCCTCTGTGATGTTCCACTGCTTTTTTATGTCTACTTACAAACTGTCATGTTTTCATAAGATTTAAAGAACAAGTGTGGCATTACTGGGTTCCTTTCCAGGGGAATGCGACATCTTTAATAGCCTGTTATCTACTGACTGCTGTTTTCTGCAGTATTTCACCTGTACCGGTCCTGATAGAAGTTCATACTAGATCAAATGCTTTAAGACATTTTCCACAAGTTTTATTTTGCAGTTAAAATGAGTTCTTCACGTAGATAAATGGATGGACAGACAGATATTTGCTCAACAATACATATTTCAGCTTTTCTGGTGAATAAGTTATTGCAATTATTGACCTGCAAGTGAAAAATGTTGTCTGAATTTTTATAAACTGAGTATTCATAGGAGGTGAACATTTTAGAACATTTTAGGTGTTTGTAGGGTGAATACAATTGCAAATGTTAACATCCTAGACTGATTTCTACCAGAAATCTGCACAAAATCCCAGATTTGAAGTGACAACCCTTTCCTAGTTCACAAGCAAAGAAAAATGCTGATTTAATTATAATATTTAAGTCACCCATAGGTGATGCATTGATCAGATTTTCTTTCAGTATTTTAAATTAGCTTGTACATGTAGTATGTAGACAGCTCATCGTTGGTCACCCACGCCATATCCCCATTTTTGCTGCAGTTCTGCCGTATATCCTGGGAATTTAGTGCTGATGAAGCTGCTGAATACCTCCAAGTTATTGTAATCATTCATGGTAGGTTTAAATCTGCCAGAGAAAATGGGAATTTAAGGCAAGTGCTAAGCAAGAACGTCTTAGAGAATTTGCCCTGCGTTCCCAAGTTTATTCTCTACCACAGATAGGCTTGTCGTGGGTGTGTTTGGTACAGTATGATGCCATTGCTGCCCTGAAATTATTTTGGAGGAGGGAATGGAATACGTAGGGTATTTGTTGAAAGATAAGGTTGAATATTTTTATCCTGAGGCTCTCCCTGGAGTTGTTTCATTCTTTTTGTAGGGCATGATTTTGACAGCAAGGAGCACTGTGTTTCAGATTTTAGCACCTTTAATGTAAGAAATCAAACTCTTCTAAGGGGATCTAAGAATTCTGGGAAATGATGTGACACATTTTGCCCCAAAGACAATGATGAGCATTGAGGAACGGGAGCCAAGAAAAAAGATGGAAGCTGGAATTTGGCATGAAGAACTTATGATTCTGGTTGTGAAGGAATGAAGTTAGAGCCCTTTCTTTTACGTTAACTGAGGTGAATTAGAAGCTTGATGCTGATTTAAAACCTCTCTATTGCTTTAGTCTCAGTGGACACAGCTACAGTTTACATACATGTACTACTGAGCTCCTCCTGTAGTCAGTGAAGCTATGCCAGAGTAATAAATGGATATTGAAAGCATTGAAGAGGAATGACTTTGCTCGTTTGTTTGTTTGTTTAAACGTATATATGGATCAAAAACAATCCAGTGAGACCAGGAACATGGTTTAGTGATAGGAGTTGGTAGGACAGGCTGATGGTTGGACTTGGTGATCTTGAAGGTCTTTTCTAGCCTAGATGATTCTATGATTCCAATTAAGTCCATGTCTTGAGCCCCAAGTTTTCCTAGCAGTCCTGACTAAAGGATGGGGAGAATGAGGCCTTCTGATGTAGGCTGTGTTGTTCTGCCTCTGTGATACCTAAAAGCCATAAACAGCATCATCTTTTAAATGCCCCATAAACAGATCTCCTCCCATATTGCCCACAAATGAGTAAGATATCTGAACCTGTCAACAGCTAGGCTGCTAGAGTGCCAAGATTACTGTCTGGACCAACATCCTTCCATCCTGATGTGTTATTTCTTGACGTGTTCAAAGACAGGAACTCTATTTGCACTCCATGTTAGCACAGTTCCTTGCAAAACAGCCATCTGGTGTGGTGCTCCTTGGTGTTACAGCTATGCAGATGGGAAGTGAAGTTGGTTTAGTGCTCTGTGTATTTATCTCATTGCTGTAAAATGATTTAATGTAAGGAAAAAGTGTGATTGCCTTGAAGGCATGGCTGGCTGGCTGCACAGAGGCAAGAGGCAAGAAAAGTAAGCCTTCCACCTACCAGGCTCTTCTTTGGTATCCTGGGTGCTCACACAGGACTTTCTGAAGATAATGGGATCTCAGCTTGGAAGTGCATGTGGAGTCCCTAACTCAAAGATGGTGATAAGGAATGGCAGCGGGGAGGACTTACCCTAAATCTCTGCCAAGGGATGGAAAGATACTAGGTGAGTAAGCATGCAAGGAACTTCTGGGTAGTGGCAGTAGGAGCTGTTAACCTTATCTCTCTCTGTTATGTCTATTTGTAGTTCTGTTCAAGGTTGGTGAAATCGCTGACTGCTTACACAAGTAGCATAAATCCATGTATTATGTTTTTCTGCATTAAAAAAAAGAAAAAGGCAATAGTTGGCAAAGCATTTATCTGAATATTTTCAGGACTGTCTTTTTCCTGGCTATTACTTTAAGTTTTATTATTATTGCTACCTCTTATTATTTGTTTTGGAAGTAATATCTTTTTTCTTTCTCATTGTAGACTGACAGAGAGTGCAGGAAAACAGCATTAGTTTTGAATACTTTCTGACCCAACAACTGATATATATTTTTTTGCATGCTTGGTAGGAAAGATGCTTCCCTTTCAGGTAGGAGTCTGCTAGAAGCTGTCTTTAGGACCATGAATTGCTTTTCTCAGATACTGCCAGTGCTTGGGGCCTGAGCCAAAGATTAATCTCAAAGCAAACTAATAGAGTTAATTCAAACAGAAAAAACATCTTCAGAAGCGCTGAAGGGGTTGAGGGAACACGGAAAATTAAGGGAAAAGTAATTAATGGCAAAATAATAACTTTGAGTGGATATTTGTGCCATTTTTTGTTTGTTTTTTAAAATCATTTTTCCCTGTTGTGAAACTCCCTGTTAGAAGTAAAAACAGCAGTAATGTAGTACATTCTCTTTAGCCAACATTAAAACTTAAAATGTAGGGGCAGATAGATAGACGTAGAAAATGATTCTGTAATCTGAAGGGTACTGTAACAGTGATTATCTGAAGAATCACATGGATTTGGACTTGGATAGGAGATGGAAATAAATGAAGTGCAAAACTTATCTCTGAACAATGTAGACAGATGGGGTAAAATGCCATAAAATTCCTGTTGTCTGTGTGACATTTTGAAGAAAGATACGAATATGTTTCTAATGGATAGAGAGTTTCTTTCTAAGACAGTGCAGTAAGCCATACAGGGAACCACAAAGAGTAATTGTTTTATTCAGTTTCGAATTTGCTGCTTGTTGAATGAAAATTTGCCATCAGTGTATGGAAGCAATGATACCTTTTGGGTGGTTAGTTATAAGTACTGAATTAAGAGTATAAATTATTTTGGCGAGAAAAGAGAATATTCCCTGACTGTGTCCCTGTGACTCAGTTTTGCACAGAGCAGAGATGCACACAGTACAACAAATAAAGGAAGTGTTTCTCTCTGGAGCATGTTTGATCTTCAGCTGAGACTGGAAAGCAATAAATCAAAGCAACTTTAGCAGATGGCAACTATTCAAATTTCTGTTTCGTTTCCCGCATGTAATGCTGGATGAAGCGCTCTCCATTTCTTCTAGCTGAAGATGGCAAAGGACTGGGGAACACAAAATCAAACTGTTAGAGCCTGGAGTCTGGGGTGGCAATGTGAGCACCTGACTTCTTACTTCTAACAGAGATGAGCTATGTGACTCTAGGAAAGTAATTGAACTGCTCTGTGAACTGTGAAGTTGTAATAACCTCAGCACATAACAAGTGGGTTGAAGTTCCATTGTGTCAGCATCTAGTGGTGGCTGAAGCACCAAATCTTCAGAGATACTGGCCATTGGCTTTGCACCATCATATATATATATATAATATATATATTATATTTGAGTTGGTCTGTCTACCTAAATAGATGTAAAATCTTCTCTTGATCAGGTTTTATAGAACTGTCCACCTAGGCTTTACACTGCAGAAAGGTCATATAGCAGATTTATTTCTCTCTGACTCCTCTGCGTTTAGGTTATCTGCATTCAGCCTGCACTGCATGCAGCAGAGCAGACGTGCTTCTGCTCTTCCCTTCTGCAGAGCATCCCACCACTAACACCCTGCTGCATACAGGTCTGCTCACTGGGCCTGGCCACAAAATCAGGCAAGTAGCAAGCCAATAGAGTGGGCAGCTGAACAATATCTGTACAGTGACAAATCTAAACCTATCTGTCACTGTCTGTCTTGCACATCATGTATGAATGCTTTGAAAGACCTGTATTAGTCACAGCATGTAGGTAATTTTCTGGAGGATCTGTTCTTTTCCTCTCTCTGCTGTACTACATCTTTTCCACAGTGCTGTGTGTCTCAGCTCAAAGCATTCATATAGACTGCACAACAGACATTTCTCCAGAGTCCATGGGTGAGACTAGTTGAGTGTGGCTGGAGGGCAACTTCCTACAGCTAAGACTATCTGTGAGTGTATTTAGTTACTCTTTTTTTGTTAAACCACTATGTTGTTGTTGTCCCTGACGTATTCGCCAATTAACCCGACTTATCCCGGGACCTCGACTGTCCGGGGGAGAGACACAAACATGGATGCCATGATGTCTTCTCTCAATTTATTGCTGCGTCACATTCCTTATATACCATCCTAAATCCCATGCAGACACGTACACCTGCTGCGCAAAACCCGATGCACGCGAGAGAACCTGTACACACACCTACCTAAACCCCCCGCCCACTAACTCTTAAGCTACAGGCCTAACTTAGCTATTCTAGAACACTCCATCTACTCAGAACTACTGTATGCACTCATAAATCCTTGCTAAGACAACTCAGTACCCCAACAGTCCCCTAACAAATGGTTGAAAAATGAAAGTGGTCTGGTTTTCATTATTGTTTCACGTTTCTTCAAAGAGGAAAAAAAACACAAGTAAAGGAATTTTAAAGCAGTGTGGCAGTGCTTTGCTGGCTACCTGAACTGTTGCAGAGGGAAATACTTGTTCGCAGCAAGTGTGCTGTAGGTCTGGCTCATCCTTGATTAGGGACAGACCGACCAGCTATCCCAATGAAACAGTCTTTTCCAACTGTGTTTCTTTATGTTGCAGCAGTAATTATTTAATTGCTTTGCCTAATTCCCCAGAATATAGTGTTAGCTTCACATAGTGTGAAGTCTTACACACCTGACTGAATGACACCTGTAAGCTCAAAAATGAAGTTTCACAGCCCCGAAGGATCGTGTTTGATCAATGTTCTGTAATACTTTTTTCAAACATGTTATTTTTGCACCACCATTCAAGGCAAGCTGAGGAAGATCATTTTGTGAACTATTAGTTGAGTCATTTGTTCTTCTGTCTTTAAAATGTGAATACGTTCATTCTATACTAATAAAACCTTTCCCTCAGGGGCATAAATAGCTAGATACTAAATGATGATAACTTCATTTTGAACTATCCAAATTGTCCAGAGCTCAATTTCATTTCAGTTTCCACATTTCCTCAGACTTGCTTGTGGAACGGCATCTGGTGAGGTGATGGATGGAAGGAGGGAAGCGCACAGCCATGGGCCTGCTATGGAGGATCCTTCTCTCTCCTGTCTTGGCATTGCCCTAGGGTAACACTGTTCCATTCCTGCTCCAGGGACCTCCTTGCAAGACAGGACAGAGAGGGGATGGCTGCTGGTCTTGTAGTCCTTGCCTGGCTTCTGGCCTATGTGCAGGGGCCTGGTGTAGGACTCTGGGAAAGGTTGCAGAGCTACTCCCTCATCTAATACCACATCAAAGAACTTTAAGAATTGAAATGTAAAGGTCTTCTCACAGTAGAGTGCCTGGGATTAAATATACATTACTTCTCCCCTACCCTCATCCCTATTTGATCTTTATGGTTAGTCTAAAGCCTTCATCCTGATCTACTGTGACAGATCAGAACAATTTGTTCTATTTAAGGAAGGAGCAGTGGGCTTTTCTGTCACCTTTGTCATTTAATTTGGCCCTAAAACCATTGGCTCAGATGATTAAATCAGCTCTGGGATTAGGAAGGATTGCAACTGGCAGTTAAAAATGTCATTTTTATCATGTGTGTCGACGCTCAGCCTGCGTGCCTCTCTCCAGTCAAGTATACCTGGAATCTACTGGGCCATAGAAGGTGGCAGTAAATACTCATGTATTAAGGTGTTCTTCCAGAGCTCTACTGGTAGAAATATCTCTGGATCTCATAAGAAGGAAAGCCAGCAGAGGTGCTTGGTCTGGTTTTCATCTCTACATGCTCTTTAAATGAGTTCCTTCCTGAGTCTTCACCCTGTTTTTACTGTTTTCCTGCCCTGACCAATTCTGTATATTATGTGTTGATATACTAAAGTGCATAAAATCTCAGCAGTTTCATTAGCAAGAAAAACCTGTTTTAGCCTCAGAATGAAATATAAGGTAGGCGCATCCATTTCTCAGTAACAAGACGTCGACTTTCCCACTGATTCAGCATTCTGGTTTAATAATAAAAAACATTTTTCAGTTTACCTAATTTACATTACCACTTCAGAAGATGTAAGCAGCTGAGACAGTGACTACTTAAGCGGATGTGTTGTATCATAGGGAGACACAACATTTCTGCTCTCAAGTAATGGTTGTAGAGGTGAAAACTGGCTCATTAAATGCTGTCTCTCAAAGCACTGTGAACCTGCACAGGAGAGCTTTGATAAAGTGTCTGGGAAGTGGCCGTGTCAGAGGGATCCTCTTTCCAATGACTGGCTGTTCTTGATTCATGGCATGATGGAGATGCACGTTGTTCAGAGCCATAGCAGGACAGGGAAGCAATGCTGAGCCTCAAACTCAGTAAGCTAGACTACAAGGACTCTAGCAGTGGAAAAAGCCAGCAGAGCCTCTAATGAACTGTCAGGCTTTGCTTGTAGGCCAGGATTTTGGAATATAGCCATGGCATATGGAGTTATTTCCAGTTCAGGAGGAGCTTGCCTTCCAGGAGAATGACTGTGCCTCAGCCATCATTGAGCATGGGCAGAGGATACAGGCCCCAGGCCATCAGCATGGGCAGAGGATACAGACCCCAGGGAGGGCTTCTTATGGCCCTTCCCCAGCTCACTTGGCACTGCAAAGACGGATCCAAGCTTACTATAAGTCCTGGCTTCATGCTTTTCTGCATACATTCATCTTGGAGCCAGGTGGGTTTGGACCAGTGGCAGGAGGGTGCGCGCTGTGAGATGCTGAGCAGTCCACTGTTTGATGGGTGGTTGTATGTGGGGTTTTCTCATTCTGGATCTCTTACATTATCATTTTTTTGTCTTGCTTTTTATTTATTCTTGAGAATAAATGATAAGTATTTTTGCAATCTCTCATGGTGTTTTTCAATTCTTGTCAGTTATCTTAAGATCTTACCTCTCCTGCAAAGGATTTTTTGCATCTTAAGTGGGGGAAAGAAAACAAGGACTTGGAAATCAGCTTTGGTTTGGGTGTTTTTGTTTTTTCCTCCTCCAGCTAGATAGTTTTGCAGATGCTGTATTTCTGCTGGACACTTTCCTGTCCTCTAAGGTCCAAGTATATTCTTCCTGAGATGACATCTACCTCTGGAGAGAAAATAAAAAAGAAATATATAGTCTGTAGCTGATAGCTGAAGAGCAGCCAACTGTCCCTGAAGCCCAGGGTTCAGAAAGCTCTGCATACCCTTTTGATTAATTTCTTTTACAACAGCACAATGATCACCCCCCAGGAATTTAAGCTGTTTTATTGGTTACAGACTCAGGGAAGCCTAGTTTCTTACAGATCTGTATTTTTTGCCTTTGTTTTCTTTTCTGCATGCCTTTGCAGAGCTGTCACTGTGGTGCCAAGTGTAGGACACGTCTCCTCTCTTTCCCTGGATGTGCTCCACTGCCTCTCCCTCTCACAGATCCACACCTTTTCAAGGGCTCTGAGGCATTTCCTCTTCCTTGAGATGTGGCTGAAATTGTTCTATTTATTCAAGGTAATTATGTGGGTACTCACAGGCAGATAAGGCCATTTCATACCTGCTTTTCTTGAAAAAACAGGATGTGAGTGTGTCACTGGCCAGCAGCATAAAGCATTTGCATTAAAGAAATGAGAAAAGCTCTGGCTCTAATGTATGCAGAGTCTGAAATATAATTACAGGATATACACTTCTGCTAGGGTTTGTTAATAAACGGACTGACGTGTTTTATGATAAAATGGAGTTGCACAATGAGGCAGCCTCACACAAGGCACCCACATGGGCTGCTAATACGCTACACGTGAGGATACATTTCTATGTCCTGATC
Organism: Excalfactoria chinensis; assembly: GCF_039878825.1. NCBI lineage: Eukaryota > Metazoa > Chordata > Aves > Galliformes > Phasianidae > Excalfactoria > Excalfactoria chinensis. Next base: position 118,161,406 of record NC_092826.1, on the reverse strand, counting down.
TCTGACTGCTACTGTGAGCTCCTCGTTTTCTATGATATGCCTTTTTTATTTTCAATATCAGAGTGATAAAGTATGATATCTCAGGATTACCGATGTTGGAAGGGACCTCTGGGGATGGTTCCAGTTTTGAGCAGCTCCACGGAAAGATGGATGGGAGAGACAGCTGGACACTCATATACTGGTGGGGGTTGTGTTATTTAAAGACAGAACAAAAACAATAGGAAAATCCTTCTGGATCAAACCCAGCTTCTAAACGTGGATGCAAATGAGAGGCTTTCACTGGAATGGAAGTGGAAAAAAAAATGTTCTCTGTGCCCAGAAAAACATACTGTTCTTCCCAGAAAGATGCTGTTTGTTTCCAGGCATCAAGTAAAAGGAAGTCAAATGGTTGCTTTGCAGAATTGTTTGTGTATGGATGGCACAGGGCTCAGGGTGTGCATTCAGGGGTGCGGGAAATCACCTCTTAACTCTCCTTTCTGTGCCTCAGACCTCTGAATTGGGTTATTTTACAAGATTTACTTTTCAGAAGAATGCTTTTGGATGTATTTGTCCACTATAATCTGTCACTCACATGGTGGGACAGAGTGGAAATTAAAGAAGCCATTATTCTCCAGGAACCTTCTGATTCAGAAAACAGAATTTGGATTATATTTTCGAAAACAGCAGTGGGAAAGTGAAAACAGTGAACACCTTTTGGTGGGTGGTGGTGGAAGAACCTGAATGCATAGGAAGAATAGTCCAAGGCCCCAGTATTGGTACTTGTATTGCAAAGAACCATGTAAAATAATGCTTCTCTATGTCTTAATTTCCTGCACAAGAGCTGCAGTGTTACTTGCTAAGCAGAAGTGCTGTTTAAGGAATAGCTTCAGCACATAAAGTTTCTTAGGGAAATCACTAGAAAATGTGTTTATCTTGATCCTCATGGGAAATACTAGAACGGTGTTGTCCAAAACCACTGCCTAAGCAGCAAGGACAATTCCCTACCCACTATCTAGCACAGCACAAGGTGAGGCATGCTGTGTGCAGTGCTCAGAGCAGATTGTCACTGTGGTGGCGATGAAGAGGAACTGAAGAGTCATTTGTGTTGAATTAAAACAGCACAGAGCACTTGAAAGTATTGACTTGGCTGGCCAATGTAATTATTATCTCTGGGCTCAAGCAATAAAGAATTCTGTTCTTCTATACTCTAAGTGCAGGGAAATGGCCCTCAGTGAGGAAGAAGCGGTAGTGCTGTTCTCCTGTCACCACCTGCCCTATTGCTCCAGTGGGACATGGGGATGCTGAAGGGCTCTCAGGAGATATAGCTGGAGGGGGCTTTCTGTGCAGTGACCCCCAGGCTTTAGGCAGCTCCATCAGTTTAAATCCTAGTGGGAGATGCTTGGAGAGATTTGCTGCTAAGAAAAAATAATAATCATGTGGCTTGTTTGGCTTGAGAGCTTTTTATCATTGCTTCCTTGCTTAGCAGGCTGGTTCTGTGCTAAGCTGATCTGTGAACTGTGTGAAGGACACCGAGCAATTTAAATGTACCTGTTTCCCTCAGCCTTTGGCTGTGCCATCCTCTGGCATTGCTCTGCCAGGCAGACTCACAAACTCACCCAGCAGTCAGGAGCACAAAGTGGCGGCTGTGCTGCATTGCCACAGCATGGGTCATTGCAGAGCCACCACACAGCACTCCTCCATATCTGGGACCTCACTTCCCCCCATGCCAAGCCTCACAGAAACTTCAGAAAGTGAAAAGGTCAGCCGCACAGAAAATGTGACATTTATAAAAATAGAAAGGCTGGAAGGGGATATGCTATTTGAGTGCCTGTAGAGCCAGTTTGCCCCAGCAGGACCAAGTATAAGTGGCTCTGTCACGGAGAAGGTAGAAAGTGGGTGTGGGGGACAGTGAGTTGGTGAAGGCGGGACTGCTGCAGAGCATGTTGCCGAGCATGTTGTGTAGGAAGCACTTGGTGCTTCCTAGCCCTGCTAGGAGCAGTGTTCGGCACGTGACTGGAATAGTGTAGGTGTGTGTGAGACATAAAAAGATTGTGGGGGGACCAGTGGAATTAGATACCGCTTCTCTTCCAATTATTATTATTGTTTTTTGATCCATCTGGTGTTTAAAGCAGCCTTGCCAAGTCAGAAGAAAAGATCTGCTCTTCAGCATTAATGCTTCAGGTCTCAGCTGATGCATGTTCATGGGTCATTAAGGAAGTTTCTGCAGAGGAAACTGCCCTCTGAGGGCTGGGAGAAGCCTCACAACTTCATGCTTGTTCAGTGTGAAAAACAAACCTAAGAGTTTATAGGCTCAGCCATTTGCTTTGACTTGACTGCTAGCTAGATGGAACTGAGAATATTATTGTCTGCAAGTGTTATATTATTGTAGAGTTATTATATTATTAAAGATCTTAGCGGAGTCAGAAAAAATCCATGCATTGGTTAAATACACGTTTTAAGCAGAATACATGGTCACTCATTGAATATCTCATTTGTACATCTTTCTAGTGTTGTTTATTTTTTGGCGTACTAAAAGTTTGTCTAAGCTGAGTTCTGGAAACACTGTGCATTCATTTATGGAGTGTAAAAACCAAGGCTGGAACTAATGGTGATATGTCATATAAAGCTATGATCTGAGAGTTTGAGGGAGTGGGGAAATGGGTTTTGACACCTTGACCAGCTCATGGAGAACAGCCTATAGCACTGGGCCTTATCCAGCTGGCAACACGCAGTGCTTTGGACCTGCCATGGCAAGAAAGTTTTCTGTAGGTTCAACTGGCTTCTCTGATCAACTTGATGTGAGATCCAAGTCTAACCACAAAGAGCACTTCTGGCCCTTTGTGGTGCCTGTGAGCAGTCGCATGGAACTGGCTCCGTAGTGTGCAGACATATCTATTTAGTGGAGTGTGAAGTGTCTACTTTAATCCTAAAATGGTCCTGGTTAAAAAAAAACAACACAAAAGGTGAGACTGGTTTCAAACGTGTAACCTTACATTAATTTGGTGAGTAATCTAAGAAGATGTCAAAACTGTGTATTTGAACCCCAGTCTAGGTTTAATTTTAAAACATATGCTACTTGTACTAGGCTCAGATATACTGTTTTTCCAAGGAACAATGCTATTTCATCCAGAATGATGAATCTGAACCTTCTGTTGTGTTACAAGAGCATGTTTGCTATCTTCCCCTTCCTTATTACCCTTTAGAAAAACAAACATTTATAAGCTGTTATCGTCCCATTGAAAAAGCTGACTCAAGCTCTTGTGGCTTACAGATGTTTGCTGTCTTACTGAACCCTTCGTCAAGCAACTGCCAGCTGCTGTGGTCTGACAGAACCCTGGTATTGCCCAAGCTCTGGTTGGGTCAGGGTCATCTGTTAGTGTGCTTTTTTAGGAAGTAAATGTTGCATTTGAAATTCAAGGCAGCAAGAAGTTTTAGGTTTTTTTTCCAGGTTTTGCTAAAAAATGCCTGGCTGAAGTAAAATAGCTTCATTTGTCAACACTTGAAGTGGCAAATGTAGCATTCTTGAAATCCAGTTTTGGCAAAATGGGTAAATATGATTCTCTTTTATCTTAAAGTAAAAACTGATTTGCAATGTAACCCAAGAAAATGTTACTCTGAAGCTATCCATTTTCTACTAAAGGCCTTCAGTTATTTTTTTCAAACCTAGTCTGATATTTGGTTTTGATAGGCCATCACTTTTCAGCCAAGCTGAATATGCTGCACAACGTCCAGATATTATGGGAAACGTTTACTGGAAGAAAGCATTGTGTGGGAAATGCTGTGTGTGTGCCTGCCACAGTGGCCTTCAGCAGCTTCAGCTTTGTGTTGACTGGGGAGATAGAGTAGGTGAAAGCCTTTGCCAGGCTACAGCAGCATGAACAGCTTGTGGGGTGCTTGGTGACAGCTTGGCCCTGGGAAGATGCCCTGACTGCATACTGTAGCTTGTGGATTTGCTTGAATGGCTTGAATGGCAGCAGGCTGATATTCTGTATTTGGAAGAAGGTTCCTGTCAGCTGAGCACTAGGTCAAAAAAGGGACAGATTCATCCACAGGAATGCTTTAAAGAGGAGCTAGGGGAAAGTATGAAAGCCATTCTGTACAGACTGTGAAAGGACACCAGCTGACCCCACTGTGTTTTGTACTTGTATTTATGCAACATATAAATAAATCCCTTACATGACAAACAGACTCCTTCAGGCCAGATCGCCTCCTCCTTCTTCACACAGGAAAGCACAGTTGTGTATCTCATGTAACAATATTAATAATAGTGAGAAATGATGTTGCTAAGGTTAAGGTTTAAGGCTCTGGCACAGACTTTGTGTCCATTCACGTTGAACTAAAAATAGTGGCTGCCTTGACACAGTGAAGCTTTTAATTTCCAGGACTTAAAACAGACCTGGGCCCAGTGAGGGTATGTAAGCCATTAATTTCCATAGAAATCATATGTTGAGCTCTTCTTTCTAGTTCCCCTTTAAGTAAGGAAATGAATGGCCTCTCTGAGTGTTGAGCTTCAAGCGTGGAAGGGAGTGTATTAGGTTAGCCTTCCTTTGCAGTGTAAGACCTGTAGTGACTGCCTGGCTCCAAGTGCACCAGATCTGTTAGGCATGGCCTTTTCTTATTAAGAACAAAATAAGCTTTTGCAGTGGAAAGCAAATGAGATCAAGCCTTGAGCCCCAAAAGGCTGTTTCTGACTACAGTCACCAACACCCTCCTCTAGAAGGAGCAGAGTGGCTGTTTCAGGCAGGCACACAGCAAAGTCGGGACAATTAAAACGATGTGTTTCATGTATGCAGATACACGATGTGTTTCAGGATGCTCTGTGACCCTGAAAATCCCAAGTAAAAACCTCCAGATATAGAGCCAAACACCTTCCCACCTACATAGACCCCTGATCCTTAACAGGCCAGAGCAGGGACAGCTGACAGAAGCTGCTCTGCTGGGATGTCCCACTGGGCAGGCAATGAACACTGCCTGCATCTCCTTCAGCTGAGAAGTTTGCCACTGTTCTGACATTTTCTATGACCTTCTGCACCTGTTACGTCATTTGAATGTGGAACACTAACCTCACGTTGGAGTGCTTTTATGCTGAATGTTGCTTCCTGCTTCTACAGCTTTGTAGTTCAGTTACTTGACTCTGGATGCTTTGCACACTGGTCACCTTGAAGCAAAGTGGTGGAGGCACTCTCAAGCATGCTGTGATGGAAAACCTATTTCTGTCATCTGATCTAAATCTGAATTCAGTCACAAATGAAGTACTTGAATGTGGAGTTTCTACATGACCCAGTACAGGAGTGTCTCACAACTAAATCTGAGTCCCTACCTGGTTTCCCATGGAGTAAAGCTTGACAGAGAAAGTTTGGCAGAAGAAAAGATAAATCATTTAGTTAAGCTCTTAGGGACAGAGAAACTTTGAAACTGAGGTTGCTGGGTGTGGGAAAAAAAGTGTTTGAAGAACCAGACTGGCACAAAAGAACAAGGAGTGTTTCCTGAGTGTGCTACAGCTGGTTTCCCCTTGCAGCTCCAGCAAGTATTTTGAGATGCTTCATGCATCTGTTTTCCCTATCTATAAAACCAGCCAATAGTTCCCATTTTGCTGCACCCAGGTTGGAGAATGATTATCAAAATGAAATGTACACCAGCTTTCTGCTACTCTCGATGGTGTAATGAGCATTTTTCCACTGTCTGGATATTGGTGTTGACAGTTTCATTCTGGAAATGACATGTACAACAAGTCCTCAGCGTGCCAGATCCTCCGTCTAGAGGAGTATGTTCTTTATGTTTCTTTCTTCTCACTTTAGAATGGTTGTGCTGGGCTTGTGTTTTCTGTTTGCTAACAAATTCTCTGCATTTCCCTTTCTTCATTGGCCTGCATAGTCACATTACATCCAAATTTACTACCCATAGTGCATTTCATGTATATTGGATATATGTTCTTTCCTTGTACCACTTCCCACCCCAAACTGGTTATTCTGAGTTCTCCAGGTTGCATTTCTCTGATGGCCAGCAGTAAGCCATTTGTAGATGTGGGACCTCCCTTACCAACCTGAGCTGTTATTTCTAAAAGCTGCATCCTATTTTATTATCCTACAAACACTAACTGAGTATTGCTGTTTTCAGCTACAAAATCTATGCAACAACAGGTGTTCCATCACTCAACATTACAGTGCTATGTAGGTAGATAATAGCTACCTACCTGGTCATTAGAATGATGTTACAAGCAGAACCAAATCTTCACTTGGATCAGGTAGGGTCTGACAGGTTTCTGATGGCTGCTTCAAAGCTACTTAATACAAACCTGCACTCTCTCAGCCCTGTTTTCACCTGGTACTTCCTCTATTTACAAGAATATAGATGTGAAACACTTAGGCAAAAGGAGCTTATAACGCAGGCATCTATAGACATGCTGTGTAGGCAGTGCTCACAGCGTTTCCAGAAATGCCCTCTGTAAACAAAATCAGAGATCTGCAGGTCCTAAAGAGCCCTTGAGCTCCCAGGAGCTCTGCTCTGAAGAAAGACTGCAAATCTGCATCTCAAAATGTGCAAGAGCTTTTACAGGTAAGAGCAAATGTTCAGCTTCACCTCTCAGTCTGGAGTTGGCTACTATCAAAGGGATGGTGGAGCAGAAGTACCAGCCCCATGGAGAAGGTGTCTAGGTAGAATGAGCAAACTCTCACTGGTGTTGCCTACAACGTGTCTCTGTTCCACACAGGGCAACAAAGATAAATAGCAAAGCATTTTTCATGAGCAATAAACACCCGGGAAAAAGTTTATTGGACTTAGGTATGCTTCCAACAAAATAATCTGTAACTTTGGGATGAGCAAAGTTAAATTGCCACCAATAACTGGAGTAGAACGTTGACCCATCTAGCAGTTGTAGGAGTTTTCCCACTGCCAGTGAAACAGGAAACAGATTTGGGGATCTTATGGGAGCAGGGAGCTTTTTCTGTGCCCTGGCCCCCTATTCTTCTTATTTATTGCTTTCTGAGGGAAAGAGAAAACACAAAGCAAGAAGCTGAGAAAAGGCTTCCTGATAGCCCAGGTAAAGTGCCCTCCTCCATTCTTACCATGACCTACTAATAACTTAGGACAGCAGCAACCCTGTGGTTGTGGAAGTGGCTGAACGTGGGCTTTGAGCTTAGCTTTGGAGGGACTGTGTGACTCCTTCTAAGGTCTCAGAATCAATCACAACTGAGCAAACAGCAGAACTGTGTTCCCATAGGAAAACTATGATCTGTGGGGGGTTAAATTTCTCTGAAGGAGAGAAAGAGGAAAGGGGACATTTGTAAAGGTATGACTTGGAAGAGGAATAAAAAGAGAAATAAAAGACGTGTTCCTGCAGCAAAAATGAACTACATCATAGATTAAATTGGGAGTTTATTCTCACAGTTTTAGGGAAAGTATGTTCAATAAAATTTGGTTATTAAAATGCCTCTGAATAACAAGAAGTTTATCAAGGAAAAGCACAAAGAGAGAATAAGATGTAGCTAGGAAACAACATGGTATTGAAGGTATTTCAGCTAGGAATTGTTGCTAGAAAGGGTTTTGTGGTGTTATGCAAAATGGATAAAAAACACTGGTTTCAGTCAGACGTTGGGTAATTTTACCTCCTTTTCCAGATTGGTTTTGGGGCTGGAATGTGATGTACAATGCTGCTATTTCTTCTGGATTGTAAATGGCTCTGAGCAAAATTTATGTCTTAGCCAGTAAATAGATGATCGTAGAATCATAAATGGTTTGGGTTCAGAGGGACCTTAAAGATCACTGATTTCCAGTCCCTGTGCCATAGTGGTCCAAAGTTCCATCCAACTTAGCCTTAAAGATCCCCAGGGATGGGACATCCACACATTGTCTGTTTCAGTGTCTTAGCACCCTCTGAGTAAAGAATCTTTTTGTTGTTTCTAATCTAAACCCACACTATGTCGAGTTACAGCCCTTACCCCTTGTCCTGTCGCTACACTCCCTGATAAACAGTAGTCCTTCTCCAGCTTTCCTGTAGGCCCTTTCGAGTACTGGAAGGCTGCAATGAGGCCACCTGGGAGCCTTCTCTTCTACAAGCTGAGCACAGTTCTCTCACCTGTCTCCATAGAAGAGGTTCTCCAGCACTTTGATCATCCTCATGGCCTTCTCTGGACTTGCTACAACAGCTCCATGTCCTTCTTATGCTGGGGACCCTGAGCTGAATGTAGTACTGCAGGTGGGGTCTCACAAGGCAGGGAGAAGGGGAGAGTTTCCATTAGAGTTAATGCAGACACATCTTGAGCGTCTGTGTGTTTCCTGCAAAACTCTACAGAAATAGACCTTTCTATTATTGTTATTCTGAGCACTGATAATAGTAATTGTTAATTTTCTCTTCTAGATGTCATCTTGAGGTTGTTCACTGGCATCCAAGGATGTGGTTCATTTCTAACATGAAGCAGGTGAGGGAACTTGGATCATTTCTTCTGGGACTTTGTGTTGCACTGAAGTAGAAAACATTCCACTTTAACTTCACCGAAATGCTGGATCAATCCACAGGTAGGGATCTGACCTATAGAACCATGGTTGCAGTTGGACGTGATGATCTTTAAGGTCTTTTCCAACCTCAGCAATTCTATGATTCTAACACACTGTCTGATTCTTATTAGATTTCACTAAGGAACAGAATGCAAAGCCTAACCTAGAGAGGATCCAGCAAAATATAATTGCTCTTAAAGCAAGAAAATTAACATTTCTTTGAGTGTCCATGTCCATTCTGCTTTTTACTTTCAGAAGGTTTCATTACTTTTGGATACCATATGGCTTGCCATCATATTTTGGAACAGAATGTGAAATAAGCCTACAATCAATATAACAAACATACTACTTTACAAAAGTAATGTAAATCCCTGAGATCCATTAAAGCCAGCCCAGATCTGGGTCTGGGTGTGGTATGCAGGTAGAACAATTTCAATGCTGGGTAAATTGCTTTGGGACAACCGAAGTTCTGAGAAGAACATTTCCATTGGCTTCTGCCACTGCTAGTTCTGGATGGGGTTTCTCAGTATGCAAACACTTCCTTCGCAGCCTAAAATTAATGTGCTGAAGTCAAAATTCTGTTTACATTATAATGCAGTGGTGACAGCTGAGAATTACTGAATCCAGTGTGCGTTTTTGAAGTAACATCCTAAATTTCCTGAGTATGCTTCTCATCTTTAGCATGCATCAGTTGGTTGGTACCTGCAGCAATTTCCATTTACTGCTGACATATTTTCACTGCAGAATAACTATCCAAGTATAATGCTGTTGAAATCCTACCATAACGGATGTCTTTAAGTTAATGCTTCTAAAAAAATCATTTGGCCTTGCACAGCCTTTTACTAACCCATGACAAAAATCTTATTTAAATGGATTGGATATCACTTCCATATAATTATGAATGCCTTTTTCCTAGCAGGCACAGCTGAGCATGTAATCTCTTCTCAGCAGCCATAGAGGTAACGTGGACACCTTAAAATTAATTGCAACTGTTTTAACAAATCTGATCTTACTAACCAAGCCAAGACTGTGCAAAAGCCAGCACTAAACTGAAGAAGACTATTTCCAAGAAGGTTTGGAGGATGAATCAAGAGGGGAAATGCCCGGCCAAACACTTCCATGTCCCCACGGTGTTTCTTAATCTGTCATACACCAAACTGATCTGTGGCAACTGCATTAATTTTTCTATTGCAAATATGTCTCGAGGTTGTGTAAGTGATTAAGCAAAACTGTATGGATTTTTTTTTCTTTTTTGTGCTGTGTTGGAGGAACGGATTAGATAATGATCCCAAAGCAAGAAATCCTTACATTTTGACAGCTGCGTAGCAGTGTGCCTCACCGTACTCTTTAAATACATACAGCAAGTTGTGTGGTGACACTGCCAGCGTTCATTGTGCCTGCAGAAACGGCATGTGGGGGAAAGAAATTCGGCTTGTACCTTTCTATACCCTTTGCAGCACATCTATTTTTAACACCTGACAGAGGACTTTGCCCCTGCACTCTTCAGAGCATGAGCCTGTCAGCGTTGCTCGTCACTTCTGTTTTTCCCTGACTGGAATAACTTGTAGGGGGAATTTGAGAAGTAAGCAGACAGCAGACATGACATGCGCACCATCAGGGGCTGATAGCAAGCAGCTCTAAGCCATAGTCTGAAGCAGGATTGGTTTTATTTCCTCCTGCCTCTGCTTGCCCTGTTTTTCTTAAGACTCTGGGAAAGGAGCACATGGATGGGAATAGTGGAAGTGATTCATTGCTTTCTTATTCCTGCTTGGTGCTCGTGCAGAGGTTGTTGAAACCCATGGCTGGGCAGGCACAAAGTCTGAATAAGCTGCATGGTGCGGGCTTGAAGTATGCAGTGCAAGGAGAAGTTTGTCTGGGCCAAGCTGTCAAATGATGGTCAGTGGTAAGGTTGGTGAGAGGACATAGGTTCTTCCAGTTGCCAGAAATCAAAGAGGGTGTTAAAATGACTGAATTAAATGTCTCTAATAGGATGAAGAGGAATGAACAAATGGCAGCTAAGCAGGAGTAGTGCATTTTATCATGTTCCAGGTTGTCTGAGCCATGCTCGCAATTACCACTCTTGTGGCTTAGCGGCTTGCTGCTCCTCTTGTCCCCACAGGTTCCTCAGCATGTCCATCTCTGGTCACTGTGTGCTCCCTGGGCATGCCAGCTATAATGACATTTCCCTTTTCTGCTCCCAGCTGGCTTCTTATCAGACCTGCTGTGTGCATACACATGCTGGGATAGTGACAGCAGTGGCAGTGGTACTGCTGCTGCTTTAACATGGCTAATGCCAGGCTAGAATTTAAAAATGTGCCTGATTGTCTGCATGGCTAAAGAAGTACTTGGCAACCAGTGCAGTCCTTTTCTCTCCTACCCTGCTTCACAAGAAAGCCACATCCATTGCTAACATACTGAAAAACTGCCCTATTTGGGGAATCGGAGCCTGCTGCTCTTGCTTTCTTGCTCACTTATTTCACAGAATCATAGCATGTGAATCATAGAATGGTTTGGGTTGGAAGGAACCTTTAAGAACATCTAATTCCAACCCCTTGCTCTAAGCAGGGACACTTCCCTCTAGACCAGGTTGCGCAAAGCCCTGTCGAGCCTGGCCTTGAATGCCTCCATGGAGGGGGCATTCACAAACTCTCTGGGCAACCTGTTCCAGTGTCTCACCACCCTCACAGTAAAGAATTTCTTCCTAAAATCTAGTTGAAATCTACCCTCTTACAGTTTAAAACCATTTCTCCTCAAGGGTGCACTCAATCCCACTGTTCATGTCACCTACAAAGAGGATAAATAGCACTGGTTCCCACACCAATTCCTGAGCAACACCATTAATCACTAGTCTCCACTTGGACATACAGCCATTGACTGCAGCTCTCTGAGAGTGACCATCCAGCATTGGCTTATCCAGTGTGTGATCCATCCATCTTAGCATGCAGAAGAGGATGATGTGACATCTAATTGTGCTGAAGAGATCAGGAAGCTGAAAGTTTCCCTGCATAGCCTGGGCTCTTTCTGGGAGATGTCACTGCCTTTTTCAGACTAAGTACAATGAGAAAGAATGCAGGGGCTTCCAATGATTTTCAAGGAAACTCATGTAGTGATTTTTTATTCAATCTGGACAACCTCACTGTGGGTACATTTTACCATACAGCTGGGAGATTAGTCCAGGAGGGAGTGGTGGCTTCTGGCCAGGCTTAATTAATTCTTTTTAATGCAACAACAGAAATGTAAGAGTTATCAGCATTAAGATCTGCTTTCCTACCTCCTACTTCTAGTAAGTTGGTCCCAGAGCATTTCACTCTTTTCCTTGGCCCATGGTTTTGGATTTCTCTCTCTTTTTTTTTCCCTGCCTCTCAACTCCCAGACACCTTTCCAAATTGTGATTAGCTTTTAAACACTTGCTCAGTCATCCTTGACGCTGAGCTTGGCTTCTTTCTTCTGTCTTAACAGTTTCGCCTCCTTTGACAGCAAGGTTATATACTTTCACACACTGGCAAGTATTTACTCCTGTTCTCTTCCTCTTCTTTGAGCTCCTCAGCAAATATTTCACATTGCCATCAAATCTAATGATGCTTACAGACTGAGATATTTTACATTTACTTTTGGCAATCTCTTTTTTCCACCCCACCCCCCCCTCCTGCTCTCCAAGCATCAGGCTGCCAGCCCATGGTTAAAAAAAAAAAGCCATTAATTTTACAGGCCCTAAATAACTGGGTTTGCTGAGGTTGCACCAGTACAAGTAAAGCAATCTGCAGGGCAGAAATGAATCTGAGCTGTCAATACAAGCAAATCCATGATGTTCCTGGATTTGAGAACCTTCCCCTGTGGCTCTGCTTTCACTGAACTGCTGTTCGTGCAAACTCAGTGGGTTCCTGCTCCAAGAATACAAACCTCAGCAGCCATGTGCTGACTAAATGTATATTGCTGCTGTTAGCCTAGCTGGGGCATAGCAGAGGCCCAATCCAATCCCTAGAGTGCTCAGCTCTGAAGGAAGTCATCTGGTTATATTGCTGTGGACTGAGGAAGGCTGTAATTCAAACCTCCAGGAGCTGCAAACAGTAAAGTGAAAACCCATCAATGACTTGTGCTAAAAATCAGTATTTCTTCCATAGGTTACAGGCGAAGATCACAGGGAAGGTGGACATCCAGGATGTGTTTATCCAAGCACATTCTGTACTGTCCTGCTCCCCAGTGGGAATGCAAGTGTGCCTGACCCAGCAGAACAGACAGGCATGCAGTGATGTCTGCACGCTTATGTCTGTGTTGGCACTGTTAAAGGGAATCTCATAGGCACAGAGCAAAGATGGCAAACCAATGTCAGAGTGACCACCTCCTTCTGGAACAAGAGCACAGGAAAAGTGTTAAGTCAAATTAAGGCTATATTAAGAAAAAATGGAAAAGTTGAAAATCTTGGAATCTCAGGTGGTGATCTGTTCTAGAAGTAGGCTAAATACAAACCCTTTGAGAGGTATTTAAGAAGGCAGTTTTTGGACAGACAAGTCTTCTGAGACAGCTCACTGTGGCTACCCAAGGAGAGGGAAATGTGACCAAGGAGGAACACTGTGGCAATATCATTTGAATGCAGCTTTCACTTAGGCTGGCATCTCATGCCACACATACATTATGGCGTGTTCATGACAACTGTCCCCCATTATTTTTTAATTCATAGGTTTCATTTTGCTTAACAGAAAGGAAACTTCAAATAACAGCTGTGTTTATCACTTGAATGAGGATTAGGATGAAATATTAATCATGGATTCGTGATTAACTCTTGTACTATCATGTAACTAATCATGCTTAAATCCCCACGGAGGGAAGGAATCTGAAGAAGAAATAGCATAAATATGGCCACAGTGTGGAAGATGTCTATTGTTTTTGTCCTTTGTTCATTAACTAGAGTGGTACATGATTCATTAGTACTGCAAAGAATGAGCTCCAGGGGCATCGTGCTTTCTGTGCTGCACTACAAAAACAAAGGTCATATTTTAAAATGAAAGGTCTTGAAATTTCCTTTAGGAAAGATTCTATTTCAGACCAGTAGAGGGAGAAAGCAGGCTAAAGACATAAATTACTGCTTTTCATGAAGATTTATTGTGAAAAAAAAAATCAAATTTAACCTCATAGTTAGAATGCAAGAGCAGTTGCTCAAAGTGCTGCTGGATTCTTCGCTGATATCCTTGATTGTTTCATTTATAAGAAAGCTAATGAATAGTAGGTATATATTTTCCTATTCTGACAGAGTAAAAAGGATAATTTAAGTTGGGGAGCAGAGTTTTAGTAGTCAGTTAACAAAGAATACCCTTGAATTTGGGTAAGTAAAAAGAAGACGTTTGTACGTATGAAATAGTTGCTGTGATTCGACTCCACTACTTCTCTGGATACACGTGTAAGATAAAACATCACATGAGACTACTTAAAAATCTTCAAAATAATAAAACAGTAATAAGAGGAATATTAAATGTAGTTACACAAAACCTTTGGAATGCAATTGACTTGCATTTCTTCAGGAAATTATCTTTGACTTAAACTTAGCAGTCTTGTTTATAATGCAATCAGTACAGTACAGGCAGAGAGAGGTAGAATCATTTGCACAGACTGATTGTGCAAGACACGGAATGGGCAGTTAGGAGGAGAACTAGCAAAGAAATCACACCCAAAGAGTAACAAGGCTCTCTGATTCAGATGTAGTCTCCCTCACACAGATTCAGATATTGATCTTATTACGTGTTCTCATTTTCTTGTAGAAAATGCTGTGACTGACATTTGCAATATTAAGTTCATTCTCCCCTTCCCTTGGTGACTGTAGAACGCACTGCAAGCTGTCTGGATGTGATTGCATGTATTTTAAAATTCAAATCACATCAAACATTAAGAGAAAGTTGAAGAAAGAAGCATGCTTTCGCAGCAGCGAGCAGTTTGTTTTTGTCTGTGTGGTTCCTCTAAGAAGTGACTCCACACGTAACTGATGCCTTCAGAAAGCTCTGTCCCCCACAACTCTGAACTGTCAGCAGATGAGGAGCCTCAGGAAATGGATCAGCCTAGCCATCAGCCCCAGATGCATGGAGGACCTTTTGAATGTGGTGAGATGGGGTCATTATGAACCTGGAGGAAAAGAAAGACTGAACTTCCCACCCCATTCTGTGCAACCAGATCATACCAAGGCTATACCAGGCTGATGAGCTGCAGTGCAGTGTTCTGATGCTGTTGGAGTTTCTGTAACAAGGCCAGGACACTGATCACTGCACTGGGAGGGAGTCTCTTAGCCAAAGGCAGATTCCATGGTGTTGGAGTTAAGCAGCAGAGAAGAATCAGAGCTTGCTCCTAAACAACAGTAAGATCTCACCAAAATTGGTGTATGACTCCTCTGAAAGAAGAATTCACTGTTCACTGGTACTGACAGCTCTTGCAAATGCCACCAGGGATATTTTTCCCCACACATCTTCACACTTTTGTCTTTCCTGTGTCCATCTTCTCCTAGATAAGCTCATTTCAAGAAATGTCTGAACCATTTCACTGATAGTTGATCCTGCACTGGTAAAGCCAACCATTCACGTAACTTTTACATTCAATAATAAACTTGAGTAATCCTAAAAGTTAGGAATAGTCCTGTGAAGTATCAAACACAGCCACACAAAGGGAAGTTGGAAAGATGGGAATTTACTTTATTTCCTCACTGTTTTCTCTTCCATCAATTATTACAAAGTGCCATATAATAACAGTCTCTTTTGGCCTTTCCTTGCACCAAATTTGTCCTACTTTGAGATATCAGCTTCCACGAGTGTGCACAGCTGGTCTTTTGTAATTTTGTCTATAAGCGGGGAAGGATATTCAGGTACAAGAGCTGACCAGAGAAGTTGGTACAAACATCTCACTCCTGAGTTCGACTTTCACAACGTGGTGAAGAATTTGACTTTTATTATTCATGGAGATGGTAAAATCCTATGTATTTCTATCTTGCTCCTCATAGAGAATTCATCCTTATCATCAGTATCCATTCAAAGAACCTCACTTCGCAGATAAACCTGTGTCTTGCATGCTACAGGGATCCCAAATCTTCTCTGCTTATCCTTTTGCATTTCCCTTTCATTTCTCCATTGGCAAAATATTCCCTTCCTGTAAGTGAAGACACTTGATAATGCTTTCAAAGATAGAACACTTTCCATTCCTTGGTACTCAATATGGATAATTTTTTTACTGTTTACGGATCCAGTAGAGGTAAGGTTAAGTTGCAAGAAAGGGCCACATTGCTGTAAGTGAAACATATGAACATCAGACATAAAAGCTGAAGTCTTACAGCAACGTTGGTCTGACAGTTTATCTGCTGTGCTGTTTATTTCTCTGTTAGTTCTTGAAAGAATTATAGCTTGCAGTAAAGATATTTACGTCAAGTACATCAACTGGGGTTAGGTATTAAAACTGCAACTGAATCTATTCCCATTAATGTTTTTTAAAATAGACCATCGAGTGGTTTAGAAGTAATGAAGTCATATCATACTTAGGATGTGCACAGGGTCACCATGAATAGTTGCTGTGGAAACCTTACCGTCTCTTCTAACTTAGCAATAGAAAACCATAGAAATCATGGGTTTTTATTATTATTATTATTATTTATTTTTTATGTTCTGTTTCACTTTCAAAGAAAAAGAAAATTTAATGATCTTCACCTAAGGCAGCATAATTAAAGGAAAGAAATTCCTTACTTTTCTGCACCAGAGTTAGGAACAGGAGTGTGGGTTAGGAACAGGAGTGTGGGGCTGCACTTCAGATTGTACACCAGGACCACTCCAGCTTCAATATTCTGACCTGAGCACATACATTTATACGGACAGGAACAGCAAAATCCAAGGGGCTGAAATTTCTAGTATGAGCTGCGGCCCATTTGCTGCTCCAGAAACCAAGCCATCAAGCAATTGAGCTGTAACAGCTTGATGGTTCATGCCCGTGGAGCCCTATCTGAATGGGTTTGCATTCAGGGAGGATCCAGGCAACCACAGCTTGTCACAAGTTGGGTAGTAGTAAATGTGGAGTATGTTGGTACTGACTCAAGGAAAACACACCCACCCAGGAAGGCCACAGAAGTGGCTGTGCTGTTGCCCATGTATATTTAAAGCACTCGACACCGTTTTGAAAGTTTATATTTGTTTTTACTGTTAGAGACCTTGCTCCCTCTCGTGGGACAACCAGGAAGTCAGCCCTCCTGTGCCTTGCCTCTTCCCAGTCCTGGAATTGTCTTCTCGGCCAGCAGCCAAAATACTTGAACAATTTCTTGTAAGGATAGACAGAAGAAAACAGCTGAGAGCCTACAAAGTAGATGTCTGGAAAGAAAGAATGGTGTTAGCAGAAAGCTCACTGAGTTAAGACTTGGCTGCAGAGCATTCTAGTTCTGACACCACAGACTGCAATTGCAAAGTGAGAAAACATTCTCCATGCTAGACCCTATTTCAGTACAAATAATCTATAATTGCTTTAATGACTTTATTAATGATGCAGAGATATCTTATTTGCACTATTTACTCAGCTTTTCTCATTACCCCATGGCCTACAGCGGAGATGTCACTGAGGAGAACAATAATAATTGGCACCCATAGGAAATTAAGCCATTTGAGCTGTACAATTAGAGACCAGTCTCTTCCCTTCAATTCCAAGCTAATTAATAGATGTGGGTATTTTAGATTTTAAAATCAGTGTGACTGTGTTTGTATACATTCACCAGGAACCTGCACAAGGAAGTGAAGCACATACTATAAATATTTGTCTGGAATGTCACACCCTGTTAGCTTTAGAGCTGAGCAAGAAAGAGGGGCGTTTCAATTATTCCTGGGCATACTGAATTTGTTGTTCCAGTTTCCAAACTGGAAAGGTGGTTCTCATATGAGTTATAAAAACGAGAAACACCTGAAGTCTGGTTTGCAATAAGACACTTAATTTTGGCAGAGCTGAAGGAGGAATGAACCTTGCAAAGCTGTTTCTGGCCTTGACACAATGATGCATTTGTGCCATGTCTGCAGCCCTCAATAAGGACATAGGTAGGGTGAAATAACTGTTGTGATCTTGTCAGACATGGTACCTGTAAAGCATGGAGGGAAAGTGCAGCAGTTAATGAGAGGTTCCAAGGCAGACAAAAACAGAGGAACCTCCTGTGGATCTGGTACAATCCTCTGACCATTTGCATAAAACCACACAATCACTTTGTCAGCTTGCAGCAGATAGAATCCTGCTCCAGTACATCCCATGCTATTTTGGGGATAAGTTAGGAAAGAATAATTTAATTATGTGTGTGAAAAAACATCAAGGAACAAACTGATTATACCAAATCCAGAGAGGGGAATTAGAGCATTCATGGGGTAAGCTCCTTGAAACAAGCACGATGTATTTTCTATGGGCTTATGCAGAGCAGAGCTCAAAGCATACTGAGCATAATCAAGGCATGTGAGCAGTTGTGCAAGAATATGTCAAACAATAACGGCATTGGATGTGCCAGCGTCTGACACATTTACTTTGACTCAGCTCTTTCCAGCAAAGAGGTAAAGGCATGCAACCTTCTTTCAGCCACCACTGCTGCTATGTGTTGTTTGCAAAAAGCTTGTCCCGGTGTCAGCAGTTGATCTGACTGTTCACCACACTCATTTATTCCTCAGCCACGTGGTAATAATTCTGAACAGATGAATGTTACCAAAGTAGGGACTTAGATGTCAAATGATTACGTTCAAGTACACAGGTATGGGAGCGCATTTACCTATTTCCTTGCAATGGTCTGATGAAAAAGGAAAATACTGAGAAAGCTCAACTTCTCTCTGCTTTGAGGAGAGGTTAAATTCTGTATTGACCCCCAGGATATTGGAAAACTCTGCTCGGCTGATTTTTGCTGACTCTATTCCCACACAGAAATTACTGTCAGGATTTCTGAAACTTGCTTTATTCAGAATGTACCGAAATCTAAGAAGTTAATATAAAGTATTTTAATTTTGACTAATCTTGCTTGAGGGAATTCCCTGTTTTTATACTGCCCGGGATTTGAAGGCTCGTTACATTATTGCTGTGATTTTGCTTGTGAAATGCAAGCAGGGGATTAGATAACGTATAAACTTTGCATCTGAGGGTAGTTTGTATAGAGTTATCATAAGGGGGAAAAAAAGCCTCTTGAGAACACCACCTACAGTTGGCAGCTTTAGCCCAAGGCAGCTGAGATGATGACAGATTCTACAAATTAATTTTTAATAACTTCAAGTAATGAAAAAGTTCCATTTCTTTGAACCAGAAGAACATTTAATAGGTCTTTCTATGAAAAAATAACCTACTTGACGGTAGTCTGGCTCTGAGCATCAAAGGTGGTAGAAGCAATGTCTAAAAGCAAATGAACCGTTTTTGACACTGCTGGAGAACAGAACCAGGAAGCAAGACAGGCAGGGAAAGAGGTTTTAGGCCTTTCTGTGTTGACCCAGAACTTCACAGCCACCTGTTGATTCTGATCCAAAGAAACAAAACAGGCTGAAAGAAAACACCTCCAAGCACAAGATGAACAAGTTGAGCCAAACCAATGCTGGCTGCTGTTTAAATAAACAGGATGTTTCAGTCTGTGAAATCAAAGCTGACTTAGGATGAACATTCTCCTGGCTAGCTGGAGACTTGTGTGCTACTTCTTATTCCTATCCTTAGTATTATATAGATTTACCTCTTTCTTTTATTTTTAATCTCTGGACATAGCAGCACTGAACCATACAAGAGATGGTATCACACCCTCAGTGCTGCTTTGCATAGGATGCATATTCAGCTCCAAGGAACTTCAGTACCCCCAGCCCTGGTGTTGCTGCTTGTTGTTGCACTGATGAACAAGGGGGGGGTTTAGTGCCTGAAAGGTGGGGTCAGCTGCAGGTAAGGATGGCTGTAACACACCCCAAGGATGAAGGACACTTGCCTTGTGTGTTTTAGCCACAGGCATGAAGTGTGTTCTTTAGGGCAACTGGAGAACTCGCTATGTCTTACAAAGAATTTTCCACTTGCAGAAATATAGGAGCTGAGTCTTGTCTTCATCCATATGTATTTGCTGGCAGGCATAAGGGAAGAGTACTAAAAAAACCTTAATTTCACTGCATGCATCACTTTCCTTGGACAGCTTCAAGATTTCATTTATACAGCCCATATGAATGAGGAAATCTGCAGCAACATAGGTACTATCAGCACCATGCTCTTTCCTGAGACTTTTCTTCCTGTTCTGATTATTTTTCTTAGCAATGATAGGAAGCTCAGAGCACTTAACCACCATTTCTGTTGTTCCGCCAACCCTCTCGGTAGCTTCTATCCCTCTTCAAAGCGGTGGCTCAAACTTCTTCAAGCTGTCTTCTTTACTAACTTCTGTCCATAACCCTAATTCCATCTTCTCTGCTCTTTTTCTCTCTTCATCCCTTCAGTTATGAGGCTCACGGGGCAGGGAGTGAGGCTGTTGGCATTTCAGAAGAGAAGTCGTGGCAAGGTGCCATATCAAAGTGTACGCTGTGCATATTATAGACTATTAAAAATGTGCCCATTATTCTCAGCTCTTTTCACTTCTTTCCTATTTGCTTATGGCTATGAGTTACTTAATTGGCTTAACTGAATGATCGTAATACACTCTGTTACATACACACTTTATAAAGTGATTTGTATTTATGAAGTTCCTTGAGACCATAAAGTAATAAATAGGTTACAGTGGCTTCCAGGGAATTACTAGCAACTTACTGTTCGCTACATCTTATGGAAATACTTTGAGGTCTTAACAGATCTATTGAAAGCAAGAGAGATTTAATTACTCATGACTCTATATTCTGCCTTCAGACAGCAATGGGCTGACATAAATTCATAATTGCTCCCTGTGGCTAACATGCGTCCTTCTAACAGGTACTCACACTTTGCATGCCCCATTTCCTTATTTCGGCCTAAAAAAAACCCTATTTTTTTCACTAAGGCTTTTCACTAAGGCTGGGGACACCCGGGAAGCAAACCTAGCAAGCTTAAGACCCTCTTATTTCTTATTAAAGAAAGACGCAATATCTGGAAGGTCAGCAATCTGGCCCTTGCCTTGCTGAAAGGAATGCAGAGCAGAAAGCTGATTTTGCTTATAAACATGAAAAGATGATTTTACTCATTCTTGTCTTTTTTTATTATTATTCTTTTTAGTCTTTTTATTATTATTATCCAGTAGATATACAGACACCGAAACCAATTGGTGAAGACAAATAGGACATCCAAGTGTATGAGAAGCAGGCAAAGCGGGAAGCCCTGAGTACTATCCAGAAGGCCACTCCAGTATTTCTTGTCTTACGCATGGTTTTTCTCTTCCTCCTCTCTTAGTTGCATTCTTGCAGTAGATAATGGCTGGGTTAAGTGTACTATAAGTTAGTACTTACCCCATGGAGTAGCGGTGCAAAATGGAAACATATGGATTGCTATCGTGGTGGGAACAAAAGAGCCTCTAGCCCAATACTTGGTCTTTAGTGCAGCAGAAATATTACAGAGAAAGCTGTGAGATCTCTGTGTGTCTAGTTATGTGGATGAAACACCATTCTTGAACTCAACTTGTAGTGGTTTATTAGCTTGAGCGTGCAGAACAGTTTCCTCTGTTTGATCTAGCAGTTGTATAATCATAAGCATTATATATAATCGATATCGATGGCTGGTTCTAAGCCATCTTGTTATTTCAGTGATCCAGCTTAGAAATAAGAGATTGGAGATGGCCCAGGCACTTTTTCAATTACTCAGAAATGCTCGGTGCGTGTTATTGATTACTATTCCAAACCAGGCCACAAGTGACCTTTAGACTTAGTTCCTGATTTGTTGCCATGTCATGTTGTTCATGTAAAACGTTTCTTCTGGTCCCCTTCCTTGCTTTTACTTAAAGAAGTAACACTTTTTGTCTGCTTGGGAAATACCCAAATACGTCCTTACGTATGTATGTTTTAGAGAAATACAACATAAAAGCTGATACAGAAAACATAAGTCTTTCTACAAATGCTTTTGAAATAGGTGTCGTTTGCCTTGCAGAATCCTGTTTGTCTTGAGGAGCGGCACCCATTTCACCAACACAGACATGTGTAGGTTAGCACAGAACTAAACGTTTGATAAACCAGTTTATTTGTAATACCGTGACATTAACGTAAACAAAAATATTCTCCTAGACAATATTTTCCTTGAAAACCTGCCAAGATTTATTGAATACATCTGTCTTGACAGAGCACTTCAACTGAGATCAAATAAAAAGATACCTTGCAGTGAACAGCTGCAGCTATTTTGAAACGAAGTTAAACAAGCATGAAAAACAGGGATGAAAAATAACACCAGGGGAAAAGTAATTAGTCCAATACAGTACAAGCTGCAGTGATACAAGGTGGATAAAAAGCAGTTTCACGTTACAGCAGTGACTCACTGATGGCTGGAATGAATGACCACGCCACACCTCCATTATCGCTACCCAGCGCACTGAATCCATATGGCAATGATTCTGCTCTGCACACAACACCTGGACTCACGTTCTGCAGGAGACACCTCTGCACGTGGCTGTGTGCAGCACCACAGAGGCATACGGAGCAGTACCGCTAGGCAGCTTTAAAGACCATCCATTTCCAACCCCCTGCCGTGGGCAGAGCTGCCATTCACTGGCTCAGGATGCCCAGGGCTCCATCCAACCTGGCCTTGAGCACCTCAAGGGATGGGGTACGCAGCTTCTCTGGGCAGCTGTGCCAGGGCCTTGCTGCCCACTGAATAAAGGATTTCCTCCTAACATCTAACCTAAATCTTTCCTCCCAGTTTAAAGCCATTTTTTGTCCTATCACTATCAGACCACATAAAAAGTCAATCTCCCTCCTGATTATGAGCTCCCTTCAAGTACTGGAAGGCTGCAGTGATGTCCGCCTGGAGCCTTCTCTTCTCTTATCTAAACAAGCAGAGTTTCCTCACCCTTTCTTCCTAGGAGAGATACCCCAGCCCTCTGATTGTCCTCATGACCCTCCTCTGGTCCCTTTGCAGCATATCTGCATCCTACCTGTGCTGGGGGCTCCAGACCTGCATGCAGTCCTCCAGGTGGGGCCTCATGAAGACAGAGCAGAAGGGGACAATCTTCTCCTTCACCCTACTGGCCACCCCTCTTTGGATGCATGCAATCACCTTGAAGGCACGTTTGTGACAGGATAAAGTGGTTTCAGAGACCATAGCACGGCCAGAATCACTGCTTGCCCATGGGCATGTGGAGTCGGAGGGAACCTTTAGTGGGGGACAACCAGAGGTGAATGGGTTGCACACCAAGCACATTTTTAGGAAGGAGCACCCAGCATCTAAAACATTTGGACATATAAAGGCACGGTGGTTCCGTGCTGTGATTCTGTTCTGTGATGACTGGCACAGCCGCCGGCAGTGATGCAGCACATCAACCCTCCCTGGCGCTGCGCGACTTTCCGGGCTCGTCCCAACTCCATTTCGTACACGGCACTTGTGGCCTACATCCTGCGGCCGTCACCGACACCGGGACAGACGCTCCCCGTCCTCACGCACCCACGGCTCCCCGCCGCCAAACGGACGGACGGCCGCCGACCCCCAGACGGGAGTGAGGCGGCAGCCAGCAGCCCCCCGACCCTACGGGCCCCCGCCTCCGCCCGGCCCGGTCCGCCCCGCGGCCGGCCCCCGCTCGCCGATTGGCCGCCGGCGCCCGGGCAGGTGCCGGTGAGCGGCGGGGGCGCGGCGGGAGCTGCCGCTGTCGGCACCGCAGCGGCAAGCGGCGGCGCGGGGAGGCGGTTGCGTGCTTTGCGCCGCTGCGGAGCGGGGCACCTGCGCGAGCGACGGGGCGGGCTCGGACTGCCGCTGTGCCCCGAGCGCGGGGCCGCTGCCGCCCGCCTTCCTTCTGTCTCGGTGCAGCCGAGGCGAGGTGAGTGCCGCGGGCCGGGGGCGCGTCGCGGGGCCTGGCCGCGCCGGGTCCGCACCTCCGGGGCTGCGCCGCGCCCAGCGTCGCGCTGCGGCCCTCCCCTGCGGGCGGCTGTGCCCGGCTGTGCCCGGCCGCCGGGTCGGCGCGGGGCTGGGCTGAGACGGCGGCTGAGTGCGCCGCGGCTTGTTCGCTGCGGAGCTTCCTCGCCGTGGCTTTAATGGGGTGTTTTACTCTTGATTAACTTCTCCGGGAGCGCCGGGGGTTTGGGTATAGCGCGTCTGCCTCCTCTGCCGCCTTTCTGCCAGCGCATCGCAGGGCTCCGCGCGTGTAATTTCTGCCTCAGACAGGGGAGCGTGCGTTTTCCTAGTATCAAGGTCAGTTTATCGTAACTGCTGAGGAAAATACCATATGGCTCCGGCTGACTTTTCTTGAGAACGCTAATTAAGCCGGGCTGTGCGGCGTGCTGCGCTCTGTGTTGCTTTCTAGCTTAACGCAACCACAGTAGATCCCCAAATGCCTTAGAGCGGGTGTGCATCCCTGCCGGAGCGTGTTATCTAAATCCTTATTGACCAGCGGTGCCGTTTGCCTTACACCGACTCTCTCGCTGCTCCGTGTGGTTCTGGAGATGTGGGCAGCTGTCGTGCTGTGGCGCCTGGAGTTCTTCACAAGCACAGGCAGGATTTGGCAGGGGAAGCTTTTACTCATTGCTCTGACAGCCCTTTTCTGAAAGGCTGGAGATAGAAAGGAGGGAAGGGTTGTTCAGTTCGTACATTACCAGGCGCTTTTCTGACTCAGGCTGGGCAGGTTTTCTTTTTGCTTCTTGTTGGTTGTAGCGGTTTGCCACGAACTGCACTGAAATCACTGGCTCTGTCCCTGCAGCTGACTGTCAGTGCTGGCCACTTCCAGTCTATTACACAGCTCTGTTACAGCATCTTCTGCTTCAGAAAGTTACCTTCTGCCAGATCCCTCCAGCTGCGGTGTTATCTATTACTGCTTGGGTACCCGTTTGAATCGGAGCACGTGTGCCATCCAAAACGCATGCAGCAAATCTATAGCCCTCCTGTGGGATATGTTAGGTAACTTAGTGCAGCGCATAAGGCAGATGCAAACAGGAGGGCATCGCTTCAACATCTGCGATGCACTGATTGTCTGTGAGAGCTCCCAGAAGCAGGTTCCACCCTCATAGCCCCCAAGGCATTGTGAGACTTCCTGAAGAGCGCTGCCCCCGGGCCGAGTCTTGCACCTGTAAGCTGCTTCTGGTGACACAGCGCTGCCTTCCCTGACCTGCTGCTTAACAGGCTGCCCCCATCCTGCCCAGCACTGCCTAGCATGGCTCCCAGTCACACTCTAAAAGCAAGACCAGAGCAAAGCTAAAACTTCTGTTTACTCGCTTAAGTTTGTTTCCCGTTTCCACCCCAGCCTGATGAGTGGGGCTGAATGCGCTGACAGCAAAAAGCTAAACCAGATTTTGGGATTTGATGGGGTGTACCCGAGTGTATGAACATGGTAGGGATTCTTCTTTTCACTTCGTAATTGCAGGCTGTATGTCCCAAATGTGCTACTGTTCATTAATAGTCCAACTGCATGAAAATGGGACTCCTTTGTGTTGCTGCCAACATCGATATGACCTATTGTTGTTAGACCAGAAGCTGCTGTTTGGCAGTGTAAACCACCCTAACTTGCCCTTGGAGAGCTGGGTAAGTTGAAAGGAAGTAGTCGAACAAATCGATGAGAGCCATAGGAGGCTTGTCTTTTTTCTTTGGGGAAAACCATTATTTGAGTGGCCTTACTCACCCTTCTGTGGAATGTTTTATTTGCTTTTCAGGTTCAGGTGGGTTAATTACTGGGTGGATGTGTGGAGGTAATAAAGACAGCTGGCTTATTGTGAGCCACTGACAGACAGAAAATAAGCAACCCCCAACCCCAAGTTTGTTATATGTAGAGGTTTGGAGCTGCATGCATTCAGATGAAGCTCCTTGTACTTACAGTAGAAAGAAGATAATTATTATATAGCTATTTCAGTGTGGAGGAGAGCACACTGTATTCATGTGTGATACCCACGCTATTAAGACCCATCATTTATGTGGTAAATGGTTAGTGATAACAACCTGTTTGCAATTGAAACTTCAATAGAAATTTGTGCTACCAGCTTTTTGCTTATTGACAAATACTGCATTTCCAGAAAATAAATGAATAACCATAATAGTGGAAAGCAGCAATGAATCACTGAACAATGCTGGCATGGTGTGAGTAGAATATGAGGGCCACAAAGGTTGGACTGGTCAGAAGCTATTGTCTGTTATTGCAAGCACGGGTTTCTAGATCTTATAGATACTGTTCTAGGAACAGGAACACGTTAATGCATGTTGGCCCAGAAATTTAAACTTCAGCAGGAAAGCAATTCAAGGTTATTCTTTTCTATTTTTAAAGGATGTTATGCTAACAAAAGCCTTCGCCTTGTTGGATTCTACTGTCTTGCTACTCCCTGAGAAGATTAAAGTAGAAACCTCCTTCTGCTTCCCGTTACCTCTGTATTTTCTTTCATGACCATCAGCAGTTAAATGAAAACTAATAGTAGTATTTGCTATTCAAATTATTGCAGCTGTATCTTTCTCCTGGTTTAAGATAAAGCATTACCATAGGAAGTTAGTTTTGGATCGTTCTGGGCAAAGCGTACCTTCAAATAACCTATCGCTTGGTCAAGTGAAGGAACAAAGCACTGCAAAGATTAATCCTTTGGGCGAGATGTTTTTGATGGCATTGTCTCAGGTTGACTCATGGTGATCAATTAAATGGCCTTCTTGAGTTCTGCTGATGCTGGCTTGCCCTACCTGCTGAAATCCCGAGCTCCAGTTCCAGGAATCTTCACTTTCTAGACTCATCCCTGCAGTGTGCGTTGCTTATTGATGGAGAAGAATAAGCAGACAACTGACTTAATGTAGCCATAATTTTCTGGATCAAGTCTGTCTGAAGGGTGCTGAGGTAGTTAAGTGTAGAGAACTGATTGCAGTATTTTGTGATTGAGATCGGTAGAGTCTTGTTCAAAGGCTGTTGAAGTCCATGGCATTCCCACTGGTTTGAATGAGTTTTGAAGCCAGGAAACAGCCCGAAGTCTTTGTGTGCTTTTCTTTTTTAGTAACAAAACAATTCCTTACTCAACACCCTCTGCTCCCCCCTCCATTCAGAATAATATGTGGATCTGCCATTGTAAACCAACTCTCAGTTCTTAGAGGAAGTTTGTGCATAATCTGTTTTCCTTCTAGAAAGGAAAGCAAAATATATTAACAATTTGAAGAGTGAATTTTCTGTTCTGCTTTTGCAATCAAGTGCTTTATCTCTTCTGAAACTAATACTGGAAGGGCTTCTTGGCTTGTTAGATGTTACCTTTAACACCTAAAGGCCATTTTAACATGGCTTTCTTCTGTCCATTTTTGGTTAATATATAGTGTCACAGCACAGTCCATATAGCAAAGTGTTCTTTTTACCATTATCACTCATCGCTGTGGCATGGAGATCTAGTATATGGCTCAAGTGCTCTTGACTGGGATATAGCTAATACTCTCCTGGGGTACCTCAAGTTGTACAATGTACGCATTATTTCGATTATTGGTAATCCTGCAAGAGGTTGATCTCTTTTTTTTTTCCCCTAGGAGAACAGATCCCTTCATACTTCACTTCTCATCCCCCCACATTGTCGGGGGAATCTTTCCTGAAGATATCCAACACTCAGGACCAGCAGTCCTAAGTGCTGTGACATTTGTATCACAGTCTACAAGTTGGCTTTAAGTTAAGCTGTAGGGCATGAACAGGAGCAACACCACATCTTAGAAACAGTTGCAGGAGCTTTGGGGAAGATTTTAAAAGGTATGGTTGTTGGTGGTGGTTTCAACCATCTATTTTGGATTCAGTCTAAAAGGCAGAGTCGGAGTTTGTATGTTGTTCAGTGCAGGCATAGATGTCATTGAGTCCCAGACAAGAAGAAACCAATTCAGCTCTAGAAGAAGATTGATCTGATTATTCTCCTCTTTTTCTTCTAATGTTTAATAACGAAGTTTCGGATTCTTGCTCCATGTTAGTATTGCAGATCGAAGAGGACAGTAAATGGATGAAGTGCTGTAGACTTGATTGTGTGTGGAACCCAAGTGGTCTGCACCTCCATGGAAATGCTCCCGCTATGTAGCTGTGGTAGCTGAAAAATACCTAGGATTCTGCTTTCAATTGAAAAGTTGGCCTCAGCATTGTATTGAAGTCCTTAAGAACTATGAAGGATATTCAGTACCTAAAAATTAGGGGAAGGTTCTGTACTGAACTGGAAACTGAATTGTCTTTCTGTCTAAAAAGCTGATGATGTTGCTTGTGGAGCTCCATCAAAGGAGCACGCTCTTTCAGCATACTGCTAATGCTGCTCACAGCTTTGAGAGTGGGTCCTGGTAAAGAGAATTGCGTAAATAAATAAATAATTTGTTACACATTATCCTAACTATGTCCTAAAGATGGTGGCTTAACAGTCAAGTTGACTAAGTGGTAGTTACTGTGAGACCCAAAAAGAACTGGGAAGAAAGGTATCTGGATGATTCTGTAAGTGTTTAAGAAGATGAACTGCTCTGGTTCCCTTATCTAAAGGAGCAGGGAGGATACTGCAGTTCGGAACCAAATATAAGTGAGCCAGGAATCACAACGTGACAGTGAAGTCAGACTCCAGAAAATGCTGAACTGGGTTTTATGCTTGAATGCAAATGTTTTTGTTTGTACAAACTTGTGAATTTCAGGCTTATGTTTATTGGTGGGATCTCAGATTGGCTCCATGTTGTGCCATGTTGATGTCAAAGAGTAGCCAAGCTCATGTCCAGAGCCAGTGCCTCTTCTACCATACAACTGACAGATAACCCAAGCCTTCAGTTCAATTTTCAGAGGCTTTTTTACAGATTTGTCTGTATTTTGCTCTTGTTTCATATCTTCTGAGAAACGTTTATCTAAAAAAATCCAAGACAACCCGCTTCTGAAACCCTTTTTTCCATGCGTGATGCATAAGTTATGTGTCAACCCACTGCAGCTCATCGCCAAGTCTCAGTGAATTGGAACATCTGTCTTTACAGATGTCACTTTTTGTTCTGTTGTATCCCTTATGATTCTTGTTTGCTGTAGCATAAATCAGGGCTAGAAACAGTTCGCAGGTGTCAGGGTGAATGCAATCTTATGACGCATTTGTGCTTTTTTTATGCTTTTTTTAATGCTGTTCATTTACTTGTTAATCTGTAAAATGCAGTAATTTGCAGTGGGTTTTCCTGTTAGTGATTTGAATTAGCAGTGATTCGCTGTATTAAATTTGTTTTCACATCTGGCGCTACTACACAAGACAGTCCTACTGTAGCAACTGCTGCTGGAAGTATTTTCTTACCTTTAAAAGTCCAGGTTTTCTGCTTATGTGTTCCGCTCTCAAAGAAAGGTTGTCACAGTCAAAGATAAGTTCTTGGATCAAATATAGGGGATCCTTCGAAGGAATAGAGGAGGCGCTGCTGTTTCTTCCATCTTCCTGCAGGCTTCCAGCTTGCTACAGGGCTGCTGATGTTTGGAGCTGGGGCTGACAGGTTTGTTGGGAGGAGGCTGAGGCCTGTGCAGCCCGTCTGGGCAAATCATGGAATGACAGAATGGCTTAAGTTGGAGAAGGGGATCTTAAAGGTCACCCCTTTCCAAAGTTCTTCTGTGTGCATGGCTGCCACCCATTGGATCAGGCTGCCCAGGGCCCCATCCAACCTGGCCTTGGGTACCTCAAGGGATGGGGCATCCGCAGCTTCTCTTGGAAACCTATTCCAGTACCTTATCCCCCTCTGAGTAAAGAAATTCTTCCTAATGTCTATCCTGAATCTCTCCTCTTCTTGTTTAAAGCTGTTTCCCTTTGTCCTATCACTGTGAGACTGTGTAAAATATCAGTTGCCCTCCTGCATGTAAGCTACTTTCAAGTATTGGAAGGCTGCAGGGAGGTCATCCTGTGTCTGTGTGCTGTTTGCCTGGGTTTTGGTGGACAGAAGAAGGAAGGGAAACCCTGCTGGCAGTATGCTGCTCTCTGTTCATCACTTGCATGGCCCAGCTCCCTGTTCTGGATTCTTTCTGACCCGTGATGATTCACTTGGGGCTCATTGACAACCCGTCACGGTAATGAGCTGCACTTTGTGCGTTGGATGGAAGGCATGTGGAAGGGAGGCCAATCATTCACGGTACGATCACGTCTCAGCACATCACTGCTCTAGTTTTGTCTTTCTTGCCAAGCTGTGTTGTTCACTCTTGGGGAGGTAATCATCAATCTCTCACAGTCAGAATGCTGTCAGACTGATTGTCTCCTTCATAATGCAGTTGCTGCTGACTAGAGAAAATAGAACATGGTTTGCCTAAATCCAATGTAAACAGTAGGAGATGAGAAAGAAGTAAAATGAGAATATACAGGAATTAGAAATCCAATTAAAACACATACTAAAAGTTTATGAAAGGAGACCATTGGTCCTTAGTTTACTGGTGGTGGGATCCAAATTCTGGATCAGCCTTTCCTTTAGGAGTTTGCTGTTGACAATGAGAAGATTGTTCTGGTCAATGAGTTTGGCTTTTATAGCACAGTCTGAATTCCCACAAGGGCTTATGTTTGTGTATCAGCTGTAGACTTGGTACATGAGTATAAAATGACCATAATCTCATAGAATCACATAATGGTTGAAGTTGGAATGGACCTCTGGCGGTCATCTGGTCCAACCCCCTGCTCTAATAGGGATTTATGAAGATTGGTTTCAGGTTTTTGTTTGTTTGTTTTGTTTTAGCTGTGTTACTCACTTTTCTTTTAATTTGTCAAAGATAAGTGACAGAATTGAAGTTTTCCCATGTAATCTTTGGTCTTTGTCCTGTAGAAACAACACTTGACATGGAGCTCTTAGAGCAGGTCCAGAGGAGGGCCACTAAGGTGATCAGAGGGCTGGAGCACCCCTCTTATGAGGAAGAGTTGAGGGAACTGGAACTGGGCTTGTTTAGCTTGGAGAAGAGAAGGTTTCAGGGAGACTTCATTGTGGTATTCCAGTATTTGAAGAGAGTATATAAACAGGATAGGGAATGGCTCTTTACAAGGGTGGACAGTGATAGGACAAGGGGGAATGGTTTTAAGTTAAGACCAGGGAGATTTATGTTAGATATTAGGAGGTAGTTTTTCACTCAGAGGGTGGTGACGCACTGGAACAGGTTGCCCAAGGAGGCTGTGGATGCCCCATCCCTGGCGGCATTCAAGGCCAGGCTGGATGTGGCTCTGGGCAGCCTGGTCTGGTGGTTGGTGACCCTGCACCTAGCAGGGGGGTTGAAACCAAATGATCATTGTGGTCCTTTTCAACCCAGGCCATTCTATGATTCTGTGATTTAAATTAGTTTATAGTTTTTAATAGTTTAATATGTTGTGTTCTGCTTCTTGCTTCTAGGTGAGAGATGCCATTCTTTTTGTAAATAAAATGAGTTTTTTAATGGAGCTACTTTCTCTTAAGAAAAGTATTAAAGCTACTTAAGTAGCTTAAACTACTGTAAGATAAAGAAGGAAGAATAATAGGGAAATAGTATTTATTTAATAAATAGGTTGATGTTCAAAGGCACACAGTGCTAACCTCTGACATTGAAGCTGTACAGTTTCCTTCATTAAAGTGTATTCCAGCACTCTCCTCAGCAAAGTATACACAGTTAAAGTGATAAAGAGGGAAATGCTTCTTCCAGAAGGGACTGAATAAATTTCATTTTGAACCTGCAGCCTCACCCCACCTCCAGCTCAACAAACCTAACACTGCTCAGAAACTTGAAAGCTCTTCAGTTTTGTGACCAAATCTGACCTAAGATGGCTGTGAGTCTGAGAGGAAGATCATTTTCTGCTTTGGTTATAGGCTGGGGAAATATGTGCGGTAAATCTCAGTTAAAATTGGCTTGGGTATAGTAAGCAGCAAGCTCCTTCATGAGATTTTGTTCTGTATCTGATTGATGATGTGGCATAGCAGATGTAAGTCCTCATGTCAGAGGTAGCTGGATTGTGATTAATTTTTCATTGCAAGTGATTGTTTTGTATTTCCTATGAGTTTATTTTTCCTCTCCTTATTTAGGGAACTCATTTTATTTCCAGTGAAAAGGGCAGAATATCCTTGGTGCTGCTTATCGCAGCATGTAGACCCTAATGTTGAAATTCTTTAAAAATAAACAATTAAATTCTAATCAATGCTAATTATACCTCATGTTAGATTTCATGATGCACTAGTTGTACATCATCACTTTGGACAGCAATGTTCTTTAAATTATTTCTTTTGGGTAAGGTCTCTTTGGCTTAACTGCCTTCAGATGATTCCCTCTACACTTGGGACTTGTTTTTGTCAGCAAGTAAGGTGTGCACCATCATATGCTTCAGATATTACCTATTGTGTGACATTTACATTGAAAAAACAATGTGACAATGTGGTTATTTCTTTGGGACGTTCATGAAACAAAATATTGTTTTAAAATACGGAATACAGTGAAGGAGCTCTGCAGTGGAGAAAGGGCTTGTCTCTTGCCTTGTACATGTTACAAGGGCAAAATCTTCACTGATAAGGTTAGATAAAGAACTTCTTATGGTGCTAGAAGACTGCTGCTGAAGCTGATAAAATATCCAGCTATAATCGCAAGACACTGAGCAGATTATGTAGGTCCTAACATAGGTTACATGAGTCTGCTGGCAGTAAGGCTTGTAAAGATGAGTTCTTTGAAGACACAACCAAAGATGTAATTACTAGCAGTAAATATATATATTTTTTCTTCTCAGCTTTCTACTTGGAAAATACTGGAAGTGGTGAAGTAGCTGTGCAAAGTGGAAAAGCTCTAGTGTTGAGCATGCTGCCTGTAAAGCTGAAAACAGGTGAATGGAAAGTGTTTTGTGTACTGGAAGTAGCTGGGTTGAAAGAATACTATTCTTCCCCTATTCCATTTTATTAGTACGTAGGAGTAGCATTTCAGAGCAAAACCAGTACTGTGTCTTGGAACTGTGTGATACCACAATAGCAACTTGTGCCTAAATGAAAAGACACATAGCACATTCTTGTCTGCAGTGACAAAGGTATTGGTGGAATCTCTTCATGATGTGTGCTTGATAGGCCCACGGCGCATCTCTCCTTCAGGCTGAACTGACCTAGTGCTCTGGCCTTTCCTAGCTTGAAGGATCCTCCAACTCTTCTTCATTTCTGTAGCCTTGCCTATTAAGAGTTTGCCTAGTAAGTTTTTGCCTGGCTTCTACTGGGGGACCAGGACTGGGTATAGCACTTTAGGTGCAGCCTTCCTAGTAAGGATTTCTTCACTGTAGCATCACTCTGATAGATATTTGTTGTACAAAACCATTTGCATAACTTACTTTGTGATTGAGCTCTTTGTCAAGCACAGGATCTGTTTGAAGTGGTACTTAAAGGAAAAAGTTTAGGTTTTCCCTCCCATCCTCATGTAATGCTAATCTTCTGCTGAGGCTGCAAGTCCAAGCAGCTTAGGTTTCATGCGAGTGACTGCCAAACGGTACTGCTCGTCCTCTTTTCTTGTGTTGATGCTCTTGTCTGCTATAAAATGCAGAAATGTTGTTGGCAGCTCTTGAAAAGCATTTCATTTTGTCTGTTGTTTTTGGGTTTTTTTGTGTGTGTGTTTTTCAAACTGTTAAATTAAAATATATATATATATATATATATATATATATTTCAATGTGGAAGTTTTAATTAGATTTAGACCAGGCTTTAAGTAGCATTAAGATTAGTGTATTATTCAAACAATACCCATTCACGTACCAAAAGCCCAAGCTTTTTTGTTACAATGGGTCAATTTGTTGAGAAAAAGTTTTCTGAGGAATTATATTATTCACAAATGTCTTTGGGAGCTTAAATTTCACATTCAGTTTGGTATTTAGTAAAGAAGTCTTAGGAATGAAGGCAAACAGTCTTGTGGGAGTTATTTCAGCTAAGGCTGGGAGTTATTTTAGGCTGATAAACTGTTTTGGTGTCTTTTTTTTTCCCCCCATGTTATTCTTTCTCTAGAGAATTTGCCATTGTATATTTCCAACGTGCTTAACCTGGATCTACTGAAAAATGACATTTAAGCACTGTTTGTAAATGCTGATATGTTCCTGTGACACTCTCAGATCTGAGGTGATTTAGCAAAGTGAAGAAAAATGATTTCCTGAGGGAAAACAAAACAAAACTCAAGTTCTTTGGAGGTTGGTAGGATGTTGGAATACAGACAGTGAGTTCCCTATGTTTTTATTTTCATGGTTTTTGTTTACATACAGTATCTGGTGACTCTAAAAGTAAATAGACCTGAAATGAATTCTTTGCCAGCTCACAAGAGGTAGAGGGGCTGCCCACGTAGCCCAGGATTTAGGGTAAATTTACCCTTTCTGATGTACGATCACAGTCTGCAGCTGAGTTGAAGGGATGTGCAGGTAGGGCAGTTTATATATATTGCTATACTGTCTGGAACTCTTAATGCTGAGTAGTATTTATCTCTTTGATACAGTGTAAGAACTTCTGTTTGTCCTTAATTATTGTATGTGTTGAGAGAAGCTCATAAAAGACTTGCAAAAATGATGTATTCTTTCTGAAACTGTAACTTAATGTGGAGAGGGACACCTTTATGATTGCGCAAATATCTCTATAAATCAAATTGTAGAAATTAATACTGATAGCTGAATTTACTTACATTTGACAGTTAATAAGGTCATGAGGAAACAACTCAAAGAAAGTGATTATTAATGTAGCTCAGACCTCATAGCACCTTCAGTTTGCATGTAAACCTGACTATTTTTGCTCTGCTGCCTTTCACAGGAAGGGGAAATAATGATGTTGTGGTGGAAGTGAATTCTAAGTCTTCCAGTTACTCAGGGAAATGCATTTGAAATGTATATGCTCACTTTTTTGAGGGCATCTTAAAATAATTCCTCATCCTTAGTTGCTAGTAGAAACCATCTGTGGATATCATTAAAAAAAAAAAGGAAAAAAGTTCTTGGTTTATGCACAGTCTCAGAGGTTGCATTTTGCAAACTGCTAACATAAAACCTTAAGAAATTTCTAAGCCTAACTTCAGTTTAGTTTGTATTTCTTGTGGAGATAACATTGCAGTCTTCCCTCAGTGTTTAATACCACAAATACTTAACTTTTGCATTTCTTCATAAAACTGAAGGCGGTTGCTTTCATTGCATGTAACTTGAAAAATTCTCCAATGAATCGTTTTCTTCTCCAGTATTTATGGTAGCAGTTTTCTCTTTGTTAAAGAGATGTGATTTCAGCTTGTGGGGAAAAATACCAGTTCCTTCAACTTATTGTACACACACATATATGCATATACATATATATATATGTGTGTGTATATATATATATTATTTTTTCCACTGTTTCTGATTTCAGGCATTCCTCCGTAGTTGTTTGTATCCAGGAGAGAGTATACAATGGGCAGAAAACTGGATCTTTCTGGCTTGACTGATGAAGAAGCAGAGCATGTGCTGCAGGTGGTCCAGCGAGATTTCAGCCTTCGTAAGAAAGAAGAAGAAAGGCTGAGGTAAGATTAAAAACACTGTTGAAAACATTGGCATTTTTGCATCATTACAAGCTGGTTTTGGGGAAGCTGAAGAACAAAGATGCTTTAGCTTGTTGTGCAGGTGTAACTTGAATAATTTGGCTTGTTGTGCGGGTATAACTTGAATAATTGGCTGATATCAGAGGTCCGCATTTTGACCTCTAGTTGTTAAAGATGTCACTTCTGGGGAAGGGGGGGGAGGAGGAAGCTTAGTTGTGCCACTGTGCTTTATCTAACAACTGTTTGACTGCCAGAAATAGCAGAGTTAAGCTACTACAGCAATATTTACCTGGGAAGCTGCTGAACCAGTCAATGGGCAATTGCTCAGAGCAGTCCATATACTATTACATTTTAATCAAGTTGGAAGATGCTCACTGCTTCATAAAACTTGTTGCCTTTGTTCCGAGTGAGAATGGCTCAACTTTATCCTCAAGGATGTCTGACCATGGGGGGACCAGTGGCACCCCAGACAAAGCTCACACAGCCCAAATCAATACGCTCCACACCTTACTCCTGACTAGTTGCAACTCCTGTTTGCAAAGAAAGGAAGAGTAGAGATGGCCACATCTGTGCATCTTTGTGGTGTTCTATGGGTTAATAATCACTCCTTCACAGGGACAGTAAACATCCTAGCTCCTCCACATGAATCCAGTTATTGCATAATAAGTTGTTAGTGTGTTTAGTCTTTCCACGCCTAATTCACAGGACTAGTCCCATAGTCTCTGTATGTCTAAGTAGTGGTTGCCTTGAATGTGACCATCAGCTTCTGTTCATGTTAAGAAAATTGTTTGTTTTCTATAGTTTAGTTCTCTGTTCTTCATTCAGATACATTACGTGCAGATATCTGAAGATGAAGAAACTCTACCCATCTCTTTTCCTAGGATGAGCAGCGGCACACTATCCATTGCATTGAGAAGCTTTGTGTTGAGGTTACTGACCTGAAAAAAAAATAAATGATTGCAAACAGAAACAACCCAGAATAAACCAAATGGAACCAGTTGCAAAGTAGCTTTCTCAGCCCAGGGCTTCTGTATGTGACAAGGAGGTCTACTGGCAGAGGCATGAATTAATAGATGCAGTACTTTTCTTGTACCATCAGTAATATTTCCTTGAATTCTCTCTTACTTTTTATAATACTTTACTTCATTTAAACACTTTTTTTTTTTTTTTTTTTCCCCTACCCAGGACTGTCTGAAGAGAGCTTAAGGAGGTTAAATAGAGGGACTTTCTCTGGCTCATTTGTGTGGCTGGGTTTATTTTACCAGACAGGCACACCATAGTCAGCAAGTTCTGGGCATCTTGCCTGTTCTGTACAGCTAGATGTTATAGCAAGAGGAGGAGGAAGGGGAAGGTGTTGTAGGGTGCTCACAGAAAACTGATCAGCAAGATTTTCCTCTTCTAGCCGGAGATGAAAGCTTCAGTGAAGTGCTACAAGAACTGAAGTTTGTCTTAGCTCATGATGGATGTTCTTAGGGTAGTAAAGTGGAAACTGTTTCAGAGCTAATATACCAGCGGCTTTTACAATATAGCAATTGGTTGCATGGTAAATTAGTTTCACATAATTCTCTAAACAAAACGGCATAATGAATGTGTGGAGAAAAGATCTGTGTTTTATTGTCTGGATAGTTCCATAGATCTGTTTCAAATCTAATGTGTGAACTTAAACCATAGATAGCAGTTCAGCTGCTGGCAAAATTTAACTTGTTATATCTTTTGAGAAGAGTTGTAGCATTACCAATCAGGAGTACAAGGTTGCATTTGGGGTGACTCAAAAGCCCTTACTATTTTCTTATATATTTTAGAGTAAAACTTGTGTGCATGCTGTTCTCTTTCCAGTAGTATGGTTTTGTCATCCTTTACATGGGTGCTATGTAAATACTAAAGTGAGATGTAACACATCTAAGAAACCACACTGATCATCTGCATTCTTTTTTTTTGCTGCAAAGCTGTGTTGAGTCTCTCTGCAGTGAAGAATTTTAGCAGCAGTTCTCCAATTTGTATCTTTCTTCCCACTTGGTGTTGGTGTTACCAGACAGGCTCTTGCATGTTTTGTGAGAAATAGGTTGGGTAAAAATAGTAAGATAACAATAAGATAACTGCATATAAATAGCTGTCGATTAGCGTGGTTGATTTGTCATGCCTTGCTGCTTGCTATCAGTGCAGCTTCCTTGGTTTTGTTTTTTTTTTGCCGTGGCTCTGTCTGATATCAGATTAATAATATTTACTGTTCTTTGTTGCTTGTTCACCCATAATCTTTCTATTTTGATTGTGTTGGTTCTGTTCCTTGGCAGTAGCGTTATATCTTTATTTATTCCAGTGTTGGTATTCAGAGCCATTTAGGCTAAAATTGCAGCACTGACTTCTAAATAGGCAGTCTTGGTTTTCTGCTGTGAACCAGTTGACGCAGGCAAACAAGGAAGGTCTGGCATAAATAGGAAGATGATTAGTTTGAGTTGCTTGGCAAGTACTCTCAGCACTGGGCTGTGATGGTAGAGCCTTATGTACTTCACCTCTGTTATACAAGCTATGCAGGCTGTCTGTTGGCTACTGGGATATTAGTTACTGGAGCTTCTTGTTAGAGTAAATGTACTGGACATACTACTGCTTTGTTTTCTCATGGACAACCTGTTCTTAGTCTTTAATTACAGAATTTGTGTTCCTTCAGTGTGTCAGTCAAGGGGAAGATTAGATTGTTTTGAGGCTGGAACTTCTAATGTTTACTTCTTTATAATTTCTGTGTCATATCTGTGCTTTGCTTTTTTAATCGACACAGCAGAGGAGAGCTTACAAGGGTATGTAAGGCTGAATGTTTGTGAGGTAGCCCTCTCTTTGCACAAATAGATGTCTAAAAGAGGTTGCCATCTTTTGTTTGTTACCATTTACTGCCAGCGTGTTCGGTCTTCCAGGCCATAGAAGTATGTCCTCGCCATCATGAAACACATTCCTCCTTTGGTGTTGTTTTTATAGGTACTGTTATATTTAAAAATGTGCTAGTCCAGTTGTTCCAGATTCGGGCTGCTGTGAAGCATATAAGATTAGGTAAGTTTAAATATGAAGTAAGATGATCATTTTAGCAGAAGAAAATTGATAGATGTTTTCAGCCTTCTATAAAAACAGTGATCTGTGTGGACAGATTGAAGGTCAGCTGCACTAATAGTGAATTTAATATTTAAAACAGGTATAAAAGGAGAAAAGACAGAGGGGTGGGAAAGGGGCCGAGGTGGGCAAGGTTCAGTGGGGCAGGAACCTCTGGGTGCTGAACAGAGGCTTTTCTACCAGTAGCTCCTTTGCTTTAGAAGGCTGTGGCCTAAGCCACGAGTTATCTTGCTATAACAACTGGCTGGCAAACACTCCTACCACTGAATTCTGAGTAAGTCATTTGTGTGGTGGTAGTTTTGTGGTAAGCCTTGGAAACTTGCGTTGGACCAGTTTGAAAAGCATTTCTGTGGTGGTTGCGGATGTGGTTTTGTCTTATTTAAGCCACTGCTGTTAATCACCTGGGAAAATGGATTTACGAGGAAAAATTACTGACCTTCTGGTACCATGTGAACATATCATCACAAAGTGTTATTCTCTTCATGTACATGGTACATGTACATGTACAGGGAATGACTGGAACAGCATTAGGGAGGTGTTACGAGTCACCCACAGGCTGAGAACATCTGTATGGTTTGCCTGATACTGTGTACTTTTTTAGCTAGTTGTTTAAGATCAGTTTTGCTGTCTTTGTTTATGCAGTTTCAGCTGTGGTAAAGATGAACTTTGCTGATTCACAATCAAATCTCCAGCGCTGGTTGGTTTGCTTGCTTTTTTGTAGAGGATATTAATGCACGTGCTCACCAGAGGGCCTCCGACGTTCTGATTGTTGCTATTTTTTCGCATCCAGAAGTTTGATGAGGAATTAAAATAGAGCTTTTTGTAGAACAAGATTAAGCATTTTATATAAAGAGTTGTGTGTTTCTTTTTTTTTTTTCCCCTGCCTTCATCCTTCTGTTTCTTTCATGGTGCAGCTCCTTGGAGCACAATTAGGACTGTGAAGAGTCTTCCTAAGAAACTAATTCTCCTCTCTGACCATAATGAGAAACCAGTTGGGATTCTATTTCTTGTGGGATTACAGTAGGCTTAGGTGTATGCACAGTATGTGTCATGGGTCTTGTAGTGGATAAAATATTAAACTCCTTGCAACCTCTGTTAATAGAAGTGTTGTCTGTATGAGTCATATCAAACAGGCAAAATACTGAGCAGACATTTGGGTAGCTATCTGTTGATTCTGCTTATCAGTTCTTCCTTCCTGTGGCAGATGTCTCAAATACCTGAGTAAAGCAAAATCAAGCTATCCTTCTTCCCACTTCTCCTCCAGTCCAAACAGAGGCCTTTGAAAGTGATTTTCCTGGTGAGGGAAATTGGTTTCCTTCACAGGCTCCAGACTTCCAGCAGGTGAACTTCTGATCAATACCCTGTTCAAAGCATTTTCCTAAGGTCAGTCTGCCTGCCCTTTCCTCCTGAACAGGCTGGGGAGAGCACAAGGAGGGCTTCTGTCCCTTGCTTCGATATCTTATAGCAGGTAGGTGCAGTTCTGGTTCCTCTGCCTGCTCATTAACCCCTTGAGGAATCTGGAGACCATTACCACTTAATGTCTGTTTCTGCTCATTGGCTCTGAGAACAAGGCTGCACACAGCACTAAAAAAAAATAATGGTTAGCACTTATTTATGAGCTGTCCTGACACTTTCTCTTCCCAATGGCTTAAAAAAAGAAAAAAGCTTGGACTTACTACTCTGAGGGAGGATGTTCTTTGGTATTCCCAACTTAACACAGCTGCATACTGCTCTAACGCAATAGTGTGCTGAGATGTCATAAGCTTAGTACTCATCTGCATGAATTTATTTTTGAGTGCTATGAATGATTCATCAGAATTGTAGCTGCAACTTAATGTTATTTTGCTACTGATTTTGTTTTTAAGACGTTACATGGGACAGTACTGCTTTAAAGATTCGTTAACAAAGCTTTCTTGCTCTTAATTTCATTTCTAGATGATCACCAATTTTATCATGTAATGTTTCAAGGTTAAAAGAAACCAATTTCTTAGCTAACATAGACTGTCAGCATTGGGTTGTCAATAATTTCATCTGTTACTGGTTAGTCTCTGCTGTTATTTTGTAGCCCTCTCTAAACCCCGATGCTTCATATTTTAACAGAAATCCTTCAACAGTATTCTTGGTTCAGGTTAGGTTACTTAGGAAAAAATAGCTAAGGACCTGGATGGATTCTGAATAAAAGCCAAGTAGCTAATGCTTACCTTGGCTGCAAAATCAGTAAGGATGCACTTTAAAATGCATTTAGAAACTGTTGCTTGTCATTAATTTCCAAAAACATTGATCTGAGAATGCTGTTTGCTGTCAAATAAGTGCTGTGCTTGAAGTTATGCAAAGAAGTAGGAGTCTCAACAGTGATGCAGCACAGCTATTTGTGTGTGGTGCTGCGGTGTTTGGTTTGGAGTCTGCATCTGTTCTTTCTGAGGTTTGCCTCAAATTCTCTGTTCTAACACTCCATGGTCCTGGTGCAACAGTGGCTTCTAAGTGTGTTTACGATGCAGCCCTAACTGAAAGAGAACACTGGTGAACCAAGTGTCAATTAATACAAGACATTATGTTTATGAAGAAGTGCAAAAGGGAAGAAATTCCAGTGAGTCTTTAAGAAATCAGTATGGTTTGTGCTGAACTGGAATGGTCTATGTGCATACATATAAAAAAGAAGGCACTGTAAGGTTGTTGAGATGTAAAATTATTGCATGCTTTTTGTGGTAATTTGGCCTTCATCATAGGTTATGACTACTCAAATTAACGGCCATCATTTCACTAAAAGGAGTGTGCATGTCTAGTGATAATGAATAGCTATAATGTAAAATCAATATTTAATCTCGGATATCTTCTGTATGAGGAGTCTAAGCTATTAAACGTGACTTGTAGGAGTAATATCTCACCTGAGTAGTCCTGCAGTAGAAGGCAGAGACACACTCCTGGGTATGGATTTCTGTCTGTACAGGAATCACAGTGAAAATAGTTGCTGAAAATGCTAAATCTTTTGTGTGCTTTGCATGGGAAATGTTTCAGCTTTTTTTTTTTTTCTTCTTCGGAAGAAAGTAGATACTAGTCTTATATGTTATTCAATATTAATTTATTGGAAGTCTCTTTATTAGTGCTAATCATATAAAGTTTGGAAATGACTTCTAAGATATTCTAGTTCAACAGTGCACCTACCACCAGTATTGCCCTCTAAAGCATGTTCCTCAGTTCCACATCTATGTGTTTCTTGATTACTTCCTGCAGTGACTCCGGCACCTCCCTGGGCAGCCTGTGCCAATGCCTGAGCACTCTTTTAGAGTTGTTTTTCCTAATATCCAACCTCAGTGCTAGTTCATGGGAAGAATGTACAAATGTCCATGACTTGATACAGGGAATCTACTGAGGAAAGAGGTTGTTGAGGAATTCACGTGTTACGGGCTTCTAGGATTGTCTGTTTCAGTCTGTCTGAATGCCATCGGTTTCTGGAACCTGTTTTGGATGTGAGAATGAGTGTTATGGACCTCTTGAGTTTGGTCTCTCCCATTGCCCGCTTAAGTCAGAGCTGCTGGAAATTGTGAACTACTTTCTTTCCATTGTTTGCCTAGAAGAAAGTTCAGTTCTTGGTATTTATGAGCATGTTCACCTTGTGAATTCAAAGGACTGCCACGTAACTTTGGGAAGAAAACAGAGTTAACTAGAGTAAGGGGTGTGTTGGAGAGAGCTCAGCATTTTTCTTTCTAAATGAAACTGCTGAATGGAAATGGAATTTACATGTGTGGGAGAACTACGAAGATGTCAAAACACTTTATTAACGCTTTCAAAATATTATTTCAGAAATGTCTTTGAACATGCTTGCTGACGGTAGGTACGCTTGTTGGCTGCCCATATGGAATAAAATGGGTTGACTTTTGTTGCCTTCGTGAAAATAATTCTAGAAAGTAATGTAAACGAAGAAGTAGATCTTTTGCATTTGTAATATTTTAAATGTGCTAACATCAGTTGCTGCCTCAACAAACAACGGTGCAACAATTAATATACCACAAATCACTGTCGTAATGGGAGCTACCTCAGTATATGTTTCTACGTTACCATGATTGTGGGGTAACCGTAATTAAGGGGTAAGGTGTAAGGAGCTTGATGTAACCTGTATGAAAGATGCATAACATCTCCTTTTAGATAGGAGAATGTAATCTATATAATACTGTCACTTATAAGGAGATCTCTTCCTTATTATATCGTTTGTAAATATTGTCAATTGATTTGACTGCTCTG
Organism: Excalfactoria chinensis; assembly: GCF_039878825.1. NCBI lineage: Eukaryota > Metazoa > Chordata > Aves > Galliformes > Phasianidae > Excalfactoria > Excalfactoria chinensis. The sequence goes on along the minus strand of NC_092826.1, from coordinate 118,119,120 downwards.
ATATTACAGGCAGGAGCAGTTAGTATGAATGGAACATAGGCTTGTATTTCAGTTATACTTAATCGTCTAGATGAAGAAAAACTTAATTTCTTATTAATTAAAAGTAGTGTGAACTTGACATGCTTTACTTGTTCAGTCTCTTGCGAACTGTTCTGTGATGCTGACATAAATCTAGTTGGTCAATGAGCAGCTTTCTTCAATGGTAGGTGATGAGTCAGTGTGAAATGGGAGGTGGATTTAAGTCCAAAAAGAAGCCCTTAAGCAGTCTGTATATCAGTCCAGGACTGGTGGCCTCTCTGTGCCTTATCAGGCACAGTATAATACCCTGACCGTTGCTTTTCCTTCCATCGTTTGGACATTCATTTCTTTTGCCTTTTAAAATGTTACTTCTGGTGTTCTATGCAACTCTATTGAATCAGCACAACCATGCTGGCATCAGAGTACCAGAGCAGGTAAGAATAGGAGGACAGCCTTGGGAATAAGAGATTTATCGCAAGTTAAATGCCTATCCTTGCGTTACATGAATGTGGGCCCTACTTTTCATTTTGGAGAGATAAAACTGGAGATCTGGACAGTTAGCTTGGAGTCACTCCAGTGGCTCAATTTCAGGGAGACTGGACAACTAGATTGATTTACCATTTCTGTGTTAAGAACAGCATAAAAGGCCATCCGTTGGGTGGTAGGCCTGTCAGCTGCAACAGGGACTTTTCATGGCTTAGGCTAAGTTTTACAACACTTTGTAATGCTGATCGGGGTTACCTGACACAAAGGAGATTAGGAAAAGAGGGGAGGAGGAGGAGGAAGAAAAAAATATCACAGAAGCCACTATTATCTATTGAAATCAAAGGCTGATATTGGGTTATTTTTCTTTTTTTTTCTCCTCACTTATGTTTTCATGATTTGGCTGCCCCTAGTACGATTTATGAATCTAGCTCAGTTGGCTTTGTGTGGATAAAAACACCTCTTTAGTCTTAGGAGTTTTTGATCACTCACTCACAAGTAAATGCTTTCATTTTAGGTAACAGTAGGTAGTGCCGAGGATTTCAAGTCAGAACGTGCTTTGTATCTGTGAATAGTAAAATCCAAATACTGGGGCACTATGACTACCTAGATACATAGGTGTTTAAGTCTTTACATTTTGGGAATCTGGACGTATCCCCAACCAAACACAGGAGATGCGGAATGTATAGAGAACCAGACTAAATAGCTTGTCTTAGAGATGCTAATGGAAATGAAGTTTTGTGAAGTGGTCATTAAGTGGGTGACAGGAATTATAAGCACTGCATCATTTCGTATGCTGCCAGTCTTGAGAAAACAGATCCTTCGTAGGTAATCTGTGACTAGAAAATACGTCGTGGATTAACAGAAGTTATATTTTAATGTTGACATTATGACTTTTTTTTTTTTTTTTTGGATATGTGAATGCTGAGGAAGTTTGAAGAGATAATCACCTTCTCAGGCCTCTCCATTTCAATTTGAGTAATTTACGTAGAGAACAGATTTGTTCTGGCCCTCTACTGAAGGTGAAGATTCTGGTCCTCACTGAAAACATGTGAAATTTAATAAAGGGATGATTAAATAACACCTTTGATTCCTTTGCATCCCTTAATAGTTGGCCAATAGTATAGGTAAAAAACTGTCTTGTAATCTTGAATGCTGTTTATGAAGGGCCCACATTATTTGCGCTGTGCTTCTAATGAGTTATACTGACTTGAGAGGTAGCAATGGAGGACAGCCTTTTTCTTTGTTAACAATAAACCCTTTAGCTGCATAATAGACATTATTGGTTCATTTCCACCATTACTTCCATGTAAGATATTCTCTGTAGGAGAGGGAGTGACCTAAATTAGAAAGCTGTGTTAAAAATAAGCTTGAAACAGAGAATCATACTGGGATGATTTGCCTATCATCTTTCATTGCATAGGGTCATGTAGGTAGCTTTTAAAATCAAGGTATTGTGGTACATGTTTCTAATGCCTTGAAAGATTTTGATTTTTAGGGATATTATTTCTCTAGAGAAGGTTTCTGAAGAGGCTTCTTCATTTGATTCAAGTGCTGAATAGATCTACCTTCTGATACATACATGAATATACGTGCTGTAAGAGTCTGATTCCTTTTTCAGCTCCTTTCATTGTCAAGTATTTCATTGCTTTGCAAAGCTTTAAAGTATGTCAGGTGTTCATTTTCCTACCTGGTTTGTAAGCTGTTATTTATCGATGAGTTTAGATTTGATCATACCTGATATATTTCCTTGAAATCATAGTTAAGGTTTGCTTTAATTCACAATGAAATGCTTAAAAGATTGCACATTGTTTTGGTTCTTGTGTTTGAGACAATAAATAATCCATTTCTATGGCCATAATAAATCACATTGTAGTTCATCACAGAGCTGTTATGTCGTTATTGTTTCCATTGCTGATCTCAGGAAGGACAGTGTAATTATTATTTTTAAACAAAGCTTGTACTTAGCACTGACGGTAGGTATAATAAAAAGCAGATTGGTTTCATGACAAGAACAATATAGCATATGGCAATATGGTTACCAATTTACTCACCTGTTTTCATGAAATCTAGTGGAGTTACCCCCAGAAACTCTCTGTAAGGGGAGCCTAGCACAGTGCCACTCTGCAGATGCATTTGTATGGCAAGCAGCGATTGTGAAAAGCAGAAATGATTGATGTTTCTTAAGAATGAGAACCCAGATGCCACTTGCACACAGAACGTGGGCTGTAGGAATTTACTTCTTAGGCTGGGAAGCAATCTCTTGCACGAAGCTTGTGTCACTGTGATTACGGTATCCTGCCACTTCTTTGGCTCATGGGGCATGTAGTGGGAGGAGAAAATGTGCTTTTACCTCACTGATGTGTCTTTGTGTCTGCATAGATAATATGAGTTGGAGTCTTGAAGCTCTTATGTGGGGGGTCAGGATACAATCCAAAATTCCTGACTGTCCTAGTCCGGGGAAGAAATGAAGGTATCTTAACAGCCCGTGAGTGAGAATTAGCAAGGTGCAGCAGGTATGATCTTATTTAGCTAAAGGGGACCCTTTAATGTACTCCTGCCTCAAAAAGTGTAAGTATAGAAATGCTTACGTGAAGTTACTGTTTCTTGGTGTTCTCGTATCAAATGTGTTTCCTGTTCCCTTAAAGCCAACTCTATAAACTTGACCACTGCAGCAAAGGTTGTGTGGAGGTCTTCTAATTTCATGCCTTACTGCTCTCTTAAAGACCCTGCAGCATTGGTGAGATGAGAAGTATTGCTTGTGCGGTGTTTCATTGCTAGTAGAGCTGCATGATTGTAATTAGTTTTTTTTATTATTATTATTTTTTTTTTTTTCCCAAGATATTGCACAAGAAGTAATAAAACAGTCTGTGTTTCAATTTAGCGGTGTTGTGTCTTCGGGGCTTTTGAGGAATAACGAGTTATATACTGATTTTCATCAAGCAAGTGTGTCCGGGAGAGAGTCTGCAGCTTAAAATAAATAAAATAGTTGAGACTTGTTTCAGTTCAAGTTAACATTTTTGAAGCCATCATCCCACAAACACATCCTTAATGCCAGAATTTTCACACTTTAGGCGTACTGAGCCTTTTATTTGAACTCTTAGTTACAGCTGACTTTGTTTTCATTTTCTCTGAGTTAAATACAAATCAAATACAGTTTTCTGTGTCTGGTAGCTAAAGTGAAACCAACTGTGTCAAAGTCTTTAGCTTTAATTAGCAACTTGCATCTTTAATAGTTGGTTAAATTTGCAGTTACACTGGATTATTGCTTGCCCATCTATTTTCAATTGTCAATTGAATGTTAATAATAATGGATTGAATGCACATGATGGGCAGAACTCAGTTTTTCCCCTATTTTAGTAGCATTGATGCAGAATCTATCATTAGCTTTTGTTGTGAAGTAAGCTTGGAAGGATTTTGCCTGCTGATGTTCATCTTCGTGCCAGTAGCAAACAAATGAACAAAGAAGACAGACCCATCTGATGTTACAGATTGTGCTATAAATTCTTTGGCGTTATGTTTCCTATTTGTGAGTTCATCCAGAGAGTTTGGTAAGCAAATATGTAAAATGTGGTTTCTGCTTTTTGTGTTTCTGAACACTGATTTTTGACTGTGATTGGTAATATCGTGTCCATAATAAAATGTCTATACGATTTGCAATCTCTTTTTGTATGAAAATCGCAACTGGTGGCATGTTTAAGTTTAGAGTGTCTCTGTTAACTGTAGGAATTTCTCATTTCATCATATAGGTTTATTTTATGATTACATATAGCCTATAAAGTTCAACTTTCCTTTATTTGGAAGATGTAGTAAGATAAGATTTCTGGAGGTTTTTATTTTTGTAAACCAAAAAGTGCGCTGCTCTTCCTTCCTTTTGCCTCCCACTCTCTCCCAGATGCGCAAAGGTGACATTACTTCCTTCTCTGCTGTTTGCAGTTCGAGGCTTCCTGTATTCCTATTATGGACAAATATAGGGTTTAGACACCTGGAGTACACCTGTACTCATTCCAGGAAAAAAAAAAAAAATAAAAAAAATGCTTGTTATTTACTTACCAAACCTAGCAATGTAGTATAATTGTATTGACATCTGATGCTGAAGCAATGTTTCAACATTCTGTGTAGCTGTTGTCTGCTATAGGAAGATGCAAGGGTTCTTACCTGCCTAGGGGTTAATATTGTAACAGCTCTGTTGCTCACATGAAAAGAATGTGAAAGAAACTTCAGATGGTTGAAGTCTTTATCGTCACCAGGCAAATGGACTTTTGAAGTTTATCTGCTTATATAAAGAAATGGTTTACAGCTTGGTACAAGGTGCCTAAAATCCTCTTACTGCTCTGGCAGTGCAAAGGCATCCACTTGAATGCTCTTGAAACATTGCCATGGTCAGTTTTCCATCCTGACAGGAAAGAGGAGAGCAACCAATCTCCTAGTCCAAAATGCTGTTCCAGAAGGAAATCACAGCTCTATTCAGTCAAACATGTCTTCCTGTAGTTTGTGCCAGCTGGTCTGGCATTGCTTCTTTAACCCTCAACACTAAAGAAAATAAATACTCATAAAGAATTTGAGAGAATAGTTTGTAATAATGAAGAGATGGGAGAACCTGCTTGTCTCTCATCTGCCTCTACCAGTGATGTGATGTTGAGTTCACTTGCAGAAGAGAAGCCTTTCTTCCAAAGCTTTTGGTTTTCTTTGCAGATTAATTTGCAGTTGCAATGAGTGGAAGATGTAGGTGGTATTCTTGAAGTGTAGCAGCACACTTCTGTTTGGAGCTTTTGCTTGGGAGAATGACTACTGTAGGCACTGAAGGCTGATGAGCTTGAAGTCACTTAGTAGCGCCATGCCCTACCAGTCTGACATACGGTCTCAAGGCTGAAAGCAGCGTATCTGTCTTTGTGGAGCAGTACAGATGTGACTGTGGTGTTACTGTAGTCAAGCAGACCTGTTGTGCCTCTCAGTGTGCTCCAGTGTAGATACAGTCCTGTCAGGAACATGGACGAAGTAAGCAGAAAAACTGGCCTTGTGACAGAGCCAGCCACGAGCTTCTGTAATGTTTCCCCATAGATATATTGAAAGAAATTCTATCATGCAGTCTCGTTAGCTCAGGTATTGAAGATGTTGCCTGTTCTCCAGTTTCTCAAAGGCCTCTGGTTAAAATGATAGGTGCAAAATTCCTTTTATTTGTCTTCTGAAGGTCAAGAGTTATTTATCTTCCTCCTTAATTCATAAGGTAGCATTCTCTACTGCGTATGCAAAAACTATATTACTTGTCCCTTAGAGTATTTGGAGGTGTATGTTATAGGTCTATAGGCAAGTAGGACTTTGTGACTTAGGAATCTATATTTCATCTTTCAAATATACTCAGAAAATATAGTGCAATTCCCCATTTTGTTATTTGAATTATTTTGTTCCTATGAAAGTTGCAGTATGTCACGATTTTAAACAACTGACCTCTGATTTAATAAAAGTGAACTTTGTTGTTAAGAATCTAAACATTAAACATGGCTGATGTTTTTAAAAAATGTTTATTTTTGCAAGCAGCATATGCAAATTTCTGTTAATTGCTTTAGCACAATTAAATCTAACAGCTGTAGATCACTCCTTTAACTAAAGGGTCTGATCTCTACAGCATGTTAGGATTGTGTTTTAGTTTGGTGGACTTGGCAAAATCAAAGTAATGTGATGATAAATTGTGTCCAGTATATTAAGCTTGTAAGTATGTTAGAGCAGCCTGGTGCAGAGTCAAATCTATCTGTGTTACTTAAGGTTTGTAAAATCCTCTCTAACAGTTTTAATCGTGCTTGAGGGACCATAGGTGACAGGGGCTTTGATCAGAGGGAATTTTAAAAGGATGCATTGTTTTGGGACAATGAGCTTAATCCTAGTTGTGTAACATTTGTTTCCCCAATTCCCTATGACTGATTTTTTTTATACCAGATTTTTTACAACACCCATTCCAGTAAAGGACTTTTCTAGAAGAGCTTTGTGGTTACCACAGTGCGGTATTTCACAGGATAAAGGCAATTTGCACACTTCAGAGATGTCAGCATAATTCCTTTCATTTCAATTTCTATCTGCTACTATAGCAGTGCTGCTTTGACCTCGCATCTTCAGATACTCAAAAGTTCTTCAGATAAGTCATGTGTGCTGTGTATGTCTCATTCTTCCCTATTTCTGTCTGTCTACCACTCCCACTTGCTTGTGGTTTTGCAGCTTGCTTTGTGGTGCTTTTTGACATGACTGAAGGAACAGAAAGAGGGCTGAGTCTCTCTAAGAGCTAGACGTCCCTTTCCTACTGTAGCCCAAGATCAGCCCTGTGATGCATTATAAAATAAGTGCTCCATTTCAGTGTGAATTTGGCTGTCCTCTTGGCTTTCATGTTTCTTGCACCAATCCGGCATGGCTTTAATTTTGCTCTGCCTGAGGGGCATCTGAGGCAGAGGGACTGGTTTACTTTTGAGCGTCTCAAGACACACTCTGAAACTAACAGAGCATTGATCATGCTGTTAAGCCCAGTCTGGCTCTGAACTCTTCTGCTCCTCAGAGGTCTCCCAGCTAGTTACTGACCATTTATGCAGGAATTTGAAACAGGACAAGATTGTAGTAGATTGAGAAGAAGGTTGCAGAAGGCCTTAATGAGTGAGCAAGGAGCAAATGGAGAAACTGTAATGGAAGAAGGAAGTTAATGAAATGTGGACAAAGGGTCTGGCCACTTGGAAGAAGTACAGGAATGTTGTCTGGGCAAGCAAGGATGCAATGAGGAAGGCCAAGGCTCATTTGAAACTAAATCAGGAAAGGGAGATCAAGGACAACAGTAAGGGCTTCGTTAAGTACACCAACATCAAAAAGAAGAGTGGGGAAAATGTGGACCTGCTGCTGAACTGGGTGGGTGTGCTGGTAACAGGACTCTGAGAAGGCAAAGTTACTAAATGCCTTCTTTACTTCAGTCTTTACTACTAAGACCAACCTCGGGAATCCCAAACTGTGGAGATAAGAGGGAGAATCTGGAGAAAGGAAGACTTCCCATTGATCAAAGAAGATCTAGGTAGAGATCATCTAGGCAAACTCAGTACATACAGTGGGCCTTGGTGGGGTGAATGTACGAGTACTGAGGGAGCTGGCAGAAGTGATTGCCAAGCTGCTGTCTGTCATCTCTGAGAAGTCATAGAGAATGGGAAAGGTGACTTGAGGACCAGAAAAAAACAAATGCCATTGCAGCCTTCAGGAAAGGGCCAGAAGGGGGTCCCAGGACACTACAGGCCAGTTAGCCTCACCTCTGACCCTAGGAAGGTGATTGAACAACTTATTCTGGATGTCATCTTCAGGCAAGTGGAAGAAAATGTTATCACGTTCTAATGTGAATTCAACATGGAGAAATCATGCTTGATCAACCTGGTAGCCTTCTAAGATGTCATGACTGTCAGGGTAGATTAAGGGAGAGCAGTGAATGCTGTATGTCTTGACTTCAACAAGGCTTTTGACACTGTCTCTCACAGAATCCTCATAGGTAAGCTCAGGAAGCATAGGTTAGATGAGTGAAACTCAGTGGCGCAGTCCAGTTGGTGTCCTGTAGCTAGCAGTGTCCCCCAGGGGTTGGTACTTTGTGCAGTCTTGTTTGACATATTCATCAATGACCTAGATGAGCAATAGAACGAGCAAGTTCATTGGTGATGCAAATCTAAAAGGAGTGCCTGACACAGCAGAAGGCTGTGCTGCCATTCACTAAGACCTGGGCAGGCTGGAGAGTTGAGCAGAGAGGAACCTAATAAGGTTCAACAACGGCAAGTATAGGGTCCTGGGGACCCAGACCGGGGGGCAAATAACTGCATGCATCAGTATAGGCTGGGGGCTGACCTGCTGGAAAGGAGCCCTGCAGAGAAAGACCAGTGTTTTCTGATGGGCAACAGGTTGGCCATGAGCCAGCAGTGTGCCCTTGTGGTCCAGAAGGCCAAAGGTATCCCATAGTGCATTAAAAAGATGGTGGTCCCTCCTGCTCTGCCATGGTGAGGCCATATTTAGAAGTCACAGAATCACAGAATCACAGAATGACCCGGGTTGGAAGGGACCTCAAGGATCATGTAGTTCCAACCCCCCTGCCTAGCAGGGCCACCAAACATACGCCTTTACTAGATCAGGTTGCCCAGAGCCCTGTCCAACCTGGTCTTGAACACCTCCAAGGACGGGGCATCCACAACCTCCCTGGGCAGCCTGTTCCAGGACCTAACCACTCTCCTAGTAAAGAACTTCCCCCTAACATCCAACCTAAATCTTCCCTCTTTTAACTTAAAACCATTTCCCCTAGTTCTGCTATTATCAGCCCTTTCGAAGAGTTTGCTCCCCTCCTGGGAGTAAGTTCCCTTCAGGTATTGAAAGGCTGCAATGAGGTCACCCCGCAACCTTCTCTTCTCCAGGCTGAACAAACCCAACTCCCTCAGCCTGTCCTCATAGGGGAGGTGCTCCAGCCCCCTGATCATCTTCGTGGCCCTCCTCTGGACCCTTTCCAAAATCTCCATATCTTTTTTGTACTGAGGGCTCCACACCTGGACACAGTACTCCAGATGGGGCCTCACAAGAGCAGAGTAGAGAGGGACAATCACCTCCCTATCCCTGCTGACCACCCCTCTCCTGATGGAGCCCAGGATCCCATTTGCCTTCCGGGCTGCCAGAGCGCACTGCTGGCTCATGTTAAGTTTCTCATCTATTAGGACCCCTAGGTCTTTCTCTGCCGAGCTGCTCTCAAGGACAACTCCTCCCAGCCTGTACGAGTGCCTGGGGTTCTTCCGGCCCAAGTGCAAAACCTTGCACTTTGCCGTGTTGAACCTCATTAGGTTCACCCGAGCCCAGCTTTCCAGCCTGTCAAGGTCCCTCTGAATGGCATCCGTTCCCTCCACCGTATCGACTGCACCACTCAGCTTGGTGTCATCAGCAAACTTGCTGAGGGTGCACTCCATTCCCTCATCGATGTCATTAATAAGGATGTTAAAGAGCACCGGTCCCAAGACAGACCCTTGAGGGACACCGCTCGTTACCGGCCTCCACCTGGACATAGAGCCATTGACCACCACCCTCTGTCTGCGGCCTTTCAACCAATTGCTTATCCATCTAGTTGTCCACCCATCAAATCCAGTTCCCTCCAATTTGGAGATGAGAATGTGATGGGGGACCATGTCAAAGGCCTTGCTCAGGTCCAGGTAAATGACATCGGTCGCCTTCCCTTCGTCCACCGACGCCGTCACTCCATCATAGAAGGCCACAAGATTAGTTAAGCATGACCTTCCCCTGGTGAAGCCATGCTGGCTGTCTAGGATCACATGCTCGTTCTTTATGTGATCAAGCATGTTGTCCAGGAGGATCTGTTCCATAATCTTCCCAGGCACGGAGGTGAGACTCACCGGCCTGTAGTTACCCGGGTCCTCCCTGCTCCCCTTCTTGTAAATGGGAGTGACGTGACCCTTCCTCCAGTCATCCGGGACCTCACCTGACAGCCACGACTTCTCAAATATAAGTCTATCCCCAGTTCTGGGCTCCCTGGTTCAAAAAAGGACAGAGATCTCTTAGGAGGAGTCCAGTGGAGGGCCACAAGGGTGACTGAGAGCCTGGAGCGTCTCCTGCATGAGGAAAGGCTGAGAGACCTGGCACTGCTCAGCCTGGAGGAGAGAAGGCTAAGAGGGGATCCTATCAATGCTTTTTAAGTATTTAATCAGCAGGAGTCAAGTGGATGGGGCCAGGCTCTTTTCAGTGGTGCCTAGTGACAAAAAAGGGGCAATGAGCACAAGCTGTAACATAGGAAATTTCAGATGAAGGTGAGGAAGTACTTCTTTATTGTGAGGGTGACAGAACTGGCTGCCCGGAGTGGTTGTGGAGTCATCTTCTTTGGAGATATTCAGAAGCCACCTGGGTGCTTTCCTCTATAACCTACTGTAGGAAACCTGCTTGAGCAGAGAGTTGGACTAGATGATTTCCAAAGGTTCCTTCCAAACCCTACGATTCTGAGAAGAAACTGAGAAGCAGTTAAAGCACCCTGAGCAATAGCACTGATCCTTGTCTAATAGACTTGTAAACTTAGCTGAGCGCATGCTTGACCTGATGAAGGCACCACAGTTCTGGGTGTACAAAGACCGTATAAGGCTTAACAGGGTATGGCGACCTGGACTGAAGCCTCAGCTTTTCTGGGATTGTTTTTTTAGCTTCATGGATTTGAGTTAGAACACTGTCTTTTTTTTGAAATAAGCTTCTGTGTCTGGTTTAATGGAGGTTTGTTCTTCTGTTTGCTGTTTGTAGCATTAGTAAAGCCAGGATTTGCAGGTATGAGCTCTCTGGAACTGTGCAGCTTTAATCCTGTGTGGACCCTTCTCAGCAAAGCATGAGATGACTACTGTTCCTGCCTCGGCTAATGCTGTTGTGTTAAAACAGTGGGTACAATACTTTACAACACTGAATTATTTTTTATGTATTAAAGAAGTATGTGTCAATAAACTGCCAGCTCTATTTCTAATTTAATGGAATAATATGAATACAAATGTTTTTTTGTGTGGATTGCCACCCTCCAAATTAGGAATATTCAGCTTAAAAAAAGTATTTGAATGGAAGTTCCTGGCAGAAAGGGAGAAATTGTCAAGCCAGAATGGTTTCTTTGAGATAATGGGCAAAGGTTGACAAGTTTGGCTGTGCTAAGACTGCAGAAGGGAAAAACAAGGCAAGTGAAGTTCGTGGTGCATACAAATGTATCCCTCTGGAACATCTGTGCGTCTAGCTTTCACGCACTTAATGCAGGTGCTAACAGTTAGAAATTGAGTCAAACAATTGGGATTATAATCATAAGACAATGTGAAGGTTTTTCATTATAATTATTTTATTTTGTTTGTTTTTCTTCAAGGGGGATCAACTGCTGCTGCAGCAACTGACTTTAACTGAAAGTAATTTTGTATGTCTGCTTTTCTACCTTCTTTAGTTCTATCCTATTTTGCTACCACGATGACTTGTATCACCTCTCACTCAGAAATCTCTGTATTGAGGGTTTTTTTTTCTCCCCATTTTAACATTTACTGCATCAACATGCAGTCCTGTGGGGGGAAAAAAATAAGGAAGATGCTGAATGATATTGATGATGCGTTATATAGTTTCCATTATATTGTAAAGAAGCCTGAAATTTGAAGGTGCTGCATCTTTTGGGGTGTTTCTTTGTATTTGTGCCTCTGATCTTCATAAAGTTTTAATCACGCATTACACAACTCAGGTTGTTTTGGTCAGCATATCTGTTGCCTTGGACTTCTGGAGGGTAGACTTCAAACTGTTCAGGACAGTTCAGGGCCACTGAGATGAAGTTTAACAGGACTAAGTGATGAGTCCTGTTCTTTGGTCACAACAACCCCAGGCAACGCTACAGGCTTGGAGTGACTGGAAAGCTATACGGAGGAAAACAGTCTGTGAGCGCTTGTCAACAGCCAGCTGAACATGAGCCAGCTGTGTGTCCAGGTGTCCAGTAAAGCCAATGGCATCCTGACTTGTATCAGCAGTGTGACCAGCAGGAGCAGGGAGGTGATTGTCCAGCTGTACTCAGCTCTGGTAAGGTTGCATCTCTAGTGCAGTGTTCAGTTCTGGGCCTTTCACTATGAGAAGAGCATCAAGGCCCTGGGGCATGTCCAGAGAAGGGCAGTGAAGCTGTGAGGAGTTTGGAGCACAAGTCTTATGGGGAACAGCGGCTGAGGGAGCTGGGATTGTTCAGTCTGGAGAAGGGGAGGCTTGGGGAGACCTGTTTGTTTCCTTCAGTGACCTGAAAGGAGGTTGTGGTGAGGTGGGGGTTGGCCTCTTCTCCCAGTTAACAGCTATAGGACAAGAGGCTGTGGACTCAAGGTGCACCAGGGTGGTTTCAGGTTGGGTATTATGAAGAATTTCTGCTCCAAAAGAGTGGTGAGGCATTGGAGCAAGTTACATAGGGGAATTGATGGAGCTACCTGGAGGTTTTTAAGGAGAGGATAGATGTGGTACTTTGGAACATGGTGCACCAGGGTGGTTTCAGGTTGGGTATTATGAAGAATTTCTGCTCCAAAAGAGTGGTGAGGCATTGGAGCAAGTTACATAGGGGAATTGATGGAGCTACCTGGAGGTTTTTAAGGAGAGGATAGATGTGGTACTTTGGAACATGGTTTAGTGGGCAGTATTGGTGGTAGGTGGATGGTTGGACTAGATGACCCTAGAGATCTTTTCCAACCTTAATGGTTCTGTGATTCTAAGCTGTCACTGCATTGAACTTACCCTTTACCATATACTATTTGTGGTATTCTTTTTGAAATTGAAGTGATATGCGTATGTGCTTGTAAAATGTACTCTAAGCTCATGTTCTCTGTGCTTCTGTTTGGTATGTTACGTTTTTCATACTGTGTTACTATGGTTTGAAGTTGGTTTCTGGCACAAGTTTACTTCCAGCTGGGTTCCAGCATTGTTTGCTGGATAAAATCTGATAAAATCTTTACACTTTCAGGACTGCCTTATCATTGGTGTTTGACAGCCTCCACCCTCAGCTAACAGCTTTCAAATGCAGTGTTCTCTGGGCTTGACATGTAGTGCTTCACTGACGTCTGTGAACCTGAAGCATCCAGATCTTGTTTTCAGAACAGATATATTGTGAGTGACAGGCTGTCCATAAGAATATAGGTTGTTCCTTTAAAAGCTGCTTGGAACAGGTTCAATGCCCTGGCACAAGTACCTCTGTGAGAAATAATTACAACTCAGAGTTGAATTAGAAGTTGTTGCTGACCAATAGATGGAGGACATGAGTTCTGAATTTGCTTCGTAGCACTTCCACTAAACTTTGAACCTTTTATTTTAACTAAATGTTTGGGAAATGCATTAAAGGATAGCAAGGACTGTCAAAATAATTTGAAGTTTTTCTAGTAAATTGAAGTGAGTGCTGTGGTAACTCACAGCAGGCAGAGGTACAGTAATTTTTTTGATGGGCATTCAACCTTCGAACGCATCCAGTAGAACTATTATCTGACAGTTCTTTTAAGAACTTCAGCCTCATTGCATAAAGGCCACAAGAGTAACAAGTGATTTGATGATGTGGGATTCCTTAATCTCCTCAACAACAGCCCAGTTTGTGGTGTTGTTCCCAAGGCAGCTACAGGAGGAGTAGCTTCTAGCCACCTTTGTGCTGAGTGGGTTCCAAGTGTTGAACTTCTTGCCATGGTAGTGGCTAAAGCTACTCTTACAGCTTAAATGAAACCTATCTGTTTGTACGTTTCTTTGTAATTTTCTGTCTTGATTCACAGTGCACTTGACCAGTTGCTTGTGTGGTGTAGCAATACGCAGCTTGATGCCCATTTGAGTACAGTTTCCCTCAGAAGCCCTCTTGCTATGCACATGTGGCTCACTGATGTGGTCAGTAGGGCCTGCACCATTTGAGTCTGTGAAGAGTAGCTTTGGCAGCACAAGCAGTATGTTGTGCCTTGTGCTACTTCATAGCAGCGCAGGCATGACAGGAATAAATGATTTCTTTTTTTTTGTCCATTTTAAAATTTATGAGTGAATGGATATCCTTCAGACTGGAAGTATCAGGAAGCAGATCTCTTGAGTAAGAGTGTGCCTTTTTTTCCTCCACCCACCCCTCCTAGAAGTAATTTTTCATTGAGTAGCTGTTCTTTTGGTCTGTCTGAAGCTGACGTATTATTCGTAAAGGCTAGATTGGTTTTATTAAAGATAACTCTCTTCAGATAACATAGAATAATACTCATTTATGAGGTGCAGGTTCTTCATGTTCCTGGGGAACTGGTCATGAACAATAACTCTGGTATTGCAGGTTTTCTCTTTGTTTTCAGCTATTATTTATTTACTTATTTATTTAAGTAGAGCTTGTCCACAATAGAAAGTGTCTTTTGTTCTACTTTCCAGTTGGTAGGAGGCATCCAGAAAGTTAAGTGAAGGCAGCATAAGGCGGTTAGCCAACTTGAGAGGTCCAAGATTCCTTCTCAGGTCCTTGAAGGAGATCTTTAGTTCAGGCTTAGTCTGTCTTTTTAAACTAATGAGTATTGGGAACACTCTCATGTGAGTAATACTGATAGCCCGGTGCTTATATGTTTCTCTACCCTATAATTGACTTCTGATTGAATTCAGACTTCTGATAGCAATAACTCCGGACAACAGTATGGAAAGCAAAGAAAGCTTCACGATGGAAGCATCAGGAGTCAAAATACCAGAAAGGTCAGGATTACTCTGAATATATGGGAGGTCTCAAGAGCAAGTTGAAGACGCAACATGGGATACTGTAATTAAAAGCTGACTCCTAATGTATTAATTTATGGCACTTGTTTAATTGTGCAAGCATGAGTAGTGCTACTTTTTTCAGTGAAACTTTCATTTGCATTTAATTGAAAGTAAAAATGAATTTCATTGTTGGGAGCAATTTACTCATCATCATCTTTTCCATGCACTACACTCGGTAAATGAAGCCAGAGATGCTCCCTAGCCTTGCCTCATTAAAAGATTGATTCCAGTGTCTCTAGCTCTTATTCTCTTCCTGAGAGTTGAAAGCACACCATGCTTGTGGTATATGACACTGGCTCAATGAAGAGATGGATCTGTAAATGCAAACTCTGAGACTTCAGAAATGTTTATATATTTTCTTTTTCCTAAAAATCTTTGGCATTATTTACAGATAGCACTTGGAGAATAGCGTATCCTGTACAGATTGAATTGTATGCAAGAGCTGATGAGTTTGACCATAAGCAGCAACATGTTTTAGGTGATTGTACTGAACTTCTCATTAGTTTCACATAAAGCTTTCCTCTAAACCTGTTGCGCGGCTGCTCCAAAAGCTTTGATTGAATGCTTCTGAATGCTTGTTTCTAGGTCTTCATTCCATTAAAAAAAAAAAAAAAAAAAAAAAAAAGTTTTAACTTTTTGTATTTACAGAGGAAGGAATCATAATACTCAGAACTGCACAATTGAGATGGATGGCTTCATGTAAATGCAGTTCAATATGAAAACCGATGCATTAGATTTACTGGTTTAGGTGCATTGGAGTACCATATTATAGCTTTGTTTGTGTGCTGGTCTTGTCTGGGGAGAGTCTCATTTTGAAAGAAGCCTGGTCTATGCTTGCCCTTTTAGTTTTGAGTGGATGTCTCGTTCTCTGCTATTTTGCAGTGGGTAACAATTGTCTGGTAAGAATTTCATATTCCATTTTAATTAACCTTGCTGGAGGTTTATTAATGAGTGTGCTTATTATTTGATATCAAAACACAGTAGGAAATGGGAGATTTGTTGACTTACTAAAACAAATTCCAAACCATAACTTCATCCTTTTTAGAATATTGATCTAATATTGTTAGTTCTTCAGAATTTTCCCATCTGTTTGTATTGAGGGTGGTTCTAAAGGACATTGCATTGTTAAGAGCTATAACTCGGCATTTAAGAAGATCACTGAAATGTGAACAGTTTATGCAGTTTAGCCTGCAGTTTATTCTGTAAAGGTAAATTGTATTGGTACTTCCTTACTCAGTTAATATTCACAGAGTAACAGAATGGTTGGATAGGCCCTCTGGAATGAAATGGTCCAGCACCTGCTTCTTCATTTTAAAGAAGAATAACAGGGGGGAGGGTGAGGAGAGCGTGGGACAAGGCAGACAGTCCTCAGTGCTTGGCAGCATTTATCCAGTTTTCAAAAGTTTCTACATTTAAGTTTCGATATTATGCAGACTAAAGCAATGGTGGTCTGTTTCTGAAGCAACCTGTGGTAATAAATGTGCTTTGAGAAGAAAAGACAAAGTAAAACTCAAGAACTAACTGAATGCTAACCGCAAATAGGGTCATTGTTGGCTGTAAATTCATCTGTTCTTGATCTCATCCAGCGTGATGACTTAATTCTCTGCATATGACAGACACATACAATCCTCTTCAGTACTTCCATTGCTTTTGCTTGCAGAAAGTCCTTTTGAGATACTAATGCATAATGTCAAAATATACTACCTAAAGAAAATGAAAATAGACTCTTTTGGCTTGGGTAGAGTTGTTTGTTGTTGGTCTTGCTAATCAGCTGCACTTGTGTGTCTTTTTTTATTAGTAGTTTGTTTTGTCGTGGTCTTGGCTTTTTTTGTTGTGTTTTCATTTTCTAGGTTGTACATCTTTTGATGGCAGAAAAACAGTTCAGTTCCACTGATAACTGTGAAAGAAACTGTTTGCTGGGTGCTTGATCTGTTATGATTTAACAGGAGCATTTGTGCCAGACAAGTATCAGAATGAAGTTTATATGCCAAGTCTGAACCCTGCAGATCACGAAAGAAGCAGTAGTGAGAAGGGTGAATAAGCTGAGAGTTTTAATACAAATATGGAACTTCAGTACATATGTAGTGCCAAACTTTTAACACGCAAATGAAAATTTAAGGTGTAGAAAATAGTCATTGAGCCATTTTACACTCCTTCTTTAATATGAGATCAAAGAATTCTCTTAAGAGCATGGATATTCTTTACTCAGAGGAACATAGATCATCGTTAGATGTACTCAAGGACAGCTTGAATGGGGCCCTGGACAGCCTGACCTGCTGGGTGGCAACCCTGCCCATGGTAGAGGGTTGGAGCTTGATAGTCTTTAAGGTCCCTTCCAGCCAAAGACATTCTGTGATCTGTGTTTTACCTAATTTAGCAAAGCAGTACCAACCCTCCCTATGTTTAGCTTGCATGCTTGATTTATTTATTTATTTATTTTCCTTCCATAGACTGACTCCCAATTTGCAATAATATAAAAGTGTTCCGGGCTTTCGAGAGGATGACTTACCAGACTAAGCTGTTGAAAAACAGCATAATATGCTTTTGAAAGGAAAACTGATGCTTGAATTTTCTTCTAATCTTTCTTAATTAAGCAGAGAAACACTTTGCATTGTTAAGTCCGTATGTAATCCTAGGATTGTTGTATAATAAACACAGAATTATGCTTAACTCGCACTCAGCAGTAACACTAAGCAAGTTTTGTAGTGTTAGCTATGTCATTGACTTCAGCATGGCTGATTTCTGTTTATTTACTAGCTGTCACTATAATCCCTTGCTGGAGACTGAATAATGATAGCTGTTGAATAGAAGGGCCTCTTTTTATCTGCAAAGCAGTTTCAACAGAAGAGATGATGGTACTGTTGTACCCCTTTGTCTTACCTTTGTCTTGTATATTAGTGTTTTGAATGACAAAATGTGATTTTAATTTACCAAAGAGAAAGGAGCAACTAAAAATGGAAGTGTTTGGATGCAAGATAAAGGCTATTGACTTGAGTAAATGTCCCACCAGATAAAGGAAGAAGACTGAAAAGATCTCAGCTAACCAACCAAACCAAAATTGAAGACATCCTTCAAAAATTCCAAAGAAAATAGAAAACTCAAATTCTCTCCATATTCTGATACATAAGAAGAAGAAATGAGCTGCCAGGGAGCCAGCGAAGCTAGTAATACTTAGGATTAAGAAGAGGGCACTACTGAAGAGTCATATAATTGCAGCACAGTTGTTTTGCTTTGGAGTTCACATCAGAAGAAATCAAGAGTGCTTCCCTCAGTTAAGTATGAGGTAATTGAAAATGTTAGGAAATTGACAATACAGTAGCAAAGGAAGAGAAAGCAAATCAGAAACCACTTGTGCCAATGTGAAAATCTGTACCACATCCACTTTTCACTACTTCACGTGCTTTTCTAATGCTATATGTTTCTCATCTTTATTGTAGCAGTACAAAATGTATTGGAAAGGTTGTCAGTTTTGATCAAAGGTATGGAATATTTTCTGATTTGGGAAATAAAACTTCCCAGCTTAGAAAAGAAACTGCTGTAATAAAGATAAACCAAGTACATGCTCTTTTAAATCCTTATTGCCATAAAAAAAAAAAGTGAGTACAGACTTTTTTGTTCACTGTTTCACATTAATACTGTGAGCTAGGCTACACTATTAGGGAGGAAATGTTTGTTTATAAGAGCGAATGAAAAAGATCTCTTCTGTCCCAGCTCTTACTCCAGTTGTGTTGGCAGTGCAGCTAAGGTTGTCAATGGAAAAAAAAATGAAGTCTATAAGAAGGGCTGTTAATTAAACCATGAGACACAGTTACAAAAAGCAGAGTATTCTGAAGAAAAACCCATGAGTTGAAAAGCATGTCTTGCCTTTTCATCTTTACTGCTTCATCAGGTGCTCAAATAGCCAAGTTGGGGAAGCTGCCATTTATCAAATAATCATATAAATTTCTTACAGAATTGTACCTCAGACAAAAGAAAAGCATTCATTTGAATGTAGATACTCTTGCTTTTATACCTCGTTCTTCTAATGACTTTCTCACCCTCCATGTTAGTTTAGGAATTATAGATTAATGTGATTGTGTCAAAGGCCCAACTGTTCTCAATGAGGGTTTTTTTGTTTGCTTGTTTTGTTGCTTTTTTTTTTTTTTTAATTATTATTAAAAGTCATCCACTATGTCAGTAATGTATTTTTTAAGTCTTACATTGAATTGATAAGCACTTTGAAGGAGGTGGAGCTGTTGGAGTGGGTTCAGAGAAGGACCACAAAGATGATCAGGGGGCTGGATCTCCTCTCCTGTGATGAAAGACTGATGGAGTTGGGATTGTTTAGCTTGGAGAAGGCTCTAGGGAGACTTCAGAGCTGTCTTCCAGTACTTGAAAGGAGCTTATAAGCAGGAGGGGGACAGACTTTTTATGCAAGTAGATAGTGTTAGGAGGAAGGGGAAGCAGTTTTAAACTGAAAGAAGGGAGCTTTAGGTTAGATGTTAGGTGGAAATTCTTCATTCTGAGGGTGGTGAGGCACTGGCGCAGACTGCCTAGAGAAGCTGTTTATGACCCATCGCTGGAGGCATTCAAGGCCAGGCTCCATGGGTTCCTGATCTAGTGACTGCCCACAGTAGAGGGGTTGGAATTAGATGATCTTTGAGGTTCCTTCAAACCCAAGCTATTCCATGATTCTCTTCCTCCAGATATGACTTAATTACTGATGAAGTTTGTGTGTTCTGAGTATGCATAACTGTAAAAGTTATAGAGTTTTGTACAGTTTGTACCGGATTCAGATCCTTATTTGTAATATTGTGGTCTGGGAAAAGCTCAGATGCCTTCTGGTTTGTTTGCACTCTGAAAAGTGCTGCAGTCCAGTCTCAAGTCTAGACTTCTGATAATAGTTTCGTTTTCTGCATAGTGTGACTATAGCATATTTTCAAGTGGTAATTTTTAGTCTTAAGTATGTTGGTTGATATTTATTGAAACCTTGCTATATGAATTGCTAAACAGGGAAGCTTAATAGGAGAAGGAAGTGGAAAGATAGCCTAGTTGACATGCTCATTTGAAATTGCTGGACTGTTTTGGAGGAGAGGTAAAGGAGACCTAGTAGTAAGTTGAGTTGTGTGTCTGAGTCATCTAGTCTTTATTCCAGATCTAAAAGCTCTGTTGATATCAAATAGCAGGAGGATCTGCACTTATGGATGTGGACATCTTGCAGTCAAACCTTTCTTGTAAATAAGACCTAATGGCTTAATATTTATTTTCATTCTACTGTTCTTGAAGTCTTCAATATCTGCTCTGTAATCCTTCACATAGTCTGGATGTAATAATGCTGTTACATCTTTTTAATATGGAAGTGACATTTTTAAGAACAACTAAAGTAGTTTTGTTTAGTGAACTGTTAATTTGAGCACATAGCCTACTGGCTTGCCAGCATCTATGAATTCTGTTCAAGAAAAGGACAGCAAATTTCTTCTGTTTTTCCTTTTTTGAGTTTAAATCTTACCAACGTATTGCTTAAAGAAGGAAACGAGGCTGTTTCAGTACTCATTATGTCCCTTTATCCTAGTGTTTTGATCTCCAGTCAAATTTCACTAGGGTTCATTTTTCTACTGTTTCTCAGGTTTATTTCTAATTGTTTCTCTGTGATTTTTGTTGGCCTTCATGGCTGTTAACGTTTTCAGTTTTTCCCTTAATCTTTTCAGATTTTGATCTGTAATTGTGTATGGTTTTCTTGTTCTGAGTTGTGCTGTTCTTCTGCTTTACGAGAACAGCGTCTGACTTCAGAATTTCTATGCCTAAGCATTTCCTTCCTCCAATTGTTGCTGACCTCACTGAGAAGGTAAGAAAATTTCAGCAGGGAAGCTACTTGACCCTTCTACTCAGTCACAGACCATCATATTTACCAATATTACTGAGTTTGGAAGATGACACTGGAAGTAATGTTAACTTTACAAAATCTTTAAGGTTTGTTTGACCTTATTGAAATATAAGCAGTTGACAACATTGTTGTTTTATTTGGAAAAATGCACCGAGTATTTAATAAGCAGTCTTACAGTTTGAGAGAAGAAATGTATGAACTGAACCCATTTTTTTCCCCAGCCCTAATTGTGACCTACCGTTTTGGTGATTCAAAAGAGTATAGTAAACATGCACTACATCAGGAGGGTAGATGAGAAAGGAGCAGAACAGGAGTGTTTGAAGCACTGTTTTGGTACACAGACAGAATGTTGAGAGCTGGTAATCTAGTGATGTAGAATCTATCTTTTTAATTGAATTGGTTGGCCATAACTGCTTAAAGGCAGTTTAGTGTTGCCCATCAGGAAGAAGGGTGAACCCTGTTGTGAGATGGGTACTTTTAAACTAGATGATCAGCGTTGCCAAGGAGGCATGCACTGTAGCCAGAATCTTCCTTTTCTAGTGCACCACATCCAGCTTCACTGTAGTATTTAGTTAACAAACCTGTTTTAATCTATTGCCAACCTTAGTGACCTGTTAAGGTGTTAGGAGATGAGTTATGCTTTAACACACAACATTCAGATGAGCTCCTGCCTCTTGATCTCAGGATACAGATGGCTTGTGAAGGTCTTTGGAGATGACTGTCTGGAATTGGAGACACTTTAACTAAAGCCAAAAGGGATTTTTACTGTTGTTAAAATAATTACTGGGTTGGAAAAAGGAAGCTTATTTTAGCATTTTTGTTAGTTTGTTTGCTTTGTTCTGTTTTTGTTTTTTAATTGAGGTACAGAAAATCTAGTGTTATCATGTCTAGATTTATTTGTTGCTTGCTTTGATTTCACTGTGTCCAGTTCTCACTTGGAAAGACGGTCTCTAATTGGTTATCTTTTCTGTTCTCCGCCCCGTGTGCTCCCTGGGGGCTTCTTCTCTGCTTCTCTGTGCTGTACCATACCCAGGCACTGCTAAAAAGGTCGCAGTGGGCTGGAAATGAGACCAGGCACCCTAGCAGTCATCATTGCTATGCTCAGTTACAAGGCACTTGGTTTCTGGTTTATAGATTCCATTGATTTATTTCAAAAATAAACTTTCAGATGTTATTGTATGGTATTCAGAAAAGACAAGAAGCAATCAGTGCACTATATTTAGTTTTAAACATTGGAATTATAAATAGGTACAATGGGTGTCTTTACATGATTGATTAAATATAAATAATGAAGCAACTTTGTCTACCTTTTTCTAATGGAGAAGAAACAAAGTGCACGCTAATGCTTGAGGTAAATTTTAGTTTGAAAATACACTGTCATTATGAGAACAACCTCTTTTGCTCTTTCTCACACTGCAACTTTATTTCAATATTGGCATAATTAGGCTTGTGAATTCTGATGGTCTTCAGCTGGATGACCATAATGCTTAAAAATGTTAAGAACTTCAGGGTTCTTTACATGGTGGCATGGGTGTGATGTGGGGTAGTGCTCTCCATGTCCCTGCCTCCAGAGATGGAACCTTTCTGGCATATTCTCCTGTCCTTTCTGTAACATGCAATTGAAAGTCTTGGGTTAAAATATTAAAGGAAGTAAAATCAGTCATTAAGGGGTGATGGAAGTGGAACGGCTGCTGCTGGAGCACAGACCTGCTCCCTGGAAAACTCACAAGAAGGAGCATGTTCTTAAGGGGAGTAAAGGCAAAAACCGGCTCCTACTTCTGCAGCTGATAAGAATTGCTAAATGTATGGCCTGTTCTCCATTGCCTCTCCTTGACAAGACTTGGCAAGCTTCTGTCAAGTTGACTCTTCAGTAAGGGGAAAAGTCCAGTGACATTCCTTTCAGGTGTCACTGATAGATACTGTCTCTTAAGGTCTGGGTTTGACCCATGATTGCTGAGGTAGGTAATGAAGTTAGCTCTGATAATATGCATGTTCCACGCAAATACTTCTGCTTTCTATCACAAATTTCACAAATGTATTTGCAGTAGAACAACTCTGAGTCAGTTGGCTTAGCTGTGACGTGCTGGTTTGTGTGCCAATCTATGCTACCTTGTCTTTTCAACACCTTGCTGGCCATACAGTCAGTGTACAATCTTTCTATCACGACACTATTGGGACGTTTAGGTGGTGCTGCCATAGCTGGGGTAACAGATTATTTTTGACTCTTTGCAGACAATATGAATTTGAGCAGGTGAAATTATGGAAATGAAGTTGCTAAGAACAAATAAGCAGAGTGAGGGATCTCTGTCACGTGTGAGGTGAAACGTCTGGGTATTTTCCTAAGAAAATACAAACATGAATATTAGAACATATGATGAAAAGCCCTTTTAGATAAGAGCATTTTCTTTTAAGTCGATTTAGTACCTCAGCATGCAAAGTGTTGTTTGTGAAGAGAAAAATAAGAAAAAAGGTAGCTGATTCCACAGTAATAGTGGGAATTCCTTAGTGTGAGTTTTGAAGAGTGGTTATTAGAATTTGCTTGGCAAATTCTCTACTGGCTTCCATTTGTTTTAGAGTTAGCAGGGAACGCATTTCCCAGGTTTACAGTAAGAAATTCATTAGTATTTTGATATTTAATGAATGCAAATTACATGCTTTCTGCAGTGTCCTGGTATTTTCCATGGTTCTTATGAAAATCAAAGCTTCTGATTTTCTTTCTTCTTACTTCCTTAATTAATCCAGTGTGTTTGGACTGCTGTTGACTCAAAATGTTTGGATTTTTTTTTGCTATGCACTTTCTTTGTGGGGTTGTTTGTTTTTTCTTCCAATGCTGGAATTTTTACAGCACTGAGGATCAAGTGAAGCTACTCACTGAGGTTCCCACCACAATACATCTAGTGCTAGAGCAGGTGCTTATGTCTTGACCTTGCAATCCACAGTTAGCAAAGGGTTGCTAACACTTATTAATCTTTTACTAGTCCTCTTCTGAGGTTTGCAAGCTTGCTTTTTTTTCTTTAAGATGAAAACTTCTTTGGGAGAAACAGTGTGGAGTTGAGAACTGGTAAGGAAATGCACCAAAAAATGAGTTACTTTGGTATGTGAACACATGCATGGGGAATTGAGCTCAGGTGAGCTGCTTGGTGCCGGTATGGTTACTCCAGTGTTTAGACCATTGCATGAGGAAAGGAAATGTATGCATGTGTGGGCAGTGTGACTTATAAAAGAGAGCATTTTGTACTGCTTGGAGCAGCAATAACCGTTCTCTGCCTCCTTGCAGCTTGGCCTTAGGTG
Organism: Excalfactoria chinensis; assembly: GCF_039878825.1. NCBI lineage: Eukaryota > Metazoa > Chordata > Aves > Galliformes > Phasianidae > Excalfactoria > Excalfactoria chinensis. The sequence continues at coordinate 118,095,206 of NC_092826.1, read as the reverse complement.
TGCTTAGGGGAGCAGAAAAGTATGGCCCCCTGCAATGGAATGCCCAAATGAATGTGTTTTGAGGCTAACTGCTCTGTTTTTCACTTCCATTTACTCCAGCTCATTCAATACTGTTTTGGATTTTTGGTTAAAAATAGCATCAAAGCAATTTCCTGTGCAGTCACAGCAGAGTGTACAGGCAGCATTCTGTGAACAGAGGCAGCTTGCTTGAAGGCCTCCATCCTGGTATGTGTAGGACCTGCTGTTCTGCCTGTGGCCTGGGGGCTATTCTGTGCTTATGTGTGCATCACCAACCACCTGCAGAACAGTCAACCTTTCCCTCTTGGCTGAGTAAAACTAATGCCATCTCAGGGGGAGTCTAACTCTTCTCATTGTTTAACTGCAGGAAAGACTGCAATCATGAGGCTTTACTTCTTCCTTATATTACCTTGAAATTTGCCAACCGACTCAAGCCGCATTAAAAAAATATTTCAAAACTGCCTGGTACTGATCAATAAATGGAGACAGATCCAGGTTGTTTACCTTAAGTAAGAGAACTCAGATACTCAACACAGCCTAGGGATCATGCTGCCTGTGTTAAGAACTGGTTGGATATCAGGAAAAACTTCTCTGAGTGAGTGGTTGAACCCAGTGAGGTGCTGAACGGCATTCCTTGAGGTGCTCAAGACACGTGGAGATGTGGCACTGAGGGACATGGTCAATGGGCAGTATTGATGGCATGTGAATGGCTAGATTGGGTGATCTTAGAGGTCTTTTCCAAACTTAGTGGTTCTGTGATTTGCAGACGTTCATCCTTTGTGTCTTGCACCTCCCCATTGATTTTATTGGCAGAAGTTGGCTGGTCTAATTGAGTATTCTGATTTTGCTCAAATCTTTTCTGAATTTGAAGGTTAAGTAGGAACCAAGAGACTAGCTTCAGTATTCCATACACAGAGAATAAATTTAATATGTTTGCATATTTTTTTCATGCTCGTTAATTTTTTTTTGAACTAGAAGCAGTGACACTTTTTTAGTTACTCATTAGGCACATCAGACAAACAATGTAATGTTTCTATTTATCTATCTAGAGAAGTGTATAATCTTATATTGCAAAGTAGTAGGTCATTATGACAGTTCTCTAAAGCATCTTGAGGCTCTGAGAGAAATTATTAGCATCCAGACAGTTCTTGAATATCTTCATGGAAGGAGGTTCCACATCTTTTCTGGGCAGCCTGTTACAGTACTCTTGTCAACCTTACTGTAAAGTTCTTCCATGTGTTAGTATGGAACTTCCTTTGTTCCAAGTTTTAGGCCATTGCTCCTTGTCCTGTCGCTGCACACCACCGAGAAGAGTCTGGCCTCATCCATTTGCCTCCTACCTCCCTTTAGATATTTATAAACGTTAATCAGATGCCCCATCTCTGGAGGCAGTCTTGAAGGCCAGGTTGGATGGGGCCCTGGGCAGCCTGATCTGGTGGGTGGCAAACCTGCCCACAACAGGAGGCTGGTACTAGATGATCCTTACTGCACACTCCAAATTAAGCAATTCTGTGACAGAATTATGATGTGCCCGTGTCAAAGTTAATGTGACAGAAAAGCAGGTGGTGATGTGTTGGTGACCCTCTGAGTCGTCTCTGCTCCTTGCCCAATGCCTTTTCTTTGTAGAGAGAATGAAGAAAGTTAATGGGCCTTGTGGAAAGAAGTTTGGGTGAGAAATGCTGTTGAAGGAAGTGAAAACACCATTTTTTTTCAGATATTTGCAACATACCAAATGTATTATCCTCAGTTCAGAGGTGAATTTCTTTTATTCTTCTGCGGGAGATATTCAAGACCCATCTGGGTGCCAGAATCACAGGGTAGCTGGGGATGGAATGGAGCTTTGGAGCAGGGCCACCCAGAGCCAGGGGCCCAGGCCTATGTCCGGGCTGCTCTGTGACCTTCAAGGAGACCCACATTCTCTCTGAGCAGCCTCTGCCAGTGCTCTGTTGCCCACACAACAAGGAAGTGTTTTCCTGTGGCTGTGTGTAAAAGCAATAGTATTTCTTGGACAGAAATGCTGGAGTACTAGGTAGTGACTGAACACAAGGATTTGCACCCATGTTAAGAACCTCTGTATTTTGGATTTTTTGAAACCTGTGGTAGTAGAAGTCAAGCAGCAGGGTTAAATAGCTTAGTTATGTTACACTCCAGATAAGTACCTTGGGAAAGTACAAAATCAAAGGGCAACATCGTGCTGTGATACTGTTGTATGTAGTGTGGTAGAATAAATACAGTAACATATGGGGGGATGTTTGTAGATACGTTTGCTCAGTCAGTTGGAGGGAGCTGTATTTGTTCACCACGACAAAGGGAAGGCTCTGGGGAGACTTGATAGTGCTCTTTCAGTACTTAGAAGGAACTTCTAAGCGGGAAGGAAATCAACTTTTTACATGGGTAAACATGATAATACAAGGGGGAAGGGTTTTAAACAAAAAGAAGGGAGAAATTTAGATGAGATGCCAGGGAAATTTTTCACTGAGAGGATAGTGAGGCACTGACATAGGCTGCACCGGGAAGCTGTGGATGTCCCATCCGTGCTGGTATTTGAGGTCAGGTTGCATGGGGCCCTGAGCAGCTTGATCTGGTGCTTGGTATAGTGGCTGGTAACACTGCTGGTGGCAGGGTGGGGTTGGAACTAGATGATCTTTGAGGTACCTTCCAACTCAAGCCATTCTATGATTCTGAGAATTTAATTACGTGAAACACTTCATAATTAGGAACACTGTCTCATTAAAATTAATTGCAAAATATACAAGTTAAGAGTAGCATAGATTTGTCACTCTCTAAGAATGAAACTAGTAACAAAGAATTAAATTGCCAGTACAATACCATACAATGGTTAAAAAAAAACACATCTCGCTTTAATCAGGCACAATTGTACTCCGTGACAATTTGTAAAGTGAGGCATATTTGCTCTTTAGTCTTTCAAGCTGAAAAATACAGGTTGCATACATCATCTGTATTACTGTAAGATGAGAGCAGCTGGTATCACAGGAATTAACAGCAGAGGAATAGAATAACTGAAAGGTACTGTTGTATTCACTGTGCCAGGAGCGTCATAGCAGTGACTTCACAGGCTCCTTCCTCGCCTTTTTTTCCTTGGTCTGTGTGATTCATATTATTCTCTAAACACAGAAACACTGATTTTTAGTACCTTGACATGACAGGAAGTTTTTCACCTTGAGATCACAAGTTCAAATGCAGATATAACTGGCAATGACAGAGTAGTTGCCCTTTGCCCATGCAATGACTTGCTAGTCCTAGCCTAGAGCTTTGTAGAAATGTGCCCTTGTAGCAAATGGCATGGGAGTGTTCAAGCTTGCCGGAGGATAAGAACTGAATGGGCATCTGGATGCTTAATTATTCTCCAACTCCTACAGAGCATCTTTATTATTTTTTATAGATATGTGGTCAGACAGCAGTCAAATCCAAATGGGTTGCCTCTGAGCATTTTCTTTGTCCTAATTTTTTCTGGAGTTCAGATATGCAATGAGCACAAGCTCAGATATCTGTGCCTGTTAGTTTAATGCCACGTATAAATGGATGTATTAAACAAGTTATATTTAGGGAGGATTCATTTTTCAGGTGGATTGCTTGAACAGACCATCTCTAATAATGTCAGCTATAGAGTTGTACTGCCTCTTATTATCCATAAATAAAATGTCCTATTCATTATTATGCATAAATTAAAGAAACAAAACAGAAAGAAATGGTAGTTCTGGTGGGAGGTGAGCTTTTTTGCCTTTGAAAGAATAAATGAAGAGGCTTTTTTGCTTTGGTTAACCCTTTCTTAAAACTGTTTTTTTTTTTGTGACAGAAGGTGGGTTGTTTTAAATGCCTCATACACCTCTTAGTTTGAGAAAGATATCATTTGGCACCATTGAGACCCACAGGAAATAAAAACAGTTTTAAAATTGCCCTTTAGTACTACAATTAAAACCTTAAAAAACAAAAAGATACCATTTTTTGTGCCCCTTGTAGCCTGGGTTTCAAACTGGAAGAAGACCTCCTAATATATGCAGAGTTCATTGCATCTGCTTTTAATTACTATGGATATCACTGTTGCTGTTTAGCATCTTACTTTAGGATGGTTCTCTTTCTACTGGTCATGAGTCAATCAATCTCTACTTCTGACCTCTCTCCTGTTTGTTCCAAGCTCAGCTTCCAGCCCACCTCTTTCAAATAAGCGAGCAAAAAAAAAGTCCAAACAAAATACAGTAACAACAAAAACCTAAACCCACAAGTATGTGGGACTTTGCCTACCTGTTTGTAGCTGAAGTAGTACACCTATGTTTTCCTTGCCCTGCTTCTTATGTGATGTTTTTGTTGTTGTTGCAGAGGTTTAACTCTGTCCATCACTTGGATCCTTTAAGCTGAGTGTCACACCTGACTGCTGCTTCCTTATAGGGCCTGGTCTCTGGGCTGTGTCAAAAGATACTGGCTTGTAGTACCAGCTGGTTGAGTTGCCAAACTCAGTCTCTTTTTTTCTATCTACCTTCAAACTTGTGGACCTTGCCATGGTCATTGTGTACATTAGAATTCCAACCTCAGAGCCTGTTGCCTTGCATACTTCAAGCTTTCAGCTGCCCTCTTGGCTTGCTGCTTCTTTCACCAGTCTGATTTTCTGTACTCACCCAAGTCAGACTCCTTGTTCGTCATTTTCAGTGTCTCCTTTTACTTGTGAATAATGAAGATTGATTCCTGTTCTAACTCTGCCAATTATGCTAGGCTTCATTTCTTAAACTGCTTCTGATCTGTAGGAAGTATGCGTATGTGTCCTCCCAAAGCTGTCTGGCCCTCTGCTCTGAATTAGAGATGCTGGGTGTATTGCTTTTGCTCCTGAAAGGGTTTGAAATTGACAAAATTTATTTGCTGGCTACATTTCATATTTATTGTGTTAATCTCCTTCTGGTCATCTGCAGATCCAGGCTTGTTTGCTGTCTTGTCTTGTTCTGTTTTCTTCCTGAATGTCTGTGGCTGTGAAGTGTGGGAGGCAGCTGGAAGGCTGCATGTCTTCTGAAGGCTCATCTAGCTCAGAACTGTGCTGGGAGGCAGGCTTCATGTCAGGACCGAATGCTTCACTGGACTACAATGAATTTAGTACTTTGCTCTGAAGACTGGGTATGTGACTGCCTGAATTGGCTGCTCATGATTTGGTGATACTGGTACATGTGTGCCTTTAAACCACTATTATCAGCACTGTATTCTTAATGCTCTTTCCAAATCGTATCATTAAAACAAAACAAGTTCTAGCGATCAGATAATTTACAAAGTTCTTGCATCATGTTTCTTCCACAGTGCTTTTGTGGAAATCCTGTTTTTCATGACAAAATGTTTCCTTCTCTTTCTTTTTTTTTTTTCTTTAAGCAGCAGTTCACAGTATGTTTTTGTATTGCAAACAAGTATGCATAGATCCTGGAGAGAAGTGTTGTTCTAAGCCTTTGAAATCAATATTGGTGTTCTGTTATAAATGCTGATTTTAAAGGCCCTGCTGGATTGTATTCCTCTTTTGCTTTGGGCTTTATCCATGCAGAAATGGAAGTTATTCTCATCCACCATTATGGAATATTCCAATACAGAAAAGTAAATAAACCAGTGGGGAAACTTGTGATATATAAGGCTGTAAATGTAGAGATAGATGCCTTTTTGCTGATTACATTTTTGGTGGTTTTGTTGAAACTGAAGGGAACAAGTGAGGAAAGAAAATTAGCATGAATTAAGAGCATGGAAGTTGCTTTTTTCTCATACTAGCAGGCTTCTAAAACACTGGCAACAGTGGGTAGAAGTTCTGTGTATGTAGGGGGTTAATTTATTGAGGAAAAAACATGCTGGAATAAAGAAGTTGAAGTGAAATAGTTTATTCAGCAAAGAAACTGCTTATTGTGCACAAGAGCAATAGCTTCTTAATGCATGTGCTTTAGTACCAGGTATTTTCAGGCGAGATTTTCAGCATTGCTCATTAGAGAATAGTAAAAGAGAAAAAGATGAAATAGCAGAGACTTGTTATTATATCATGCTGAATTTTTATTATTTGATTTGTCAGGGCTGAGCTGAGACTGTTCTTAAAATGTGCCTCTTTTCCGAGGTAAGTTTGCTGCTGGGCCTCAGTCGAATCCTCTAATTTAGTATGATTATTTCATTACAGTAACTAGGTTGGTTATGATGGTATTTGATCTTTGCAGCCAATGAAGAGAGAATGCACCAAAATTCAACCTTTCCTAGTCTGACAATTTGAATTCACCTTTTGTTTGGCTTTACGGCCAATAGTGAAATAGTTTGTTTGTTTTTTCATGCTTGTTACTCACTGTAGTAACCAATTACGCATCATTTACTTGCTTTGAAGTAGGGACAGCTTTTATTACCACAAAGATAATAGTGACCAAGTTGGAAAATGTTCTTCTAAACAAATCAGATTCTTCATTACCTGCAGGCATGTGATTATTAAGTCATCCGCAGTAAACATTATTGCAGCCACTCACAAACTACTGTGAAAGAATCTTTGGTGATGAGTCCAGTCATCCTAGAAGTCATTTGTCTTTTGAAATCTGGAAGGGGTTTGGAATACAGTCTTTAAAATAATCTGAATTAGATTGTCTAGGAGCATTACTTGAAGTTGGTAAACTGTAACTTCTGTCAATTTAGCATATTGACTACAGAGCCTCTGAAATGAAAGCAAAATACATTGAAGTTACATAGCGTGCTAATTGAAAAGCAGAGAGAATCTTATGGCCTTCCATAAGGAAGACTGTGCCCCCATTAGTTTTCAATATCTCTTCACTGTTAGTGCTATGAAACATAATTAACCAGCTTTTTATGCTCCCATTTCATAACAGCGGTTGCTTTTCAGTTGTAAATACAAATTTCATTGTTTTACTGCATTCAGTTTTTGTGGAAGACACGCAAAGTTTGGCACTGCTGTTCTGAGGCAGCAAATTGGACAAAATTTACCAATCGTGTCTCAGTTTATCTCCATGTGAGTCATTGCCTGTAGTAGCAAGACTGTTTCTTTTATATCTGTTCTGTCTTTGTCCCTACTACACGTGGTCAGTCCTAATGCTTGGGTGCTCAACTGTTAGTTTTTGAAATGGGATAGAGGTTGTTCAAGTTCGAAAGATAAGGAGAACCAGCCAAGGGAAGGGTTCAGCATATGGCGAGGTGCTGTGAGAGGGAGAATCCTTCAGGTACCTTCAATATGTGTGTTACTCAATTCCTTCCTTGCCTCCTAACAGATAAGAGCAGGAACAGCTACGTTTATTCCACAACTCAATTTCCTTCACCTTGAACTGATATACTTTAAGGTGTCTAGGAGGGGAAAAAAAAAACATAGTGATGAGATGTGTTTGGATGTACAGTTCTAATTCTGAGGAGTAATGTACTCAAAAGCACAGACCTGTTATCCTGTTAGCAGGGAATAACCATGCTTATTTCACAATATATTTTGTAAGTTCTCTTTATTTATTTATTTATTTTTATTCTTTTTAGCACTTATATACGTTCATCAGTAGGCCAGGGAATGAATAATAATCAAAATTGCCCTTTTGTGGTTTTGTTTTATTTTCTGGGCAGGGTGACTGTACAGTCTTCAAGTTAACAAGCATATAAATTAGTATTAGTGCCTGAGCTATTATGAATTGAGGTTTCTGGAATAAAAAAAAAATAATAAAAATCTGATCTGACTGTACTTTAAAATGATAGGAGACATGGGTATTCCTTGCAGGGTTAAGCAGATATTTCTCATTCACTTTGTATTTAGTTAAGACAGACATAAATTATAATGACTTAGTCAAGTCAGCTCACCCCAGCTAGCACATAAATTATTATAGCTTGTCCAGTTTTTAAAGCAGCAATTAGTTATATCATGGGATATGTGGAAGTCTTAGATCTTTACTTGGTGTTTTTGTAATCTTTTTCCATAGGCAGCTGAATCTGCTTTTAGGAGGTTAATGAAATGTGCATGATTTATTTTGATATATGCAGCAGACAAGTTATCCTTTTTACAATACAAAAGCGGCCTCATATCAGTGCAGCTGTGCACTTAAGCAAGTGAAGGCAAAGCCTGTGACATTTTGGTGCATTTATGGAACTCATCTGGTTAAGTTTATCAGATGCTAAAATTTTTTTCTGCTTGTTTCTTTTTTTGTACTGTTAATCTTGCTGCAGCTACCCCCAAAACCTCAGTTGTCTAGAGGGACTCCAAAGGTGAAAAGCTGCTTGTTGTCTCATATTATGATCAAAACAGGAATCTTTTAGTATTGATTTCCTGCTAAAGAGCTGAGATGCTTTTTGCAATAGGATTAATACTGCCTTCTTTTTATTAATTGCTCCTTTCCTAAGGAGCAGAATCCTCTGTAACTCACCAGTTTTTCTGCCAAGATTACAGTTATTATCGTTGGAGAGTTTCAGGACCTTCTGTATGTTGGATGGTCTTGCTCACCTGGGATCCTCCATCTTCAGAGCAGCTGCAACAGGTGACAATCATGTCCACCAAACTTGAGTATCCTTGGGGCTGACTGAGCCATTTCCAGGACTGTATCACCTCTTAGTAGCTCACAGGTTAGCTAATGCCTTAATCCGAGCTTGTGCGATTTACAGAAGTTGTGAGTTGCTGTGCATCTTGCATCTGCAGGGAGGTGAACAGTCCATTTGCTCACCCTTTGCTCTTGCATCCCACACTTAGTACAGTTTGGCCAAAATCCAGGACTGTGGATCTTGTTTGAAAAATTATTCTTATTATTTTTCATAGCCCTTTACTTTCCAATGAAGAGGTGGAGGATGAGGGTGGCTGCTCAAAGGGTTAAGAAGCCTTATTCCAGCTGTGTCTTAGAGGGGTCGCTGTGACCTTTGCAATATTTTATTTAAGAAGCCAGTACAGCATTTTTAGACCATGCTGCTGTGTGTTCTGCAGCATTTGCTGCAGCTGTGTTGCAGTCTAATGCTGTGCAAAATACAATCTCTGTCTAGCAAAGTTGGATGCTAAAGCCAAGGCAGATAATGTCACAGTTAGCAGTGCCTTGGCTGTTAGCGGTTTCCCAGGTGGAATTAATTCCTGGAGCTCGGCTAGCCTTTTTGAGACCAGACATAATCTATATGTATATGCTGTTGTTACCACAGCTGACAAGGGAGCGAATATGAAAATTTAAATCAGGGAAAGGTTATTGACAGGCGACAGTCTCTTGAGTTGGGACTCTTCTTAATTTCCCTGATCTGGTTTACTTGTTTGGTGTTGTGCTGCCCTGTCTGTCCAGTCTACTTTGCTGTTTACATCCTCCTCTGCCTATCACCTTCTGTCATTTAAAACCACCCAAATGCACACGGTGAGCCTTTCATTAAATAAAGAAAAACTAGCAAGTGAAGGCATACAGGACTTTAGGAAGTCACCTTTTATTCTAGGCTTAATAATCTCCATTCTGCAGATTTTCTTTCTTGTTTGCTTTGTTTCTGTATCTCACATCATCCTGGTTGCTGCTGCAGACTCTGTTCAGCTCTTCCCTAGCTTACTGAAAAGCAGCCACTAGCTCTGTCCTACCTCTATGAAGCAGGCTGGAGGGGTGATTTCACCTGTTTTTTCAGCTTGTTTGCTGTCTGTTTTCTTTACCACCATCTTGGAAACGCAGTTGCTTTGTGCACTGCTTGTGATCCTTCCCTGGCAGAATACAGCTTTGCTCAGCTGCTGCCCCACTTCTCCTTCATCCATAGCAGCACAGCTGATTTGTGCATACCCATACAACCTTGGTTTGTCCCTTATTGCATTTCAGAGGTTTCTTTTCTGGCAGTTTATCAATTTTCTAGACTGTTTTGGATTTCTTTTGGCTGCCTTTGTCATTTGCAAGTAAGTATTTATTCCTTTGTTGGTGTCATTAATTAAATGACTAGCTGAGGTACCTGACAGTGCCATTAGCAGAGTCTTTCCATTCTGGGAGTGGTCCATAGGTAGCTCGTTGTCTGTAGTTATCCAGTCTGTTTTGTGTGTATTATGTCAAGACTATGCAGCACAGATTAATTCTTTATTTTTGAACACCTAAATACCTACCTTGAAAGTTTTTCCTCGAGAAATAAATGAGAAGCAGGTTTTTAAGTGATTGAAAAGCTTGGTGCTTGTTCTTTCTTTAAAAAAATCTCATAAAAACTGGTTTGGTTTGGTTTCTGACAGGTGGAGTTGCAGATGGCAGGCATTTAGGTTATGTTTTCTTGTAGAGTGAGTTTAAATGGCGTGGAGTTAGATAATGAAACTGTTGCCACAACTTCTCTGTTGCTGCTAGAAGCAAGGTTACCTGCCACTAGAATGTGCTTTTTGTAAACTGAATCACTTATTTCCATCAACCCTTTAACTCACGTAGGTGAGATCCTGCAGTTCTTTAACTGTCTATGGAAGGCCTTAGGGACTGAAGTCATTCTTTCCCTGTGTTCCTTGCTCTGGCAGCAACTCCTTACTATGTCCACTGCAGCCAGCCTGGTTTATGCAAATATTTTAACAGGGGAAAAAAGAGAAGGGAAAATCCTGTGGCCAGAGTTTTCCAGACTGTACAAGTGAGTTTGGGCAAATCTTTTGGTCCCGTGACTTTGAAAGTATGCAAATCTGTAACTTCTATTGAGTCCCTGACCTTCAGTGTTTCCAAGGATAGGACATTCACTGCCCCTCTGGGCAACCTGTTCCAGTGCCCCACCACCCTTAAAAACATTTTCTTTATATCCAGTGTAAATCTCCCCTCTTTTAAACTGTCTCCCTGTCTCCTATCACAACAGACCCTGATGAATCTTTCCCTTTCTTTCTTATAGCCCCACTCTAGTTACTGAAAGACCACTCTGAGATCTACCCAGGGACTTTTCTTCTCTAGGCTGAACAGCCCCCGCTCTCTCAGCTTGTCCTCACAGGAGGCATGTGCCATCCCTTGGATCATTTTTGTGGCTCTCCTCTGGACACTCTACAACAGGTCCATGTCTCTCCTGTACTGAGGACTCCACATCTGGATGCAGTCTTCCTTCACCAGCACAGAGCAGAGGGGCAGGATCACCTCCATTAACCTCCTGGCCATGCCTCTTTGGATGCAGTCTAAGATACAGTTGGCTTTCTGGGCTGTGAGGGCACATTACTGCCTCATATCCAGCTTCCCACCCACCAGTACCTCCATCTTTACATCCCCCAGCTTGTACAGATAGTGGAGTTGCCATGAAGCAGTGCAAGACCTTGCACTTGGATGTGTTGAACCTCATGAGGTTCTCTTCGGTTCGCTGTGTGTTGAATAGATCCGGTGTATTTTCTAACTTTTACTTCTATCCTGTATGTTATTTAGAAAATGACTTTGCAATAGGTGACTTCTTCGCATACCACAATACTTACAATTAGTATAGTGTAGCTTTGAATCACACCTTTATGCCAAAGAAAAACAGCAAGCACAGATCACTGTTTCTGCAGTGTTACATCACTAACGTTTTAGTTGATTATAATGCAAGGTAGGCTAGCTTGCCTGCAAGCACAATTCTACTCATCTGTATGATTTAATTAATAGTTAATTATATCAGAATCCCTACATCATAACATTATGCAACTGCATTTGTGTCTAAACGACTCCTTACATCTGACACTTTTAACACCTCAGGAGAAAAGAACAGTTTCCTGTTTTCAGCAGCCTTGCCTTTCTGCTGGACTCTGAAACACATTTCCCTTCTTGCTGAAGATGATGGATGTTTTTCAAGGTAGTGGTGGGGGTTCAAGGAGAATGATTTGAGTGGATGTATACAGATCAGAAATGCAAATAGTCTGGAAATGCAAGAATGCTTTCTGAACATCAAGAGCTGGCAGTGTGCTGTTTGTGAAGGGACTTCTTTCCAATCTGTTCTAGCACCTGCGCCCCTGACTGTGTTACGTTTTCATAGTTTCTAATAAGATTTAATATTCGTTGATAAGCAGCAAAGTTTTCAACATATCTCTTTCTCTTTAGTTTTTAATTGATCTGTAATTACGGTAGCATCTGGATACTTGAGTCTGTGTAAGCTGTTATGCATCCTTAGGTCTGTACTATATCCAGGTTAAACAGAGAAGATGAGCGATGCCAGAAGCTAAGAAGTAACTTGGCAGACGATGCAGGCACCTTGCCACCGTGCAGGTCACTGCCTCTGCCACCCACCTCTCGGCCCAAGCCCTCAGTTGTCCTTTCTCTGCGTAACGTTTACGAACCATCCATTTCCAAAGTGTTGTGATTTCCATGGCGTGGAGCAGACTGCAGAATACACAGCTGAGAGATGCATGACTACAATAGCAATCCTGTCCTTTGGCCTTCAAAAGGGCTACCAATAAATTATTTCAGTGACTGATACAGGCCACATTTTAACTGAGCGTCTGTGTGTACAGAGAAACTGCAGCACAGATCCCTTACAAAAGTGACCTGTTTTGTCTGTCTGTGTTTCAGATCTATTTTTATATGCAGTTGTCTCTTCAAGGTCCTAAATAGCATTACTTGCTCATGGAATCGTGCGGATCCTGAATCTCAGATTTGTAGCAAAGCTGTTTATACCCTTGCTAATGGAAGTGTCATAAATAAGCATCCTTTAGAGACCTGTCACATTATGAATGTAAAAGCCAAGGAGAGACAAGCTAAGAATGTTAGAATTTGTGGTATAATGATTGGTGCTTATATACTGAGAAATAGGAGCTAACTTTTCCTTATGTTTTGACTTGTAACTTTTTTCCCCTTCATATTATCACATAAAATATCTTAATGGGATTCCCTTGACAGTAGAATAATTGTTATTTTGAAAATTAATGTTTAATTTTCCAGCTCGTTCTGTTCTGGATTTATTTGGGAGTTACGAAACATAAAAAGGAACATAGTGGCGTAAGGATTATTCAAGCTGAAAGAACTGCAAAATTGCTTCTTTTTAGGGCTTGTGGTCATTTTAGCCACAGATCTCTGCTTTCTTTTCTCTAAGTCGTTTTCATTTTCAGATTGAGTCTGGGTAGTTCACCATTGTCTGGCCCAAGCAGCAGGGAAATGTGCTGATCCTCAGCTCTTCCCTCTACCCCCAGCTGTTTTACTGAAGTTAGAAAAAGCAGGAAACATTTTGACAGCCTTTAAGCAATAATCAAAACGTATTTGTTTATTTTTAGAAACCCTTCTGCCCAAATGGGTCCAATCCTGTCCTTTATTGTTTTTGTGCCCTATAAGATTTTTGTCATTGATTTTTTAATATAGAATTCCAATTGGCAAACACCCAAGTTATATTGAGTGTTTACATTAATGGTTAAAAACCAATATAATTTTAATGTTTTCTAATTCTAGCAGCATAACATTCAAAGTCTTTCCACAGGACTTTTTAACACAGTCATGATGTACTGCGAGTTCTGTTGCAAATTGACCAATGCTTGACTTGAGTGCATTAGTGTGGATAGAGAGATGAAGGATCTAATTTTGATGTTACTAGGAAGGTACATACTGCCAGGGATTTAACTTAGGTCTGCAGTCATTTTGCAGCACTGACAAAAGGGGGTTTATTACTCTGTACTGGTTGTAGAGCAGCTTTGCCTTAAAGGCTGAAGGACCACATCCGCTAACAGAGGGGGAAGCCATTGGCTTGATTAAGAGGAATAAAAACAATGTGATACAAATGTGAAATGAGTATGGGGTGGGTACGCTGGTTTAAATAAAAAGTAATGAATATCTTAGTCCTTTGCCTCATGCCCTGTTGTATAGATATGTTCAGTGAGAGCGTATTTCTCTTCAGAAGCATGTGGTACAAGACAAAAGGCAAATCAGCAGCTAATACAGCAAAGCCAAAGGGGGTAGGATTTTCTAAACATTTATCTGTGCCTTTCTGCTTGTTACAATCAAAGAAGGGCTGAGAGGAGCTGGATTTGTGCATTATAGTTAAGTTTATTGCACTCTAGTGTAAAGGTCAGTTGCATATATAGGGAGAGATAGCAAAGTTAGACTTAGGTCTCAGATATGAAGGTATCTCCAGTCTGGAAATTATGTCAAAATTACTCCACTGCTTTCTACGCTTAATTCTTGTTTGTTTTACCCCTGTACATCCGGACATGGTTTTGAGCTGTGAGGGGCATGGGGCAAGCATGGAAGCACCTTTGTGCCAGTTTTGTTCATCTCTCCTCACCCTCCCAAGCTTTTTGAACCACTTCTAAGATGCCTCTAAGATGCCTGTTACAGAAAGTAGCTGTTCTTTGTTCCTCACTAGGTAGCGTACTTGGAACCATCTAGCATCAATATACATTATTCAGACTTTACATAATGGCAGACAGCCAGCACATACGTAATCCTAAGATCAAAGAGACTTGGAGAAGGAGCTGCTTTCTCATTAAACTTAAGAGATAAGGACTCAGAAAGAAGTTGAAAAAACTTTTTTCATTAGGGAAAAAAAAATATATTGGGGTGACAGCATCTCAACTGCTTGCCAAATACTGCCAAGCCTTACAGTGCTTGCGGGCTTGAGTTTGGGGCACCTACTTCATTCATAATGCATCTTCCTGGGGGAAGACTGTCTTTGTGAAAGGGGGACGGTGTGACCCAGAAACATGGTGAGCTCTGCTACCCTCTAGTGTGAGGCTCAGCAAGTTAATTAATTCTCCTCTGTTCCACAGAGCTTTGCCTAACTAGGCAGAGCAGTCAGGGCCAGTTCTTGGCGCATTTAATGTTTCGTACCGTACGTTTGTATAGTGCCTTGTACAGCATGTCCCTAGCCATAAGAGGCTTTGGTGCCAGGACTAATGCAGACTGTAAGCTGTTCAAAACACACTTTGTGCCCCCAAAATGCAAACAGTTAGCTGACCAGATTTCATTCTTTCAACACAATCAGACAGTCGTAAGTTTTACTACATTGCCTCATTCAGAGCAGTTTTTCATTGCAGTTAGCTTGCTCCAAGCCTGCAGAAGTGCCTAGCTGGCAGGGGAGCACTTGGGGTATGAAGTTAATAAGTTAGTGTTGGGGCAGGTATGAGAACACACTGGTGAGTCTCTTCTGTTTATTTGGTGGTTTTTTTTGGATTTGATGTCAGCAGTTTTTACTTGGAGGATGGTGAGGCACCACTGGCACAAGCTGCTGTGAGAAGTTGTGAATCCCTGGAGGTGCTAAAGGCCAGGTTAGGTGCAGCCCTGGGCAGCCTGACCTAGTGGAAGGTGTCTTTGCCCATAGCATGGGGTTGGAACTGGATGGTCTTTAAGATCCCTCCCAACCCAAGCCATTCTGTGATTCTATTATTCTATAAAATAGTCTGAAGTGACCTGAAGCTATGGATTGTTAGCTGGATATTGATTCTGCTTTTCATTGCTGTAGCTCCTAGTTTCAGTTGACCGTATACCAAAATTCTATGATAACACAACCCTCGTTGTGCCTCTGGGGCAAAGTCTGCTGACAGATCTTGACAGGGAAGCCAGCACTGTGTGGCTGGTCCAGATCTTAGTGGGATGTTGCTTCCTGAAATACAGAGGGTGCTTAAGCTGTGTTTACAGCCTTAATCCATCACTGCAGCAGACCATGGCTCTGGGACAGTTGCTGGGCAGCAGTTGCTTTGTTAGGAAGCACAGCACCACTGCATGCCGTAAACAGGGGCTGCTGACTGTCAGTCTCAACATTATTCCCATCTCTTGCCTTCACTCAGCAGTGTCTCAGCCCAGTTGCTCTGGACCTGCATCCTTATTTTCCCTGCCTGAGACCAGCCTGGGGATTTTTAACTCATCTCTATGACAAGTACTCCTCCTTTTCTTCTCTTACTCATTCGTATTCCTTATATATAACTTAGGGAAAGGGTAGAGTTCAATTTGGGTGTTGACAGCTGGACTAAAGCCTGTGCTTGTATACCTTGGGCTGCAAAAATAAGGCAGAGCTGAGGTGGTATTGCTATCTAATAATATATATAAATATTACTATAATATATATATTATAAAATTATATATATATATGTATATAAAGATGGATTAGATGCTATGTATTGTGATGGTTATTCAGTAAGGCACTTTCTGTTGGCTTGAGAAAAGAAAGATAGGATTATTGAGTGTGATAGTAGCTGGATTCAGACTTTGATTACTGAACAGACTGATGTGTGACAATAAATTGGAAAATCAACAATTAAAGTGGTTGAACAAAAAATACCCCACAGGTTTGGTTTCGAAACTTTGATCTCATGACCTTTTCTTCCTAAATATTATTCTACTGATGCAGAAAGGGACAGTAAGTTAGATAGACAAATGTTGTAAAGAATGTGCAACATTTTGCATGGTTGTTTTTTTTTCCATGGTTTTCATTTTTTTAATTACCCAAGAGACTGAAATTGTAATTAAACAATATTGAAAAATGCATAATATGTACCTAATACACCAGCACTGCTGAATATACATAATGACAGTTCCATAGTTGGGTTTTTTTTCTTTCTTTCTTTTTTTTTTTTTTTTTTCCTGAGTTCAGGATGTTGTTTATTTCTAACTAATTGTGTATTTTGGCTTTTTTGTTGTTAAGGAAAGCTCAAGGGGAAGGGAGACATTTTTGGAACGTTCAAGAGGAGATCTCACAAGTTGAACAGATGTTACATTAATTCAAGAAAATAACTTGATTAATTACACACAGAATTTTTGACCTAGTTCTTTTCCACATAAGATCACATCTTATGTATCTTCTCTGATGCTTACATCCTCCAAGCCAGCTCTTTCCACATTTAAGAATGGTAACATAGAGTAACATGGAGGTAAGTTTTAATTGCAGAGTATGTTGTCTGAGCAGAGCAAAAAAAGCTAGGATCTACTACCAATTTATACTGTATAGGAACATGTTCTTGAAGGTAATGAGAACTCCCACTTCTCCCAAAGTAACATGCAACATTCCTGTTTAGAATTACCCAGTTTGTATATTAAGATAACATTTGTGTGAAGATCAACGTGCTTCCATTAATACTGAAATGGACTAATGATAAAGGAAAGTGGTAATGCTTCTTAATTTTCTTGGACTACAAAGACAATGAGTATGTGATGTAGTATAGAATCAGAGAATTACCTGTCTTGGATGGAATCCACAAGGATAATCAAGTCCAACTCCTGCCTCCACACAGTAATCAATATGCTAACTGTTTTTCTTTACTTTCTTCCACACTGGTTAGCAAAGGTAGGCAGGTTAATACCACGTGCTAGTAACTCCAGTTATTCATTATGCCAGAAATGGAAGATTTTCACAAAAAATGAAAGCTGCTTGTTATGTATGTGGCACTGAATAGTATTCCATGCTGAACTGCTCAGCATTCCTCCCAGTTTTTGTGCACTTGCATAATGCCCTCAAAAGGATGAAATTACTGAAGTCTTGACTGATTAAGCAAAGTGCAGCAACAGTGCTTTATTTTGACTGCAGAAAGCTCTAATGTTATCAAGAGTAGATTAGTTAGGTTTTCTTATTCAAGATTGATTTTGTCAGTGTATGAGTTTGCCCTTTAAATAATGTTTGGTTCTCTCTTCTAGTTTTACATGTAGCACTGGAGAGCCTGAGCACGTTCTAATGTATATTCTCTGATAGACAACATGAGACAAATGCAGGCCTTTCCTGTCTTGTTACTGCCTTGAGCACTGACCTCTTTGCTAGTTTCTGTCCAATGGGATTCTCAGAACTGGTTTCCGCCCTACTTGCTACTGGACAAAAATGCATGTAACTATAAAAAAGAAAAACGCAAACACTTCTACTTGTCTAAACAACATTCAAGTATAGGAATTGAAGGTGATCACCTTCTATTTTGGTACATAGTTGGGTAATTTTTTACACTTTATATGCCCTTGTGAATGTAGCTGAAGATATTCATTGGACTCCTAGGCTGTTTGGACATGTAAACAGAACTATTTTAATGGTCCTTCAAATAAACAGTGCTAAGAATTTATTTCTATAAGAGATTCATATTCTTTGCCCAGATGCTGTTGATTCTGTGCTCATTTGCATGGAATGACAAGCTCTGTTTGTCAGCCCCAAACAGCCTGAGAACCAGGGCTTGTTTGAGTGGCTGTTGGCAGTAAAAGGAGACATTCATTTTGTCCAAGCAATTTGAAATGCAGAGAATTTGAAGCTCCCCAGAAGTTCTTCATGTCATCAGATTGGGGTGAGTTGTGCATCCCTGTATGACAAGTGGCCTTGAGCTTCAGCATGGAACTCCATCCCTCCCCAGCCTCCTGCCTAGCCTGGGCAGCTGACCCTGAATGCACCTTTCTGCCATATAACCTGGTACAGGTGTTTGAAGAAGCACAAGTGTGAATGCAGACATTCAGACTTCGTAGCTGTGTGTCTGCTCCTGGGATGCACAAACGTGTCACATTCAATGCTGTGAGGCCATTCAGCAAAGGATTGCAAGTTTGAGTTACAAAAGCAGTGTGGTTTAAGAAGTAATGTTGTATATTGGTGATGGGCGGATGGTTGTTCTGGGTGAACTAGTAGGTCTTTTTCAACCTTGGTGATTCTATGATTCTGTGATATTGGTGTTCCTTGATGTTATGTGCAATACGTGCACCTGTGTGTAATGAATTGCTGCAGCTTGTGCTGTGTTTTTAACTCTTGCATGCATGTCAAACAAGGGTGTGCAGTTGTTTCCTGATGCTCACTGTGCTTACCTAGCATATGCTGTGTTGCCTGTAGTGTTGTGTATCTTTGAGCTGAGATGTTGGGTTCTTCCAAAGCAAAACCAATCAAACAAAAATACCCTGAAGTTCCAAACTCTGCTATTACTTAAGCAGCAACCTTTTTTAACCTGCTTCTCAAGCATGGTATACTAACACATCACAATTCTTTTTATTCATATATTTATTTCTGGTAGGGAAGTAGAAATCCATCCAATAGAAAATATGCAATAACTGTAATCACTATGTCGTCTGTCTCTTTTGACCCAGCAGCGCCACATCTTAGCATGTATCCTTTACATACAAAGTGCAACTAGGTTGTGCAGTTCTAATCATTTTTTCACTGTAAAGCAGGTGATGGCTGAATAGATCCATTGCTTTTATCCCACTTTATTCACTGGCAGTTGATGTTGAAAAATTCTCTTTGTGTAGCTGGCCTGTGACATTGACAATCATCAACTGTACAATTCTGTAATCAAGTACAGCTCTATGTATTTTTTTATACCTTAATGGCTTTTGTCACTTCAGTCTTCTGGTAAGATTTGCTTGTCCCTTGAGCTTTTCTCTATATTCAGAATGGCTAGAATATTGTGCGTACTGTTGTGAGCTTTGAATACGTATGAGTAAACATGAATATATACTTCAGAAACACTTCATTTTTCATAAGTTTTGGGTGAAAGAAGAAGAAGAGTATCTTGAAATCGGCCAATCAGATTATACTGAAGATGGTGTAAAATTTAAAAGAATCTGTGGCTGTCTGGTATATTCCTTTATTACTTCACAAAGCTCTGAATTTCATATAGATGTTTACTTTTGAAACCTGTAATAGAGGTGAATCGTACTGTATTGTAAACACAAAATATTGAATTTTAGTTAAACAACGATAGCTCTTTTCTGTATTTATAAATAAAATATCAAGAATTTCCCTTGGATCAGAAATGAAGATAAATGAAGTGGGGAGAATTCTTTGCTGTTTTTTAATGCTTTTGGTTAGTAGGTTGACAGTGTATGCAAAAATTCCATCAATTTAGACTAACGTGTCTTATTCTCATTCTTAATTAGTCCTTTCAGGTTCTATAATTCCCCAGAGAAGCCATAGTTTATCCTGCTGAGTATTTGTAAAATTAATTAGGCCTTTGAGTTTGACCTTCTTCATTGAAATTCTCTTAACTGAATCTGTCATGTGTAATTAGAGGTAGCAAAGAAATAAAGGATTTCATTTTTGACCATGTGTAATCAGGTATTTTATCTCTCTCAAAAGCAAAAGGTCTTTCTTTTGATTTACTTTATGTAGTTCCGTTGTACGAGAATGATTTAGGTAGCATTAAGACTATTAAAGCAAGTTCTATTCAAGCTGAGAAGACCAGCAGGGAATACAGGAAGCGTGAGTTACAAAGAATCAGATTATTTTGTCCATCCAACTAGTGAGGCCTAATTCCAGGTAATGCTGTCACTTCATTGACATGTCAGATCTCTGTAGGATGGTTACCACATCAGTGTCCTAAACAGAAATGATTGGTTGCAGCAGGGTTGGAGCTAGGTAATATTTAAGCTTCCTTCTAACCTAGGCCATTCTGTGATTCAATTCTGCAGCAGACTTCAATATCTTATGGGTGGTCTTGCATATTTTGTTAGCTCTCAACTGTTTTTTACTTAAAGAAAAGTTTTCACATATACCTATTTTTGTTGGTTTTTGTTTTTTTTTTTTTAACGAAGAGCCTCCTTCTTTTACACATCTGTGTTAAAATGGTTTAAGCTTGGATATAATTGTTCCAGAATAAAATTGCTCCAGAGTAATCCAGTTTGATCTACTCAGGAAATGTTTTCATGTTCAGAAGCTGATCAAATGAGCAAGTCAGTGGACTGCATATTACAAAGTAGAAAGCAGTATCCTTGTAGTACATAAAAACAGAATAAAGGCTACTTTCATGGTTAGTGCAGTAGAACAGCAGAAGTAATGAAGTCAAGTCCTTTAAAGATTTGTTGGATTTCAAAATACTCTAAGTAGTTCTTCATGTTGTGATGGGAAATGGCCTCAAGTTGCGCCAGGGAAAGTTTAGGTTGGATATTAGAAAGAACTTCTTTACAGAATGGGTGGTTAGGTACTGGAATGGGCTCCCCAAGGAGGTGGTTGAATCGCCATCCCTGGATGTGTTTAAGAGCCGTTTGGATGTGGTACTCAGGGATATGACTTAGCAGAGGTTTGTTGTTGTGGTGTTGTTTCATGGTTGTTTTTTTTAAGAGATAGGCTACCGAGTCAGGCTGCGGTTGGACTTGATGATCTTCAAGGTCTTTTCCAACCTGAGTAATTCTATGATTCTATGATTCTATATCGTTTCTAGAAGACCTTCTCATGTCCATGTCTAGTTCAAATAGATGAGATTAATTTTTAATTAATTTTGGGCAAAGTCTTTATTGGAGATAAGGCTCCAATTATTGAGATATTGTGCTATTGAAAACTAGCTGGGTGATACTTTGGGGTAACCAGCACCAAATTAATAGCAGTGTTTTCTCACCTAACTTCTGTAAGAAACAGAAACGGGCCTTGAGTTTTTCATACTGTTTGTTTAAACTCTGAAGTACGAGCAGGGTTTGGCTGTGTTCTGAAATACGCTGTTAGGATATAAATCGTATTAGTTTCATGACATAATTTCATATCAGTGATCATTTGTCACAAAGACTGTTAGTAACCTGTGGAATGGCCTTTCCCAGGTAGCTGGTCTGCCTCGTCCAGGCAAAGAGCTCATGGAGGTTGTCGGCTGGCTCCTTATAGGCACTTGTAGCTCTGCAGTCCCGCTGAGTGTTTCCACTGTCTCACGAGTCAAACTTATTTTTTCCAGATGAGACAGAATCATTTGGGTATTTAAAGTATCCCCTATTTTATACCAAAAGTAAAAAAGAAAAACTATGTACGTTAGGCTTTTTTAATCCAGTTCTTACATCTCATTATTTTCTGTTTTCCATTTTTGTGCAGAACTTATTCTGAATAAAACAATATTTTGAAGAATTTGCATGTAGTTTCAGGAGAGATGCTCTACTTTGCAATTCTTCTCGATTGTCCTGCATTCCAGGACTTGTAATTGAGATCCTGAGTCAAATGCTTTATAGGTCCAAGGACTTGTTCAAGGCAATTATGTGACTGGAGAGCAAACAGGAAACGTGTAAGCAAAGAGTCACAACTTCATTGACAGCATTTAACTGCAGGAGTTAATGGACATTTCATCCACTCCAGAGACTTGTTCTTCTCCATTTTAATCACCTGTATCTTTTGTGTTTGAAAGGGGAGGGAAAATGTTTGAGATCCTCTTTGGAAACAACATCAGGTTTTCTTCTCCTTGGGGACTTCTTGCTAGGAATTAGCATTGGTATTTGTTGATGGGTAGCTTTACAAGAACGTCTGTCAGGCTTGTAATCCTGATGTGTGTTAAACACATTTATCTGCTGTTGAGGGAAGCAGAAGCTGAACAAAACAAGACATGAGGCCTTTGACAATCTGTGTTTCATGGGAGAACATTCTTTTCTAATTTCCTCAGCTCTGTTTGCTCCAACTGAACAAGCAGTTGGAATCCTGCTGTGCTGGAACCTGACAGCCAGCCCAAAGTAATACAGAGCTAAAATAATGAAGAAGATGGAAGCAGTTTGACTTTGCCCTTCTCCTCAAGAGTTGTTCATCATGCATTGTCTGTTTAATTTTTGGACTTGGTACAAGTTATTCTCTGTTCGTTTGTAGCAGATTTACTCTGAAGGATGTGTGAGGGCTGAGTCTTCATAGGCAAGAAGGGAGACTGAGGGCCATGTCCATTAGAAGCTTGCTAGAGATCCGCAAGCATAATGTGCAAAATATGAGGGTCCCATCTCATTTCAGCTGTGCCAGATGGGGGGAAGGTTCTAGAGCATCACTTCTTAGCAGTGGTTCTTATTAATCTAAAGCAAATGCAGGTGTTGCTGGATGTCTTGCTACTAACAGAAACAAAGCTGTGATTTAGTAATGACTGGGCATCCTTCTCTTTGCTCAAACTTTCTTCACTTATAAATGGGCATTGTGGAAAACTTAATGTACTTACTTTTTCTTTACAATCGGAGTTTCTCTGAGGATATGCTTTTATCCAAACTCTTAGCATCATCAGATTATAAATAATATCAAAGTCGTGCAGGGAAAACTAACTCCCTCTGTTTGTTGCTTGGGGGAAGAGGCCAAGCCCCTCGTCATCACAACCTCCCTTTAGGAAGTTGTAGAGTGCAATGAGGTCTACCCTGAGCCTCCTCTTCTCCAGGAAGTACAGCCTCTTCTAGCCAGAGTAGTCTTCCCATGCTTATACATTGGTTTTGGTTGTGTTGGTTTTTTTGTTCACTTTTAATCCATATTTTATGTTGAATGTAGTTTAAATGAGCACAAAGACACTGTTTTAAAGGAAGTTGATGGCAAAGATACGGCTTTGATTCTTAGCTGCAATTTTTTTTCTCCCTCTGGAAGTTAATAAACTCAGGATTTTTAGGTGATTAGACATACGGAGCCCTTGAGGCTTGGCACCTGAACAGCTAATGATACTTTTCTGAGCACAAAAGTTCACTGTGTCTTCATAATAAAGATGCCAATAGCAGCCCAAACTTCTACACACGTTCCTCTCAGTGCGTTGTAATGTGTTCTTTCTCCCGCAGTTTTTGCCATTTTCTTTTTTTTTCTTCTGAGAATCTTAGCAGTATGCTGTTAATCACATTACAATGTATGAGAGTAGAAGTGTATTGTTGATGCAAATACTAAATCTGTTTCAGACTATGATAGTGTGTTCTTTGTGATGGAACTATATGGAATTCTCTCATACTGACTTGAATTCAGTGTGAAGAAACCTATTCTGAGTTGTTCTGTTGAACAGAGCAAAAGGAAACACTACAGAAAATAGGGGAATTAATACGATTTTCAGTGATATTCTGTGAATCAGTCTGTTTCACTGACTTTTAGACAATTTGTGTTTTCCAAGATTTAATGGTATTTTGTCATTTATCCCTGTGAAGAAATACAGGGTTTACCTAATTTATTCATTGGAAAACAATGTGTGCACACCAAGAGACATGACTACTAACACTTTTTGTATTGCAATGAATGCTTTCATTACAGAGATGCTAAAACTTTGCCTAGGATTGCATTTATCACAGGGTTCCAAGGGCTATAAGAGTCAGTGAACTCTCTTGCTTGAAACTGATAGGATGTTCACTGGTCTTTTGTGTTTTCTGTCTGTCTTTTCATTTGCTTGCCCTGCTGTAGTTTATAGATTCACAGCACATATTAAAGGACCTTAATCCCAGATGTAGAAATCTCAGGCCAGATGCAAATGTCCAAATTCTGTTCTGCTTTCCTGAAAGCTGAGTTGTTAACTTGTTTTTCTTGCAACATGCTCAATGCTTTTTTGTCCCAGTGCTATTTGCAGAGGGTACGTAATGATGGATAAAGGACTTGCTGCCATGGCAAAACATCACCTGAGTTGGAGTGGTCCTTGCAAGAACTTGAGGTAAAGCCAACCTTCAGCCAGTCATGCTTTTTGCTGCTGAGGAATGGGTGAATGGACACATTCCTCGAGGCTATCCTAGTAATTAAGGAACAAGAGGTTATGATACCAGACATTTAATCTAAATTCCTTCTTATAGAAGTTGTTTTTGTGTTTATTGGACGAGTCTTCATTTATGAAATATGAGTCTTAATCTTGCAACCTTCTGTTTTTGAAAGCCCAGTGGTATGCTGTCGGCAGCCTCGCCTACCAATCTGGCTGCGTTCTCTTGCAGAAGTGAAGGTGTTGCTGCCTTTCTCTACAAGAGTTGGGTCATGTTGTGTTAGTTCGCACATCCTCCTGCGTATCTTAGAATATTTACTGAGTGTGTGCTCCATCGCTACTCAGCCAAAGCTTGTAGTGCCACCTGCTTGATACAGTGACAGATCGTAAGTGTAGGAGCTAAAAAACAGTCTAGGCAGGGCAAGACAGGAGTATTGCAAAGGATCCTTGCAGGTTTGCAGTGTGGGCTGGAAGCTTTGGATTGGATAGCTTTAAATTCAGCAGATGGCGTTTAGAGAAGCACTGAAAGTCGGGGTAAAGCAGGGAGAATGATCTAACCTAAAGCTCTGGGGAAGGTGGCAGGGCTATTTGAAGGAGGAACCGTGTGCTGCTACAGTGACTGCTGCTCTGCACACCTCTCCTTTAGCATCATTACTTCAGGGTAGCCCAGTGCAAGCAAACAAACCTGGGTTCACAGATTCCCAGCACAACTCTTCCTTCTAATGTAGGTGTATTGTTATCAGTTCCTGGCACTTGGCTGTCACATGAGCAAAAGTGACTCTCAGCGAAGTTAAATTCAGTGTAATTTATTTGAATCATCCTCATTTTATGCCATTTAGATAGCTGAAGAAAACCAAACTAAACAACTGTCCACGTATTTTTGTTTTCTGCTTAAAGGGCATTTTTTCCATCTTAAGAGTCACAGTGACCTCAAAGAGTTGGTGGTAGTTACAGATCAAGTGGTGTCATCCTATCCAAAGGTGCTGGTGGTAAATGCTGCCAGTACACTGCAACAGGGGAGCGTCGTGATGGTTCCCAAACAATCAGCCAAGCACATAGTGCTCTTCTTTTTATGAGCTTTTCTTCAAACCTGCTAAAATCTGCTGCTAGGAGTTACGAGTAGACTGTAGTTGTGGAATTTGTACCATAGAGTACCTGTCTGTCCTACAGAGCATATAAGTAGCATCATGCTTAATTTTGTATATATTAAGCTACTGGTTACTTAAAGTAAGAATCTGTTTTAAAAGCACATATAAACAGTTGCTTTTCCCTACTTGGAGATATTCAGAGGACTCTTGTGAGATACAAACCAGAGTTCGAAGCAGTCTCAGAGATCCTCAGTTGCATCTTTCTGAATGCCACATCACTGTAGTATTTTAATGCTTCTCAGAAACTTGAAAATAAAGGGTATGGTATTTTTTTCCATTTCAAGGTTGCAAGGGACCTCTGGAGGCCATCTGATCCAACCTCCCTGTTTTTAAATAATTTAGAGGGAGAGCCTCGCGCACAGTTTGGTCTGAGTAAAAGTCTGATCAACACAGCTAAGCTAACTGTAGAGGGTGGGAACTGATGGAGTTTGCCCTTTGATCCCATGGGGTTTGGTGCAGTGTTGCTCCTCACCTCATACAGAAGCTGTGAGCTCAAGCTGGCTGTCTCTTCATGTTTCTAGATGTGCTTGCTATTGCACTCGAGGAGCTTATGTGTTCAGAATTACTGACAGATTGTGTCAAGCTTTGATTTGGCCTGGGTAGCGCTTTAGATTTTTTTCAGCTAGGTTTTTTTTTTCTCTCTGGGAGCAGCCGGTGGCTGTGAGACACTGCTGTTCTTGCAAGACATCAAGAAGGAAAGACCTGCTGGGAGTGTCTCTGCTTTCCCTTTTAGGTGCTGTGTCAGGAGTGGGGCGGGAGGGTTCGCTTCTCAGTTGGCTCCTTATGCTCTTTCTGGTTGGGATGGACCTTCAGCTGCCCAGAGGAGATCTGAAGAACTTCAAAGCGAGGGATTACAGGACGGGTTCTTTTCTCTTTTTTTTTTTTTGCTTTGGTACTAAAGTTGTGTAGGTGTAGCCATTAATTCCAAGAGGTGCAATGAAAAGCGGAATGTGAGAAGACTGGTATAGTTTTCAGAGCCTGGAAAGGAAGACTTGGGAAATGTTTTTCTTGTTTCTGGGACAGTAGGTGGAGCTGTTTATTGCACACTCAAAAACCTCCTTCTTGAAAAATGACAAACTCAAAAGTGTAGCTGAGAAGCAGTTTTCGTGTGCAGTGATTGAATGTCATGCCCTGGCATCCCTGAGATGCTAATTCCTAACAGTCTGTCTGTTTAGAAAGGAGGCACGAGTAAACTACTTCTGTAAGCTTCTGCAACCCCTTGCATGCAGCTCTGTCTGCCCAGACCTTATTGTACTTGCACTCATAATTTTCCATGCTTACCAACTGAAGCAGTTCTGTCCTGATTTGACACGTAATTTCTCAGTTTCTCTTCCTTCTTATTATGAGCTTACGCAGATCTTTGTAATTCAGGCTTCTACATTTCTAATTTGATTCACTTTGTTATCGTATGAGAATTCCACGTCACTTATGTCACAAGGGGATAATCCTGTTACGAAGGATGCTATGGGAGTTTTCATGTGGAACTCTCATCACTTGCGCATACCCCCAGCAGCATCCCTGTTTGGTGAGCTGCTGCCTGTGCTGTGCATGCGCCGTACAGCTCTGCTGGAGCCTGTAGCTGCTCTGCTTGATGTCTGGTTCTAACATTGCTTTCCCAATCCCTTCTGGTGGTGAAGTCTTCTACAGCATTACGGTAAACTGTAACTGAATTTACATCAAAAACATTGACAGTTACATTAAAAACATTTATGTTGCCAGCTTGCAAGATCAAGAAGAAAAGTAAACTTTACTGAATTAAGTCACAGAATATTAAGCAGTAATGTATATTCTTGCTATTTTCTTTTGCTAATGAGAGCCAGTAAAACAGTAATTGCAGTATCTTTTGCCAGTTTGTGCTTAATGATAACCTTTGGTATAAATGAACTTCTTAAATAAAACAGCCTTCTTTCCAGTGTTGGCAGGTGAGAAAATTCATGAAGTAAGCATATAATTTAATTTTCTGCAGTGGGTAATGTAGCAGAACATTACAGTACACAATCAAGAGCTTGAATAAGGCACTGCTTACATTCTCTGCTTTCTTGGTGTTCTGCAGGACCTCAGCAAATGAGGTTTATTGGTGAAATTATCAGGTTTACAGGTGAAATAATAAACAGCAGTGCATCATTTGCAGAACCCCTGCATTCTTGCCTAGCTAATTGTGTACTCAGTAAAACTATTCTTGGAAACCAGAGGCATCTGCTTGTGCAAAATTGTGTATCTACAGTCTGAAGTCAGGAATCAGAAGCTTGCAAAACAGCAGCAGCAGCTCAGCATCTCATTTTAAACAATCTGAAATTGCCTAATGACTTCTAAAGTGAATTACTCGGTAATGGAAAAATAGCAGTGCATTGTTCATTATCGCTGTTATTCATCGTATCATCGGTTCTGGAAGACTTCAGGATGTTCCACAAATACATGGTTGTATTTTATGCCAGTCATTTGACAGCTCCTGAGTAAATCAGTGATACTACAATGCTTATTTTGGAAATACTTTTGTCATTTTATTAGAAACTGCTTATTTTCTTAAAAGAATTTCCTGCAGGCACGTCACCTTTGATTTTGAAAATCTGAGTAAAACATTTGGATGCCAGCTCAGTAGCTCTTACTATTATGGGAAAAACAAATCTGGCTTGCTTAATGGAGGAGACTTTAGAAAACTTGATTAGAGCCTAACCAATTCATTAGTATTTGCCTGACTTTGGAAATAAATAAATAAATGAATAAAAGCAGAAATACTTTGGAGATTTAGACCATCCCACTCTCACACCAATTCAGATAACAGTAATGATGCTATCACTGCTAATGATTTCTTTGGTCATCAAAATGTGCAGGGAAGTACAAGAAGTAGACTATTCCTAGAATGTCCTAACACCCAACCTATCTCAAATTGGATATTAGGAAACAGTTCTCTGGAGAAGTGGTGAGGCAGTGGCACAGGCTGCCCAGGGAGGTACTGGAGTCACAGTCCCTGGAGGTGTTCAGGAAACTTGGAGATGTGGCACTGATGGACATGAGTTTGGGGCATGATGGGTGTGGGTTGATGGTTGGACTAAATGATCTTAGAGGTCTTTTCCGCCCTTCGTGATTTCTGTGATTCTAATTCAAAATGAATGTGAAGTTTCATTGTAGAATGACCTGTCATGACATTTTAATCACTTGTTTTGCAGTTCTATAACATGAGTGACAGAATTTTCTAGTGAATTAGGAGATCTAAAGCACATCTTAATGGTGGGGGAGAATAATTAATAAAAGTAAGTGAAATTTTGTGCAGCGATATCAGAAGGAGAAAGCTTTCTGGAGAGTCTTTAAATCTGCTGTCTGAAGAGGAAGATGGAAAAGGAGAATCCAGGAGTATGGCCTTTTAATGACTATAACATAAAACTTTTGCATTGACTCTTCTTTGGGAGAGTTTAGGAGAGTTTCCATGTTGCTCTCTCACTCTTTGAGAATTTGACTTAGCTGGAAGGGTCAAGAATAAGTTCTGGTCTAAAGGATAAAAAAAACAGAGGTCAGTCTCCAGGACCAGATGGCAATTGCTCGCAGGTTCCAGAGAAACTGAAAGAGGAACTTTTTGAATTTTGTGATATGAAAGCTGTCTCCTAAATTGTTCCAGGTACCAGGAGAATGGATGAATTTGCTGTGTGATGCCAGTTTCTAAAAGGGGGTGCACTAAGTGGGAAGCTGCTGACGAGGAAGTCTGGTTTCTATATGGAATGAATGGCAAAGTTAATAAAGAAAGCAGCCATTCTCACACCAGGATTACTGAAGAGGAATAGACATGATTTTGGAGAGCTAAGGCACTCTTTGTAGTAGAGCAGTGAAGGAGCCAAGAAGCGTATGAATTAGGGTGATCAAGCTGCTGTACGACATGTGGGATCTAAAAGTCTCTCAGTGAGTTCTCTCGCTGAAAGCTCAAGGAAACACAGCTGTTGATCAACATGAGAGAATATATTTAATAGATGGGGGAGGAAGAAAAAATAGAACCAAATGAAGCTAATTAAATTGTTCTGGCTTATACTAGTTGGAAGAACTCTTCCCACCTTGCGTTACCTTGATAATTAACATATGATGCAGTTACTGTGCAGACAAATAATATTAATTTCCAAATTCCTGCTCTTATGAAATATCACCTTCCTGCATCCATGTTCCTTTAATGTTCTTCCCAACTAGTAGAAAAGCTAACTTGGGCTTGAGCCATCTTGCTTCCAAAGCTATGGTCCTGTTGTCTCTTCTGTAGTAGAAGATTGTCCTCTCCCTTCTTAACATTTGAAAGGAGCTTATTCCACTAAGTATTTAATTGCTTTGATTCTATATTCCTAAACATCCTTTTTTGTAAAAAAGAAGTCATGTTTGTGTACTTGATTTTAGGAACAGGAAGCACAAAAAAACACATGCACCAACCTTAAGGCCATTATAAATGTTGATGAAAACAGCATACGTTAAGCTGTGTTGAATTTTAGTATAAGTCTTTGTGCCTCAAGCTGAGCCTCTCCTGAAGGTTTTTTTGGATCCATCTGGAGCTTTTCACTGATTTCAGTAAGGCTTTGCAAAGATGTAGAATGCTTCTTACCCTGTGTGTATCTACTTGAAGAATTGGGGCCCAGCTTATGTGCTTCCTGTCATTGCTCTGCATTTGGAAGGTAATTTCAGCCACTCCTGGAGACAGCTGAAGCTTTCTTTTCCTGCTGTTTTGCCCAAATGTTTGTAGCTGGTTTTGCTCAGCAGAGGTTCTCAGCTTCCATGACAGGATGAGAAATAGGGCTTCTTTTTTACGAGTACAAAACTATTTATTTTGGGTCATGCAGAGGCACAAAACGAAGCTTCCAGAATTTCAAGTTTTAGAATAGTTCCGATGACATTTTCTTCTGTAGAAGCTTACATGAGCACAGGAAACATTTGTCTTCAGCTTTGAGAGAGAAGGTTTTCTTGGACATGTCCAAGTAACTCGAACAAAAGTTACTTGGGCATGTGATGAGGATGCTCACAGTTCAGCAGGTAATCTTGTACTCGTTTTCAGGAAAACATTTTGAAATTTGACTGCAAGTAGTATATGGCGTTCGTGTTCTGATGTACTACAAGGTGCAGTGTTTCGTGTATGTTATTGTTATTTGGGAATACTGTTGATAATATACTAAAAAGTTGCTTTTAGGTGTTTGTTATATTAGCTGTTAATTAGTAAAATGAAAAATAATAAGGGTTGGAAACACTTTGCATTAAAATTAAAGCATGTATTCAAATCTGCAACGGCATTATCTCTAGCAACTAATCAAATTAAAAGTTGCCCGTTTTGTACATTTCCTATAGCACTTTTCTAGGTGTAATGCTATTATCTCCATTTTATGAACAAAGAGCTCTAGGACTCTAAATAGTTGTATTATTAATGAACTGCCGGCTTCTGTTTTGATTTTAATAAATCCATTCGTGTTTATTAAAATATTAAATAACATGCACACAGTAGGCTTAACATATAAACTCTAGGAACCAGAGAAAGGTTTTTGTCTTGACTCACCGTACTGTTTGTTATGCCTAACTCCATAGGATTTCTTTGATTTCCAAAAGTGTTAGAAAAAAAAATCCTATAGGACAAGATCAAGAAAAGGTCGGGATGCTGTCAGGAGGCTAGAAATGAAAAGTTTCTGTGGATTACAAACTGCAGCAGAAATTATCAAATAGAAACAAATAACGAGCGTTCAGCTTTGGCTAGAGGCATGTGGGGCTTCATATTAAAGGATTTCTCTAGCTTATTTATCAGTAATTTAGAAACAGATGGCAAAATGTTTAGAAGAAACGGAAGGATTTAGATTAGGTAAAATCAGAAGTGCCTGCGAGTATATAGGTGAAACATTTATTTCAAGGTCTGACTGTGGACTGGGGATGGTTTTCTTTTCTCTCCATCTTTGATCTTACATTGGGCAGTGCCACTTGAGTATGCAGTACTGAGTTTGAAAATGCATGGAGAATAGTTGGCTAGGAAGATGCCTAGGCAAAAATTCAACCCAGGCACAAGTTTTGGAGAAAGCAAGAATTATGCTGAAAGATAACACCAGTGATAATTCCATTGTGCAAATTGAATGTGCCTTCTTGCCAAAAACAGACGTTGCTTCTGATCAGAAAAGCAACACACAGATAATTGAGAGCTTTTCTTAGAAGCTTTTGTGTTAAAAGAAACATGAAGATTTAACTTAGAAATAGACAAGAGGACACAGTGAAAGTACAGATGCATAGAGTCAGGTGATCTTGCAGTTATTTTTGATACCAATCAAGACGTCATCAAATTTATACCAAATAAACCAATTATTTTTGTGAAGTTAGACCAAGGAATTAATTTTTCAAATAGTATTGAGGTTCACATGCAACAGAATTTTAAACCAAGCAATGAATCCCACATTACAGCCCCTTTATGGAACAACTCCATTATGGATGTTCAGGAGTTCCAATAACAATATTCTGTGTTCCAGTCACTCCTACCTTTCTGGTCAGACACCAAGTGGTACTTGGATCATAATTCTTCTTGTCTGCTTTGGAATTTACTTTCCAAAGCCAAAGTCCATTATTTCATGGCTGTTAGAAGAGAAGCAGTATGAAGAATAGTGATCAGAGTAAGCAAAATGGATATATGTATAATCTTCAAAGCTGTGTTACAGCACAGAATGCTGCCATGAGAACTATTGTAGTGCTGATAGCAGGTTTGGATTATGTGCGTTTCGAAATAATAGGGTGGGTGAAATTTAATTCTGAGATTGAGTTTTTAAGAGAAGCCTTGGTGGAAAAGCTGTTGAGATGAATTGCTTGTTGTTTAAACAGCTCACCAAATATAAGGAAAAATGATTTTTAGAATACTTGAAAGTCTCTGCAGTTCAACAAATGCCAAAAAATATTCATTCTGAGGGCCATTTAGACACCCCAAAGAACAGAGAAATTGATTGCGTTGCTGAATAACAGCACCAAGAGCACAGTGTACAGTAAGTGGTCTGTATGTCACCCACTTTAGAAGATTGCATTGGGGCTGACGTGGAGAAGATACGGTTTAATCACAGAAGTGCAGTGATTAATTTATTTAATATGGACAATAAGTTGCTGTGCTAGGAGATCTGACACCTTTGCAATATCATAGTATCATAGTATCGTGCGAGTTGGAAGGGACCTTAGAGATCATTGAGTCCAACTCCCGGGATTCGAGCCCCCCTGTGTAGCAAAGCGGCACTTCTGCCACTTGTGCCACAGGGGAGATATGATGGTCTCTAGGCAGTTAACAATATCAGGTGCTCTACAGTCAATAAAAAATAAGGCACTGATACACTGAAGACTGGTAGAAAGCCTTAGGGGAGGCTGATGATGTTTAATTAACTCCGGTTGAGGAAAAAAAAAAATAAATAAAAAAAAAGTAGCTCTCAATTTGGAGAATTCAGTATTGAGTTCTGTTGGGGAAAAAGGAAAACAGTCTGTTTTTCCGCTGCTTAATGGCTTGAAATTCATCTGTGTGTAAATATAACAGAGGCAGTACATTTTGAGCAATAATTGAGTTAATGTGTGTTTTGCGAAGGTGAAATTTATTTGTAGGGGCCAGTGCTGTAATGAGACCTTCATGGTTCCTTTTCTATTAGCAACAGCTGAAAATAGGAAGTGAAATGGGATTCATTGCTGCCTAGTTTGTCCTAATGTAAGATGAGGTGGATTTTAGTGGGCACACATCTGCTCTACTGTGAGCACTGAGCAATGAGGATGCTCGTAGAAGCGCATCAGTTGCCATGACGGCCCTTCTGGATGTGTCAGCACAGAGCCCCACTTGAGGACCATTGCGTAGCCATTGCTGCTGAGCATTGTGGTGTGAATTGCTGCATTAGGAAGAAAAACAGGAAGGGGAAATGGAGGGAAAAGGAGGGATAGCAAAGAGTCATAATGGCATGGAATAATAGCTAAAGCCTTCGTCACACTTGCGTGTATGTGAATATTTTATATAGTGTGTGTATATATATATTATACATGTACACATATTCCTAAATGCGTGTGCACACATAGGTAACAAAAAGGCAGGACAAGGAAGGAAAGTAACAGAAACTATTAGAAAGTACAATATTTCTACAGTAGGGATATTGAAGATCTGATAAGAATATCCGAGGTAAAATGTGGAATCCTAGATGGTGTCTTTTAGTATAAATGCATGTCCAACCTACAGAAAGAGATCCCTCTGTGTGAGATGGTTATTTCTAACCTGACATGAAGGAAACTTAACATAACTTGAGCTTCTGAATTACGTAATTTCTCTGAAAAATGGATGTTCAGTGGCTTGACAAAATAGTACATGTGAGGATAACTAGTGTTGGGATGCCAGAGGCATCTTAGAAATACCCATCATGCTAATTAATCTCCTCTCCTTTCATTTCTTCTAAGTAGCAGATTCTCTTATGTTTGCCATCTCTGAGTTATCCAGCAGGTGAATCGTGGGCTAACATCACTCACAGTTGGTCACTGGCTTTCACAGTGAAGTTTTGTGGCTTGTGCTAAATGACTTGAATTATGTCCTTTATTTACTGAAGGGCAAAGCCTCATCAATCTTATGTAGAAGAATCATGCCCCTAATTAAATTTAGGTTTCTTTTTTTTTTTTTTAATAGCATAAACCAGGAAGTCGGAATCAGAGTCATTTGTGCTCTACTGAACAGATCATAAGATTTAGATGAAATACATGCTCTCAGGGGTTCAGTTGGGTTTTTGGATGTTATAATTGGATACACAGAAACATACAGGCGTGTAATGCATATTTTAAAGTGTTTATCCAATTTACGTAGCTTACTGCTTTCCTTACTGCGTCTGTATTTCTTTGATCTTCTACAAAATTCCCTTTATGTTCTTCTGATTAAATAATAAATCTGGGGATTTTTGCCCTGGTATAAATAAATATTTTAGTATTGAGGATTTTGAAGAAGTTGAATTTGAAGTTGAATTGAATGCTTTTGAAATGATCTTTAAGAAACGATCTTCCCAGCTGTGCACAATAGAGATTAAAGAAAATTAAGTTTATTTCAGTGCATTGTTTTCTTTTGCCTGGATATTTGCAGTATGTTTTCATTTAAGGTGGAAAATAACACAGATATTATGGATAAAGTATAGTGTGTTGGACATAACTGATTTTAATGGGATTTGGCAACAGCTGAGATTTTAATTGCTTAACAACAGTGGGTAACAAAACTCTGTGCTTTTGGATCTCTCAAATTCGAGGTATGCAGAGAGAGAAAGAATGAAAAAAAGATAAGGGACCTGATTTTCATGAAGAGCTGAGCCATGACTTAAAATTGCTTCCTTCAAAGCATCTGTCATTCTGCATCCCATATCTCAGGAGCCAAGAATCTGGTCTTAATCATCCGGCTCAAATTTTATACAGTGGATAAAAGTACAGTTTGGTATCTGTGTATACAGTATACCTGTAAGCGTTCTTATTGACACGTAGACCCTGTGATGAGCATGTAATGAGGATTTGAATGAGAACATGTTATTTTAATACTAATGAAGAAAGTATTGCTGCAGTAAGAATTTAACATTTGTACTTTATTTGCTGAGCTTTATATTTTAGACTTAAGCAAATTGAAAAATTTAGGAAATAATTTGGAAAAACTCATGCTGAACAGCCGCTGTGGATAACCAAACCTTATAATGAGACTGGGTTTTTTGTTGCTTTGCTTTGCTTGCTTATGCCCCAGAGTTTAGCTGGGCACTGCGTAGCCAATAAATCTCTGAAACCTCAGCTTGCTTTTACAGCATCGCTGTAATTATTGAGTGTTATTTGAGCTTAATCTATTTATTTTCTACCTGATGACAATCTGTCCCCTGTGAGCCTTCAAGACCACGCAGGAATGGTAATGGTGAGACTAATGGTCATTCCCTTCTTTTCTTTTGAAGTGTCCCTGCTTAACCTGAGGCAACAGAGTTTGCTTGCCACTTGCTTACAGCAGGCTGCCCCGAGGCACTCAGCTGCCCTGCAGTGTCTGCATTTACCTCATCCTCTCTGGAGTTGTATATTCAGCTTGCAAGGCATTTAGTGTCATCAAGCATATGGATTTACTGAGGGTGGGCCCTGCAAGGATCTCCCTTGACAGTAACAGTGGCATGGTAATGTGTGATAGAGGCAAAGCCAACATGGGTGTAGTGCCCATTGGCATTGTAGGTTTCTCTTTTCTTAGCATTTGTGGCATACACAGTAGAGTTCACCAATCTGTTCCCTTAGTTTTTCACCAAGCAGCTCTTGCCAAAGAACTGTGGTTGCCTCATTGCTTGAGCCACTGTAATTATTTCCTCAGTACCTCTTAACTGTAAAAAGCAGCATCCTTGCAGGAATTGTGTTCTGCAATATGCTTACTTTTTCTCTGCAGTGTTCCCTAGCTCATGGTGTGTAAAATAATTGTATCCTGGTAGGGCTTGGCAAAACCACCTTTCATTCCACTGCTTACATTACACAGCGTCAAGTAGAACAGGGTCAGCCTCTCATCTCTGTGAGCTTTGGTTTGTGTGACTGTAGGAGAGAGACTAACTTGTAAAGACTCAATGTCGCATCTTGTGGAAAATAAGGCTTGCTTCTCAGTTTCAGCATTCTTGATTAGAGATAGAATTCCTAGTGGATATTTCTGGGTATGAAAGCTTCTGGATATGTTTTTATTGTTGTTAGAGGAAGAAGAACTTAGAGTATGACCAAAGTTAATTCTGTTTTACTCCTTACTTGCTTTTATTTTCATATCGCCATTACAACAGCATTGGTACCTTGTTACATCTCCTCAACTATATTATTTTAACTCCAGTCAGCTTAACATCCCTTGGTTTGCCGTCCATATGCTACAACAGAACTGGTGATATCAAGATTCACTGATAAAGGTTAGTCATCAAACATACATCCTTTTCCCTTGAGCATTATGCAGTTTATTCTGAGTGCCCTGACACTGCACAGTGTTCTGTTGTTAAGCATGCTAGTACATTCACAATTGAGCTTTGTTTCCTTTTGTTATATAACTATACCTACTCCTACATGCATAGGACATACCGTAAAGCTATTTCATTTCCTTTCTGCACTTAGTGACCCTGAATCATAAGGGCACTCCATATGAATTCCTAGAAAGCCTTTCCAGCAAGCGTCTGGCTTCCTTGATCTTGCTCAGCAGACAAACAAGACCGAAGTCCTTGAATAGTTTATTATTGAAAGCTTTCTGTGCCCTTTGTGGAGTTCTGAGGTTCAGGAGATGCCTTCTCCAACAACAATGTAATGGAAGACAAAAAGAAGTTGGGAAGCTCTGAAAACTGCAGAAATGTGGGAGGTGGGATTGCAGAAAGATTGGTGGAGAAATCCTTTACAGACGTTTAGGTGCTGGAGTTGATAATACGATAAACACTTCCTGTGCCAAAATACATACCCTAAGGTCTGAGCTAGTATTTTGGGAAGGCTGGGGGTGGATTCAGCTTTTTGAGTGGGCTGGGAAGCTTAGGTGTGTATTTGAAGCACTTTAAGTACTTGGCCTCAGATTGTTGGCGGCACTGCTCAGAGAATGAGCTGAACTAAAATCATGGGAGTCTGTTAAACCTGAGTGATACAAGAAAGGAGAAAATATATCAGACGTAGCAACCTTCTCCATCGCTGCTTGAGTGTTTTACTCTTATAATAAAAAAAAATTGCTAAGTCTTAGTTGGTTGCTGGTTTCAAATAGCACTTTTTATAAATCAGCAGCTCTTCTCAGGGCCGTTCTGATTTTATAAGTAAAGCCTTGCTTTGATATATAAACTTTCAGTCCTTCTCTGTGCTTTTGTTTTCTCTGCTTTTGCAGTTAGATGGAGGAATTCAGTACACTGGTCATACCGAAAGCTTTTCCTTTTTATGCTCAAGAGGAAAGTTCATGATTTGAAGTTTCAGCACATTCCAGTTATAGTCTCATAGCTCCAAAATATTACATATTGTTAGACTTTGGCTTTATTTTTGCAGTTGCTTTTCTCAGTAAAAATAATTGATTGCGAGTCAAGATTTTTAGGGGACTTTTTCATTTTGCTGCAAGTATTAAAGTACTTTCTTGTGTGTTTGATTTATGTGTATTGCAGTAGTAGCTGGATTCTGCACCCTTGTCCGACAGTGATGTTTTGAAGTATGTCTAAGAGTGAAGTGCAGAATTGAGTAAAATATTGCATAGCCCCATAGGCAAAGAAAACCATCATCTTGCTGTCTGCTATTTGCCTGTGTTTTTCTTACTCTTGGCAGAACATAAGTGGCTGCTGGTTTGCCCACAACTGATACTTGAATGCATCCTTCTTTAGCCCTAGCCAGAGGAATAGCTACTTGACTTTTGGTTCATCTGGCCTCAGTTTTGACACTCTGTCACCCTCTCTGAGTTTACTGGGATGAAAACCTTTTTTAGCATGATTGTGCTACAGCCAGAAAATACATAAGCGTGCTGTGAAAGTATGGCACTGTAAAAGTAAACAAACATGACGAAGAACTGCGATTTCTTTGATATATGGAGATGAAAGGGAAGAAAATTTAGTGTTTGTAGGGACATGACAAGGGAATAGTATTTATTCTGTGCAGATGCTGTAAAGGAGCACTGAGATAGCAGCCATGTATACATACAGCATGAAACAAACGGTAAGTGCTCACATGTTTTTAGGACAGTTTTGGAGGAGATCTCCACTTCCTTTTGCCTTACCCTGCAAAAAGGAAGCTGGTCACTCCTTAGGCTTTTCACATACTTGCAACTAAGTGCATAAAACTGAGCTGAATGATCCAGTTATTAAACGTAAATACCTATTTAGTCAACGCTGGAATTCTACCAATTAAATTAATAAGAACAATATTATTATTATGGTACCCATTGGTAGAGCTTTCTGCACTTGCAGTTTAATTCAAATGCACTTCCCTATTTGTTATAAATCAACAGATATTTCGGTTCTGGAGACATTCCCCTGTGACCATTTAAGTATGTGAGTTTTGCAGTCTGGTATTTATGGAGATGCCAGTGCTTTTGTATTCGGGTTATTTATTGAAATATTAGTGTTTCATTCTGTTATTTATTAATCTTTTTTTTTTTATTATTATTTATTTATTTATTTTGAGAATAAGTGTTTATTTTTTAGAAGGAATTTTTGCTTTTATCCCCTTTTTCCCTTTAGGTGTGTTTACCATTGTAAATAACTGTCAGCTGTGACTAGCAGCTAAGTGGGGTGACTGTATACCAGTGCGGCTCTAAGGAGTCGGGGTTTAGGAGAGGATTGTCCAGTCTAGCAGCTGAGCTTTGAAGGGAAACCTGTGCTATGTTTGCCAAGGAGCAAAGTGGTTTGGTGCAGCTTGGCTTAGGACCATCTTCTTGTAGGATTTCAGGCTGCAGATCCAAAATGTGGAGGATCAACTCCTTGTTCCATTGCTCCATCCGCCTCACCACACCAAAGGGCTGGTGGAATTCCTGGAGTAATCAGCATTAGCTGATGCAATCTAATTATGAGCTCCACTCCACTGAGTAGATCCAGCTCCAAACCAACAAATCCCACCCTGACACAGCTTGGAGAAAGATGTGAATATTTAATTGAGGGAATCAGAGCACCTTCCCTGAAACAAACCTACTGAACTAAGTGCTGTGCCTGGTTCAGCCAACTGATCTGCTCTTGGTGTGCTGAGTTCTCTGCTCCTTCTAACATAGCCAGAAGAGCTGT
Source organism: Excalfactoria chinensis (assembly GCF_039878825.1). NCBI lineage: Eukaryota > Metazoa > Chordata > Aves > Galliformes > Phasianidae > Excalfactoria > Excalfactoria chinensis. The sequence continues at coordinate 118,056,237 of NC_092826.1, read as the reverse complement.
GCAGAGCAAGGGTACCATGTCTTGGTCTGACTCTGCCTTGAGCTCCATAGAAGGGAGTTCTCTTCCATCTGCTGCTGCTTAACGAGGGAGAAAGATGCATGGGGATGGGAAGAAAGGTGTCGGAGATCTGAATGGCAGGATCCACAGAAGAACTGAATAATAGTATTGGTAATTCCTTTTTACTAAAGAAGTCACTTTCAGAGCAAAACCTGGCAAAGCACATCATTTTAAAAGCATTGAAAGGCCACCTGTCTTTTCCAAATATTCAACATCTAATCACCTTCAGAAAATATCTGTCCTTCTCCTTTGGGACAGACCACAGGGTACAGCCTTCTGCATTTTGGGGAAGACCCATTCTTTAAAGTGGGGGTGAGCTGTGGAGAGTACTAAGTAGGAATGTATCCCAGCCTGTACTTGCAAGAGTTATTGGACAATGTGTTTTTCTTTTCTTCTGTATGAGCATGCACCCATTCACACGCACACAGAATAAAGCTAAATGTGTGCAGCTTTAAGCTGCAAAATAAATATCATTAATTCCTGAATAAATTCCAGGCTATTAGCTTTCCTTATTATTTGTGGTAGCTCACTGATTTCTGTTCATTTCAATACTCAGTAACCCCTTAGATGTTAAAATATTTGTATGCCGTTACTTTTGCGGAGATGTTCCTGTAATAAAGAGCTTCTAGATGAAGTTAGGAGATATTAATTACGAGATATGATACTATGATGATACTATGATATCTGAAATGTTGTAGTGGGGCTAAATGGAGACTGGGTCCTTGGTAAATACTCCTGTTACTATAGCAATAGCATATGCTAACATGTTCTAAAGGACTGCCTTAGATACATGTTTGAATGGGGAGGTGCTGTCAATATTTTCCTGACCCTCTGCCTAGATTTGCCGATTTAGCCATTAGGAACAGGCTGTTGCTTCTAGAAGGTGTTAATATTGCTGTAAAACACGCTGGGGTAACATAGGTTAAATACAAAATGCATTCTCTGAGAACAGATTCTTTTGTCTGCCAAAGAACTGTCTTGAGTACAATAGAGGTATGTAGTAAATTTAAGCTTGTATGTCTTTGTCTTCAAAAAAAAAAACAACCCACCAAAACAAAACAAAAAACCCCACACTGACACTGCAACCATTTCTATACTTAAGAAAATCATTATTTATAGGCTTAAGTTTACTAAAGGATAAAACTATTTGAATTGCATGATTAAAGCAGTGTTTACTATGCATAAAGTGCATGGGCAGCATGAACGGAAGCTAGAGTAGGGAAGTGCACTTAGGGAGCTATGCACATACAACCCTACTGAAAGTACTCAGTTAAGTGATGCAGTCAGCAAGCAATTTGCTCTGAGACCAGTTCATGGGGACCTCTTGCTTTGAGGCCTTTCCCTTCTGCTTTCTTGTTGCCCTTTAGGGCTTTTGAGGCTGTTGCAGGAAATGGAAAAATACCTCTTGGAGTTTGGTGTGGGTTTGTCAGTGTTGCATTGCGTGGTTTCCAGTGCTTCTGACTCACTGGGGCTCTGGGATGGCAGCTGCAGTTGGTACAGGCAGGTGGGACTACCAGCCTCACCAGGTAGATGGTGGTCTTTATGTTGTGTTCTTGCAATACGCACACAGTCCTCTACTGTTGGGATCTGCCGTGCTGTACAGCCTGCTTACATAGCAAGCCCTGCTGCATGTTCTTAATTCTGCTGCGTATTCTTTGGGAAAGTTCAAGGAAAATTCCCCTTGGTTTCTCATGAATAGGAAAGTAAATAATAGTAACCCGGTGACAGCACTGATTTAGTGTAAATGTTTGTAGGTCTGTGTTGCCAGAGTCCCACCAGGAATAGGGAACGATGACTCACAGTGCACACTCAGAGTTTCTCAGAGGCACCGTCTGTGTTGCTCTCTCACTGTACACTAGCTGGGCTGTGAGTTGTGTTTTATAAGGTTAGGCTGGATGGTGCTATGGAAGGAGCCCAGGAAGAAGAAATGCTAGTCTTCCTGTTCTTAAAGGAAATTGTTGATGCAGGCATGAATTTGTATGACTGTCAAATGAGAGACTCATGAGTGCCACTGGCCTGCAAAAAAGGTATTACACAAGTATGATGGAAAAAGTGTACATTTTAATGATATTTTCATTTCATTCTTTTTGTTCTGTTTACAGTGAACAGTGCTTTGATCTTAAGAATGCTTGCCTGTATTTATTGTTCTGGTACAAACAAAAGGGATAAATAAGTTTCCTAGCCTCAGTTAAATACTTGGAGGAGAAGGAAGTTGGTCAATGTGACGAGAAATACAGTTTTTGTCCCCTTAAATTAGATGTACCTTTAACTGTTTTGTTGTTTTTTTATCTCCGGCTCAATTACAAGGACAAAGAAGTCAGGATTGGATAGGTGACAAAATGCATTACCTTGAGCTGTGAAATGGTAAATAGAGACAGTGACTGATGCAGAAATAACACATTTTAGAGGCTTTTAGAACTACACTCTGACTGCTGAATATGTAGGATAATGCTTAATAGATGTCGGGAATATAGGGAATAGATAGCTGTTGGGCTCTGCTTATTACAAGTAGTTTGTGCTGTCAGTTTGGTGCAATTCTGTAGACTTCTTGATATCTCTGGAAACTATTTGGGAAGGACATTCAAAAACAAAATTATGCTATAATTACCCTAGAATATGCAAGAAACACTGATACTAGTGTTAGAAGGATACTAGAAAGTTGGTGGAAAATGTACTTCAGGGAGAGCAAAATGACATTTATCAAGAGGAAATGAGATAGTAAATGTTTACATAAATATAAATTGCTGCGTAAAATGTGGAAAATAAAATGCAAGGAAGGAATTAGAGAAAGGTAGTAAACCTTTAATGAGGTTTAACCAGGTTGTTAGCATGTTTGATGGAGTAGTGCATTGTTGAGTCCCATTTTTGTGCTCTAAAAGGAAGGTGTCTCAAAATACTAAAACAAACATTAAACAAAGCATTAACTTTATAGACAAATCTGGGTGATACAGCATATGCACTTGAAATTATAAACTAGATTAAAAGTGTCTGGATGAGTGATATGGTAGTAGGGCTAATTTGGTTTAATGCTTCCATTCATGTTCTTGGCTGTGAGATGCACCCTCATTCTTCAGGTCCACAAACAGCACCGAGCTGGGTGGAGGGATCCTGAAAGGGTGGGAAAATGCTGCTGGGAGCCTCCTGAATGGGCAGTACTAAGCCCTGCATTTTGAATGAAACAAGCCCATGCAGCAGTTTGGGTTTGGGTCTGCCTGTCCAGTGATAAGTTCTGCAGAAGGAGGCCTACCCAAGTAGGTATCTCAGTATATAGCAACTCAGGACACATTTTTCTTCCATTGATTTTTTCCATTTGCTCTCTGGATCTCTGTTAACTTTAACATTCACGGTGCCAGGTGGTAAGCATCAGTACAGATATATTAATGCCCAGGATTTGACTTGGACGTCTTGAACCTGTCCCAAATACCAGTGAAGCGTCTCACTTCAGAACACCCTTCCTGTCTGCAGAGTAGTCTCTAACTGAGCTAGGAGGGTGGAAGAGAAAGTAAAATTAGGTGTTAGAAGTAAAGTGTTAAAATCCAGATATATTTCCACATGTTCCATGTGGCACTATTGGAACAGGAGGGCAAAGGGATCCATGCAGCATTGATTCTTGGAAAAGATCATTTCATCTCAGTAGAGATCTCTGATGTTGCCAAAGCTTTCCAGAATATCTGCTCTGTAGCTTCAGACTTGCTTCTCCCTCCCTGCTCCCCTTGCATCCGGAGGATTTCAAAGCCTATCACTTAAGTGTTCTACAGTCTGTCCTCCTATGAGAGCCAATTTGGTAGAAGAAAAATGGGGTTAAATGCAATCTCTTGACAATTTAGAGGTGAAATTTATAGAGTGAGAGAAAGGAATTTAAAATAATACCTGTATACTGTTTATTTCATTTAGCTACACTCTGGCATGTCATTCATTTCCATTTGGTGATAGACACTGATTGACAGCACTTGTGTCAGCAACAGAAAAGAAAACCTCACTTCAGCATCCCTAGCACAGTGTCTACAAAGTAGTAGCACACAATCCATCATTACCTGAAGCAACATCACCAGGGCATGGAATTGCTAACTGGTTAGGGAAGAGCCTGGTGCGAGAAGTAGGGTGTTGGTTTGGGGCAAGTGAACCACATCTAATCAGCTGCCAATGGGCTGCTTTCTGTACAGCAAATTTGCTGTCTGATACATGGTTTTTAGAGCAGGGTAAGTGTCAACATGTTGGTATTTTTCTGCTTCTGACAGCAGTGGAAATAGTTCAGCACACAGCTTCCACGGCTTGGTCTTCACATTTATTTTGTAGTACTTAATAAGAGATACAAAGATGCTAATGCAGCTCTTTTCCCATTGTCAGAAATGTCGACAAATATAAAAGAAAAAAAAAGAGAGAGAAAAATAATACCAATATTTCCTCAGTGCTGGATTTGTTTCCGTCTAGGAAGAAATGCTTTTGATAGTGATAATGTTGTTGAAGGATAACTTTATTTGTTAGAGGTGAACTGTACATCCTTTATTCAGCTGTGTCACTGGGGTAATATGGAGTCCATTCACTCTCCACGTGGTTGTTGCAAAGCCTGGCGTAAAATAAAAAGTGCTCAAGTAGGTTCTTATTCTTGTCTATTGCTTAACCTTAACTAAACATAAGCTATCCCAAGCTCCTAAATACCTTGTTATCCAATGAGACCTCTGATGGCATTAAAGTTGCATGCCAATTGGCCCACCTTTCATCAGTCTGCTCCTGTTATGACTCCCTTCATGGTGTTCACACCATTGGTAGCCATATGGTGAGTGCTTCTCCTTAGAGGTTTTCATAACTAGCCCTCTGTCAGTCAATATTAAGAATTGCTATTGCTTTTAGAACATTACTACATCATTTCTGGATGCTTGTAAAATTCTTGCCTGTTGGGTGCATTCCCTCATGTACTGTGCGTGTGGATGCTGCTTCCACTTTTTCCAGTGTGAACATCACTGACCTTGCTGTATTCATTCTCACTCTACAACCCGTTAATAAGAGAAAAGTCAGCCCAGCTCCTCTGCCCACCAGTATTCAGTCTGAATGTACAGTAGTCACAGAACCTTTACTGCAGTTTTTAATGGCAGAAGGCTGTCATCGTAGGCCTTTTGAGTTAAGTGGCAAAGGCAAGCCTTGGACAACAGTTTTAAGGAGTTTATTGGGACATTATCATCAGTTAATACACAGACTGCACCATCTTGCTCCTACTTCAGAAAAGAGAGAGGACAAGAAAAGTGAAAAGATATGTTTCGATAAGAATACCCAAAATTTTATAGAAATGAGTAGCTGAAAGGGAAAGAAGAACCTGAAGAGACACGAGTGAGATAGCGGGTAAAAGAATGCAGCTCCAGTTGGAATAATTTGACTATGAAATATTCGTCATACATCAAGTATGATTGCAAGATACAATGAATAGTTATCTGATAACCATTCCTGAGCCTCTTAATGCTTGAATGCTGAGGTGGTGTCCCCCTCACACCCAAATACCAGGTTTTTCTAGTTTAGAAGGATTTTTAAGATTATTTTTTCCTTTCTTTCTATCCCTGTTTTTTGTGCGCTCCTACTACCTAATCCTCCCTGCAGCTCTGTTGCTGCTGCTGGATCAATATCTGTTTGCAGATGAAAGGGCTGTGTTCTTCCATTGGTTCCTCAGCTGCAAGGAGAGCATTTGCACATGTAGTAACATGGTTTCTTGACAGCACCAGCCGCGTGTAGAATACTGATAGGCATATGAAGTGTTAAATACACCACGAGGCACAACTGTGATGGATGCCTAGAAAAAAAGCCACTTCTTAGGATAATGAATTAATTTGGCATTTACTTCAAAGGCACAGTGCTCTCACTTACTTGGCATTGCATTCACCTGGATATACACTTCTAGGGAGAAAAAACAAAATTGGGGTTTATACATATATCAGTGACCTTTTTTTAACCTATTTCTCAAGCATATCCTAGATTTCCTTCCAGCTTATTTTAAACCCTGCAGCATTATCTTACAGTGGTGAGTTGGAAGGTGTGTACTGGTGTTAATATGGAACTTGCAGCCCCACCTTCCCCAGCCCTTGAGCAGTACACACAGCAATACCTCAAGGGGAGGCACACAGGGCCTTATAAGATTTCAAATTCCCTTACTGAAATACAGAGTAATTGCAGCTGTGGAACTGTGTGAATATTGAACTGTGGGTCAGAGAAATAGCAAATGCACTTCTATGAATATTAGCTGTGAATCTGTGGCCTGCAAGGATAAAACAGTAGAGAGGACTATATGGTCACTAATGAAAGATGCTGTAAAAGTGTTCTATCAATATACAGGGAATTTCTTTGGAACAAATGACTTCATCGTTGCCACTGTGTGTTTTATGATATCAGCATTTGTACAGCAGATACCATTCACAAACCAGCAAAGCAAAATATCATTCTCGGAAATGCACTGGAAAAATACATGTGGTGGTTGAAGAGGGGAAGAAAACTACCGACCTTAAGCATATAATAGCAAAATCTAGGTTCAAACCAGGGTGCTAAGAAGTTTTCCTCCCCTGACCTTTTCTGAGATGAAATGTCAGAAAGAGTCTATTACCCAAAACATTGAGTGAAACACCCATAAATTCAGTGTTTGTTATGCAGATTAATTTGTACAGGCCTTTGGAAAATCTGAATGCACATCTGTGTATTTTGAAACTTATAATTCAAGACCGCGCTCTTTGACAGAATTAATCTTGGTGACAGATGCTTTGCGTATCTTTCTTCAGTTCTTATGTATTTAAAGGCAACGGGTGAAACACAGCCACTTGAAATAAAAAATGAAATCCAATCTCAGATTCATTCACACAGCAGGAGTTCTCATCTCCGCAGATCCTTATTGCCGCATTGCACGTAACTGTAATAGCTGCGTCTTCAGCTGTGACTTGACTGATGGGGATCAGTTCTGTCATTCGTGGGTCCTACTCTTCCATCGTTTTCCCTAGAGGGATTATTTTCTTTCCATTGCCTTATTTGTGTGCATATTTTACACACTCATGAATTGCGTTGCCTCCCTGAGTACGTAGAGGGAAACAGATACATGGGAGTGCACACGCATTCACCCTCTTTGCTCAATCCCTTCTCTTTATCTGTGTTTTGTTGAGGAAAATGTTGTTGCTTGGGTTGGAAAGGTGAAAGCTTGCCATGTAGATCCTGACCTGCCTCTTAGAAAAATTTGTCTCCCGTATGAATGACTTCCATCCTCCTGTAAGTAAATGAGAGGATCGGCATCGCTGACTGCAGCCTTTTCACCTCTTTCCTTGGGCAGCTGTTATGACCCTCTTTCGTGCATCAAGTTGTTTGAACATCCTGAAGGGAAAGACTGAGGCTTTCAAAAGTGTACCTCAGGTACCTTGAACTTCACCTCGTACCTCCTGAATTTCAGCACCACAGACTTTCAGTTTATTGAGGTTGAAGCTCACATTTACCTGACTGAATTCACGTGCAAGTGAGGTTTTTTAAGTATTGCTAGGAGTAAACCAGACCCTACTGTTCCCTTTGACCATATAACTTACATCAACGCAGGCACATCCAGCTACCTGCCAGTGTTTATAGAATCACAGAATTGCTTAGACCTTTAAGATCACCTAGTTCCAACCCCCTGCTATAGACAGGCACACCTCACTCTAGACCAGGTTGCTCAAAGCCCCATCCAACCAAGCCTTGAATGCTTTCAGGGAGAGGGCATCCACAGCCTCTGTGGGCAAAGAGAGCTGTGCAAAGAGTAGTCTCTTGACATCAATGACAAGCCCTTTTGACTATCCTTTTAGCTGTTGGACTCCTAATATAAACTAGAATACCCTTTGGGAGAGGTAACATATGAGGGGCTTCATATGTTAAAGCCATTACACGGATGAGCATTGTTTTCTTTTCTGTTGGTTTCTTGTGGAACTGAAGCTTTTTCTTTCATGCATTTTCACTACCTGCCTCCCCAGCCCTATCCTATTGACTTTTTGCATCCGTTGGCCAATTGTATTCCTGTTTAACAGTGAGGCAGATGCCTTAATGATATTAAGGTTCTACCCCTGTAATGAATGTTGGCAGCTGGGTAGAGGAGAAAGATGTAATTAATGCCTGTGCTGATGAAAAGGCTGCAGCGTGTGCTCAGCTTTTTTTAGGTATCGGGCTTTATTAGCTCTGCTGTAAACAAAACTGCCTGGTTTTATACTGTGCAAGCATCGTTGTAGTGTTTTAGTAGATGGTTTTGCTTCTGTGATTTATCCTGCTTTTTTTTTTAGAGCCCTAGGGAGGGTTCAAAACACCATTGAGCGTGCGGGGTTGCACTACCCAGTATCAAAGAGTTGTTTATTCTGGGAGATAAATAAAGCCATGGGAGGACAAAAATCTCTTCTCACTGCTCCTTCTGACTTCAGCTTCTCAGGTCTGATTGTCCCACATAACCTGCAGGATAATCCTGTCTTTTTACATGAGGAGGCCAGCTTGACCTACATAACTTAGTCTTTTCCACTCTTGTGTGATAATCTCTTATATTTTTTACTTTTAATTGTGCTCTAAAAACATGCAAAAATAAGAAGTTTGCCATCTAAACAAAAGTCATAAAGATTATTTGGTTGAAACTCTGAGGATTATTTATTTGATTTCCAGCAGGTGGCCTGGTCTTTGTGTTGGGAACAAACAACAGAAAAATACATGGGTTTTGAAGCTTTAAATTTATAAAAGGTTTGTCTTTGGAATATAGTTAAATATGATGTATGCTAGAGTTAAGAAGTTACATGCTTTAGAACACTACCTTAATTGCCTTTTAGACTTGAAGCTTGGAATAGACCTGTCAGACTTTCATAAAATAAGCTGTTTGTATTTGAGTTATGAACCTAAGGCAGAAGTGGCAAATGAGGATATGTATAGCCTAGTCACATGAGTCTTTTTAGCATTCCAGGCTTGGCTCTTAATGGCACTTACAGATGATCTTGGTTGAGTTTCTGAAGAAGTACTCAGTAAGAGTATTCTTTTTTCTTCCATTGCAAGCTATTTAAGCGTTAGTTTAAATGCAAGTCACCATGTCATGACTGTGTTCCTGAAACTTAATCTGTCTCTTGTGGTACTTTTAGGTTTGGGGATTTTCCTTTTAGGCTTTCACGTTACTCCAGTCTTATAAGTGTTTCTAGTCAGCATTTGGAAATAGTAAGTTGCTACCACTAACTCTGAGAAACAGAATGAAGGAATATATGTATATACACACTGTTGTTCTCAGCTTTTTTCACCATGATTTTATTAACACTGACTTTTTTTTCCCTTCTTAATGTAGAGACTAGCTATGGATGCCAATAACTGTCTACTTGCACAACTGTTTGTTCTGACTATTATTTATTATGCATACTTTAGAATAGATTGCCTAACTTGTAATAAATAAATAAAAGCACTGTAAGGTGGCCGATAACAAATTAATGAATACCCCACATAATGCCTGTCTTTTCCATAAATGAGTTCGTCTTTTGATATACAGACAACTCAAGGGACAGGCAGATGTTGTCATAAACTTTGCAGTTGGCACAGTATAGGTCTTAACGAAGGAAATATCTCTCTTAAAAGAAGTATGTGATTAACTTCCTTGACTGAACTATTACAAGTAATGAGGTAGATCAAAGCAACTTAGCACTTTTTGTAGTCAAAACTATTGATCAGTAGTATTTTTTATTGTTGCACATCAAGTCCTTTGACTGCCATAGGCTGATTTGTGATTCGCAAAGTGCTCCGAAAGCAGCCATGTATTTTCAGATGCCTCTAGGCCTTTGTACAGCTGGAGTGTGTGGAACAGCCTGGCTTTGCACAGGGTTCTGTTCCTTGGAGCTGAGTGGAGGGAGGTGGTTTGCTCTGAGTCTCAGCTCCGAGTCTGTGTGGGTCAGAGAATAGAGAAGCTTTTGCTTTGCAGTTCTGGATTTAAAATATGCATTCTTGACATTCATTTAACACCTGCAAAAGTTATAACATGAGGGCAAGGGAAGAGGAGAAAGGCAAAGACTTATACTTGTGTTCCTTTCTGTTGTTTCAGTGAAATGAAGCAGAAGTTGGATGAAGAGGGTAACAAGTGCAGCATCCTTTCCAAGCAGCAGAAGTTCAACGAGCACTGCTGTATTCGCTGCTGTTCACCTTTCACGTTTCTTATTAACAGCAAGAGACAGTGCCAAGACTGCAAATACAACATCTGCAAGAGCTGCAGCTCTTACCAGAAGAAGGAGAAGGCTTGGATTTGCAGTGTCTGCCAGCAAGCAAGGTAGGGACCTGTTGTTCAACAACCTGTTGAAAGCAGCTATGGACTGAGCCACACTTTTCCCTGTGTCTGTTGTAAGTGGTTAAATCTAGCGGGATGGGACGTGAAGTACCTGCTTATGGAGTGATTAATTTGTCCCTGAGATGTGATGTGCCTGTTTTTCTAGGGGTTAATTTGTTCTGAGAACATTTGACTACCTGTTGCATTTCCCAAGCTTGTTTCTCTGGACTGATGAATCAGCACATGTTAATTAGACACAGCTTGCACAGAGTTGTGATCTTAAATACCTAAGTGACTAATGTAACCTGAGAGTGGTTAATTGTTCTTCAACAAATAGGTAGGAGGGAAAAGAAAGGTATTGGTGACCAGATCATCCAGCTGTGAATGTGTTTTGGAGTGCTTTTCCTAACGCTGACTTGTTGGCGGAGATGCTTTGAGCTCACTTTGGTAAATAACAGTACAAAACAGCAGGGCAACTTGTTATAATGCTTAATGTTTGTTAAGGAAATGCTACTGGGTTTGTGTTTGCAAGTGCCTTTGGTGATTTGCTTATTTTCACCCTTTTGAGGCTAACATAGCCAACACATTTAAAGTCAGTACCACGAAACCAAAGCTAATCCAAGGAAACATGTAACAGCAACAAAAGGACTGCTCCCTGGAGCACGACTGTGATAGTCACAGGATCATAGAATCACAGAATATCCCTATCTGGAGGCAATCCAGAAAGATCATTGTGTTGTTGTTGATATTGCAGGCAAGTACCAAGAAGAGCTTCAGCTGCAGTGACATAACACTGGCTCCAAAATTCTACTGGGTCAGGGTGGATGAAATAGCTTGATTCCTCATAGTTTAATTTTGTACATTGGTGACTAAAATAACTGAGCAAATGTGACAGAGATGGCTGGAGGAGAGAGGATAAAGGCAAGAGTTGAGTCACTTTCCAGTGCTATACGGTATTCCTGTGTTTACCAAGGACTCCCAGTTGCCTCTCATCAACACCCACATGAATTTTAAGCTTTCACATCATATTGCTGGAAGAAGAGTGTGTCCCTTTGACACAGGGAGTTAAAATCATGGGGTCCCAAGGGGAGTGATTCTGTGTTTCCAAAGGTCAGCCTGTGAGCCCAAAGGGGTATGTATTCCCCAGGGCATCTGCTGCTGCCCTGCCTTTTGCCTAAGAAATCCTACTCCTCAGCCCCTGTTGAGGAGACAGAAGAAAGATGGGAGTCTCTTTCCCAGCAATACAGATTGCTGCAGAGCAAGTGCTCATTTCTACTTTGTTCATTCTGCTGTTTCTTACCACACCCCTTTCCTCTGCTTCTGCTGTGCTTACCGATACATTTTGGTTTGTGAATAATGATGAACTGCATTTAAAATTGTTTTTCATTACCTCAGCAAAAGAAAAAAAGTCTGAGAATAATTTTGTTTTGGAAGGAAGTTCTTCAACTGTATTAAAAGAATGCTATTTTTGACCTTCAAATTCTTCTTTGTCTCATATTCACTCACTTGTAAGATGGTTATAAACATTTTCCTTATTTATGAGACCTGAGCTCAGTTTGAGTTATTTTTCAGTGCAAAAATTAACATGTTGCTAATCATTTTATGCCCATTACACTGTACAACTTACAAAACATCCCTGCAGAGGAAGCTAGGTCCTTGTTTGGCTTTTGTTGTTTAGTTTTGTTTGAGGGAGGGGATTGTTTTGAACTATTCCTTAGTATTTCTTTCAGGGAAGAACCCCAGGGAATTAGCACAGTCTGCTGTCATTTACTGTACCCTTTTCAGTGAGTTCCGCCTGGAGGAGTATGGACGATGCTCTGCTGCTCCTCTTCAGGCTGTCTTTTTACATCTATTATTTTTTCCTCTAATAAAGCAGCACAAGTAGTAGAAGTGTTTCATTGCTTAGCTGCTGCTTCTCTGTTCATCCGACTACATCACAGAATAGATACTGGGCTAGAAACATCTCTGGGGTCTGTGTTTTCAGACTGTTCTTTTTTTCCCCCTACCTATTTATTTTTCTTGAATTATCCAGGGCTTAATTTTGTAATGCTCTGCTATGCAGAAAGCAAACTGAAAAACTATGAATGCTTACAGCTCTGACTTCATGCAGTGATGTACTCATGCTCTTCAGCTCTGCTCTACAGTAGTGCTGGAGCAAAATGTTATTGCATCTAGCATATCTTTCAAGTCTGTGGTCCAGTTCTGTGATGTCAGAATCAGTTTTCTTACTGTACAAGAGACTATAAGGCATTCTTAGCAGAAATGTTATTCTTTTAAAGCACTTTGCCTCTTACTGTGAGTCCTTTAAGTATTACATGATTCAGCTCAGCTTAGAATCTCAGTACTCAGAAATGTCTTTTAGCAAAGACATTGATGATGTGTTTGGGCAGCCATGTGTATCTCTTAAGTGTTTCTGACTAGATCCCAGGTGCAGCTACTTTGCTCTTTGAATTAACACGTAGCACCAAACAGAGGGAGGGGGATTTCCTCGTTTATTAGCAGTAGGGCATGGTTTTTGTTTTTCTGGTGTCCTCAGACTGAGGTCTTTCCTTGCCTCTGTTTTCCCAATAAAAAAAGTCGTATTGCAGAGCACCCCACTTGGGATACTCTACAGTTTAACACTTGCCCTACTACTGCTACGAATAGTCTAAGCCCATATTTTTTTCAGCTTTTCTAAAACAATCATATTGTCATATTGTACTACTAAGTGAGAGAATGCCCACAGCTCCCACAGAATAAAAGTACACAGATATCTATGAGCTGTTCACCTCAGCTTTTTCACTTCTCTCCAGCATTCTAGGTTCCCTTCTTCTGGTCTCACCATTTATATATTAGAAGATCCCCATCTTTATAGTCATTGTGAATGTGTACACCTAATACTTTCATACCTATTCATCCATCTGTTCTGTGATTCTCTTGCTTGTTCTCAAAACCCTTACTCAGATGATGAGAGTCCATCACCTGATGGCCTCTTTGAACTAGGCTTTGAGCAGAAGGGCACTGCCTGATTTGCAGAGCATTACTATTCTACTCCATGGAAGCTGCTTTGCTGTTTGTGATCCTTTACTAATGCCAATGAGTAACACACGGAGACCCATATACTCCTTTTGTCTTTAATGGTGCTGCATAAACTCAGACTTCATACATTAAAAGTAGTGGTGTAAGCAGCTCAAAATGGGTCCCAAAAATTGTCATTATGGTTTCTTGCAAGACAGATTTATTTCAGTGTATAAGAGAACTGGATTTTTTGTTTTTCACATTTCCAACACGGGCTCAACCTGCTGTGCTAATTTGGCTGCTTCTATTATTTATCTTTATAGAGTCTCAATCCAGAGTTATTTTCTGCATGTTCTTTACAACACTTTCTTTTGAGCTAGCTTGTAACCAGACTCAAGCAATTAGCGTCAGTAGCAAATCTAATTGTCTTACTGGAACTTGAAAATGAAGTAGATTAATTAGATATGCATTAGCTTTTTAAAATATACATTACAATGAGAATTAAGAACAATTAATGTCAAGTCTACCTGCAGCATCTAATGCATTTGTCTCTGACTATCAGTCAGATAGTGCATTGGAAACAATACTACATAATATAAAAACAGAGCAGTGCTTCTGATGACACAAAAATTTGGCAAAGCCTTGGGGTGGTACTTGAAAAAACATAGTGGTTCTAGTTAATAATTGAACTTTATATTTGTTGATACATGTAGCTGTAACAAAACAGTTGGTTTCATGGCTTAGTTGTGGAGAGCTAATTAAAGTATAAGGCTGCTTAGCTAAACTTGTTTTGTGCTCAAGCCAGGCTGAGCCATCTGCTGAATGGAAGCTGAAGCTCCTTTTAGATATTCTTCATCAGCTGCGGCTTAGTGTGAACCTGTGTGAGAGTTGGGTATCAGGGGCCTGCATGAGGTCCCTGTCTGACAGTGGAGATACAGAATTTGGAAGCTGTGACTTTGTCATGTAAATGCCAGGAAATGTGTATTTTTCATTCTGATACAGAAATGTATCTTTCATTCTGAGATAGAATTGCACAGGGACTGCTGCTTGGTGTGTGGAAAAGCAGGAAAAGTAATGTTTTGGTTCTGATTTTGGTGACTTTTGTTGGTTGGTTGTTTGTTTTTTGTTGTTTTGTTTGGTTGTTTTTATGTCCTCTAAATGATCCCAATCATAACCCACATAAGGGATTTACTAACTTTAAGTAAGCAGGAGTGAAAGTTGTTTTCCTTAGCTGCATGTATTTGTAGAAATGGATGCGATTCATTCTAAAAATGCCTGCTGCTCTACTGCAATTTTCTTCCTCTTTCTCCTGCCATTATTTCTGGTTTATAACCTATTTCTTTGGCTCCTTCTGCTTACCGTGAGTTGATACTCTCTCTGGAAGCTTGTGGAAGCATCACAGAGGATCACAGATGCCAACTACTTGTGCTTATGGCATCCCTGAAGAGCATGGGCAGTAGCTTATGTTTTGCACAAGAGCCAGGAGCAGTCTTTGGTTTATGCAGTTGTTCCATAGCTGGGGAGGAAAAGAAAAGGGGAGGGATGTGCAAACTGGTTGCTTTGCCAGGTTGATCTCTGCTGGGGCTTTTTTGTTTGTTTTTTGTTTTGTTTTGCTTTTTGTCTTAAATCTATTCCAATCTGCTTTATTTATTTCTAAAGTGCACACAGGGAACAATTTCAGTTCTGCTAGGCAGAGTAAAGCTGTACTTGCATAACACAACCAACCGCAGTGCTGCACTCAGGCTGAGGAAAAAAAAAGTAAAGCCAGAATCGGTCAGGAGACTAGATGAGAGGTTTATTAAAACAGCTGAATTGAAGCGTTAATTAATATGGTGATCTTCCCTAGCTTTGAGTAGCCTGGGGAGTGAGCGTGCAGCTGAGTGCCCGGAGGACTAAGCTGTGTTTAAGGAGATCTGTGTTCCTGTTTTAGCTGTTCTCGTGCCTCAAGCTTCCTCATGTGCAGAATAGATTTAATGATGCTGAGTTCTTGGAGGTCAGTGGTTGAAATGTTAAATCCTGTGGCTGTGAAGTGCTGAGTATTAACTCTCATTAGCAAAGTTTTCCTGCAGTCAGCTTAGGTAAAACCTTGGCTTTGTGCATCCCAGTAGCAGAGAAGAGGAAGAGCCTGGATTCTTGTAAGGGCTGGATCAGGATAGAATATTGCAGCTTTATTTTCAGTGCTAATATGTACAAGTTTGCCTGTGTTGGCCAGATGTTACTGAAGGTTTTCCATGGCCCAAACGAATATTATATAATGAGTGTGCAGAAATGTCGGTAGTGCTGAATTGAGACATGAGTAAAGAGGGATGGAACTGTTTTCTTTCTCCATAATAAGCAACGTGTGAGTTGCAGATTGGCCTTATTTAGCCTTTCAGTTTTACAACAGCCAAGGACTTTCAGTGAAGTTGACCAGTGGAAAGCTAATTAAAAATACCCAGAATTCTTTATTTTGAGTGTGGTTCTTCCTGTGTGTTGTGTTGGACAATCCCTCTGCTACAGCAGGTTTATGAGGCAGCAGTTGGGACTGATAAGTATAACACACTCACCACAGCCAGGCAGTTTGGGAATCTGAGAAACCTCTTTGAATCAGCCATTCCTTGTCCTCTTTGGGACCACAGGACATTTACTTGCCCAGAAGAGGTGGGTTTCTCATTCATGTATTTTTTTCCCCTCTAGGTTGGGTTTCTACAATGCCTCTTAGCCTGAGATTGTTTGGGAAATGTTTTTCAAAGCACGTTAACATGAAAAGGCTTCTAAACTTTCTTTTCTTTTTTAAATACCACTGGGTCAGTTTCAGTAGAAGCTGCCTTGGGAATAAAGGCAATGAAGCTCAAGTAATGAATTTACCGATGTTTACTTTGAGTTGAAAGAATAAAAAGAAGCCAAACAAGAAAGAAGGAAACAAAAAATGTCATTTGTTTAAATTGTGTTTTTCCAACTTCTAGATCAGAGGTTCCATTTCTGGCTCAAGACAGAGCGTCTTCTTTTTTCATTGAATTAGAGCTTCTTTTTCTGGTCTCTGTCAAATGACAACTAAGTTGAATTATTATTTAAGGTGGAATAAAATCTCACTCAGTTGTTACGTCTTATTATTCCCTATTACCTCTTTCCATCATAAAACACAAGTGATAAAGAAAAATCATGCTATAGCTGGCATTTTTAAGGAACCTTTGAATGGAACAGAGTGGACTTTCAAGTAGACATCTTTAAATGACTGATATAAAAGCTTGCTGCCTTATTTGACATATATTCAGTTCCATGAGCGTGCAATTGCTGCGTCTTCATGTCTCTTCCTGATGCATTTGTGCAACTGTAAAGCTTTGAGAAAGCACAGAAGTCAGTGACCTGCTCTGGCTGCCACTGCCTTTGCCACTGCAAAGAGTGAAGTCAGGACTGGCACATGCTCTGCTGGTTCTGTGTGTGGGCATTTTGCTCTTTCTTGGAAAGTCTGACCACAGAGATGCTGGGTTTGTAATGTTTTATGGGCCTGGTGTGAGCTGAAAAAACAGGGTATCAAGTAGGGAGTTCTCTACAGTGAAGGAAGAGTCTTTTCCCACCTTAGGAGTGCAGCGTAGCTGTGATTTATACTGGTATCATAAGCCCCTCTGTTATTATGAGGTATATATGAAGGTTGTTTCTACAGTCCACAAGTAATTCAGATTCTTTTGTGACCGATTACATTTTTATTCCCCTTTCTGTGGATCCAAGAGCCTCTGTAGGTCCTCACTACTTTTTTCTTCCAAAAGATTTATCCTGTTGGCTGTGAACAGCTGCCCAGTTATGTGTGAGTACCCTCAGAAAGCATTTTTAAGTGCTGTGGTTTGCACTGGTTTTCTTTTCTTGGTGATAAAATTGGAAATCCTCCAGACTTACAACCACTAGCCCTGAATGGCAGTAATAAACGTGTCTTTCCTCTAGCTAATGTGCTTTGCAATCAGGAGTGGTATCCTCTTCAAAGGTTCTTCTGTCACCAAAGAAGTTAAAACTAAATTTGTTACTTTGAAAAAGCTTAGTCACACAAAAAGCAAATCCCTGCATGCTTTTTTTCTTTCTTCAGATACATCTCTCACTTGAAATGGATATTGAAGCGCTCACTGCTTAGTGTCTTCAGTAGGAATCTGTGAGACCAGGCATTTAAAAAATGCAGTAAATCATCCAGCTTCTGGGACCTGGGGGGAAAAGAAAGGTGGAAAAAGCAATTGCCTGATCTTTCTGCTAAAGACAAGAAATGCTTTCTGAATTTGTAAGCAATATCACTTTTCTGTAATCCTTTGTAGCAACATGCTGTAAAATCTTTTTCCAGACACTGAGTTGGCATCTGGCTGTGGAGCTAATTGTGCTTCCTGCATCTTCCACCACAGCTACTTTCAAAATAGGATGCTATACTTGTGGATGATGAAATAAGTGCTAATGCCTGTAAAGCTGCCTCTTCGGGGAGTATGTTTCCTACCATTTTCTACCCCACATCACATCTGCACCTCCTTCTCTAGCTCTCCAGGCAAATGTCTTCTTCATTCATTCATTCATTCAGTCTTTGAGAGCTAATAGACAACCCTTGGGTTTATCTTATATCCACAAATAAAATTATCTTAATGTAGGGAAAACCATCTGTGACCTAAAGCTGTTCTTGAGGTTGCATCCTCATTCATTTCAAGTTGTTGTTCCTTTTATTTTTGCAAAAACAGCATCAGAGATGAAGACTGAATTTTAACAGAGTGCCTAAATAAAAGCCTTCTCAAACTAAAACACTTTGGAATCAGCTGATTGATCATAGCAAAAACAAACCTTTCTGCTCATTTTCAGATCAATATTTGATTTCCCATACGTTTAGGAATTTCTTTGATAAAATGGGAAGTAGGGAATGTGTGGAGCTGTTTTGTTAGTCCCCTTGCTTAGGGGCTGTTCTGTGATCTTGTTTCATTTAAGGGAAGTAATCTTTGGAAGGTACAGGGATGGCCTTTGCTGCTTTAGCTGTGGTACTGATTGCCCTTCTCATTTTGATTTTAGACTTAATAGGCAGTGAAGCTTGTTGCAGTTGGGTGAGTGATGTCACTTGGCAACATGTGCAAGTGGATGCACTCATGGATGTCCTCAGTGACTCCTTTAGGTCTCACCTCTGCCCACCGATATACAGGCTGAGGGGTGCTTCTCCACACCTCAGCGTAAGGGAGATTTCCTTCTCTTTTCATGAGACTCACAGGAGATAATTAGTGGTAAATGGAAGAGCCTGTGTATTTGATTAAGAAATAGTCTTGTTCCATCACCTGTCTGAGGTTGTGCGGGAGGTTAACAGAATAAAGAAGGCAGCATGGTTCACACAGTCTTCAACTGGCTGATGGCAAATTGATTTTGTATGTTTTTCAGGTCAGTCAGTGTGACAACAGACCGGGTAGAGGTTGGAACATAGAAGCTTGAATGAATGCTTGCGTGGTAGAAGAGGTCATGGGAAAGCATGCATCACTAGTCACAGTTGTAACTGTCTCACTGATGTGTTTGCAATGCTTCATAACATAGGGGACTTCTTAGGTTCTCTGTAGCTGTAATTGCCATGAGAGCTTTCAGTCTCTGGCAAGACAAGAAGTGAATTAGCATCAGAGTCAAGGAAGGGATATATGACTTGTTTCCCCTGTCCTGTAAATTCACGGTTATCCATGCATCTCTCTGCGAAGGCAGTGCATATATCTGATCAAAAATGTTTTTGGAAATTATCCTGAGGGGAAAAACTGTGGAGTGCTGTACCATGAAGAAGTGCCCGCTGTGAATCACGTTCTGAGTATCTCTAGTGCCTGTACTTCGGCAATCCTGAGCTATTCAGTTTTGTGGAGGGAAGTAATTGTGTTGCAACAAAACCCCACCAGCATTGCAGTCAGTCCTTTAAGTCTTAGGTTCTGTCATCTGTGCCAAATGCTTGTTGGTGTTTTGCTTCTAGAATCAGAGAGCTATTGGAAGTAAGGAAATTTGAAGTCAGTATTTTAGAATTTGGCCCTCTGAATCAGATTCTTGGAGTACAGAAAGTAGACCACTCACATGGAAAAGACACACAGCAGTTGTTTCTGTGAACTCCAAGACATAGTGTGGCAATAGATTTTCTTGTTTCTTGTCAGGGAAATTATGATTAGAGACGGAATATTCTTGGGAAACCCCAATTTTCCAAACAGTCTTACACAGAATTTGAGTAGCAAGGGTTGGTTTTCAAACCTGTGCAGATGTTTTTTGAGTGCTGTATTTTCCACTTTTGGTGTTTTCTACTTACTAGCAAAGAATGTGGTAAGAATAAGAGAAGTGGAAACAAAACAGAGTGAAAGGAGATTGACAGGATAAGTAGAAGGAGGAGGTTGAGGGGAATAGTGCAATTATAGTTTGAAAAATTAGTCACGTAACGTGTCACTGTAAATTCCCAACTTGAAATTAAAAGCACAAATCTCCATAAAAGATTAGTAACACTGGAGAGTGATGTTTGGGGATCCTGAACAAATCTTCCAGCATATAGTTTGCAAATTGGTTGACAGATACCTGCCCCTCCTGCTCCGTACTCTACCGTATTCCCATGCTTACTGTAATTAGTGCCAGTAAAACTGGTACTGCAGTTTGTAAGCTGGCTATGACTTTGCAGTATGCCTGGTTTATGGATAGCTAGCAGCTATCCCATCATAATTTCCAGTGTTCTTCTGTGTCCTCTGCCTCTTGTCCATCTCTGGGCATCTAGGAGAACATGCTGGCCTGCCTTCTCCCTGTGCTCCCCTGTGCTCGTAACATTTGAGCTTGGGGTTCAGCCAGGTTTCCACCAATATTCCAGTCCTCTTGTGTAGTCTGTACTTAACCAGTATGGATACAGGCAGGCAGTGAGATGTGAGTGGGGCCCTATTCTTGGTCTATCGTAATCTGTCTGTATTATTCCAAGACACAAAGATGGCCGTGCACGTTCTGTAGTTTCTAGGTGACTAGATACCTGGAAGATGGATACTTGAAAATTTTTCATGGTTCTTCTTTGCAAATAAGAGTCTGAGACAAAACACAGAGGTATACCAGGAGCTACAGACTTTGCCACCCTCACTGTAGGGGCTTTTCTGATGCTCACTTTTAGCAGTTGCTCACTCTTGGTAGTAGAATTGATGGGTGCCGAATGTACTCAGGTGCTCAGCCTAAGCTCCAGCAGTAGCTCCTAGAGTAATTTGGCTGTGAAAAAAGTTAAGGAAATTCAGGATAAAAGTTAAGGAATTTCAGGATAGAAGTTCTCTGTGATCTAAGATAGCCATGACTTCAGCCCTGCAGGCTCTTCGGTGTGCTTTATTCAAACCCTCTGACTTTCTTTGTCAGTTCATGTCACACAAAGATTCTGCCAAATACCCTGCTCCACACTTAAAGGCACACAAATACACTGCACATCCTTGTACCCTCTCTGTATCACAAAGAAAGCTGCTGTCCCAGCACTACTGAGGCTGGAAAGTGTTAGCTCACAGAATTACTTTTTTAAATAGAAAGTGAATTTATGCAATCTGATCGACAGAGCTTCTGAATTGTGCTGAATCTCGTGAGCTGTCTAATATTTGAACACGCTTTTCATTTAGGTTATAAAGGCATCATTCTGGCTTTCAAAATTATTTGGACACTTCCATTTTGCTGGATGATTGCTGACTCTGATTCTGTGCAATTCAAATGTCTTTGGATAGTTTATGAAGGGCAGAAGAGCTTCAAATACAAAATGCAGCTTTAATGTATATGTAAGTGTAGAAAATGATCAGTTTTGCTAAGGGGGAAAAGTGTTTCTTTCATATCTTCCCATGTCTCATATGTTAGGCATATAGAAGAGCTTGTAGGTAGTTATTTTATGGTCTGTGGAAGATTTTTGGTTTATGTTTTATTCCTCGAGAGGTAACGGAATTCATCAGATGAGGCAGCAGGCAGCAGACCTGAGTCCTGCTTCCTGCTCATACCTTGTTCACTGCCTGGTGTAGTGAAGGCTAACCCTACCATTACTTCTTTGCTCTAATATGAGAAAGATAATAATCCCTACCATGATAAAATGGGTTTATATAACCTCTGTATAACTATCGTTTCACTTGAGATCATGGCAACCTGCATTGTCCACTTAACAACAGGATGTGAGATGCACCATATGGGAAATGCGGGCTGTGATAATTTTATGATGTGTAAATAAGGAACCACAGATGTGCCGTCCGGCCAACCAGGTGAGACACTGTAAAACTTTTCTCCTCCTGGATCTTCTGTAAGGATCAGCCCAGAATCTCATCCATCAGAAGCAGGCTATCACCCGTCTACTTCTCCCTGCTAACTTCGCTGTGTTTCCATACATGCTCTGCAGCCTGTCTGTTCTTTTCTACCATATGAGTTTGAAGAAGGTCTGACTGTGGCAGGAGTTATTCTTTTGCTAGAGGACTGGATAACTACAGGGGCTTATCTGGAGTCAGAAAGGCATTAAGATAGTTCAGAATTTGCTTCCCTCTGTGCTATAACATGGGAAAGCAGATCTGGGGTTTCTGCCATCAAAGCCAATCAAGTCATATTTAATTGTTAATCATTACTGCTATTACTGCAATAGTCTCTTTTTTCCTGTGGTCAGGGCAATGCTGTTGAACCTCAGAGGGCTATGCATGAAAAGCATCCTTTCCTGTCTAAGTAGTTGTCAAGTGAAATCTGAGGGGAGCTTACTGGCAAATTCCTTCAGTTGATAACAGAGCAGATGGGAAATGGGATCTTGATCAGAAAATAAAAATAAAAATAAAGCCTTGTGTTTAGTGAAGGGAAACACTTCCTCCATAGTATCTGTCTGTAGATACCAGATTTCGTGTTTTAAGTATTTTATTTTTTTTTAATAGTGAGTCAGAATCTAAACATAGTGCTTCTCCTGGTTACCACATGCGCTGGGATTGTCATGCATCCTAATTAACAGTCTGTTTAAGATTGGCATCTGATGCTCGCCGTTTAGGTTGAAATTCGGTGGCTGATATATAAGCTGTGTTTCCTTCTAATGTGACTTTTCACAGTTAACCTGGTGCACTGCAGCGGGATCTCTTAAATCGCACTAAGTCTTGTTCGTGGAATCAGCTGTGAGCATCTTAATACCAACAGCACCTCCTGCCCCTTCTCTGGGCACCGTCTGGAGAAATTTGCAAAGATGGTGCGTCTGGAGGCAAAACTAAGGACAGAATAAGTGAGAATTAGGATTCTGGAAGTCATTTCCATTTAGCAGGGACTGTAGAAATGCTTACGTTACTAATTTCACTGCTTTAACCTGTGGAAGATAAAATCTGCACGTAACACGATGAATAATGTCCTTCATTTGTAAGATCTGGATCATTCCATGATTCTATGATAGTATGATTCTGCAACGCTGCTCAAGCAATTGCTAGTTAAGCAATACAGACAGCACCTTCCAAATTCAGTTACTTTTATTTTTGTCAGGAAAGAACAATATCTGATGGGATAGAATTAGCTTCTTATGAGAATGCTCTTATCTGGGACTTTGTGTCAGTGACGATTTCCTCCAGAGTAAGAAGTTTCTATTATGCCAAGTTGGAAAGCCTGACTTTCCTGCTATGGTTTTGTGCAGGATTCCTTGAGCAAAAATGTCTTTCCCCTGCAGTAGCAAAGACTGCAGCAAAAAAAAAACAACAAAGGAGGGCTAGGATGGGGATCCAAGTGCTAAATGGCATTGTTGCTTCCCCATGATTTCTCCTAATCCCACAAGCAGCATACCAATTGCTTAGATTTTTTTCTCCTATTCAGTATTTATATGACAAGCATAAAATCCTCCCATTTCCTCATTTAAAATGAATACCTTTTGCTAGCTCATCATCTTCCTAGAAGGAGTCGAATGCTCTGTGGTACCAAAGCCCATACAGCAAATCTTCAGAGCCTCAGCATGCAAGATGCTGGTAAACCAGCCTTTGCGGTGAAGACAGATTTCCTCTCAGGCATGAATCTTGCAGGTCCTTTCTGCTTTTAATTCCTGCCAAATAATTGTCTGCAGATGTTTCTACAGATTCATCTCCGGCCTGAACACTGCCCTCAGAATAACCGTAGCAGTTACTGCCTCTGAGAGCATGCAGAAAGCAAAATGTTCTTGCCATTATCAAGTAAAATGATTTTGCAGTTATCCCTACAGTTGGTATCTGTTGTGAACACTGCTTTTATGCCTGATAATTTAAAATACCTGCAGTATCATGGGATGCTGCCGTGGATCTAAACTGAATTAATTCAGGCCGACACCAAGGTTTGAATGAGCTTTGTTTTTCCTATGGCCAGGGAGCTGTACCATGCCACCGTTGTGTTTGTTTGTTTTAATAAATTGCTACGTTGGTTAGTGCTGTTTTGCAAAGGAATCATGTTTTTTTTTGTCAAAGTGACAAAAAACTCTTCCCACGAGGGAGTGCTGCCTGGCTTTCTGCTGTGCTGTTACATCTTTGTCACAATTTGCGGTTATTCTTCACTAGTTCTTCCCGTTGTCAAGCTTACACTGAAAGTTGGATTACAGAATGCTTCCAAACCCTTCAGCTGTTGTAGACAAAGCCTCTGCCACATTCCTTGCATGTTTTATGCTTTCTTTGCTACCATTAGTTCTGTTGCGTGCAATAGCTCTGTGTCTAAATGGCTTTCCTGTGTATTTACAGCCTGTTTGGCCCTGTTACAGAGGGGCACAAGAGATACTGATTTGGAATGTCAAGCCATGGAAAAACACTACGAAACCCGGTCTGCCTTTTGGTGTCAGCAGTGCAGACATGTAATGGGATCACGTGGTCCTGTTTTAGTTTATGTAAATAAATGTTCACTAAGATCATATGCAAAATGTTGCTTGATGTTATTATGCCGATTCTGTTTGTGCTTCCATAATTGAAGTTAAAATGCATTTAATATTGGAAGCAGGGCTTCGTGAGAGGCATACTTCACAAGAGGGATAGTTCATATTACCCCTAGGATTAACAAATATGTCTAGGAGGTTGAAGTAAATATTCTGAAAACGTTATATGTATCTTGATTAATTTGAATTTAATCAAATTCATAAATCCTTTCTGTCTATAATATAATGACAGAGCGGGGTAAGTTGCTCAGGGTTGCCATTTTGCTAAATCACTGAAACCTTTTGCATTTGGTATATTTGGAAAATTTACTCTTTGGTCATCATTTTTCCACCATTCTCTATAAATGAAAGCTGCTTTCTCCATGGGGAATTAAAACGTAACCTTTCTCTGTCGCAGATACTTCCAGTCCCATCCCTCTCCCACGATGACATCCAGTACTTTTCTGTTCAACAGCACAGACAGACATCTTTTAAAATATACTTTACTGATCTCTTACAGGAGTTAAATCTAAGCCCTGTCTTGAAGAGACCTTGCATTTGAACTGTCTCTGATATGGGCAGTATAGACACATTCATGTTGTACTTCCAATTGAATCATGACTTGTGTTGTGTCACAGCGCATTCCGAGTGGAAATGAAAAACGATCTTGAAAAACACTTCAAGTCTAACCTGGAAGTTGAAAGGCTTCAATATTCACCATAGGGGTGCACTTACAGCATGTCATGGTTATAGCTTTTACTAGCTCGAGTAATTCTGCTTTGCAGTTTTATACCTTGATTTTAACTGTATCCATTTGAAATGGAAGTTGACCTTTCAGTTTGTTGGGTTTGGGACAGTTGGCACAAATTCATGATTTTTTAACATGAGGTGACTGCTACGGACTCTCAACTGCAGTGCTAGGCTAAGATATGATTAAAAAAATTAAAACCAGTTATTTACATTGTACTGGGGAGGAAAATCTTACACTTTGGGGGAGGTACAGGTAGGATATTAGGAAAAAATTCTGCTCAAGAGGTGCAATGAGGTAGTGGCGCAGGCTGCCCAGGGAGGTGGCGCAGTCACCATCCCTGGAGGTGTTCAAGAGCCGTGTGGATGTGGCATTGAGGGTCGTAGTCAGTAGGCATAGAGATGGTAGGTTGGTGGTTGGACTATCAACTAATACAAAGATCTTTTTCAGTCTTAATGATTCTGTGATTTCTGGAGAGTATTTTGTCCTTGCTTTGGATTCCTGCTATTTAAAACCTGACATTTTCATGGTAACATGTGACTTTCTTTCCCTTTCTCTAGCTTTACCTTGAAATAAGAAAAAGATATACAGCTCAGATAGACTGTAGCGGTCTTGGATATTTGTACTGATATTACATCTTATCAGCTAATATGATATTTTTCTTCCTTTGCATTAATGGTGATCTGGTTCTTTTTTACTCTTCAAATATAGAAATACTTAACACGTTGTGTTGAAGACTACCAAAACAAAATCATTGGGATTGTTTAAGGAGAATCTGATGGTTTAAGTGGCACACACCGATATTTCAAGGATGTTTAAGTTGTAGTGGTAAGCTCATAAAAGTTTTGCAGAGCAACAATGAAAGAGACTGTGCAGTGAAGGCTCATGCATGTTTATGATGCATTTCTTACATACGTGATTTTGCTAGGTGCATCTTCAGCCAGTCAGCATCTTTCAGCAAACGCTGCCCACCATTGGCACTAAAGGAGCAGAAGGCTGTTATCCCTTGGGAGGCAGCATGAGAGGTGAGCGGGATGCTTGTCAGTTTCACAGAGATCTGTCACTGGCGGATGACTAAGGGTCTGCTCCTGCCTTTGCTTTACCGAGCATTTGATGAGCAGATTTTGTAGTCTAGAATGTGCTTACAGCATACCTGATTTCTCACTTATGTGACATACTTGTAGGTGTAGGTGTGGGGGACCTAAGGGACAACTAAGTTGTTGAATCATAAAATCACCAAGGCTGGAAAAGATCTCGAAGATCATCTGATCCAACCATCCACCTACCTTCAATATTTCCCCACTAAACCATGTCCCTTAGGACCAAATCTAAACATCTGTTGGACACCTCTAGGGGTGGTGACTCCACCACCTCCATGGGCAGCCTGTGTATAAATACTGTGTATATGTACACACACACATATATGATTTTGATGCAATAACTGTTTTCAGAGAATTACACAACATAATTTTGCCCAACTTGCTGTTTTTAAACTCTGGTTTGACAGCTTTGTATTGTGCAATGCTGTTGTGCTGTGAGGAGTACAACAGGAAGCTGGTGTTGCCATAGTTCCACAGGTTTTAGGAGCTGACAGTTCCCATACCAACGCTGGCATCATCATAAAGAAATCAATATTGTGGCGTCTGTCAAGTGCATTCTTTTTTAATATAGTAAAGTTCTTGGGGGAGGGAAAACAAAAACCTTTCAGGTGGGGGATATGAGTGCTTTACTTCAAGTATAAGAGTATACAGTTTTGACCATCCTTGTAATCATATACTGTAATATTGATCAAAAGAGTTCACCTACAGAAAGAACAGTGTCTGTGTTCAGGGATGAATCTTGGGATTTGGCTTCTAGAGGTCAGTCTTAAAGGAACAGTGCCTAAACAAGAAATGATAATTCAGAATTCTCTGCAACATTACTAGAAAGTCCCACATCCCAACTCCCCTTTGTCAAAATGCTCTTTTAAAACCACGTTTCAGAAACACAGTAATTTTTTGAGCACTGTTTTTAAGTTAATAGGACTAATTTCTCTTGGGGGACCTTGCATAGTCCCTTGCATACATTCATGAATTCTAATGCCTTTAATTTTTAAAGGTAAAGTGTATTTACGGAGCTTGTATTAAAAAATCAAGTATGAAGTGGAGGGCTACGTAGATAGGAAAATTATTTTTTCCACTAAAACAAGTGTTTAATCCTCTTGATGATTTAAATGAGAGGAGGTTTCTCATGAAAGAAGTTTCAATCAGTGATAGTTATCCTATCATTGTTTTCTGATAGCATACATGAACTAATTGGTATTACTTGTATATATGGAAAGACGTGGTCCTTCCACAAAATAAAGAACAGCCTATGCACACAATTCTGAAAAGCCTTTATCAGCAGCTTATTTTGTTTAAGAAGTGATGATCTATTCTGTATGTAATTATTTTGTATAATTGAACTTCTGACATTCTTTTGTGTTTCCTTGTATTACTGAATAGGACTTCATTCCCTGAGAGGTTTGGAAATGTGGATATATGGAATTGTGATTTTCTTTTCTCTCATCTGCCTTCAAATATGTTTTACATTTAAGTATACCAGGAGCAGATAGAGAGAATTCCATATTGGAGGCACCCAGAGCTGCTCATTTCTAAATTAAGTCAGTCTAGGAATAATGACATTTTAACACAGGTACAGAATGCCCACTCCTCTCCTCTAATCCACTAAGCCAGTCAGTTCATTTTAGAAGACCTTTGGATTTACAAATCAGAAATTAGGCTTGACTATGCTGACTACTCCTGGTCACATTCTTGTCATCTATGTATTTAGAAATGCTTTTCAGAGGGATGTCCTCTGGGGATTGAGGAAAGGTTGACCATATTGTAATTCCTGGAGTCTACTTTTCTGCCATTATTGAAGACTGGAGCAATATTTGATCTCTTCCAGTCTGGAGGACTAAGGTTTTGCATACAGTTCCAAGGAGATGCGTGTTTAAAAAAAGATACTTGAAGGTTTTCTATGTGATTTTGTTATGAAAAGAATGAAGTAAAATGTTGATGTAGTCGCAATTAATTGTGCTTGTCTTGAACACGGGTAGTTTAATTTTTCATCCTGTTCCATGAGGACTGCACATGTGGCTGTTTCTCTTACAGAACCACAGTGTCATATCTTAGGGGGTTTTGAAAACCTGATTTTGGTATACACTGCAAGAAGTCCTGTTTTGTGTCTGTGATGCCCGAAGTAATGCTGGTGCAACCCTTAGAAACAGCAGTGCTGGACTTGTGGAAATCTTCACCGTGTCTTATGTTCCAAAAGGAACATTTAACCTTGCCACTTGGAGTGGTGTACAGAGGAAATGAGGATCTTGATCAGTCGCTTAAAATAGTCCAGGTTTGGCGGCACCAAGTTCTGCACAAGAGCATTTATCCTGCCAGGCTGAGAATTCTTACAAACACGCCTACCATCCTGAATCTCTCCTGTGTAAGGGCAGATGCTTTCTGGATTCCTTATAGCACCTGCCCTTAGCTTCATTCACTGGTTAGACTTATTGTCTTGAGTTTGCTCTGGAAAATTCATTGATGCTGAAAGCCTTCAAAACTGCGGTCACCCTTGTCCTTAGTGGGTGCGATTGGTAATCAGGACGTGCTTTCCAGACCTTGCGCCCAGTGGCCTTGCTTTCTTCTCTGAGCAAAAGTTCTTGGTGTTTTTGTTTTTTAAATGTGCCTATGTGGCTTTGATTGCAGCAGCTTAGTACAGAGACGTCACCACCATGTTTTATTTTTAAAAATGACAACAGCAAAACAGAAATACCCTTGTAATGTCAAATCCACCCCGGGAGTTTCAGTCAGTAGAAAGGACAGTGGGCTGACAGTCAAAGGTCAGCCTCTGTTTTCGGTTCGCTGGCTGGCTAGCCTTGGGCTAATCGCTTTCACCACCCGGTGCTGCTGCTTTGCCTCCAACTCTCTGTCTTTCTCTTTTGTTTAGTTGATTAGCTCCTCTAAACAAGGAACTCAACTTGTTTGTACAGTTCTCTGGGTTTCAACTGAGGCCTCAGGGTCGCCTGTACTGTAACAATAGTGATTCATATTGGTTTTAATGCTTGTTTCTGATACAGATCTCTGAGCAGCCTAATTTTCACAAAGGGATGGACTTTCCTGGCCATCATGTTACTAACATGCGACAGGGAGATATAACTACAAAGCTGTTCCCTTTTTGATGTGTGAGACCCACCCTGTTTCCAGTGCTTGTATCAGGAATCACATGGCTGTTGTTTTTACTCTGTGACATTGATGCCACACACACAGGAGTATGTGACATGAGTTGTGCCAGGTTTCAGGGTACCTCTGGCCCTGGCCAGTCTGCATTGCCATTTGGAGACCAGAATAGCAAAAGAACATGTATTTTGTTGGAGACTGAGATCTGCATGAGGTAAGAGAGATAATATACCGTGTCGTCCTTACTGTGTGTTGTTTGGAGCTATGTACTGGGTTTGCATGCAAAAGCAAAGCAAGGTGCACACCATTAACCAGCTGCTGGAAAGGTAAGTGGCATGTAAGTGCTTTGAGTTAATGATTTTCCTATTTCTGACTTGTTAGAGGTCTCTGCAGTCATCCCCGAGGAAATGCTCTTTGTTTTGAAAGTCTTTCAGCAATTGTATTTGTCTTTTTGACACAGTTCTTACCAGAGCAGGCACTGATAGATAGCGCTCTGCCATTTGGGCTGACATTCGTGCCTCCCTCTCCTATCAAATAAAACCCCTTCCCCATCCAGAAGCATCACAGCTGGACTCTGAGTCTAGCATGTGTTTCTGGCTGTTCCTTCCTTGTAAGTTGTCAACACTTTGTGTTTAGTGACAACTTGATGTTGTTAAGGGAATTCTTTATATGCTGCGTGAGGTTGCTGGCAGTCATGATTTTATTATTATGTTGTGATTTCTCTTAAAGTTTCAGTTTCCTCAGTGGTGGAAATCTGAGGTCTCCCTTTTCTGAAAAACGTAGTAATCTTAAAGGTTTGTGTATTGAAATAGTAAATAAAAGCAGCTCAGTTCGCCCTGTTTCTTAAACTTCTTTGAGTTTTTTGAGTGCTAATTACATAATGTAGGAAAGAAATGATAAACTGCTGCCACCCACGGCCCATGCCATTTCAATGACGGGGAACACCCACCGTCACAGTGGAGGATACTCTCATGTTGGGTCTCTACCTTGTTCCTTGGCTAGCAGCAGTGCATGCTGCTCCCAAACAGGCTGCGACACGTTCTTCTTCCAAAGCTTGATAGGAATGTAATGATTTCACCAAATCCCTATGCAGGATGGACAAGTATTGTAATAGAATGAGTCACATGGGGCCCAAGCAAAAATGCAGAAGGGGTAGCCAAAAAAAACAACTCTTGTGAGCAAAGCCTGGGGCTGAGCAAGGTTCTTGTACTCCAGTTATGTGATGTCTGGAAGAGTCTTGCATGAATCTGGTGTTTTGAGTAGATGTACTGTGAAGATTTGTTGGCTGTTTATCCATGCAAAAATAGTTTTGCATCTGTACGATTGCTTCAGTTAGCATCCAGCTGTAAACAGAGCTGTCCTAAGCACCTATGAGGGTTAACTTCTTGGTTGTTTGTTCAGCATCAGAGGAGAGAAAGTACAGTGGGAAAATGGCACCTGTAAATTCAAACAAGAAAAAAAGTGACAATGAGCATTACGGGAGGGGTGGTAGAGCAAGATTGACTTTACAGCTATATTTCAGGCCAAGGCTGTTATCTCACAATATTGCTGTTTGTCTCAAAATATTCATCACGTTACGAGAGCTACAGCAAAGAGGTGTTGATGTTGCTATTGGAAACTTAATATTTTGCATTTCCTAACCGTGGTTGTTTTAGCTAGCTGTCTGCATTAGCTCTCACACAGCATCTCAGAACCTTGGAATCTTTTGTGTGTCTATCCTCAGAAGACCCCTGTGAAAGAGGGACATGCAGTGTGCCTGAGTGGTGGAGAGAAGCAGCTTCTCGAGCATTTTCTTTCCTTGCTTTCCCTCAAACCCCCTCCTTCGCTCACACCAGCACTTGAGAAATTCTCTTGTTATTCTACTGCAGGCTGTTCCACCGCCAGTGAGCTGCGTTTGCTGGGGAGAGGAGCGCTGCTGAGAGGAGCTGCATGCACTGCGCCTTCCCTTCAGCAGAATCCGCCCATCCACCTGCATCAGGAGAGTTTAGTGGCCAGGACTGGTAATGGGGGGATTTTTGTCCCCCCCTTCCATCTGAAAACCTTGCAGTTCTTCACTTAATGATGAAGAACCCGCATGTTGTGAATATTAGTGTGAAGTGGGAAATATACTTTAGGGGTGATTATCCTGAAAGGAACATGAAACAGAGCAGGAACAGAACACGCTAACTACTCCAGGTAAATCTGCTTATTGCTTTATTTCTTATCATCTATTCTAACAATACCCATATCTTTGTCTTGCATGTTATTAAAATGAGATGACTGGATTCCCTGTGTTGTGCATCACTGTCCTTGCAGGGCAGCTCTTGCAGTTCATAGCATTAGTGTATGATTTAATCACAGGACTGGGAGTATCTTTCAGTTTTGGAGGCTGAGATGCTGAGGGCATGACAACAATCTTAAGTTTCAGGTTTTTTGAAGCCGCCACGTTTATCTCTGCACAGTATTGATGTGGATTAGCTAGGGGGAGCTTTGTTTTCCCTACGCATGTTGTGACTTACCGTCACATTCGTAATGATTTTAGAAGATATTTTGAGATAGCTTTATCCCAAAATGCAGACTTTAAAAAAAGAAATGAACATTTGTCAGCTGAGAAGCATACAGGAAGAAAATCATTTTACTTTGTAAATTTGTGAGCAAACACAAATGTGTACCGAGTGTTTACCGGCTGCGCTGAAATCCCAAGCAGTGCACTGTGATGTGGCCACATAGGGGAGTGAACACAACCACAGCAGTAGCTTCCTTGGCCAGATAGATACATCAAGAGTTGCCTAATGCAAAGAGAATTGCTGATGGATGTAACAGTCTGATTGATGATCCGTGGTATTCTTTGCAACTGAGATAGGACACGCTTCCTTCAGCATTACATATATTTTTTTGTCTTGACAGTGTTTTGACAAAGATTCTGGAGTGCTCCTAGAGATGTTCTCTTTTAATGCCTTTTAAATGTATTCCAGGAAACAGCATTAACGCTAAGCATTGTTTTCTGCTGCTGCAGTCATAACATGGGGTTTACAAGCGTCAATGTGAACTCTTCGCAGATGCATCACAGCATCTGTGTTGTGACGATGGAGCAGTGATATGTTATCCCACTAGTGTAGAAGGAATCACAACTTCTGAAGTGAGCTAAAGCATCATTACGCTGCAAATACTTAGGCATAGGTACTGAGAGGATAATTCTTCCTTCCGTGTTTTGCCTTGGCAGCCACAGCAGCTTCAGAATCTTGAGTATTTTTGCTGTAGAATGGATAAAGATAGTTAGGCATGCTCATGTTATCATCTGCTTTAGGTCGCTGAAACATATTCCTGCTTGCCTATAATAAGCAGCTTCATAGTAGTCCCAATTTTGAAGGGTTTAATCTACTTCTTACAAGTATAATCAATTAAAACAAATACAGACTGTACCACGAATCTTTTGGTGCTGAGCTGTTTCTGTGTCTGCTCTCTCTTCTATGGAGATGATCTGCCCATGCTCACCAGCCTTTCTCTGAGCAGCTCATAGAAGACAGGGCTATATGAATAGGTGGTCATTATTTGCAGTTCTGGAGGCAGCCAGCAGCTCCAGATGACAACAAAGGCTGCTAGGCAAGGATGAAGCAGCAGGAGGTGGAAGGCTGCAAGTAGGTAACCTGTTGCTCCCATATATTACTCATTCTAATTAGTTTTCCTATGGCCATTTCTGTTCTCCAGAGAATATAATATTATCAAGGGATTAATTAATTTAATTATTTTAAAATGAATAATAATGATGGTTTTGTGGCATAAGCAGGAAGAGCTTTTGGGAGATCTTAAAACTGACACAAAGATACCCTGTTTTATAATCATATTTAAAAGGCATAATCTGAGTACTGGTAAAATAGAGAATGATAGAGTTGCTTCTTCTTTTAAGATACTGGATTGGAAGTAATGTTTGAAGACATTTCTACTCTCATATATTGATATCTATTATTATATTATAAGACATATCTATATTATAAGATATTTTGATATCTTATATCAAAAATATATGTCATAGTTTTGTGGTGTTGCTGTCAATAGTCCACATCATGTTTTCCTCATGCTCTCGCAGTCAGTAAAGCACTGAACAACCAAAAATCTCCTGAGGTAAAATCACAGAAAACCATGCTGTCGTGTTTGCCTTTGTAAAGTGGTGGATTATTGTAAAGGACAAACTTTACTGATGCATTTTGATGCATTTTCTACCCAAATCTGGGGAAGTTCCAACGTGTTTCTCACTGTTAGTCTTTTCATTATAGGAGGTTGAACTCGGTGATCGCTAGAAGTCCCTTCAAACCTCTACAATTCTGTGATTCTGTGGTACACATACAACTTTGTAAAAACACAAGGAAAGATTTTTTAATACATTAGATGATTCCCATTGGACCATCGATACAACCATCAGGGTGTTTTTTCTGTGTTCATACAGCAAAATGCAATTCATGCCTACTTGTACCTTTTTGTATTTATATATGAAAGGAAGACATAGAAAACCAGCCATACTGATGATGTGAAGTGTAGGATAGGTCATCCAGCTGGCTACATACAAAGTTTTATTTCATGCATTATAGCCATTTCCCAGTAGCTGATTAGATGAAAACTTGATAATTAATTTCATTTGTAAGAGCTGGATAATAAATTTGAAGAAATGGAGAACAAGCACTTTCCCAGCAATCACTGAAGAATGATGCCAGGAATACAATTAGCTTTGATGCATTGCTCCAGTTAAGTTCATAAATGGTACAGAACACGAAGGTCTTTTCTACATGGAGGTGAGATATAACTCACTGATTATTCACAAACCTGTGTTGATAGTGCCTTGATGTAATGCAATAGACAGTTTCACAAAGCAGAATGAGCAGTCAGAAGCTTTTGTGTCATTTTACGAGTTATTGTTAGAATGAGGTTAATGACCTGAAATGTGCCACTATAGGTGATGTTCCCATTTATAGTACTATGCTTACATCGTTAGTTCATGGCAAAACTATTTGCACCATGAAGTTCTTGTTGAAGGCTGTATTCCAACTACAACATGTGGCTAGGTAGATGAAAAGGTGAAAATACATACAGGAATGACATGAAAATAGATTCTCATTTGGCAGTCTCAGTGTCCTTGCTGGCATTTCCTTCATTTTGGCAGAATAAGTAGGCTGAATATTTTTAGGCACTGTTTCTAGTCACTCCAGTCCCTCTCAAAAGCTTTTCTTTAGTGAGTAGGGGGATTTTGATGTTGTTTTTGTTTGGATTTTTCAAGACAGTCAAGGGATGAGCAGAAAATAGCAGTGAGCTGCTTTCCTTTCAACAATGAAAAGGTGAATTCTGTAAGAATTAATGATTTCTCTCACAAGCGTAGCTCAGAAGTATTTGCTGCTGTACAAGGCAACAAGTACCATGTAATTGCATGGCCTCAGTGTCCAATATGCTAAGGAAAGTAATGATCAATTAAAGCAAAAACGTGAAACCCATTTAATTTCCAAGACAGTAAAAAACACCTGGTCAAAATATCGTAGTAATTGTCAGCAGTCCTGATTTTTTCAGTATTCTGTGACCATTAATTGTATGTTGAAATTCAGCAGTTCAAAAACTAAATCTCTGTCTATCTAATTACAACAATTTGATGACACTTGAGTTGAGATTCTGAATCAAAGAACTCAGCTAGATGAAAATCGCAGTTGAAGTAAAACATGGAAAGTATTAGGAAGCAACTTGATAGAGCTCATATCAGGTTCTTAAATGGGATATGTAATTTTGTGACTTTAAGCCTCGTCTGGATCCACATCACTCCTGAGCCCTGGTGTTGTTTTGTAAAAGCAGGTCATAGTACTTCCCTACTGCTGCATTGCAGGCTGCGCTTCCTTGTTCAGAATTAGAGATAATACTGCCTTTTTGTGTCTGATGCTACCTACAAGTAATTTAGGTTACACTGCTGACACTGGCTTCATCAAACCCAATTAACTGACTTTAACTTGTACCCTCTAAAGTTCTGGTTGGTAATATCAAGAGTGGCAAATACTACTGCTTCATCCTAATTTAAATGCAACCTGTGCTGCCCTGTTCCTTCTCACCACCTCTGGCTTGTCAACACAGCAAATTAAATTTTTATAAATGGTTTTTAACAAGAACAAAATATGTTAACTGTTTTTCTTTAGATTTATCCGTTTAATTATAAGAGCTACGTAAATCTAATTATAATTATTGAATACTCCAAACGCTTCTTTGCCCTCTAAAATATTCATCACTAATTATTAAATAGTTACTTTTTCGGAGAAGAAAAAAATAGCTGAAGTTTTTCTTAAAACAAAAAACTGTGTAGAACTCATCTAAATGAAAAATTTCCCTTTGAGACAAATGCAGCTGAAATTACGGCAGTGCTCAGATCTGGTCAATGTGCCATCTCTGCAGGAAGGGAAGGGGTACAAAAAAAAGCCATACAAAAGCTTTGGGCTTTTATTTGTGTGTGCCTGTGTTTTTTCTTTGCATTTTTCCTTGTGTTTTTCTAAAGCCAATTAAATTCTGCAGTTGCCCCGAGCTACTCAGCTCTCAAAAGTTTGGTGGATCTTCTTGCATGTGTGGCTCTTTTTCTGAGTTTGTGACTGTGCGTATGGAGTCTGTGACTGTATGTAGCATTATGTCAGAGGGTAGGTAGCTTAAGAGAGAGAAATCTGGAGATTGGGTTTGGGGCTTTTTGGTATTCAAAAATTGTCTTTCCATCCAGCTTCCATTTTTGTTGGATGCTT
The DNA here is from genome assembly GCF_039878825.1 of Excalfactoria chinensis. Taxonomy (NCBI): domain Eukaryota; kingdom Metazoa; phylum Chordata; class Aves; order Galliformes; family Phasianidae; genus Excalfactoria; species Excalfactoria chinensis. The sequence continues at coordinate 118,020,455 of NC_092826.1, read as the reverse complement.
ATAGAGGCCGGTGAATTCAGGTAACTCAGGGAAGGATGAGTTTATAAACTTCCAAAGTGACTTCTGTTCTGCAGAACAATTGATGAGGATGTTGGCTTTCTGGTGAACATAAGTGAACTCCCTTTAAAAGTGCCACCAAATAAGTCTTTCTGAAGAAGTACAGAAGTAAATAAAAATGAGGAATGAAGGAAAATGAGTGACGCAAGTAGGGCTTAAAGCTGGTCCTGTGCTTTTGTATCAGGAACGTTGGGGCAAAAGCACTCAAGTTGTGTTGAGTGCCGCTTGAACAGATCCGTGCAGTGATTTGCTGTCTTGATGGGAGTTGTTTGGGCTGTTCAGAAGTCTTGACTTCTTGTATAGCACTTGTGCTGTTAGTGAATTAAGATACTGCCCGTAACTGCACAACAGATCTAGTGTGGGAAACCTGTGACAAGTTGATCAAATTTAAAATGTGTATGGGATCTGGCAAAGTATTTCCATCTACTTTCTTGCCCAGCCTGCAGGAGTTGACATTCTCCAAATCTGCCGTGTTACAGTTACTCAGTAACTTGACTAGGCTGTAACCATTATAGAAGCATCAGCTGCAAAGCTGCATCACAAAAAGCAGATTTTAACAGAAGTGGGAATGAGCACTGATTGTGTTTCAGATATTAAGTATGGCCTCTGTATCTTAATATTTTCTAACCCTGATGTAATTAGGGTAATCAATGCCCCACCATGAGCCAGAAGGCCAACCATCTCAAGTGTGTGTGTAGTTCTGGGGAATCTTCTTACATCCCACTCGGGAAACTTGCATCCTCTGCTTCCATTTTTTCTCTGAAGTACCTGTATATCAGTGCATGCAGCATGGGGAATAAACAGAAAGAATTAGAGATCTGTGTGCAGTTGCAGAGCCATGATCTCATTGCAATCACAGAGGCATAGCTGGACAGCTTGCATGACTAAAATGCTGTCATGGATGGCTGTGTACTTTTTAGGAAGGACAGCAAGGTGCTGTTTGTGGAGTTCCATGATCACACTGATTCTCATGGGGAACTTAAACCACTCTGATATTTGCTGGAAAAAAAAAAACACTGCCAGACACATAAAGTTCAGGTGGTTCCAACAGTGCATGGAAGATAACCTTCTGATGCAGGTGATGGAGGAACCAGCAAGGAAAGTTATCCTGCTGGACTGGTAGAGAATGTGAAGGATTGGGGCAGCCTTGGGTGCAGCATCTGTGAGATAGTGGAGTCCAGGTCTTACATGGAAGAAATAAGGCAATAAGTAGGATTTCAGCCCTGGACTTCAGGAGAGACAACTTGGACCTCTTTAAGGATCTGCTTGGAGGTATTCCTTAGGGTCAGAGCACTGAAAGGTAGAGGGACCCAAGAGGGTTGGTTGACTTTCAAGCAATGCTTCTTTCAAGCTCGAGATCAGTGTATCTCTAAGAGTAAGAAATCAGGCAAAGGTGGCAGGAGACGCACATGGATGTGCAAGGAGCTCATTAAAAAAACCCAGATAGGAGAAGAGAGCCTGCAGAGTATGGGAAAAGGATCTGGCCAGTTGGGAGAGACATAGAAAACATAGAAACACTGTCAGGGCATGCAGGGTTGCAACACAGAAGGCTGTGACCCAATTGGAACTCAATCTGGCAAGGGAGGTCAAGGATAACAAGACTTCTTTAAGTATGTCAGTAGCAAAAGGAAGACAAGGGAAAATGTGGACTGGTTGCTAAATGACGTGGGTGCCTTGATGATGGAGGGCACTGAAGAACCAAAGGTACTGAACATCTTCTTTGTTTCCATCCTTACTGCTAAGACCGCTGCTTGGGAATCCCAGACCGTGGAGACAGGAGGGGGAGGCTGTGGTAGGGAAGAGGGAAGATTTGTCTCTGGTCAAAGAGGATCTGACAAAATAGATGCATATGAATCCACAAGCCCTGATGGGATGTACCTACGAGTGCTGAGGAAACAGGCAGAAGTGACTGCCAAGCTGCTCTCTATTATCTTTGGAAGGTTATGGAGAATAGAAGAGTTGCCTGAGGACTGAGGGAAAGCCAATGTCACTCCAGTCTTCAAAAAGGGCAAGAAGGAGGAGCTGGGAAAATACAGGCCAGTCGTCCTCACCTCCATCCCTGAGAGTAGCTTATTCTGGATGTCATCCATAAGCAAGTAGAAGAAAATAAGGTTATCAGGAGTAATCAATGTAATATTCACGAAGGTGAAATCTTGCAGTCTTCTCTAATGTCATGACCAACTAAGGAGATGAAAGCAGAGCAGTGATGCTGTGTACCTTTACTTCAGCAAGGCATTTAACACTGTCTCATGTAACAACTTCATGTGTAAGATTAGAAAGTACAGGATAGATGAGTGGACAGTGTAGTGGATTGAGGGGGAGAAAAAGTGTAAAACTGAGAGGAGTAGCTGACACACCAAAAGTTTGTGCTAGTATTTGGTGAGACTAGGACATGCTGGAGAGTTGGTCAGGAGGGACTTAATGAGGTCCAGCACGGGCAAATGAACCTTCCTGCACCTGGGAAAAAATAGCTGCACACATCAGTACAGGTTAGGGACAAACCTGCTGGAAAGGAGCTATTTGTCATGACCTGGGTGTCCTGGTAGAAAACGGGTAGGCATGATGCCCTTGCAGCCATGAAGGACAATGGTGCCCTGGGGTGCATTAAAAAGAGTGTGGCCAGCATGTCAAGGGAGGTACACTTCTCCCTTGATTCTGCCTTGGTGAGGCCACATCTGGAGTACTGTGTCCAGTTCTGGGCTCCTCATTTCAATAAAGATAGGGAACTTCTAGAGAGAGTTCAGTGGAGAAGCACAAAGATGATTAGAGGCCTGGAGATTCTCCCTTCTAAGGAAAGGCTGGGAGACCTGTGGCTGTTCAGCCTGGAAAAGGCTGAGGGTGGGATCTTATCAATGCTCATGTGTATCTGATGGACAAGAGCCAGTGGATGGGACCAGGCTCTTTTCAGTGGTGACGCCAACTTCGTGTGCCATTCTGTATCAGCATTCGGCATGCTTCTTTGTTAGATATTCTTGTTGGAAGGTTCACTGTCATTGGTTTAAAGCTGTGAGACAACACTGGGAAAGAGTCTCAGGATGAATGGGTGCCCACACACTTTTCTTGTGTGTGTGTTGAATAATATCGTACAACCCAGCCCAGCCCAAATGTAGCCATTGTGACAGCATTAGCCACTGTGGTTATATTTGGGAGCGATTCTAAAATGCATGTCTTCTTATATTTGTAGAGGAGACTGTTGAATATTAAGATACTCAGCAGCTCTCCTGAGAACAACCAAATTATTTATTTACTCTGTGATCCATATGAAGAAAATGGAATAAGTTGTATAAACATGATAGTCTGATGGTGCTGGTTGGATGAGCGGGAGGAAGCAGCACTGTGAGCGGGGATCGTCAGCTCTGTTTGGAGTAAAGCTGAGACTTTGTGGAATAATCTTTTCTATTTTTATTTGCAATTCAGGAGTCTTCTAGTGTCGCCGACGGCGCAGTCTCTTGCAGGGCTGGTCTGGGTCATGGTCACTGTCAGCCCTTCTCTTAGGGGACCGCTGGGCCCCACCAGGTGAGCAGCCAGGAGCAGAGGAGCTGCTGCCCTGAGCAGAGGGCCCTGCTGCTGCGCCCTGCTCCATGTCCTCATGGGGCTCCTCCGGTTCCCTCGGGATGTGCCTAACAGGGCAGTGACTGGGGCAGCCCCGAAGGACAGCCTCTGGTGTGCTGGGCAGGTCCTGTGAGCTGGGACTTGCAGGCTGTGAGCTGAGGGTCACTGGTGGGGAGGCTGCAGGGCCAGGAACGGGCAGAGGGCCGTCCTGCTGCTCCCTGGACACAGTGGCACCTTGGAGGCCCAGCTGCCTATGGGCCTCCTCAGCGCACTGGCACACAGCGGTGTGGATGAGGCCCTGGATGAGTGTCTCTGCTCTGTCCTCCAGGACAGGCCACACGTCCTGGAGCAGGGCCTCGCTGTCCAGCCCGAAATCGCACAGAGCATTCAGGATGATGGTCTCCATTGACAGTGCCGGCCACCACTGTGCCCCAAAGATGGCTCTCAGCTCTTGCCACAGCCAGAGCAGCACAGGGTCCAGGATCTGCTGGTGCCGCCTGAACACAGCTGCCCAGTCCTCAGGCAGGAGACCTCCCACAGACACCTGCTCTGCCTCCTCTTCATCTGCCTCATCAGGTTGCAGCTGCTCTGCCTCCTCAGCCTGCTGCTCCTCTGCCTCCTCTCCCCACTGCTCCTCTCCATCCTGAGCCTCCTCTTCATCTGCCTGCTGAGCATCCTGCTCTTCTACCTCTTCCCCGTCCTGCTCCTCTGGCAGCGACAGAAAGGGCACAGGAGATGGTAAAGGGGATGGTGAAGGAGATGGCAAAGAGCTGTAGAGGCTGTAGGCAGGAGCAGCGGCTGCCTGGAAGCAGGCGGGTACAGGCTGTGCTGGGGGCTGGATGATGAAGTCCAGGTCATCGTCGTTGCTCCACTCATCAACCTTGATGACAGACATGACCGTCCTGCAGAGCGAGCAGCTGTTGCTCTGCTTGGCCCAGCGCAGGATGCAGCCCAGGCAGAACTTGTGGCAGCAAGGTACCGCACAGGCCACGTCCTTTCGCCCATCACGGCAGATAGGACATATCCATGCCTGCTTTGCTGCCATCATGTTCACGCTGTGGCCTGCTGGGGACTGAGCGTGAGGATCCGCTCCCCCCTCACCAGCACCACAGGGATGAAAGTTGCGCACTGCAAGAAGGGAAGAGAGGTCACAGTCAGTTGTTGTCCCAGGATCAGACAGAAGAAATATCCCAGGCCCTCAGCAGGAACCCTTCCTGGCCCCACGCCTTGGCTGCTCTAAAGCCCCACAGGCTCAGGCTGCAGCCCTGTCAGCTCCCCACATCCCAGCGTTCACCCCATTGCCACCCTGGGGGACATGTCACCTCACAGCTCACCTCTGCTGCTACACGTGCGCCTCGTAGGACCCGGCTGCCCGAGCCAGGCAGGCCAGGGAAATGCAGGTGATGGCTGTAGGGATGGGCACTGAGAGCCGCTGCCCACAGTCCCCAAAGCACAACCCAACACCCAAGCAAAACGCTCGTTCCACCTCCAAGCCTCGCACACACGCTCGGCAGGAGCCCAGGCACAAACAAACTGGACCAGGCTCTGCCCACGCCCAAAGGCACTCAGCGAAGGTGGTGTGGTCACAGTCCTTTGCTTGGTAATGTCACCACCTGTTGCTCTGTGATGTTTTCACTGTCCCCGTGGTCACAGAGCACTGTGTGCCTGGGACACCGCAAACTCCTTTGAAGTCAGAATTTTTGTGCAGCCACTGCTGTGGCCGTAGTTCTGTCACAGTCATGGTTCTGAAGGCTTCCAGCTGCACTTCGCTGCAGGAGGCTGCACCAAAGAGATGTGGCAGAGCTGCAGCAGCAGTAACAATAAATAAATAAATAAATAAAGGCAGCATTTGAGCTAGGTATAAAACCCATGTGGAAGCCAGATATGTCATTGCTTTGGGTTATATTTGAGATTATTTGTAATTTTTGGAAAGCCCGGGCTGGAGTTAATCTCAGTCACTGTTATCTACTAGATATCAGTGCTCAGAGAATCTCTTGGGAGCGATACTCCTGCCATTCCATGACTAATGTATAACCTGGCAACTGTTGTGCAGGAAAAGATGAATATCTTTTCCAGTTATCTTGATCTGGCCCCTGCTTCACGCTATTTATGTGCGGGATAGCTGTGAAGTCATTGACACATGTTTTTGTGGCTGCTGAAATATTTCATACAATCACAGAATCATAGAATGGCCTGGATTGAAAAGGATCAACGTTGCATCAGGTTACAGCTGCTCTGCCTCCTCAGCTTGCTGCTCCTCTGCCTCTTCAGCACATTCCTCATCTTCCTCCTGAGCATCCTGCTCTTCTACCTCTTCCCCGTCCTGCTCCTCTGGCAGTGATGTAAAGGGCACAGGAGATGGTAAAGGGGATGATGAAGGAGATGGCAAAGAGCTGTAGGGGCAGTAGCCACGAGCAGCGGCTGCCAGGAAGCAGTGCCCCTTCCAGCCACTTCCACTCTCTCCCCTGGCTTTTTTGTCCCTGTGGTGGTTTTTGGGTGTGCTTCTGAAGTCTGTGTGTTTTCCTTGTTCATCTAGAGGAATGTGTTGATCATTATTGCATTCAGCATCTCTTCTCAGAACAACCAAACTATTCAGGGGCTCTATGATCCGTAAGGGTGAAAGAAAATAATTTGTCTAAACATGAATGTCTGGTGGTGCTGGTTGTCTGAGGGGCAGAAAGCAGCACTGTGCATCTGGCAGCCACTTGCACTCCCTTCCCATCTCCTTTTGTCTTCTCCTGGGTAAAGCCACTTCATGACAGGCTCTGAGCCCTGGGCTGTGTATTCCCAGAGCCCTGTCAGGTGCCCTTGTACCTCCCTCTCATGACCATTTCCTAATTTCAAAGAACAGTAGCCATTTCTTCCCTTCTTGTGTTGTTGTCATTGTTGTGCAGGTTGCTTTCATTTCAAACATATCCTCAACATCCACAGCTTCTGAAATTTGCTTCTCTTCCTTCTTCCTGTGGAGAAGAGTGTTCATCATTAATGTATTTAGCACCTCTCCTCAGCAAACTCATACCGTTCATAGGGGTGTGATTGGTGGCAGAGTCCAGTTGAAGGCCTATAGCTAGCAGTGCTCCCTAGCGTTGTGCACTGGGTCCATTGTTGTTGCACATCTTCATCAGTGACCTGGCTGAAGGGGTGGAATGCACCCTCAGCAAGTTTGTTGATAGTATGAAGCTGGGAGGCGTAGCTGTCACATCAGCAGGCTGTGCTGCCATTCATTATTGTGTGGGGAGAAATAACCACATACATCAGTACAGGGTAGGGTGTAATCAGGTTATCTAGATTTGCCTGTGATAGAGGCTGCTGCCCCTGGAAGGAGGGTAATGGACAAAAACAGTGGCAGCAATCTAAGGAGAAAACTTATTTTACTAAATACGATATTGGAATATAAGATAACACAATATGATACAGTATAATTGCGACTACTAAATCGAACAAGACAGAGAGAGTGATTGAAAGAGAGAAAAAGAGTCCCCAAGAACCAGGAGGCCTACTGTGATCTCTAGGCAACGGGCTGGAACATTGTAAGAGAGAGATGACAGGGCTGGAGCGCTCCGAGAGATAGATAGAGCGAAAGAGAGTGTTCCAGCCTGGGAGCGAGATTATATATGTGTCGTCCTCCGGTGATTCATCTCTGGCCGCATCGTCCTCTGGGATATGTAGTTCTCCTCCAAGAGCTGAGTACTCGGGATGCTGCTGTTCCACAGAACTGGAGCATGAACCTTCCACACTTCCACATACCCTCTGTTACACTTCCGCATACCCTCTGTTATACTTCTGTATGCCATTAACAAGTACACTTTCTTATACCACCAAAACAGTTTGCCACTATTTGTACCCTCAGTTAATGATTCATATTGCACATGATGTCATGATGTAGAATATTGACAGCAACAGCACAAAACCATGACATAGGGGCTGACCTTGACCTTCTCTGCAGAGAAGGACCGGGATGACCTGGAAGCCATGAGGAGGCCAAGAAGGCCAGTAGTACTGGGTGATGGGGGGTGGGGGTAGTGTTAGCAAGTGCATGGCTGGCAGGTCAAGGGAAGTCATCATTCCCCTCTACATGAGGCCACAACTGGAGCACTGTGTTCAGTTCTGGGCTCCTCAGTTCAGGAAAGACAGGGAACTTCAAGAGAGAGTCCAGTGGAGAGCCTCAAAGATGATGAAGGGCTTGGAACATCTCTCTTGTAAGGAAGGGCTGAGAGACTCAGGGATGTTCAGCCTGAATTCAAGCTGCTGCTGTAGCTTTTGTTTCACTTTGACTATTGTTATTTTTTAATGAAAAGAGAAGCAACACTTCTTTTGGGGAAAAGTGGCTTAAAAATAATGTGTACTTTCTCTTTCTTTTCACAAATTAATTACACATACCTTATGAAAAGTATGTCTATCAAGATCTATGAAGTCAAATGAGAATGTTTCGATAACTAGTCCGTTGCATGTTACATTTCATTTCTCTCTTCTAGATTACACAGAGGAGATACCAGGTCTTCTCATTATACTTCTCCATAGTCTGTGTTGCCTATATTAGAGGAGCTGTTCAGGTAGAGAAAATGGTGTTAAGTAAGTTTTCAGCAGTGACACAAGGTATGATGCTTTTCTGAAGTGCCAAGAATAAGAGCTAGGAATAGCGATGAACTTTATCCAGAAAATTGTCTTTCAGGGAAATAGTCTTTTGCCCCATCTGTAAAACACAGATAAGGTTTTGGGTACTTATGTAACATGCTTCCAGGTCTGCAAGTCGCACAGTGCCATAAAATTCTTGGGCGTTCTCGCTGTTACTGTGTCCTGGTATAGAGACCAGGTGAGGGACATCAGACTGCCCCTTCATTATTGAGTTCTGTGAAGTTACCTTGGGATCTGAGGAAGGTACCAGCCTCACTTTCAGTTGCAACTCATGCCAGAGCACATCTGGTAGAAAAAAGGTGGTCTGTAGTGGCATGTGATGCTTTGAGGCCTTCCAGATGGCCTGCCAGCCATGCAGAAAACTCCTTTGATTCTCCAGAGGAATAAGCAGTATAACAGAAGAATGAACCCCGTTTGATAAGCATTTAGCAATCAGTTTTGTTTCTGTGCGCCTGGGGAGAAAAGTGCGAAATAACCTCAACTTAGTCTGTTTCTCTCTCTTTCCCAGCTGTCTTCTGTCACTTTTTTATCTCAGGCTCAGCCTGTCTGTGGAAGTATCCTCTAAATTATATTGCAGGCAGTGAGATAGGAATCGTACATTGTCAATAGTCCTCAGTTCATTTGCTTCTTGCGTCACTGGGGAACACGAGTCATATGAATGGCCTCACACAACGGAGTCTGTACTTTCATAATCCCTGTTATTCACTTGTTCCTCTGAGTCATTTGACAAAGACTCGGACTGACTCATTTCTAGTGGATTTGCTTGCCTGCCCCCTCCTTCCCCTGTTACGCCAGTGATGTTACGGAGCTGCTGCATGACTTGGCCAGGCTCTCGTAGAAGCAATGCTGTGTCTACAGCCAGAGGGTCATGCACAGGCACCGGCCTGTCTGCTTCTTCGTATTTTGTCGTATGATGTCCAGGTAATGGATGGAAGAAGAGGTCAAAGGAACATGGGTTTCTATTTACTGAGTGACCTGCTGCTAGAAACATATTGTCCTATTCTGCCAAGATGTGTGGATGTGCGTGACAAATGACTGCATGTCCCTTTCAGTCCATGACCGCGTGCCTACAAACCTATTACATTAGCAGTGTTAGAACAAGTGTGTTTGTTCAGGCCAATACAAGAAACTGAGGTGAGATTAGCTTTGCCAGCGTGGATTTCCCACCTGTGTCAATGTTGCTGATTTCATAGGAAACAATGGTCTGCTCTGAGTGTATAAGAAGTACAGCAACAGGCTTGCTGGACAATCTGAGCTATCTGCTTTTATATCTGCAATAACACACTCACATTTACACTCTGTGGCACAGGGCCTGCGCACACGAGTTGATTCCTAATGCAGCCAGTGAGGTTCTCAGGGTTCTCAGATCTAGTGGCTGTAAGAAAGAAAGGGAATAAAAGAGAGGAACAGGCTAGTCTGAGGCTGAGAGGGAGGAGAAGTGGGGCACCTGAGACAGCAAAAACAAGCATCGTTGATTTGATATAAAGGCAACTTCGTTTGAAACAGAAAAGTCATCTTCAAATGTTCCAGTGTGTTTGTAAGTTGCAAATTAGTGTTACCGCTAGTGAAGACTTTGTAAATGGGTCCTTTTTTAACAGTACAAAGAAGGTGGTGGTCTAAACGATAAAGAATTTGTTAGATCTTCTTGTACCTAAAGCTAAGAATTGTCATCGCCCTTATTTCTGAATTACCGAATCACTGAATTACTGATAACTGTGTACCTCCTGTGTAGGTCTGAGCACCTTTTTGAGTAGAGGTTAAACTTAGTTGTGTGTAACTTAATTTACTGCAGCGTTTCTTCATTTGGACGTTCCGTTCAACTTTGTAATGAAGTTCCTGCTTATTTGGAGCATACAACCTCAGGACTTTAGGAGGTATATGTACCCAAAATAAAACTTACCCTTCTACTTCGGCTACCAGGGTTTGTGAACAGCAAAGCATAAACAAATTGACAGTGCGATAAGCAATTTGACATTAATGATATGTTTTAATCAGAATACTATAAGGACATGATTTCTTTATGGTTGCCTTGTATATGGTACAGCAGACATTTAAACCTTTAAACCTGAAGCATCTTCAGACCAGACACTTGAGAATGCTTTCAAAATGTTTTTGGTAGTGCAGTCATCCAGTTCAGTATTTCATTTTTGCATATATATCATTCTGTAAATTGGCAAACTCTTACATTCTGAGGGCACTGAAAATCTTGTAAGTGGTATATGGAGAGATTAGGTAACATTACATTCTTTATTGTTCTCCTCATCCCATTTTGGTTGATTCTTCATTTTTTTCCCTGTGTTTGATACTCTGAAAAATCTGAAAAAGCATTCTAAGGCTAATTCCAATATGCAGTATGTAGGTGGGTGCAATCTTGTGATCACACATCGGTATTCTAAAGTACATGTTTAGCATAAACCCCTTTAATACTATCTGTTACATGCACTTGTGGTCTTGGTGTCTGAGTCAGAGGTCTGTCTGTAGCACAGAACATCTTTAGTCTTACGTTGTGTGTATTTATGACTCATTAACCTTCCTTGGACCTGCATAGGAGCAGGAATACCAGTTTACATGTTAAAGCCCAGCTTCTGTACCTTGAGTTTATCTGTTAATGACTAGTGAAACCACAGGTGCCTCACAAACTATACAAATGAGTCAGCTAAGAATTCAGGAATTAATTTCAGAAGCTGCTGCTACAAACCACTTCTCATCAAATATCATGAAATAATAATGGTCCTGATGCTGTGCGGAACTGTCAGGCTGAACTTTGACATGAAGCATGGAAATGACATTTAACAAATTGGGGCAATCATTAACCTATGCCTCTGTGATTTGTCTCTGACCTATCATTGAACCGAGCTGAAATGCTGTTTCCCACAGTAGTTCTCTTCCTCAGGTATTCATAGGTATGCCTACATAAAGCGCTCTGCAAAGATGCTCATCCTACATAATTTGTCTCAAACCTTTTGAAATACCTTAATCCATTTAAATCTGCAGGTTGTATGACATTTTGAACACTTTGTAGTTGACAGAATCACTAGTTCTGCAAGTACAGTCAGTCCACACATCTAAAAAGAATGAGAAAGAGGTTTTTGCTTTTACTCTTCCAGCTTTCCTGACCATTTTAACTCCGAGCACCATTGGACTGCATTTATGTAAGACCTGTTTTGTTCTTTGCTACTTGCATTAGGTGAGGGTGGTTGTGGCTGTATTTCTGAAAATCACTACCACCGTGCTGACACTGGAGGGCAATCTGGTCCAGCCAGCACATAAGTAGGTCTTGCAGGGACAGTGAGCAGCTGGTTTCCTTGGTCACCCTCGCCTAATTCTCACACCAGCACACTGAGTGTGCGCAAGAAGCTGCTGTCCAAGACCTTAAGTGGAAAAGCTTAAGTAGGCCCTTAAGTAAGCGGAGAAAACATTTTAATTTTGCTTTGAGATTTAATATCTCGGGGTTAGTAAATGTAAAGCTAGAGCCAGGCAGACGCAGAGGATTCAGTTGCTGAAGCCAAGCTGAGAGGCGGCATTTAATTATACTAGGGTTTGCTAGGCTTAAGGTGCTGGTGGGATAAAGTGTTGATGTGAAATTGGCAGAGTAGGAGTGAAGCAAAGAAATAAGACATCAAACAGGGATTTTGTTTCGAGGAAGGATTTGGGATTTTTGCACGCTCCTCTCTGAGTTGGAATGCAAAAGGATTGGAGCAATGATAGTGAGGAAACTGCGGAAGATGTTGAGAACAGGTAACATGGACCACTCTCCACACCCCTCTTGACACTTTCTCTTGGGACAAAGCATTGCACTTTTACAACAATACCTTGTCATCAGTGAGGCCGTGTGAGATGTCAGGGCTAGAAATAGGTAGTGTGGAAACATTTTGGTTTGCGCTGAATATTTTAGAGCAGAGGTGTGCAACAAGTGAAAGCAAGCCAGTTTGGGTTGTATTCTGCACTTCTACTTCCAGCACTGCCTTGTTTCTCCTGTCCCATTCCCAGCACAGGATCAAGCTCTTGCAAGTTAATGATCTCCAGCTGGCAGGTTCACCAGGAGCATTCCCACACTCTGGCCAACCTAAATTTGAGGGCCAAAACTGGCAGGCTGTCTGAGAAGACAGATCATCTGAGGGATTCTTGCTTGCTTGACACCAGCCAGCCACTGGCTGTCACCTACAGGGCATGCTAAAAATCTTTGAGCTGGACCTTGAAGTGAAGCCAGCAGACACACCGACCCATGATGGCTGAAGTGCTAACCTGGGCCACACCTGCCCTAACAAGATCATTAGGAAAAGATGGAGAGAAGAGAGAAACTGTACATGGTGATTGTAGTCTCTTTAATTGCTCCAAATCTGTGAGTGTTCTGTATCTAATCTTAGTGCGATCATATACATTTGAATGTTATGATATAAATACCATGCCCCTTGGGGAAGCTTTCTTCCTGAAAGGGATACTAATTGCTCACCAGCCAGATATTCATGCCTAACCATCCTGAGCTAGCGTTTCTAAATCAAATGACATCTCTCACTAGGAATGTACATTTTCAAAGTACAAACTTGAACAGTTACTGTAAAGAATATAATTAAACTTCCTGTTACTTGTGTGTTCTTTATGGTTTTTAACATGTTCGTTAGTACTGTCTGTGAATGCTCATGGCTGCGAGTAACATTTTAATAGCAGTTCTCATCAAAGCCATTGCAAATTTTCAGCTTATTATTCCTCCCTCTTTCTTTTGGAGGGAGCTGTTAAAGATACACTTGTTTTTGTTAAGAAATGGCAAAAAACTTGCTGCAGTGGGTGGGTAGGTGTCTCATTAGCCACCTGTGTCACTGAAATGCTCTGTACTTAGCCAGCAACCAAAGCTGTGGTAACAGCTGCCTTTACCAAAAACAAAAACCACGAGTTTATGGGAAAAGAGGGAAGGCAATGGTGAAAGCAGGGAGAGATGTTCTGTTTTTGCTTGTGGAAGAGTAGGTGTTGCATTAGACCGTGAAGACAGCAGGAGGAAGGCTTCAGAGACATTGTTAGAGGTGGAGATGTTGGTGCTGACCATGGGAAAGATGATCTGAGACTCTTTCAAGATTGATATTCAGACTGAAGTGCTTCACCCATCTCTCTTATGATTCATACTTCTGGGGTTGCCGCCCCACAGCTCCATCATCTATAAAGAGAATGGAGTTACAAACTGCCCTTCAGAAAGTATCTGAAAGAGTTCAGAGGTGGTGAACTATCCATGTTGTGACTGTCAGAAAAATTAATCTCTCCAAGTAGGAGCAATTGGGCACAAGAGACTGCAGAAAAGGTTACATCAACTACTGGGACGTTTAGTCTAGGAATCTCTGAAAGAGGCCCAAGTGTGCAGGAAAGAAATAAATATGGGTACTTCTTGCCTTTTCTTTGCTTGGTTGTCATAGTTTTCTCTTTTGTTGTTGTTTTTGTTTGTTTGTTTTACATTGAAAAACTGATCTGTCAAAATCTGTGGGGTTGTTTTTAGGGACCGACATGTTTGGAGACATCCAGGTTTCCAGGTTGCTGCTGTTCGATTGGAACACAGAGCGTAAGAGAGATGACGAAAATTTAATTAAGACAAAAGTGTTAGTTGACATCGACTTTTATCTGCTAGGCTGCATGTTGCAGTTCCCTTAGAGCCCTTACATGGAAAGGAAAGCAAACATTTGTTCATCTAGAGTCAGGTGCAATATGGAGCTACTCACACTCATGGCTGTATCTCAAGAAAGAACTGGATGCAGTCACCATTCAGCTACATTTAGAAAAATAGTAATGAAAGAGTGTGCGTCCTGCTACAGATACTGGCACTATGCTCTTAATTTTTTATTCCTCTTGTTCTTACTCTGTTCCCAAATTGCTAATTAGAGTCAACAAATTGTCTGTAGAATACAAGACATCATGCATTCTGCCAAAAGGAGTGGCTGGCACCTGTACAAATTGGGCTATGATGTTTTTGAACGCATAATGTTGAAAAAAGCGTTTGATATTCTCCTCATTCACCATTTCCTCCTCCTGAAGCATCTCGGTCCCAAAGGCAGCAACATACTGCTCCCTTAGTACCAGAGGTTTGGCTAGCAGCAGTGAGCTTCCCCATGAAGAAACTTGTTCCTCTCCCAAATCAGTTTCATCACTGTGCTAAGTAAGCAGTAAGTGCAACCCTTGAGTGGTGAATAGTTTTGCAATAACTCAGCTGAACTGTTGTGATAATGGCTGCAGTATTTTGTTTGGCTTTGCAAATGTGAGTGTCTTGAATGCAAGACTTCTGTAGCTCTGAAAACAGCCTGCATAGACCCATTACAATCCTAAAGTGCAGTGTGTGCTGTGTGTCTGCAGTGTCCTTCTGTATTCCTTGTAGCATGGAAATAGGTGACTGGAAAGGCTCGATACTAGAATGGAGATTGATCTTCCATTAACACTCTGTAATATATGGTCTGATGAAACAGTATCTGAGCCATCCTTTTTGCTGGTGGCCTTGCTGTTCTCGTATCCTTATTTATGTGCCAGTGACTTGCATTAACTGATACGCATTGAATCTGCATGTATGAAGGTGAAACTGGAGCCCTGATGTTAATTTTCCAGGTATGCTTTACTGCTCTAGGGGAGGATGCATTTTGCTTTCAAGACAATGCAGAAATTTGTGCACTTATTTTCTGCTAGCAACAAAGCAAAACTGCTCTTACCCTAAACAGCATGTATGGGTGGATTCAGAGGAGACATTGGATCACAGAATGATGTCAGGTGAGGAAGCAGTTCCCTTTTCCCCATGCAGCCTTCTACTTTGTGGAGCTTTCAGTAAGGCCAAACTTACTGGTGGTGATTTTGTTTATAAGTGAATCAAATTAAAAGCATTCAGCAAAGCAGACCCAAGCCTTGCTGCTGTGATGTATCTGTGAATGCAGGACATTTTTGATGACCTCTGCCAGAAATATTTCTAAGAAGCTCTGCTCCATTAATAATTGGTCTTTTGAGCAATTATGGTCTTTTCTCGATGAGAAGACACGAGAAACTGTGAAGAAGCCCATTGGTTTGAGCGTGTAGGTTTCTGTGCTATTCAAAATCTTTTGAGAATAGAACCAGACAGTGTTTAGTCTGCAGGGAGTGCAGACTTGCACAAGAGATTCATACAGCAGGAGCTGGCTGAGGTACATGGTATGTATTTGTGGATCTTTGGCTGTGAAATGGCCATGTCTTATCTCTCTGATAAGTTTCTGAACAAAGCGGTGTAGCTGATGTAATAGAAATAGTGCTGAACGAATTTAATGCAGCTGAACACTCTTCAAGTTTGTATCTGTTGTTACGTATTCAGCCATTTATAATTCTTGCCGTATATCTTCACTAAATAATCAGCAAAATCCTTAGCTACAGGCTGTTTCCAAGTTCAGATGTGCTGCTTGTCTACTGGATTTGGAAGAAGATTGCATGCGTTGTCACACTGGCTTACTCGACCCTTTGATCTCGCTCAACGTTCTTCAGGCTTAGAGATTTAGAGAGTGTTGGTTTCCTTTTCTCTTCAGCACAAGTGTTTCGTATAAAATATTTAACCTGAACAAATTGCAGATAAGAAAACAGAGCTTTTACAAAAATGTTTATGCCTCAGACAGAAGAGGGGTCAGCTTGAGTCAAAAACACCAGCTTTAGAGTCAGGCTATCTGAATGCCTTTCTCAACATGCTGTTTCCTAAGTAACTGGAAGCAGTTCTTTCGGTTCCTCAGTTTTTCACTTGTAAGATGGATTTAATGGATGTTTAGCCATTTATTTTATTTACTTACTGAGACTTTAGTCAGCTTTCTTTCAATGATCTAAAGTGCTTTCAGTTAATTGCATTATTGCCAATGAGTTAATAAGTTTTAAATAACCCTGATACATACTCTGTACTTACTGATTGTGAAGAGGAATAAAATTCTGAAGAAAAATGAAGCATGAAGTAGAATATATGTAAAAAATGTCATTAGCTTCTTTGCCAGATGTAGAATTGTGGCATTTGATCCCTGAGGAAATTAATTTGTTGAAAGATTAGGATATGGATCATGGATTGTATCACAGAATCTGGTAGTTGGCTCTGGTCTGAAAAATTCTTCTGTGACTACAAAAGAAGTTCTTAGTTTAACTTTGTTTCTATACCTGAAAAACCATTTCCCTGCATGTGGTTTTATTTTAGTTATACTCAGTAAATAATCCTATTGCAGCTTGCGAAGCTTATTTTACTGATATAGTAGGTGGGTTAGACATACCAAATCCAAATATTTTAAAACAGCAGTACTAACCTGTCGTTACTCAGGGTATGATTCATTCTAGGAGTCAAATGTCCTTGAATGTAGATCCTTTCATCGTTTTTCTTTATATGCTGAAAGGAAATAGATATTCCTAATGCTTTATATTAGTACAGCATCTTTTGAGGGCAGGGAGAGAAGAAGAATTCATTTTTCTCATCTTGCAATTGAATTCAGGGTTGTTTTTTTTCAAGGTCTTGCTTGCTTTTCCTGCTTGCCTGGTACTTCTACCCCTGGGGTACTCTTTCTCTTTCAGAAATGAACTTCTGAAGGAAATAAGAATGTATTTTTCTGTGAAAGTTCATCATAACTAAAGGAAGACACAGTGAGGGTAAATACTCAAATAGTCAACATACATCTTTCTTTTAATAGCCAGAAGATATAATTTTTGTCATTCCACTTTTCATAATGTGGACTGCTCTGCATTGAATGCTGAACTATTCCATGTTCCATATATGTTACTTATAATGTTTTTCTAGGTCTAGAAATAACATTTTTTACTTATTCTGAAGCATAGAATTTGTGTTAGATAAAATGTTTGTACTATTTTTAAAACATGCCTGTGAAGTGATAGATGGAATTTTCTGGCCTTGGGTAGCAGTTCTTTATATCCTTGAGTCTTCTGATTTCCACTCTCCTTTTGTCACGTCCTGGGCAACAAATCATTTGTTTGTTTGGCATCATTTTAAAGGCAGGCTGTCTTTTGCCTTGGGTGAAAACAAAGTGCAGTAGTCCGTCTTTGTCAGCCGTAATGTTTAATGTCCAATAATTTGGTCTCTTGTAAGACACTGGTATCCTCCAGCTTTTTCAGTCCTATACTATCTAGTGTGTTGGAAGCTTCCATCTCAGTGCAGTCCCACCCCATGTTCTTTCCAGTTGCAGAGTTCTCATCCTCTTGCAGCACAATACTTGGCCAGGACACAAATCCATAATCTGCCAGGGTTGCCCCATAAAGCAACACTATCCAGGAAAACACTGCCCATGTCCCTCTGCAATGTGTGCCTGTCCCAGGATCCTGTGTGCATACGTTTACCTCATGTCTTGTCCTCGTTGTGTGACCTGTGTGGAGCTCTCCTGTGCAGTGAGACAGGAAGAAGTTGAGAGATAGCTGTGTAATAATGCTTTAGCATTTAATGTATTCGACTTTTTCCTATATTTCCAGGATTTGCTGGACAAGGGCTGGTGATTTCTCTTATTTTCATCTCCAAAAAGGAAGTCAGTACATTAATGAAGCAGCACATACACTGAAAACATCCTGAATGTACCACCTCCTACTGACCGCCTGCTTCAATACTCTCCAAATTTATCTCAGTAATGCAAGCAAAACATTTATCCCACCTTCATGTTTTCCCTTTGATGAGAATTGTGAGTAGTTGGTGTCTTGGGAATGACAAGTAGCTCCTGTTGGCCCCGACACTCCCCACACCCATCACACACAGGAGAGAGGCCTGCATAGGGATGTCATCTGTTCCTTCTGTGAGGCCTTCTCCACCATTATCTGGTAAGACTACAGCAGCGTTTTATGTGAAGATGTCTACTCCATACAGCTTAGTATGTACATTGAGGCCCTTTGGTTAGGACCTAAGCAGCAGATTTGGAAACACCTGCACATGAGAATAGCTGACCTTGTAGAGGATGGGAAGATTAATTGGCCTTGAAGCTTTCTGATGCTTAAAGAAGTGAGTTCTGCTCTGGGCAGTAGATCGGTTTTGCCCAAGAGCTATGAGCTGGGCTGGTTTTCAGAAACAGCTGTATTTCTGTGACAGTCTCACTAATCTGTGCTTATAGGACTGTTTGATTTTTATTACTGCAATACAAGTATTTACACACACGCACACACACACAAAAGAGAGGGTTTCCTCTTTTCCATTTTTCATTATTCAAATAGCTGAAAATCCATACGAAAAGTACATTTGTGTGTGCGTGTGCCCAGATGTAGAGCCCCCATTAGTGAGGCCAGCTGGGATTAAAGTCTCATTTGTATAATTTGTAAAGGCTTTGGAATTTTTCTACGGTTTTCAGCTGTAAGCTGGAATTTAGCTTTTGTCAGACTGCTGGGACAGCTTGCACAATAAAGCTTACAACTAAAAATATTCCCTGTGTGTTGGGGTAAACTACATCAGGCACAAACATGCTTTTCAAATGTGGTGACTTCTGAGTTTGTTTAGAAAAAGAATATATATATGCTGTGTGTGGTTTTAAGGCTTAATCAGAGAGCTCACTGACAAGCAGCACAAAGCAGAGAAGCAGACAGAGCATGGTAAGGCACACACTGTGTGCTCAGGCTGCTCACTGATGGGCAGCAGTGGCAGTGCCATTGCTCAGCATTCACCTCAGTGCTGACGTGCCTGTGGTCCAATGGGGAAGAGCTGCTGAGGTGCAGGTGTTGACTGAGCTGACTTTGTGAGGCTGACCAGCGCTTCGCATTCTAACTCATTTTCCACTGTAATTCAAGGAAATCTTGTTGATTGCAGTGTGCTGGGTATTTATCTGCACTGTGCCAAGGGAGCACAGCATGGATCCATCTCATTCCTCCTCATTGCCGTGGCCAAGTGGGTGGCGGGGAAATGCTTGCATTACATCTTTCAGCTTGGGACATAGAGAGATCAGGGTCTGAAGATGTTACACTCCTGTTGAGTTCATAATAAGTTACATGTACTGCTGTATCTGTAATGAAGCAGTGCATTCAGCTGAACAGCATGTTTCTTAAGCCATGCTGTGGCTTGTGGAGTTGAAAAGCTACAAATACATGTAATCTCAGGAAGGGGGTGGTAGAGTCACTGCACTTAATTCCCAGAAGATGACGGTACAGCCTGGCTTAGCACGACTTGGGCTTGTGGGTGAGATAAGCACTGCGAAAGATGGGACCTGAAATCACACCTCTTTGCTCCCCACCAAACTTTCACCTATTTTGAGCTTGTTTTAATTATTGTTGTTTTTGTTTGTTTGTTTGTTTGTTTTAATTTCTTTTTAAAAATAATTTTGAAATGAGTCCACCTTCCTCTTTGATTTTACCTGGCAATGATTCTTCTCATCTTCGGCGGCGTTTCACAGCAGCTTGTTCACAGCTTTCTCCTGACACGAGAACAGAAACAAACCTTAACGCAGAGGATTGTTGTCTTTTTGGCGTTCTTGAGCTCTATATTAAAAGCCCCGCGTATTTTTCTAATCAGGATTACAGAATTAATTTGCATGGTTTATCCTCTGGTATTTTTTTCTGATGGAGTGGAATTTGTATCTCTTTTGTGAAAATATTTACGCTGCATCGACCTCGCTTTTGTTGTTGTTGTTGTTCCGCTGCTTTTTAAGAACCTGTGGACTAAAAATGAAGTTTGCAGGAAGAAAATCCTTCACTTAGGTAATTTGAATAACTAACCAAACTTGCTTTATGTTCTGTTGTTTCCTTTGGTATCTGCTGTGGCAATGGAAAACATTTCTCATGTCAGTGAATGCTGCGTTTGTTCATAGCCATTAGCGTTCGATTATGTTTTGACTGAAAATGCTTTCATTTCATTAACATAAATGCACAGTTCAATGACCAGATTTTTTTTGAGAGCGTTTTGATGCATCTCCGCATTCTGAAAAATACAAATACGAGTTTTTTGTTTGAATTTTCTTTCACTTCAGTGGATAAGTACAAAGGATAATTTCATAATGTTTTCTGTAGAAGCAGAGTAGGAAAAGGGTGCTTGTCCAATTGAGAATTTATGAACATCCGTAGCTCTTGTTGTTTCTTAAGAACAGCGGGGTGTATTATTTTGAGGCACTGTCAGTGTGTATTTTTGTTCTTTTTGCCTCTCATATCTTAGAAATTCAAAGTAAAAATTACATTGATGTACTGTAGCAAGTAGAAACAAATGTGATGGGAAAAGACAGCAAATGAGTGTTCGGTACAGCTGTAATGCCTTGCTTTGATTCAAGTTTGCTTGAATTTTGGTTTAGCATGTTGTGTGCCTGTAAGTGCCATGGATTTACTAATGCTGCAGTATTGATTGATTCCTATCATTTACCTTAAAAAATATCCAGTACTAGATGATCAGGATATGAAATGTCTTCCCTTTGGAATGTATTGAGATACTGAAGTATATTTTGCTGCAAATTAAGAGAGGAGAAAACATACAATATTTCACACAAAATGAAATTGCCAAGAGGAAAATGGATTCAGATAGAGACATCTTTTCTTTTGCTTAAGAGGGAAAGTTTTGTCTTATGATGTTTTTATTTGTACTTTTATTATTTTACATGAAAATAAATCCTTTAGATTATAGATAAATATAAAAGCATAAACTCATTTTGAAACCAAAACAGCAGAGCTTTCCAGCTTCACACAAGCATTTGGATTTGGACTTGTTTCAATTTAGTTTCAGATTTCCAGTGGCCACTTATTTAATTGTCATTAATTCTCTGTGTAAAGATAAGCTGTCTAATGAAATGCTTAAAAGGAAAGCATTTGGCACTGTGGTGGTGGGAAGGAAACACCTGTAAGGGCTAAGAAACGAGGGTGGCAAGTTCTTCAGCTCCATTTATGCCATATGAGATGAGGGTTACAAGCCATTTTTGGCCACTTAATAATTTACGGTCACTGCAGTAATGTTTAGAGCAGTACACACCAATATAGATGTGAGAGTAGGAGTAAGATGAAGAGAGATGGGTTTTTTGTGCCCGTGGAGGGAGTCGATGCGGGTGTGACCATAAGCCTTATTGACAGTGGCAGGCTTCATGGTTCTCTTATCCCAAAGAGCTGTTTGCTTGTTGATAAGATGATAGGGCAGCCAAGCACCTGGATTTCACCACAAAAGTGACGTTCTAGTCCAGGTGACAGCTAGTGAGGAGATGTACCCTAAATGTTGTTGTCTGAAAGCATAATCCATGATTATCTATTTGAAAAAAAAAAAAAAAGGCAGAGTGAAAATACCCTGGACTTAGTTCGACAGGATCTTGGCTTCTGACAAGATGGCTGTTTCAAAGTTGAAAGTCTTGGCGAGACTTCGATAGATGAATGGCTCACAGCATCACACAGCCCAGATTCAGTATCACCAAGGCGTATCTGTTGGTTGCCATTTCATCTCTTCTGTAGGGTCTGCACTGTGTCAAGCTGTATTTCAATGCTTAGACTGGGCTTTCTTAAAAGAGGAAGTCCAGCTAAGGCCTCAAATGACCAGTTCTTTGATTTGTGTTTAAACAGAGATAAAGGCCACTTGGAGCTGGAGGATCTCTGGAAAATTAAAAATCAACAAAACAGGAGCAATCAGGTGTCTAGAAAACAGGACATATGGGGAAACAGGATTCTTTAGCCTTAATAAATGAGAAGAACAAGCGTTATAAGCTGTCTTGGTTAAATAGAAACAGGGAGGATGTGGCTTAAATGTTAGGAAAATCTTTAAACATTAGGGTAGAAGAACACCAGTGTAGGGATAGGGGAGTCATTAAGAACAATCCAGCTGTGTATCTTCTGGTAGATACTGTCATTTCAGGGGGGCAAGAGAAAGAGCTGTGTGATCCCATTTGTTTCATGGCTTAAAACAACCATAGCTGGTA
The DNA here is from genome assembly GCF_039878825.1 of Excalfactoria chinensis. NCBI lineage: Eukaryota > Metazoa > Chordata > Aves > Galliformes > Phasianidae > Excalfactoria > Excalfactoria chinensis. The sequence goes on along the minus strand of NC_092826.1, from coordinate 117,998,406 downwards.
CTGTAAACAGTCTGCAAGCTCCCTGCAATGCAGCCTTCTGAACTTGTTGGTGCAGAGGTCAGCTCTGAATAAGTAAGTGTCAGTCACCTATGCTCCCTTTACAAAGCAAAAGTGGGCAAAGAATATTCACTTATGGCTGCTAGACATGGCAAACATCCTCATAGACATGCTGCTATGGCAAAGACTTAGCTCATGCTGAGATGCTGTCAGGAGCTATATTGGACTTGGCCTCTTACATCTTTCACTGCTGGCAGATGCCTGAAGAGAGGTCCTGACCCTATATAGGTCAGTGTTTTAACTGCCATTGACTCTCCACGGTCATGATATCAACTCCATTGTTTACTGTCAGCAAAATCACAGTGGAGCACTGGGTTTGAGAATCCTCTTCTTAAAATTAGATGTTTATAACAGCTGTAGATTTTTTACTTCTGTTATCCTAAAACATGATGTGCTGCATCGGGGCAGCAGGTCGTGCTAATATACCAAACGTGTGTTCATTTGTGAATCAGGTGTTCCTGACATACAGCCTTTCAGGTCAAGATATCCCAGGCTAGCATGTTCTAATCTCTTAGGTGTCTTTTCCTACTGAAGGATGGAACCCTAACTCTGGTTATATCCAGCATTGCCTCAGTCTTCTCCTCACCTGCTTCAAAAGTCTGCTTGTGGAGAACAGACCTGAAAATGGTCCTCATCAAACTCACACTCCCTACGTTCCATCGTAAACCATAAACATCATGCCCAAGTTAAGCCCAAACATCTTTTTTCAGCCTGTCCGCTTTCATATGAGAGGATGAAGTTCAAATGATGTGCAAAAGAACAGTGAGCATGACCTATGTACAGCCACCCCTTGTTCAAATTTTATCCTTTGCAGAAATCTAAAAGGAAGGGTGTCTTTTTGCAGGTAGCCTCTTTAGTTCTGAGAAAAAGGAACTGAAAGACTGAAACTCAGAGAGGACCCAAACAATTTCATAGGCAGATTGAGTAAAGTAAGCAATTGGCTGCCAGAAAGAGAAGAGGATGTGGTGATGGAGGAGTATGTATTTAGTCTTGGGTGGGGTTAGATGTTGGGAGATAGCAGCATGGGAGGTGTAAATGGTGAAAGGGTATAAATCTGAAGCAAAGGTAGTGTGTCAGGTCCAGCATTTCTCAGGAGAATGTGAAAACACAAGTGTTCTGACTGGGTCACAGGAACCATCAGAGGTGCACAGCCAAGGTCACAGGTGTGCTCTGCTTACATCCAGCCTCCTTAGTTCCCGAGGACTTGGCTTCAGCTGAACTCGGGAGCTCTGGGAGGTCAAAGTATGCCACTGAGCAAACTCTTCCAAACTAACAAAGTTATTGCCACTGCATGTGGCCAATGTTCAAACCAATCCAGGTAATGAATGTTAACAGATGCACACAGATATCTATCTGGAATCTAGATGTCATCTCTGAGAAATGTTACTTTGCTTTTAAAAGGGTCACAACTTTCATCTTTTCTTTTTTCTTCTTTCTGTTAATAATAATAAAATCTTATTTTCTTAAGAGAAAAACAGCTGTACCTTCTCTGTGCATGTTTACATATTTTACTCCAAAAATTTATGTCCAGTGATCTTGTGGTTATTTTAACCACAGACTAGATGATTGAACTAGCGCTAAGAACTTGGGTTACAAATCTCTTGCACAGATAAATGTATGTGAAAAGGAGGGAGGGGTTTTAGTAGATTCTATACTGGGGGAGTCTAAGAATTTGTTGTTGTTGTTAGCAGGCCTTGAAACATTGCCACGTGGAGAGAAATTTGTTTCTATGTGAACTTCAATTTCATTTCAAAACCAGCACGTTATCTACAGGTTTTCCTAAGCTGTTCTACTTTGCGTGTACTTTTACTGATGCTTTTTGCCATTTTTGCATGCCAGCATTGTGTGGCTTTATGGCAGCATCCTATTCCAATGCATATATAGGGCATCCAGTGAAACTGGAAGGAAGGCATGTAGCTGTGGACTCAGTCATCACAAAACACATACAGATATGAGCAGGTCTTAGTGTTTCCCTCTGAAAAGTCACCTGAGCTTCTATTCATAATCAGGGTTAGTTGAACTTGTTACAAGGTTTGTTCTTATTCCTTCCAGGAAGTATATCTAGGTTTTCTGTATAAAACCTACTCTGTCTTCTTCCCACTTATAACTCCTTGAATGCTGATTTCAAAGGTAAAGGAGACACTGAACAAATTTGAGATATGTACATGCAGCTATATCTTGAAATAATAAAAAGTCCTTTCTTTCCTCTGTACTAAACTATTATTGCTTACGTGTTGCACCAATACCAAATGGGAATTTAAAAGCCAAATTTGGGGCAGTGAACTTCTCAATGAGTGGAGTGGAAGAACGTGTGCCTTTAGGAAATGCTTCACGTGAGACAATAGTGTAGGCTGAGCTCACTGAATTAATGTTCTGTGGACTGCAGTCAGATCACTGTCCTACTGTCCTGAATTCACTGCTGTTGGCACAGAACAGAGACGACTGCACTGTTCTCCCTGTGTTGAGCAGTTTTCGTTCTTGGGCAGATGCTTTGATTTCAGATGGTCTCTCCTCTGCTGTTTGAATTTTCCTGGCCATTTTCCATAGCATTTGTTTTGCACTTCTTTAACCATTCCTGTAGCATACCTGCGCAGGTCAGGGTGTAGTGCTTTTATGTTGCACTATCACCTGGATGCAGCGCTATGTCTCTGCACAGACATCAGTGCCTCGTCTGAAACATCTCTGCTATGAGGGCAGATAGAGTTGGAGTTGTTCAGTCTAGAAAAGAGATCCAGAAAGATGTTATTGCTTTTGAGAAAAAACAAGGAAATACTTTTTACCTATAGTGACAGGACAAGGGGCAGTGGTTTTAAACTATAAAAGGAGTGTATTTAGGCTGGACGGAAGAAAGAAATTATTCTCTATGAGGGAGATAAGACACTTTAACAGGCTGCCCAGAGAAGCTGTGGACACCCCATCTCCTGAAGTCCTCCAGGCCTGGATGGAAAGGGCTTTAGGCATCATGGTCTTGTGAGAAATGTTCCTTCAGAATGCCCTTAAGAAGACAAGAAATGAGATTTCAACTTAAAGCTTGGCAAAGAAGTGACTTAAGAGCAGGATTTGGGGCCCGGTGTTTAGTAGGTGTTGCTCTTGAGGTGTGAACAAGCTGCCTTTCACATCCAGTGAATGCAGACAAATATAAAACCCATCTTTGGAGTGACATGAGCTTGGCCAAAGTTTGATGTTTAGAAGTTAATGTTTGGAGCATTAGGAGGCTGAGCATTTTGAATTTCTTATTTTAAGCCAGGGAACTGAGCATTGGAAGGATATTCATTATACAGTGTTTGTGTATTACAATAATGGTCCATCCAAAATGAAAGAACATGAAGTTGTGCTCTTTAACCTAGAAGTGCATTTGATTTTTTTTCTTCTAAAAGTGAAGGAGTAAATCAGTTACCAAACAACCTCCTCTGTGTTGAGCAGTGAATACTTGCATCATGAGTGCAGTCTTTCACATAATTTTCCTGTGATCATCACTAATAGTGAGAGAGATGGTTCGTGTCCCCACCCTCCAGCACAGCTGGTGTTCCACTTTTCCTCACGAGAAGCCTAAATTTGAGTGGTTGGATGATGGAAGTGAGAAGCAGTATGGAATATTCCTGCTTGTAAAGATTTTGCATGAGTTCCACTAAAAAGAAAAGTTCTGGGGATTATATTACTCAGGTTTTTCTGTTATTAAAGCACATGTGTCTTCTTAGCTTCACACTGTCTTGTAAGGCAGATTTTTAATATTACAGTATTTCCCTGTGTCAAAAGCATGTCAAAATATAACTCAGTGTCATGGCAGTATTATATAATATAAATGATTTCCTTAATGCTTAGGACTGGCTACTTAGAAACAGACATAGCAGTCAGAAGGAATAGTCCTTATGGCACAGAAATAAAGATAAATAAAATATCGTAAGGTAAATACAACCAGCATCCTATGAGTGTGAACTGTCATTTTATGGAGAGGACTTGTGCACATTTTATTAGAGATAATAAGAGAAGTATTTTCAGTTTTGCAATATAATGCTAGCAGTGGCTTAGTCTTTCATTATTCTGGCTTCATGGAACTGCCTTTGCAGAGTACAGATTTAAAATATAGGTCAGCATTAAAGAATTTTGCAGTAAGGAGAAAATGCTGTTTATCCTTTGAATGGGCCCTTTATTTTAGTATCTATAAGGAGAATTGCTCTCTCCTCCAAATCCTTTCTCCCCAGGACGAATCAGCAGGCACATTGTGACTTATTTGAAAGTTAGGAGGCTGAAAAGCTTTACAAGTCTCATTGTAATCCCCTATAAAATATATGCAGGATTGAAGCGTAGATTTGGAGTTGTTGGTAGCTTTTCAGCACATATGAGAGAAGGATGAGACGATTAGATTACTCACAAAGTGTTAATCCTGCAGAAATGGAAGGTGTAAACAAAAAAATCCCGACTCTTGTGTTTCCAGCGGATTAACTGGTGGAAAGAGAGCAGCACCTCTTCTTTCATTGTTTGAGGTCTATCATCACCCTCCCAAAGTTCACGTACTGAAAATGTTATAGTTGTAAATAGCTTGCCTCTAAAATTGTCTCCGCTACAATGCACTGTTGTAGATGCTAACGAGGCAACAATGCACTGCCTCAACTCACTAAGAAAACGTTGTTAGCTTTCTGCTATTATGAAAGCAGTTTTGGTCAGACCCAGTAAAACAGTAAAAGTGGGGTGAAAGAACATGGTCTTCATTCACAGAATCACAGAATGCCCCAGGTTGGAAGGGACCTCAAGGGATCATGAAGCTCCAAACCCCCTGCCAGGCAGGGCCACCAACCTCCCCATTTACTGGACCAGGTTGCCCATGGTCCCATCCATTCATTCAGATATTCTTGGTTATACTGGCTGCCAAGCCCTGCCCAGGACCTGGTCAGGCATCATCACTGATTCCTTGGTAGCACTGTTGCAGGAGTTCAGAAGTCCTCTGTGTCACAGGCAGACCCACTGCTCCTGCTCAGCCAACAGTGCTTCATCAGATCTTTAGGTTGACACCTCTCAGTCTGTAAGGACATCTTTTAGAATCAAGATTGAGTTTACTCCTTGTCAAATGCAAGTGGTATTTGTGTCAGGTGGAGCTAATTTATCCCCTTGGGATATTACTGTGCTGATAGATTGTAAAGGTCTGATGCTTTTATATTATCTGTAAACATCTTTCCTACACCTAATTGCATACAGAAGAAACATGCTTCTGTTCCATTTGTGCATTTCCTCAGTTGTTACCATCATTTGAGCAAGTAATGCAACTTTGAGACTTCACAGCTTGAATGCAGCATGCTTCATCATTTTTAATTTCCCCCTGATGGTATTGGCTATTAGACACTTTCCAGTGGCAACAGAGGAGTAGACTGCATCATGGTGTTCTGCTTTATATGCATCGGGTACTCCTTTTTAAGTGTACTGACACTCAAAAAATCAGAGGCTGACTGGAAGCACTTAGCTAAAGGCCCCTCCTCAGCATTCTGGGTCACTACTGAGTATCTGTCGCAGGTCAGTGCTGAGTAAGAACTACACTGTTAGTGTGGATAAGGGTGAGAGTGTATTTCCGTGTGAAATGGTGCTTGTTGGATTTCCATGTGGTTCTCACTTTATAAACAGAAGTTCGGAGTCTCTGAAGGAAAAGGCTAATCGTTATAGTGAGGTTGTGTTTTGGTTTGGTTTTCAGCTAGTGCCCCGGATTTAATAAATAGAATTAAACCATCTGAATTTCTTCAAGTCTGGAAGCAGTGAGAGTTCAGCACTACTGGTAGCATCATTTTGGGATGGGTTCGCATAGGTGCTCAGGGACATGATTTAGCAGAGCGTTGTTAAGAGTCCGGTTACTAAAAATGAACTGCTGTGGCAATATGCAAAGGAACAGATGGACTCAAACATGGAAGAGAACATGCAGTGTAAGTTCATGTTCACTGGCTCAAACTTATTTCTCCTTCCTGCATGCCTTTGGGTAAGTCAGCTTTATTTTATAGAGAGACCGTAGGGTGCATCCCTCCTCCTGTAGGAAATGTATGGGTCTGCTGTGGTTTTGCCATAGAAATCTGTGGTAGTGTTGCATGGGAATGTGGCATAGATGCTCCATCACCAGCAAGTGAAGGAACAGAGGTGAACTGAGAACCCTCAGCCCAGTAGAAAAAGATACAGAGCTTTTCTTGTAGCTTTCTGAAAGTTTGTGAGCTCTGGGGACAAATCCAGTGGGATGGATTATTGATGGTGGTGATGGCTATTGTTGGAAGTAACACCAAAGTGCACTTGAGAGTACATAGCCAAGAAAGGTTGCCTGCATGCTGCTCTTTATTAGTTCTGCTTTGAGGTTCTGTAAGTAAAGTAGATTTTGCCAGCTCCAAACAGGAACAGTGATGCAGTTTTAGGAAAAATTTTGTGGTGTACAACTGGAATAATCTTGTATTATCTGTAACTCCTTGGAAATAAAGGCTGTTTTTAAAGCCTTCCTGTACTGTTCCAAGTCATGTTTATAACCTGCTGTAGTGTTGGAATTATAATGTAATGGGGAAGAACAACTAATAGCAGCAAAACCAAAACCAAACTTTGATTAAATGATGAGCAGGTATTTGCTCACTAGTTGCCATTCACTTTTTGCCTTAGTATAACAGATAAATGCAGGGTACAAGCTGTGAAGAAGTAGTAAGAAATTAGTATCTTTACGCTCTGACACCAAAAAGATCCCTTTTTATGTAAGAAAATAGTAAACTGTCTGGTTTTGTTTGTTGCAGAACAATTCCGAATATGTTGTTTACTTTTTGTTTTAGGCTCTTAAGGACCCAGTCTCTGGATTGGTACTATAATAATGTGAAGAGCCGCTTCAAGTGTTTTGGAAGTGCCAAAGTCCTGAAGAATTTATACAAGAAGCATAGACTGGAGAGTGGAGTTTGTCCAGATGTAATAGGTAAGAGCAGCTTTCCTTTGTTATTACCTTACCTGCTTCAACACAAAAACTGAAACAATGAAAATTCTGAGAATCTTTTTCCTAAAAGATTCTGTAATGTTGTATCTTTTCAGAAATAGCATATTAGAGAGAACAAAGAGGCAAAGTGCATGGAGAGCCATCCTAATCATTTAAAGAATGATTAATCATAGTTATGCCACCGGTGATCTTAATTATGATATTTCTGCTTAAAAAAGGATTGTGATCTTCAGTCTGTGAAGCAAATTGCAGTTTGCATTCGAGTTTGTGTCCCAACTTTTATCGCAGTTCTTAGTAACCAATGAGTGAGAGGAAAAGTCTGCATTCAGCATTTGGCCTGAGAACATTTCTATGGCGCTTGAAGCAACATTTGGTTAGCATGGGGTACATTCTGTATGTCTAAGTTGACCAAAACTCCATTTGTACTTAAGGTCTTCAACTTTTTCTGAAATTATATGGGATGGCAAATGGCCTCTCTAGTCCCAAGTGAAAATTCCAGTTGTTTCTTGTGAATGTTGCTGTAAAATCTTTTAGGGAGCAGTGACCAATGCATTAATTTCTGCTTTATTAGCCTTTTTGCTGTACCGGCATCAGTTTGTCTTTGTAGAAAAGATTCTGTAATTGCTGAGAGCAAATACGTGTAAAGGCAAGAATACATCAGTCGGGATGGAAGTAGGGCTTAAAACTGAGGGGAGGGATCCTTCAGAACTTTTCTGTGATATACTCTCTTTTCTTAGGCCACATTGAGTTTGTCCCTGAGTGGGATAGTGAACAGTTCAGTGACAAGATGGAATGCCATGTGCTCTACCTATGAGTCTTTTCTGAGGAAGGTCTTTGAGTCTAAATGTCATGGCTGACTTTCCTCCACGTGACTGTTAGATAAACCTTTTGTTCCACTCAAAGATAAATACTAGCACAGATATCAAGGTTTTGTCTTATTTATACAGCATTGCCCTTTAAAGTAGAATCTATTCCAACCCCCTGTCATATTAAAAGCAAATTCCGAGTGCTTAACTTTCGCCATGTAAGTTTTAGATTCTAGTAGCTTCTTCCTCTCTCTCTTTTACTGTACAAATAATTTTTGAGGATTTTCTTTTTTTTTTTTAAAAAAAAAAGGAGTCATATTTTGTGCAAAAATTGCTGCAATTGTGTTTTATATAAATAGGTAAGAGGAATTTTCCAGTTATCCCTCTTTGTGTGGTGCCACTGTACCTCAAGAGAATAATCCTAGTCTAACAGTGCCTCTGCTGTGAATGGGTATTTCTTATACTAACGTGTGGTGCTGTCTTTTTTGAGCAGAAGGAGGTTGTTTTGAAGGAAGCTTTGAAAATGATGGAAGCATTTGTGGCAGTGATTCTACATTCTACAGGCAGACAGAAGGTACATTGCTAAAGACTCGTTTGATTCAAACACAGTCCTTACACTTTGAATTAATGGACAAACTGCAGAGAGTGCTGAGGAGTCCTGTTCACACATCCAACCATATTCTAGCTAGAACACTTAGAAATACACTAAAAAATCCTTTGTGTTCATATGTGCCATGCTGAGATTTCATGCTTCAGTATTCAGGATATTACACGCTTATTCTGGCATGATTTTCTTAATGCTCAGTATTTGCTGCTTCTCTCATACTTCTTTTCCTATGTTCATGTTTTTTTCATTTTTTTTTTCTTATATCCTCTTAGTGCTTATAGGAAGCTTACGGATTTTCCCCCTATGATTTCATTCTTAGTTACTGGGTTCTAAGATAAGCAGCAGAGAAATACCATGTTTTATGGTATTTAATATTTGAATTTAAGAAGTTACATGGAAGTTGATAAAAAAAAAATTGCCCTCTCTCTCTCTTAAGGTGTTTATTTTGCTATGCACAATTATGAGTTGAGGAAATAAATTTAGTCATGAGCAAAATAGGACTTGAAGATTTATCTGGAACATGGGTCTAAATTTTGCATTCTGTCATGTGAAACATAAATGACAAAGATGACAATTTCGATTTATTCTTCACCTAGGACACAGCATGATGGATACCCTTGCTGTGGCCTTGCGTGTTGCTGAGGAAGCAGTGGAAGAAGCTATTTCTAAGGCAGAGACCTACAGTGACAGCCTGGTAACATCTTCTAATACAGTTTGTTAATTTGAACAGAACTATTATATTATTTTAATTTGAATAGTGCTACTAAAAGAAGTAGATATAAAAGAAACCGTGAAAAAAGAGTAGTGACTCATGTAAAACCTACAGGGTTGAGTACGAGTTTTATGAACTTGTATTCAAGATGTGTGTTGCGTTTCAGGAGGTGACGTGTGATGTAAGTACCTGCAACCTCTTCCCACAGTGTCGATAGGACATATTGCCCATTTTCTGATCTGTACAATTTATGTGGGAAGTCTACAGGTATTTACTGACAACTACAGATATCTATTTTCATGCAGGACAAGCAGAACGAGGCTTGTTACTTGCAAGAACACAAGGAGGATCTCATAGAAGAGCTGGCCACAACCATTGTGCAGAAGGTATGGCAAGCATTTTTTACCCTTGCTTATTCAATAGCCAAAACATGATACTTTAATCTTGTGAGCTTGGGCTCTAGCAGAAAAGAGGATGACATCAGTGTAGGAAGTACACAGTAAATGACAATTTGCAACCTCAGTTATCACAGTGAAAGCTTAACCAACTATTTCTGACAGAGACATTAATGTACAAATAAGATGTGTTTAGTGCCTACACTGATGGCCTACACACTCAGAGCTGAGAGGCACAATCCCTTTGGTCTGTGAGATACTAACAGGAAAGAAGAGAACCCTACTTGCTCAAACTTAAAATCTGTATTTTCCAAAAGGCACAAAATTTTCCCCTTTAAAGGAACAGGAACTTGACTATTACAACTGTACTGACCTCTGCATCTGCAAAACATAGAATCATTACAAGACGAATATTAGCAGTTATATTAGAGAGACACAAAAAATTACAGAACTTGTTGTCTGATTTGTTTGGCTTTCTTTCTGGGAAGTTTTGTCTTCTACCTGCAAAGCAGCAGGTGACACTGATACTGTACCAAAATGGAGGGCTAGTTTGGAACAAATACCCCTTGAGATTGCTTGGACAGTCTGGAGCAAGGCAAGACAAACATGAACAAACTGATTGTGAGCTTTAGCAATTAAAGAATTAGCCACAATGGAGGGTCAGTCTTCCTCCATGTGAGCTAACCTTATTACCACATATGTATGTGGGATGCAGCAATATGTGAATGACTAGAACAGGAACATATGTTTACAGGGCTGTCAAGAAAAGCAAGAAGAGCAGCAGCTCCATGGAAAATAGTCTTCCTTATTTTTTAATAGGGATCTTAGAAGATCAAATCTCCTTTGATAGTCCAGGGCCCATATTAGTTAAACTTGAATTGCTACCACTTTTGTCAAAAGCTGCCTAGCAAGATCTTTGATAGGATAATATTCTGTAGATATTTTAAACTGGAGTTGGGAAATGCATGGAAATGAAGCACAGCAGGAAATAATCTGTCAGTGTAGAGGGAAGGTAGTTTATCTGATCTTCTCTCTCAAGACAGTCAAGATTTGCAAGAACAAAATAGTGTCTAGACACCTAAAACCTCTTTGTTTTAAGTAGAAATGTTCCTAGATGTCAGAGGAGCCTTTGAAATTCCCCTCATGTCTACTACTTTATGTGTCTTTGCATATGTTCTTACTTGAGAAAATACCTGACGTTAGATGCTGCTGATGCTTAAAGTGTTAGGGTAGGAACAGATTTCCACATTTATTTAATTCACTTCTGATGTTCCTCTAGGCATTGATTATGATTTATTGTACCAAAGCTTGTGTGCTTGCATGCAGTGTGACTTCGGATGAGAAGTGTGCATGCAGCTTGTCACAGTCATCCTTGCATGAGCTAGGAAAAAAAAGCAAAGAGAAACTATTCTTTCTAGACAGTTCATCTCTTTTTTCTTTTGCCCCCTCCTTCCATATCCTGCCCTCCCACCCCACTCCCCAAACCTTACAGATTATAAAGAAGCAGAAAGGCAAAACTGAGCAGGCTGAGGCTGACTTTGAATGGCCGCCATCAAGGAGCAGTGGTCTGGCATCCGTTGCTGTTTCGGATCAGAGCATGCTGACCTTTCCTGGGAGTCGCAGAGGGTCATACACGTTATGGGTGAGTGACTAAGAGAAAATATTGATGCTTTCTACTGCACGAAGCTGCAGTATTGAAATCCTGGATGAGTATGCTTCCTGCCTGGTATGATGCACATAGACTTACAAAGAACAAGCACTAAATCTGTGTGTTGACAGGCACATCACTCAGTTTATACTTTTCATAGGACATCGTGGGTTAGGGAAGTACATCACAGACATTGTACTGCATTGGTGAGTGCATTAGGGAAAACTGAGTTCATCCCAAAAGTGGTCTTGCTGCTTGATTTGAATGCTAACAAGATACCATGCCTCAATGTTTATTCCTTAAACATTTTTATGTTCACTTAGGTTTTATTTGGATTTTTGCTGAATGTTATGCCTTCTACCATGCTAGATTTCTATAAATTTTATTTAGTTCCTTAGCCATCTTAAGGAAAACAGTCACTATCAGCAAAAAGATAAAAAATGATAAAATAAAAGAAAAACAACTTTGCAGCGCCATTTATGTCTTACACTAAAGAGTATTTCCTCATCCTCTCTCTTATTTCTCACCACAATGCATTTAGTTCCTGCTTATAAAGCTGGAGAAAATCTGACAAGCTGCATTAGTAACATTTTAAGAAGAACTGCAAGGGAAAAGAAGTGAAAATAAGTCATAGGTTTGAATAGGTTGTTTCACTACTGGAGAGTGAAGACAGTGACAGATGAGTTCCAGTGAATTTTGATAGAGTGGTTTAAGCTGCTGCTTCTGAATATCCTGCTGCTGTGCTCATGCATGCTGCTCCCCCACAGCAGAGCCTTATCTCCAGCTTAGTTTGCCAGCTTATGCTGCCAGTGGAAATAGCTTTACTCCTGAATATAAGACTGTGGACCAGAATTGCTGAGATATGAACGAGAGTATCCCCCCATCTACTTCCGAATTGGAGGAGCAGTGCCTTTAAGTTGCTGCTGTTTACCGAGCTATCACAAATTAGAGTGGGCATGTTTAAGCACTTTGCTCTGCAGCTCCTAGGCAACTTGCTTGTAGTACATAGGAGCCAGGAGAGGGAGAGTTGATTTTGTCTTTGACACAACCCAGTTTTCTTTCTGAAGTTGAAGGTCAAGGCCCAGGGGCCCACGCTTGCCAAATTCCCAGTTATTACATCAGAAGCCTGTTACTGTTTTGAGTTTGGAGAGTTAAGCTTGAACCCAGTACATCTTGAAATTATTTTCTGAAATAACAAGCTTGAATCCCAAATTCTCACCAGGCAGAGCTTCTCATTTAGTTTGAAAAATAGGAGATTTCCTGAATGTAGTCTTCCACAAGTAGACTCGTGGAAATACATCATGCTAAGATGAAAACAGCTGCAATTAACAGCAATTGCCATCAGGCAATACTAGAGTTCCAGGCGTGGTCAGTGGTTTATAAGAACTTTCTGTCTCTTAACAGGTTCTTTCTCCATATTCATCATGTTTCGGTTTGTCTTCCTGTAGTGCATTAAGCAGTGCTTTTTCCCCTTCCAGTGCCCCTTCCATGAATTCAGTTTCTGCGTTTTGCTTTGCTGGGATCACTTTATTGTTTGCTTTTGTCTTTAAAGTACCGGGTGTCTATTTTTGACTTGTTTTAAATAGAATCATAGAATCTCTCAAGCTGGAAGGAACCCATAAGGATCGAGTCCAATTCCACACAGGATCACCTAAAAATCAGACCATATGTCTGAAAATATTGTCCAGACCCTTCTTGAACCCTGCCAAGCTCAGTGCTCTGCCCACTGCTCTGGGGCAGCCCGTTCCATGCCCATTGCCCTCTGGTGCAGCCCCTGCCCCCCAGCTGCCCCTCCCCTGGCACAGCTCCATGCCGTTCCCTCGGGCCCTGTCGCTGTCACACAGAGCAGAGCTCAGCGCTGCCCCTCCACTCCCTGTGAGGAGCTGCAGCTGCCATCAGGCCTCCCCTCAGCTCCTCTGCTCTGTGCTGGCCCTCAAGCTGCTCCTCATATGCCTCCAGACCCTTCACCATTCTGCAGAGAGTTTTCTTAGTGTAACAAGACACCCTTGGAAAGCTAGCACAGCTCCAGTAGGTAGTAAAGACACACTTATGTTAGCTTACCGGGATAACAGAAATACAGTCACATTCAGTCTAGCAAAGGGTCTGCTGGAAAGTTTACTGGAAGACAACTTGTGCAGAGCAAGTTAAGAGCTGTTACTACTTGCCTGATACTCAGCAGCAACAGTAGAACAACCCCAAATGCTTTTACCTGAGCTTGCTTTCCATTCAATATTGCTTTCATCCACCTATAACTGCTAATGTCAGGGAAAGCCTGGATTTGAGAGCAGTTGGCAGTTAGATCCAATGACCAGATGTACATTCCATGCAGAGTTCCTTACACCCTGTTTCCCTATAGGGATTGCTGAAGTAGAGCTTGGTCTGCTTAAGACTTCGTTACAAAGCAAAGAAACAACTTAGTCCTTGAAGGAAGGAGAAGCAAGATAGATTAAACGTAAGGGGAGAAGAAATTATTAACAGAAATATAAATATGTAGATGGAAGGGAAGTAACAATCTCAAACATTAAGGCAATCAGAATTTCATACATTTGAACTGGAGATTTATCTTAAAGCAGATATTCGTATTTATCTTCTATGTAGAACTTAACACATGTGGCTTAGCTAGCATAATAAAGCTAACAACACTGTTAGTTAAGGCAGTTGCATGCCATAACACTGGCCATTAGAAACCTGTATTTGTTACTGCATTGCTCTCTATTACCAGAAGCTTGCTAACAGCTTGGGGGAAGCTGCAGTGATCCCAAATATAATAGTGTGGCTACACTTGCCAAGCAGTTTTTTTCTAATCACACCTACATACATGGAGCTCATCCACATCATCCAGAAAATTCCAGTGGGCATCCAAAATCACTATCTTTGAAATGACCATTACGTGTGTTTGGTTATCTCTTTGTAGACTTGCACTGTGGAAGCCAATGGATAGGCTGCATGAGACCTGCTTGATTAGAGGGAAATCCACTGATCTCCTTCATAATGAGCCCTGAGATATGATTATCTCCCTGAGATATATTATTGATAGTTTAATTGCAGGATTGTGGTATGACAGTAGCTAAAAATACTGTTTTTTCCTTTTTTACCTCTTTGATTTCTTCAAGATCCCTTGTCTGTCCTACAAATGTATATATATTTTAACACAGCTGACTATTTTATTTCTCCATCTCATAAAAAGAGATAGATGGCACCATCTGTTTCTCATTATCAAGCTGAGGCTGTACAGTGCTGGGATAGGAGGAGCCTAATGCGATGGATGGGTGATTCCATGCTCCTGCAGTCCTTACTGCTCCATACAGTCACTGCCAGTGAGAGCAAACGACCAGTTGGCATATTGCATCCCATTTAAACACTGATGGAGTGCAGGCATCCTGGTGTTCTTTAAGTGCTGTATTAGCAGTCTTCACTTTACAGCTAAAAGATTGCATATATAAACAGAAGTTCATCCATCATTTATAGTATTTAAAGCAGCTAGGGATATAGGGAAGGGGTGGATTTCATTAAATACACATTATGATGCCCCTCAGGGGAAGTGGAAATTTACTGGTTAAGCTAATTGTAAGGTCTGCAGTATACCATGAGTTATGGTTTTTTTTCTTTTGTGTTCTTTGAGTGCTTTAAAGCCTGAGGTTCAACACTTCTTTGGAAATCCCTGCAGATTTTGCAGGTGTTCTGTCCCTTTGTAGGTTTGTCCCGAACAAATATTTGAAGAACACCTTTTCAAGGAGGAGCTGTTTAACAGTCATGTGGTGCAGCAGGAGAGCCACTGCAGATGCGGGAGGTGTAATGCTATAGGACTATGCCAGTACCAGTTCTTACCTCTGTCAGGTTCTTACCTTCGTGTCAGAAAAAAATGTGTCTCATTAGTATAACTTGTCATAGATGGAGCTTTCAGCTTTTATGCATCAGCTGGGATCAGAAAGTTGCACAGAGTATGTTGCCTGGACCTACTTCCAATAAGGCATGCATGCTTT
Organism: Excalfactoria chinensis; assembly: GCF_039878825.1. Taxonomy (NCBI): domain Eukaryota; kingdom Metazoa; phylum Chordata; class Aves; order Galliformes; family Phasianidae; genus Excalfactoria; species Excalfactoria chinensis. The sequence goes on along the minus strand of NC_092826.1, from coordinate 117,983,264 downwards.
TATGCTGGATCCTGGTGGGTTATTTACTATCTTGCTTCTTTGCAAGAGAAGCCAGCTTCTCTACACAACCTCTCGCAGAATGGGAAAGAGCAATAAACTCTGAACTGGAAAAGCCCTTAGTACGATAGAAATAATGGGTCTTTTTAAATTCACATCCATTTTGAGCAGATCCAACTTCCTCAAAGTATTTTGTAGGCTACAAATCCTGCCACCATCTGCTGGCTTTTCAAGTGTAACATTGAAGTCTGGTTGGAAAACTGATCAGGGTCTAGCTGACCATTTGACACTTCATGCATTTCATGCATAGTAATCTAGTTGATTTCCTCCCTTCTGCTGCAGTAGAAGGATAGACTACTGCTGCTTTTGCAATACTGTCCCACCAGTCATTATCATCTTTTAAGGCTGCAGATAACTGAATAATCACTGCAAAGCTCAACATGGCAGCTCTGTCCTTTTGACGTTGTATAGTATGAATTTGTTGGAGATGCAGCTCTAGCAGAAGATTACTCATTCTTGGCTGTGTAGTACTCTTTGTGCACTTGACAAACATCCAAAAAGGCAGCTTTGGATGCTAGATATATGATCAAGCCCATGCAGGCCTAAATTCAGCTGAATTGCTTTTACTGCCAGACAGCCAGGATAGGCTTTAATGCATGAAAGGAAATAGGAGAGGGGATAGAGAAAGATGGTTGTTCCGCAGTGTTATTTTCTGAAGAACGTTGATCATATGCGGTTCTTTCAGCTTTGTTTTGTTTTAAAGATGTTCTCCTTACACACTGGTATCACAAAGCCTTAACATCTGATTTAAAATTTGTGGTGCTCAGAGAGAGAGAGGCGGCTCGACACTTACTTTTTATTTGAAATTGGTGTGTGTTATCACAGAGAGAAGCAAACAAACACAGAATGCTAAAGATTTCTCTGCTGAGGAGCTGTTTGAGTCAGACATGCAGTCATCTTCTGTGATGGGGGAGTGCTCTTCTGAGCACAACTTCACAGACAAGGGTCAGAATGGTACATGAAAGGTTGAGTGGGTGTAAATCTGTAACAGTTGATGTACTGGAAACCTCTATGGACTTGCTCAAATACATCCATGCTATTGATTGAACTAGCTCTTCTACGCTACGTAGAATGTTTATACTCATCTGATGAAACCAGTATTTAAATATTCCTTACTACTAGCTTAAAATCCTTGACATTAAAAGCAATAGCATTTTCAGTTTGGGGGCTTTGTTATTGTTTGGGGGAAAAAAGAGTCTGTTAAGCACTGTGGATTATACTTCTGTGTGGTGCAGTGTAGAGCTCTTTGCGTGCTCAGCTTCAGTGGGCTTGTTGGGGAATAAACTCCTGTTGCCCTCCATTGCAATCTCCAGATCCTCAGGGTCAGATAACCCAAACTGAACCAAAACAAATGTACACCCAAACATGGCTCTATGTGTTCTTTCACAGCTGCACAGTTCGTACTGCAGATGGACTGAGCATTCCTTTGAACTTCCTTTAAAGGACCAGAGGTGTTGAGGGGAATGACTGTCTCAGCAGCCAGTGGTAGGATGGCAAACCCACCTGAAGAGCAGCCAGACTGCATCTGTGGCACTAGCAAGGAAGTCATCTTGGGCAGCCCTGCAGGAATGGATGCCCTGAGGCTTTGGCAGGAGAGGGAGCAGTTCTCTATGTTTTTTTCCAGTCTGTTGTTTGAGAATTTGCCCCAGTAGCTGGGCCACATGCTGCTGCTCAAGGTGGTGTTTCAGGATGGGTTGATACCCTAATCAGGATGTGGAGCAAGGTATGTAGGATGGAATTTTCCTTCAGTTGAGTGAGAAAATCTCCCTTTCATCTGCCTGTTCTTGCCCCTTTTCAGAAGCCCTAGGGTTGCTAACAGATCCTTTGCCACATACAAGATTAACTAAGGAACAGATGCTTGAAACCCTTGGTATTTCACACCCACTGCTAAATGTCTGGACTGCATACATTTGAGCAGAGGGAAAAATCACTTCCAGGGATAAATATGTTGTGGCAGAGTGGCACTGTTCTCAGGCTCATCTCGTCTCCTTCCTGGGGTGTGGGAGTTTTCATACCAAAAGATGCATTATCTGTTGATGTTTAGGGACTGCTACAGTGCTTGTTCAGGTGGGTGGGACCTGCTGGTTCTATCTGTGCACTGATTGTATTTATAGAGCGCAGATGAAAAGCGAGTGAGGATTTTTTTGTTGCTAACAGGCCTAGCTGTAAAATTTGCAGGCTCGGAGAGAGGTATCTAAGTCATCTGTGTTTGTGCTGGCAATTTGAGGCTTCATCACTGAATAAACAAGGTGGTCTTCAAAGCTTAACCCAGCAGCTGCACCCAGGTCCCAGCCCAGAGGTGAGGTTCCAGTGCCTGCAGGGGTTCCTGCCATGGAGGCTCTGCAGCTGCCTTACACTTGTGGCACCGTAGGTTTAAGAGAGTCATTTATCCATTCCAGATAAGTGCAGATAAATTAGAGTTTTGCTACTTAAAATAAACAAAAGAAATAGGGTAAAGTGGAAGAGAACTGAGGGGAAAAACATGCATGATCCAGAATATCCTCTGTAGGCTTCAATTAGTTGCTTTTGGGTCCTATTTTGTAATACTACTCTGGCTTCTGTTTAGAAGCAGGAGGAATTACCCATTAATTACACCATTTCATCTTTTGAGAAAGAATGTAGAGCAAAATTTGCATATTCTCCCTCTAAATAGTATGTGTACATACATGACAGATATTCAAGGTAAACAATCCATAGTTTATTAACTTTAGATTCAATATTTGCAAGTGTGTTTTTGTAAAAAAAAAAAAAGTTCTTTCTTAAGGTAACTTATTCTGGTTTTAGTTATTTGGTGTTCCAAAGCATGACCTGTAAATTCTTACAGATGTTCAGGTGATGGAATGTTTATGTAATAATAGACTTTGCATGTGATTAGTTTTTATCCTATCCTTCTTTAATCTTCAGAAATCATATTGCCTATACAAGACTATACATAGAAAGCAGATTGCTTTTAGTGATAACCAAGAACAAGATGAAGTTTTTGGGGCGGAGTGGCTGGAGGACTGTGTGGAGGAAATGGACCTGGGGGTACTGATTGATGCATGACTGAACATGAGCCGACAGTGTGCCCGGGTGGCCAAGAAGGCCAATGGCATCCTGGCTTGCATCAAGAATGGTGTGGTGAGCAGGACTAAGGAAGTCATCCTGCCCCTGTACTCGGCATTGGTGAGGCCTCACCTCGAGTACTGTGTCCAGTTTTGGGCACCTCAGCACAAGAAAGATATGGAGGTACTGGAGCAGGTCCAGAGAAGGGCAACGAGGCTCGTGAAGGGCTTGGAGAATCAGCCCTATGAGGAGAGGCTAAGGAAGCTGGGGCTGTTTAGTCTGAGGAAGAGGAGGCTGAGGGGAGACCTTATTGCCGTCTTCCAGTACCTGAAGGGTTCTTACAGTGAGAGTGGGGCAGGTCTCTTCTCACTAGTGACAAGTGACAGGACGAGGGGAAATGGCCTCAAGTTGCGCCAGGGCAAGTTTAGGTTGGATATTAGGAAGAACTTCTTTACAGAAAGGGTGGTTAGGTACTGGAATGGGCTCCCCAAGGAGGTGGTTGAATCACCATCCCTGGATGTGTTTAAGAGCCGTTTGGATGTGGTACTCAGGGATATGATTTAGCAGAGGTTTTTTAAGAGATAGGCTACTGGTTAGGCTGTGGTTGGACTTGATGATCTTCAAGGTCTTTTCCAACCTGGGTAATTCTATGATTCTATGATTCTATGAAGGCTAAGTTTTCTTCATTAAGTCTTTATAGTTATGCAGAAGAAAGTGCCTGAATAGGTGGGGGAAAGAAAGTAATAAAGTGTTTGGGATTTCTTTTTGAAACAGACATCGCAGAGCAGATGCCAATAGGTAGGATTTGGTGGGCACTCATCTAACTGAAGCGTTGGGAATGCTGTAACTGTATTTTGTGTGCTGTGATGTACTGCACAGCAATTCAATATGCAGCATGGACCTCAGAGGGAGCAGCATGTACAGGGAACACAGCAAGTGACCTGTATGGTTGCAATGCCATCTGCTGATGTATAAGTTTATTGCAGAAGCTAACAGTTGCAGTACTTCAATGTCTGACTGCAAACAGGATAGTGTAATTCGCACTTGACTGACAGGTTATCACTCTCTGACAAAACAGAACCTCTGGTTAGAAAAGGTGCCAGTAGCTTTAGCTGGTCAAGAAGAGCCCTCTTGACCTCTTCTGTCTTTATAAAACAAAGCTCCTACACTTCTCTCCCCTTTTGAAAGTCTTTAGACTGTTGTATTATTTGAATTCTTGTGGCAAATGCACTGGGTTGGTATGTCATTGTGAGATCTAATTGCTGTTCAAGTTTGTAGGCAGTAGGTTAAGATGCAGGGCCATGACTCCTTCATTCAGTCAACACATGCTCCTTTTTCCAATGCCAACTGACTGTCAGTGCAGCTGGCCTTCCCTCAGTCTCCCCTCTGCCTCTACACACAGCTGTACAGAGTACCAGGTAAGCTTCCAGTCCTGCTCCCTCACATGGCAGTGCAATCAGCCGGCACATATGCAGGCTGGTAGGCCACACAGAACCCTCTTAGCTGTACAGCTGCTGAGTTACCTGTGCCAGCTGGTTGATCTGCCAACTGAGGTTAGAGCTTTTGCTGTGTCACCTTAAATGCCTGACTTTCTAGTTTGTCTCTACTTTTAATCCCAAAAGAAACAAAAGGAGGTTGTGAATCATTTTCTCATCAAATACAGTCACCAGTCAGAACAGTAATTAATTAGTGATGGATTTACAGGCAGTGCTTGCTTTTGTGCATTGAAAAAAAGGGGCATATCTATGCCACTGTAGACTGATGTGTTCTCATGCCAGGGTGTACTTCTTTGTATTCCTGCAACAGGCTTGGGTATTGGCACTCCTTTTTTTGTAGTGATCAGGACTACCTGTGGTTGTACCAGTCATGCTCCTAGGGGAGAATATTTACACTTGTACTCCACCCATACATATCTGAATATAACAATACCACTACGCGTTCTTCCAACCTTAACTGAAACTGGCTTTCAGAGCAAGAAATGGCCCAGTCCCTTCATTTACAACTTAATTGGAGCTGATTAGGGCACTGCCATTTCCTGGTCTGTCCAGATAAGACAACCAAACAGCTGTAAAAGTAGCTATGAAGTGTGCTAGTTCAACAGCCCCTACAGAAGCATCATTTCACCCTTTTACAATGTGAATGCAGAGGTGCAGTCAAGCCGTCCTTCTCTCCTTCAACCCCCTGTGACATTGAATCATCTTCAGTGAGAAGAGGTAGCAGAGCAATCTAAGACAGATTTCATGAAAAATTTAAATGAGGAGTAGAAAAAAGGACAAGGATGGCCTCAAGCCAAGCTTTGGAGGCTTCTTGGTTGTTTTTTCTTTCCTGTATTTAGAGGAACTTTCCTGAGAATTAGCAGTAGATTCAGCGTATTACTGGTTTTGTGCTGTCCATAGAAAGCTGACAGAGGCTGTAGGCAGCTTCCCTCAGGCCTGACCCAAAGGCTTCAGTACACAACTTAAAATAATCAAATTATCTTCAGTAAGACATTTCCAATGTGTTTGTGGTCCTGGGCTGCTACAGCACATTGAACAGCATGATTCCCTGTCTTTCAGTGCCGTTTGTCAATCAAGCTCTTAAGATAGCCCTCTCCTCTTTAAAATCATTTGTGGTATAGCATATAATTCAGTCTGTCTGAAGGATGTATCTACCTAACTGTGTATATGCACTCGAGTTGGCTTTAGGTTGCACAGGGGGTATTGCTTGCAGCAGTGCTGCAGAGGAAGAGGTCTTCAGAGGTCTGCAGAGGATTTGCTGGGCTCCTTCCCTGAGATTTGCAACCCATGCCAGATTTTGTGTCATCACAGTGAAGCTGTTAGCAGATCTCAAGTTAGCTGAGAGCTAAGTGCAAACACTGCCATTGCCGTGATGCAACCTTACTGGGATGTTTATGAAATGGTGAGTAGGCAGGTGAGAAGCTGCCATTTAAACAAAACACTAGTTGAAGCTGTCAAACCTACAGATTATACATAAATAAGGAAAAGCATGTTGCTTTCATTATCTAAGCCCAGGTTATCATTAAGCAAACTGCTTAAGTTTTCCTGATTATTTTTTTTCTCCTCCTTATGATTCAGTTCTTTTAGTAATAAGGGAAAATAGAGACTGTAGGATACTACTTCTGGGTTCCTCAGCATCTCTTGTCCCTTTGTCTGCCGCGTTCTCCTTAAAGGAATATTCTTAGTACTGGGCAAATGGAGACAGTCACAACCACATGCCATTCTCAAGATGGGGCAGCTTTAACACAAAAAATCTCAGAGTATGTGGCAGACATGAACTGGTCCGAAATAACTGCAAAAATGTAAAGTTTTGCAGTTAATGGGAAGATTTACAGTTAATGAAATCTTCTGGCACGGTCCCACAGGGCACACACAGGAGCGTTTCAGATGGGAGGAGGCACAGCCACAATAGCCATGTAAGCATTGCTCCCACAGCAGTGAGGACTCCCAGTAGTGTTTATGCTTACTTGGGAATTGAAGGGACTTGGAAGTATCTCAAAGACAAGTTATCCTTTTCCTCATCTACTGCAAGTGCAAAGCAGAGCTCTGATGAAGGAAGACCCTTTCCCCTCAGTCACAGTCAGGGCTCATTAGCCAATCACAGCCATGTGTTACCACATTTGGGCTTGAAATGTGACCTTACTGCAAAAAGATAGGTGTGCAATTGTTGGTTTTGTTGATTGCACGAAACTGCCCAGCGTATTGTGTGATATGTGTGTCCTAGCAAACAAAAGAACTTGGCATTAACATCGGTTGAGTTGCAGATTTATTTCTGGGGAACAGGCTGTTTGTTTGCATTTTCTTTTTAATTTTTAACTTCTGAATGTTGTTACAGCAGATGGCCTGTTGAGCCAACAATAGATCATCATGTCTCACCACAATAGGATCTCTTTCTGGCTAGCTTGAATTGGAACTGGTAGATATCAGAGCTCACCAAGCACATTCAGAACAGTTATACCTTAATTGCTTCTTTCCATCTGGCCTCTGGTAGTACAAACAGCTCCCCGCCTTCTTGCATAACATCAGACAGACACAGGGGTAAGCAACCTAGCACTGAAACAATTCTTTTGAACGCATTAAATTCCTTTTCTGGATGCTCACAGGCCCCACACTTCCACAGGCAACAGAATGTTCATGCTAATTACAGAGGAGTCTGATAATTAAATGTTTCTATTATTAAATTATGCTCTTTGATTTTTATTCTCACAGAGGTCTCAATCAGCATTCTCCCTGGCTAGTGAAGATGCACCCAGCAAAGGACTCGACCCTGCATCGTCTGTGACTGAGGCTCTTTGGAGGCAGCAGAAAGAACAGTTCAAGAAACAGAAGGAACGCAAGCTCTCTGCATTACCCAGCTGGAAAAGTGTGGACAGGCTAAATGAAACAAGTAAATATTTCTAGTACGAATATGATTCTTTTTTTTTTTTTTTTTGGTTTTCAGTCCTGCTGTTATCTGTAATAGGGATTAGGTTCACACGCAGTGCACATTGCCAGTAAGCACACGAAGTCAGGATCCACAACCAAGGTCTCTGTTTTGATTCTTCACAGAATCAGGTGCTGTGTGGTCCTTTGCAAAGCAAGCACATCCCCGACTAGAAGGATGGTCACTAACATTTCCCTTGACAGTTTCTAATTGGCTGTTCTCTTTCATCTTTACTAGAGAAGCATATTATGGAGCTAGAAGGTTTCCTCTGTCTAGGGAGGGGTAGCTGCTGTCTCATGTCCATCTTTTTCCGCTGTTGGTGGATATGATTTTTAACGTGTTAATAAGCCTTAATGAGCCTAAAGGTCACTTACAGGGCACTTCCTCTTTTGTTGATATCAGCACATTAGCACATGCTTGACATACTTGTGGTCAAGTTGTTTACCTTGTCACTTGTTTTTCACTTTTATCATGTACATAGAATTGCAGAGGTTGAAAGGGACCTCTAGGGTTCACAGAGTTCTACCCCCTGCTAAAGCAGGATCCTTACAGTAGGCTGCACAGTGGAATAAATAAGACATAAAGCAAAGGTCTCATCTAGGAAATTTCTGCTGGCATCTGTGCTTGCAGAGGTGTCTATGTCTGTATGTCTGTTTGGTAATCATAGAATCATAGAATTACTCAGGTTGGAAAAGACCTTGAAGATCATCAAGTCCAACTGCAGCCTAACCAGTAGCCTATCTCTTAAAAAACAACCACGAAACAACACCACAACAACAAACCTCTGCTAAATCATATCCCTGAGTACCACATCCAAATGGCTCTTAAACACATCCAGGGATGGTGATTCAACCACCTCCTTGGGGAGCCCATTCCAGTACCTAAACACCCTTTCTGTAAAGAAGTTCCTTCTAATATCCAACCTAAACTTGCCCTGGCGCAACTTGAGGCCATTTCCCCTCATCCTGTCACATGTCACTAGTGAGAAGAGACCTGCCCCACTCTCACTGTAAGAACCTTTCAGGTACTGGAAGACGGCAAATGCTGAGTGTGTCATGATTGCATTGGACTGTATTATTGCTTATCCTACCATTGTTTTTTTTCCAATAACAGATTCAAAATCTGGGCCTTTCGGAAGTTGATTTTGGAGTATTACAAAGCATTAGGCATCCAATTTGGATGTGTTTCGAACCTTTTAAGATACAGGAGCCTAAGTGCTCTGTTGTTTTTTTTTCCTAGTTATTTGTGCTTCAGTGAAAGGAGTTTGCAGATGTCTGTAGCCTCCCTTCTACTGCACAAGTTAATGTTTGTGAGGCTACATAGTGAACCAAACAGTGAAATGATGCAAGTTTGAATTTCCTTCCATCACATTTATTTTCTACCCTGATGAATTCACCTGTGCAGCCCTGCAGGTTTGATGAAGCTGTATGGGTGAGAACTTCACAGACAAGCAGTTCCCCTAGACTGAATGCCCTCTCTCTCTGTGTGCATCAGATATGAATGTGAATGTGGTAAAAGAAAAGTGGAGCAGCATCATAAATTAGCCCCGTTACTAAGCCAGCACCATGGATTAGAGTACAGTTAAGTACAGTCTGTCACTGAAGAATGTGGCTTCTGCTGTTGGGGCACCAGTTTCCTCTGCCTCTCTTGTTCTGGCCTTATTTTTTGTGAGGCCATGTCAGGTAACTGCTGCACAAAAGAGCAGGTTCGTTTTCATCCTCACAGGCACACTAATGATCATGTTGGCACAACTGGAGATACTGAATTGCTCATTTTAGCAGCAGCTCTGGCTCCAAGGGACACAGCAGCAGAGCTGACCTACCTCTTGCTGTTATTCCTCCAGGATACAGGAGCTGCTCATTCCTAAGCCTTCTCTTGAGGCAGCTGTAGAGCTGCTGCATCTGATCCCCGCAGCAATCCCTGATGGGACTTCCCATCAATTCCATTTGTGTTTCTGTAATGCCAATTGAGTGGTATTAGAGAACCTGGGAGGCTGAAAATTAGACAGCATGAATAGTGTCCTCTACCTGAAAATTGAGTGGTAATAAAGTAGTATTAAAATGTGACTTAGTAACTAAGTACCTTTATTTGTGAACTGTTCCTTTAGTACCCTGTCAGAAATGTTGTTTTCCTGGGCATTTTAGTTGGAAGCCTATTTTCAGTAAAGCAGTTGATTATGTACTTAAATTTAAGAACCCACTTCGATCCCATTGAATTCAACTGTTCAGCAATTTAGTACTTAACAGTTGCTTAACCAGAGCAGAATGGCAAATTGACCCAATTTCTTTTCAGGTACTCTATTTAGAAGATTTGCTCTGTTTCTTTCATCTAAGAGCCATATCTGTGATGAAACCGAGCTGCCTGTAGAGCTTATATTAAACAGCTGAATGTGCTAATATGTGTAAATAAGATCTTACGCATAAGTAGTAAATAGCTTGTATTAGGCTGCAGAAAAAGCAGGAAATCTTAGCCAAGAGTTTAAAGTGGCAACATTAGTGGGCTTTTGTAGTCATGTAGCCAAAAAGCAGTTCACAATTCATTTTGATTACGCTGGTTTAAATGATGACTCAAGAGACGAATACTGACTTTGCATTTTTTTTCCCCCTTTTTGCAATGGTTTCCTAATGAGACTTCTTAAAATCTATTCTAATTTTCTCTTGGATAAATTGTAATGTAGACCCTAAGAGCTGAGCGCAAAATCCATTCTTTCAAATGAGTGACTTTTGGTTTGGAAAATTGGAAGGACCCATTTCATATGATCTGATGGTTTTTGAATGTGAATTTCTCAGTGGGTTGCCTTTCCTTCCTGCATACCCTCTAAGATGTAATTAGTTATTTTCCTCTCCTTTCTTCAGATAACTGAGGATGATTCTTATGTGTAGTTGCTAAACAAAATCAAAGGATGTGGTTTTTGGAGAGAAAAAAAAAACATAATGGTATGGGAATCCACTGCATTACTTTTGTGTAATATGGCACAACTGAATTCAATTTCTTTTGGAGATTCATGTCTCCCAAAGCTGATTGCTTTGTTTGAAAGAAGTGACGTTCTTAAGGAAAGGCGGTCTTCTTTCTCTCAAGGAAGTCCTGTGCTGAAATGAGTGAGCATTGCTGGAGACATAAGAGAGCTCCTAATTTGTGAGAACGATTCTCATGCTTGATATTTTGTCTTCTTCCTATATCAGCTTTAATAATAAAGAGTGTACATCAGCTGGAAGTCTTTTTCTGTATTAAGTAACTTTCAGTGGATTTCTCTTCCATATCCATAGCCATCTCCATTTTATTACAGATTCATTTCAGGCATCCCTAATATATTTAGGCAGGTCTGTTACCCATTACAGCCCTTATTTATTTATTTTTGTCTTTTGTTGAACCTAGATTTCACTAGTTTTACTTTATGTCCTGTAGTGATTAGGCTGAAGGAGATTCCCCCATCTCTTCCAATATGTATCCCCTGCCTTCTCCAGAGCACAGAGCTCTGGCTTGATTGTTCCTTAAATGGAAGCCTGTTCAGAAACTGGCTCATACTTTGTTGCTCTTCTCCATCCTTTTTCCATCTTTTCTTTTTGAGGTGGGGTGCCAAAGCTGCCCACAGAATCAAAGACGTAAGCAACATACGGGGTTCATAGATCTCTGTGTACTGGAGTTCCTTCGTCCTTTCCTAATATTTATTTCAGGAAAAAAAACAAAACCAACCAAACAAAAGCCTTGGTTTAAGCATTCTCATATTTCAAGTTGACATCACCATGACTTTAAGTGCTGACTTCTGATTAGAAGAATGGCAGCATAGCTTAGAACATGAGAGAATTCATGGTAGCAGCAACACGTGAGTTTGTCCATTGGTTTTGTTGAAAGCTGCAGTCTGTGGGCAGTTAACTGCAAGCTGGCATCAAGAGCTCATCACACTGTGATAATGTATGATATCTGAAAAGTTTGTTCTTCTTTCACTTTCATAGATCCGCCTCCTGTTTTACAAAGCACCGATGGCAACTGGGTAGCTTTGCAGAATGTCTCTTTGCCTCGCCCTCGAATGCTCGCCAAACCAAAGAGTCAAGTATTTGAAGCTTTGGAGAATGAATCCAGCGTTGTGTCTGCTTATGATGAGATGGGCTCAGACAGCAAGGACGATTACGACTGGAATGTGGCCTTGAACAAGCTGCGGCGGAGACCTCGGCAATTACCAGATGATTTCTATTGTACCAATTCCCGGTATGATTCTGAATGGGTTTATGGCAATGATCAGTACCAGGCAGTCACCTCACCTTCCTCTGGGTTATACACTAATACTGAGACACTCTTCTCTGATTCTGAAACGTCATCAGTAAACTCTTCCCAGGAAGCTAAAGGACCTAACAGACTTCTCTGGTTACAAAGCAGAACTCAGAGCGATGTGCCCAGAATGGAAAAAAAGCATTTCCATGGAGAACTGGATGTAAATTTCAACCCACAGGCAACCAGCTTGGAGTATTCAGATAGCAGTGAGACTGAAGAAGTTCAGTATGATCTAGAAAAGAGATCAAGAAGGTGGAGAAAGAACAAAACAATCTCTGAAGAGTTATGTGAAGGAAAAAATCACACAAAAGGCAACGTGAAGAATTTAAGTCAGGTAATTGTGATCTTACTGAATGCATTCTAAAAAAAAATATCTAGGCAAAACTAATTAAACTGTGCTGGCAGTAACATATGAATTGTGAGTGGGAGCTGGAATGTTCTTGCAAGCCTTATCTTTGTCATGCCTCATAACCGAGGAGAAACCAGAGGTAAAGTGTTAAATATACCATGAACAGGCTTTGCTTCTTTCTCAGATATGCCACTTCCATACGATCAGTTGCATCAGTAATGCTGAAAAATACAGTGCTCCTTAAGAAAAAGTCAGAATTTGCCAACAACCAACAAATGTTGAGTAATCAACTTGTAGGTTTTGTTTGTTTTACTCCTTTGTTCTTGGAGTAAGAACTAACTCACATGCCTGGGAGTCCTCACCCTGCTGCTTGCAAATGTCCTGGTGCAGGATAAAGTGAGCAGTAGAAATGCAGGAAGGAGTGATTTTGAAATATGGTCCAAATACTGTCTGCTTTTAATTAATCACTTGATTGTTTCAGTTCTGGTGTGTTATGGTGAGTGTTCACAAACTGCTTCCATTTAAGTGATTTGAATTTAAGAAGCAAACAGAATGTTAGTGCTCTGACTTGAAAAAACAACAACACTGATCATAGAACTTAAAGTCATCAAAGCAATCCCAAAACATTTATCTTAAACATGTAGGAGATGACATGAAAGCAAAGAAGTCTTCTCTGTTTAGGATTTATTCAAGCCAGAGGCTGGTATTATGTAAGGAATCCAGTTGTCCCCCAGCATTTATCTGCCATGCAGGCATGCTTCTCAGTCTGGTGGGGGAGAATGCTAACCCCTTGTCTGGTTCCATTTCCTGTGTCCTACTCCTCTCACCTCCTATAGCTGGATCATTGCTGTGATACTGCAGTGGTGAGTCTGAAGCAAGGAGATAAATGCCGTCTTCTCCCTATACTTCTGATCACAATCTGATCTTTAAAGCTGTCTGAGCAGTGTTAGGATGTCTGGAATTGTTTGCTTTTGCTACTAGCCCGTATCTCTCCAGGAAACAATTGATACATATCTCTCCTGGTACAACTGATCTTTGGTCAAGATCGGGGTTCTAGGTTTTAAGCAGGCTTTTAATGTAGGATAAACTGTAGTTAATTCTGTATGTATCCATCTGCTTCTAGGAGGCAGGTGTGGGTGTTCTGCGCTGACTCATTTATAGTCGTGTCCTCATATGTTTATAAGCTACAGATTTTGAAGGGGACTTTGATATGTGATATGCTCTAGCAGCACTTCAGTGGCCATTAAAGGCCTCTTAGCGCATCAGATGGGATGTTCTAGGGACTTTTCCAGGGACTCCACAAGGACTATATTTTGTACACAGACATCTGTCTTTCCATTTCTGGCTTCACGTATTTGTGCATGTTCTGTGTGTGTCTATTTTGTATTCTGGCTTCCTATTTCTACTGTTCTGTTGTAGATAAATCCTGCAGATGTTCCTCCAATGGAGAGCAGAAAAGTTGGGTGCCTCCAGATGCATGTGACTGCATCCTTCAGCAGACCAGTTTGTGTCTCAGAGTGGATTTGAGCTATTATAGTAAATGAACCAGGCATCATTTCCATTTCTTGGAAAAATAAAACTAAAGGGATGCGGGGATTTCATGTGATCCCCAAAGTACTGCCTTGATGTAGGTAGAACCATGGAGGCTACATCAGAGAGAGACCTAAGTGTAAACAGTTTGCAAAAAGTGGTAGCATACGTGCGTAGTGAACTGCTGACTGTCAGCTTAAGGAAGTTTCATTGTGTAGTTTTCATTCTGTGTAGATTTTCACATGCTGAGATCAAAGAGAATTTGCTGAAAACACACCAAATTGCATCATGACGTCAGACAGTGAACAGCTGATCACATGTAAATTGTGGTGAAGAAATATACTCCTTCCATATTTTATTGCATCGTAGTAATAACACGGTAACTTCTTAACAGTTATGTTTTCATCCATGTCTTAGAAGATTTCAGTTTAGCGGTCTAAGCACTGGGCTTTCTTTTTTAATTTGTTTCTTTACTACACTATTTTCATCATCGTTATTGTTGGGGCTTTATTGGCTTTCATTATCATTTTGAGAGGAGACATTGCTTAGTGTAGCTGTAGTTCTTAGATGCCTGATGGAAAGTAGAGTCACTTAATTGCTTCCAGTGATGAGGGTACCCTCATAGCAAGTTTGATTCTTTTATCAGAAGACCTTCGCCATACACTGTAGCTTTCCTGCCCTGCAGCCAGGTAAGGAGTAGCGCTGTGGGACTGCTGGTGCCCACAGGATGGTGCTCAGGGTTTATTTATGGGATCAGGTGTCCTGAAATTGCCCCAGTTCTCACTGAGAATCTGCCTGCAAACTCACAATCTGCGTCATCTTCACCTGAGAACTGGAGTTTCTAATCTGTTTCCTATTCAAATGATTCTTTTTTGTCCAGGGTTTATAGTACAGCAGTAACTTCTGGATCCTCAGAGGCAGTATTTGTCTTGCTTGCTTTATTTTGAGGCTTTTGCCTTCACTGAGATTACTCTGAGTTATCAGCCATTTGCTTGCAAGGGTTTGTCCAGTGTGTATTAGGAAAAGTGCATTTCCTATTTCATTGTCTGCCGAAGGATTTACACTTGTGTTAAACCTACTTGATTTACTTCTAGTGTGGCTATGTCAGAGCCTCAGGCTCTGCTCTCAGATAAACCAGCAGCCCTTTCATTCTTGTTTGCAGATGTTAGTGTTATTTACTGCTGATACATGCTAATAGGAACTTGCACAATGATTTATAGGAACAGAAGGATGTCACTAAACTTAGCAGATAGATCAAAAGTGTGACCAGTAAAGAATAATGAAGTTTAAGAGAGCTTCTATTAAATAAATAATACCTTCCATTGTCTTTATTATTTTTATTCATTGTCACGGATTCTAATGCATTACCCACAAAGGAGGTTACATTTCATCACAAATAGTCAAGCACAATTCAAGCAGCCCAGCAATAACAGAAGCAGCAAAATGGAGCGTTCCAGGATATCATTATCTCTGCATGTAGGTAGGAGCTGACAATTCCTACAAATGTAAATACTCCAGCTGCTAAATGTGAGGAGGCTGGGAAGCAGAAAGATGGGTAATAAGAATCCAGCTGTAAGAAAATAAACACCCGCAAAGTGTGTCCTCCCACAGGACTCTATGCTGATGTTCTATATCTGCATAGAATGGGGAGTTTTTTTGGTGTGCTGATGGACAGTTGGCTGAATATGAGCCAGCAGTGTGCCCAGGTGGCCAAGAAGGCCAGTGGCATCCTGGCTTGTGTCAGGAATGGTGTGGTGAGCAGGACTAAGGAAGTCATCCTGCCCCTGTACTCGGCATTGATGAGGCCTCACCTTGAGTACTGTGTTCAGTTTTGGGCACCTCAGTACAGAAAGGACATGGAGGTACTGGAGCAGGTCCAGAGAAGGGCAACGAGGCTCGTGAAGGGCTTGGAGAATCAACCCTATGAGGACAGGCTGAGGAAGCTGGGACTGTTTAGTCTGGGGAAAAGGAGGCTGAGGAGAGACCTTATTGCTCTCTTCCAGTATCTGAAGGGTGCTTACAGAGAGAGTGGGGCAGGTCTCTTCTCACTGGTGACAGGTGACAGGATGAGGGGAAATGGCCTCAAGTTGTGCCAAGGTAAGTTTAGGTTGGATATTAGGAAACACTTCTTTACAGAAAGGGTAGTTAAACACTGGAATAGACGTTGAGTCACAGTCCCTGGATGTGTTTAAGAGCCGTTTGGATGTGGTGCTCAGAGATACGATTTAGCAGAGGGTTGTTAGAATTAGGGTACTATGGTTAGGCTGCAGTTGGACTTGATGATCTTTAAGGTCTTTTCTAACCTGAGTAATTCTATGATTCTATGATTCCCTTGCAGTCTCAACTCCAGGCTAAACCATACTCTTCCTGCCCTTGCTTGAGGAAGCCTACACTCGTGGTGCAAAGCTGTCAGAACTCACTAGCAAGTCTTGTAATCCTAAACCACATCATCTGGAAGCAGGAGAGTAGATCTTTGGAGGCACCTATTAAATAAATGCCCAAATGCCCAAATTAAAGAGGGATTCTAGTAATTAGCTGAGACTAGGTAACTAAGAATGAATATCTCAGATTAATGAATTGCATCTCCTCAAATACAAATGCGCTGTAAATTATCTAAATGGTGATAGTTCTTCTCCGAATTACTGGATAGATGGATTCAGCAGCAAATTTCAGATCTCATAGTAGTTTAGTGGTATGCATTTTTCATTACCAAATTGTAACACTAAGCTGTGAAAGTGCCAGAGAATACGGTACAGTTTACTGTATGAGAGATGAAGGCTGACACTGCGAACATGTCAGTCCATGAAGAGCAGTTGAATGAGGAGGATTTGAGGGAATCATCAGAGTTTAACATTTTCTGTGAGAACTGGAGGCAATTAATCCATCCATAAACACTGCTGCCGAGGCTGCAGAGAGAGACTAGCTGTGCAAAGCAAATCTGCTTATGTATTTCCAAATAAACGACAGAGAAAATGCAGCTTTTAGTCTCTCCAGCCGTGTCTGGTCCTGTCGCAGTAAGAAAGCACAAGGCAAATTTCCTGCCAAATAGGAATAATTTCCTGTCTGAAGATTGCCCCAAACCATTATCTTAGATCTGCTGCCACTTCCAGGACCCAGGCTGTGTTCTTTATAGCCTCCTCCTGGATGGCAGAAAAAAATAAAGCCTTCTCTGCACACAATTAAATGTTGAGCAGGCACCATTCCAGGCAGGCAGGTAAAAGGATTTTGCTTTCTTTCTGTTCAGCCTGCAAAGTGAGAAACTTGTGGTCGGGTCTGTTTTTAACCCACCATATTTAACCAAACATCTGAGTGCTTTCACCTTTAAGGATTCAGAGGTAAGAAAAGAAGATGCCCCTGAAGGCTGTCGTTGTTCTAAGGAGGCTGGTGTTTGGAAAATAATTATATCTTTAGTGGGTCCACTGATGTAACGATCACTGGGAAAGCTGAAAATCTTAATAAATGTTGCTTTAAAAAAGAAGTTATTTTTCAAACCTTGCTTTCAGTAACCCCTTAGGAAAGTAAAGAGTAATGCTCAAGGCCAGCAGACAAGGAAGGTAGACACGACTGCCAGGTTGACACAGTAAGCTACTTCTCACACTTCGGTTTCCTTATATGCACCGTAACTGAGAGTGATGACAGTGAAGTACTGGGAATGAGAAATGCCATTTATGCTTTCATTTCATTAGCTGTACTGAGATCTGTAGTGATTTTGGTAGCTCCATTCAATGTGATATAAAAGCCGGGAATGACAAACATTATCCAACAGGTTTAGGTTTGCTGGCCTTTCTCTCTAAGGATGTGGTAATTATTTTTCAGCCCACATTGTTTGCTTTCTTTCTAGCCTGTCTGCACACTGATTGTGTCTATACCCTATTCTATGAAACTGCTTTCCTTTTGTAGCTGTACCATAATTACACTGTTCTAATTTCTTCATAGGATTTGGATGATTTATCAGAAACAGATAGAAGCAGTGAGGATCAACATCATAATATCAAGCCTGAACTGATGGAAGAGGAGCTTAAATCCAGGTTATTTCAGCTCGCTGCTAAAATGAGTGACAAAGAAACATCTTCTGGTGAAGAACAAGAGTCTGAACCTAGAACAGACCCTGAAAACCAGAAGGAAAGTTTGTCCTCAGAAGAAAATGGCAGAAGTATTCAGGAGGAGTTAAAGAAGGTAAGCGCTTATTATAAGGAAGTGGGTCCAGTGCTGTAGCAGTTATAATCCAGAAAGAGGAACTTGTGTCTAGAAAATCAGTCATGGTTGATTAAAAAAAAACTTCAGCCCATGAAGTACTTCTGAGCTTGCAGCTCTTGTGCAGGTAAAGCTTTGACTGTTCCTTCCTGTGAGCCTACAGCATCAACTCAGAAGGAGTGAACTTTGTGTACTGTTCAGTGACTGATCCACTAGTGGAATTATGTCTCTTTATACTGACGGAGAATCTGCTCATAGGTTTTTATTTAAAATTACATCCATATTTCCTTTTCTTTCTCCAGATTGTTTAAGTTTTTTTCAGTCCTGCTGTTTGCACTCCTTAATATTGTTCAGCTCATTCTGATGTTATAGATTCTTCTTTTGTCTCTATTTGTAGGAATATTCTGTGCTTACTTAGAACATTACAGCCCTTTTATGCTGTCAAATAATAAGCTCCCGTCAGTAGTGACATATTCTAGCAAAATGGCAATCTAGTGCCAGATAATGGATAATTCAATTCATAATGGAGGAGATCTTCCACTCATTTCACCCATACAATAAGAAGTCTGACTTCAGTGTCATCCCACAGGACTTAACATACAGTCTTTTCCTGTTTCTGAACTTCTTTTCATATTGTAGGTTGCCATGTTCAACCATTTTTTTTTGCTCAGTTCAGCACAAAAACCAAAGATGAGCTAAATTTAACATGTAGCGGGGGGGTAATCTCTTTCCTTTGTCTGTTAGATGCTGATGGCCTTCTTTTCTGCAAGGGCACATGTCTGGCTTATGTGCAACTTGATGTCTTCCAGGATCGTATTTCCTTTTCCATCAAGCTACTTTCCAGCCAGATAGTCTCCAGCCTATGCTGATACAAGGGAAATTCCTCCCCAGATGCAGGATTTGGATTTCCGTATGTTGAACTTCATGAAATTCCCTTCAGCCTGTTTCTCCAGCTTGTCAATGTCCTTATGAATGGCAAGAAGGCCATCTCAGGTCTCAACCACTGCTCCTAATTTAGGGTACACTCTGACTCAGTGTTTCTGATAATGATGAGAATAAACAATACTGGTCCCAGTACTGGCGACAGTGGTATACAACTAATGACTGCCTTTCAGTTGGACTTAAAACCTCTCAATACAATCATTTCAGACCAGCAGTTTTCTAACCCAGTCCATACTTGTTCAGTTCACATATGAGGATATTATGAGAGACAGTACTGAAAGCTTCATTAAAGCCCAGATATCATTTAATGCTCTCTTTGAGTCCAGTGAAGTAGTCATTTACTTCATTGTATAAAGCAATCACATTGGCCAGGTGTGATTTTCCTTTCATAAATCCATGCTGACTACTCCCAGTCACCTTCTTGTCTTTCATATGTTTCAAAGTGGCTTCCAGGAGGATTTGCTTCTGGATCAGTGCTCAACAACATCCCCCACACTATCGTCATCTTTCAGAGATGAAGAAGAGCGGTTTCCCAATGCCAAGGGTCAGCTCCCTCAGCTGTGGTGAGCATGCCCCATCAAGTCTTATGAACATGCATATATGCCATATATTCTTTTTATCATGTGAGTAAAATACATTTCAAGTTATGGATAATAAAGAAGTGGCCAAGTCATGTTCAGAGCTGAGTTTCTATGCAGTCAAGACCCCGAGAGGTGAGAAGCTACACAACAAACAGTGACAAGCCTGAGTGGATCTGGGAGATAAGAACATTTGACTAGTGAGAGGCAGCACTGGACTCCTTATGTGGACATGTTGACCATCACTGACTGAAATAAAAAGCCCTTCTGGGAGCAAGAACATGAACAGAAATGAATTATCTGTCTAAGGTGAATGTCCCATTTCCATCAAGAAGGATGGAGAGTGCCTTTGCCTAGGATAATCTATGGATGTATCTCTAAACTCTTTACTCCTAGGGTCTGCCTCAAGCCTGTGCTTGTGTATATTCTTACCTCCAGACTCTTACCTGCCATACACTGGAAGTAGCTGCTGTTTTATCTTCACTGTTTGGCTTGATGTCTCCATGTTTCCCATTTCTCTGAATGGAAGCTGTAGATTTTTGGCTTAAAACAACTTGATGAAGTTCCCCAGTAACCACTGGGGAAGAAGAAATGAAATGCTTAAACTGAGTAAATTGGTGCACTCTCTACAGATGTTTGGAAACTCCTGCCTCTAGTGGTGGCTTTAAGGCAGAGCAGTTATATTAGGTAGATGGAATTTTCACATCCTATATGTGGTGTACTTACTCAGTGCACCTACAGAGTACTACTTGTTTTATATACATATATCTTACTTTAACATTTGTATGTCAATTATTTAAAAAAATGTACTTCTTAATACATTTTTCACAGTAAAACTTTCTTAAGTTTAAAAGAGAAGAGATGTATGGTATTCAGGAAAACAATGCTCACAGTTCCTCATTTTTTATTGATGCTTGCTGAAGAAAACTCTTAGCCATTCATCATCGCAGTATGTATTATTTTCGCTTATAATGAAGAAACCAAAATATCCCAGTACTGTACACAGTCATGGCTTCATAGGAATTGAGAGCTGAACTTGCTTCAGCTTTATGGCAACAGACTGCTTTTGTTCTTATTCCTGAGAGTCATCAATATAGGTAATTTAAATCCTCTGACACATACCTTGTCTTTGGAAAGGTGACGGATCAACATCCTTCAGTGCGATACTGAAGTTGATAGTGTATAAAATTAGTTATGGCTATGGTAATCTGAAATGCAAAGACATATCAAACTCGGAGTAGAACAGAATAGAACAGAATAGTTCCATCAGAAGGGACCTTCAGCGATTGTCCATTCCAACTGCCTGACCACCTCAAGACCACCCAGAATCTAGAGCATATATAAACATGCATTAACTAGCAAATGAGTAGTTGACATGTCTCGATGAAGACAAGCACAAAGAACATATTTTCAGGGAACCAGTAGTTGCAGATGCCTCAAAAGTCAGAGGCCCTTGTAAACTGTCATCTTTAAAAGCCTGTCTTTTGAAGAATACATGTATATGGAATTACAGGTCTTGTAGGCTGATGTTTGACATTCTCAGCCAGGGACCCAATCTTCTGATATGGGCGTGAAGTTTCAAAGTAAATCTACAGTTGCTCTAACTGAGCAAAGCTTTGTTGCCTACGGCCCACTTGAAGATTCTGAGCACACACTAAACACTGTATTTTAGTATATTTTAGTGCTGTTTTTAGTATATTTTTAGTATATTCTAGCTGTGCTGCCTTTGTTAGCTATTAGTTTTCTGTTCTCAAGCTCTATTCTGGAACACATTACCAACCTTAAATCACAGAGAATTACTAATTACAGTACACCTGACCAACAGAATAAGATTTCAAAAAGCATGCATCTTCTGTTGAGTTACTGGCAGTTGAGTACTTTGTGCTCATGAAAATCTGTTTTCTACGTCTACACCTTTAAGAGTCTAGAGTTGTGTTTTTTAGTGGAAGCCAGGAATCTCATGTAATCACAATGATTATACGATGCTTTAAAAATACTTAGTATATTAAGACTTCTGTCAATGAGAAAAGTTGGCACACCTTATGTCTTCAGTGGAGAGTTAGCTGAAGTTGGACATCCATGGATTTTCAGTTCTTCCTTCCAATTGAGCTTTTGCATTGTACATTTGCCTTTAAGATACAAGATGGAAAATGCTGACCTGTGAGATACTTGTTTAAATCATGTATGATACTTGAGGGTTTAAACGAGTATTAATTAACACTGGCTAATTTTATGACTTAAACTTTTGTAGAATCTCAGCACAACCATCTTCAACATTTCAGTCTGTGATTGCCTAAAACGGACTCTACAGCACATATAAACCCACAGCATGCTTGTTTTTATAGGTAATGCTTTGTGCTTATTAAGTTACAGAAGCAGTCTGTGGTCTTTTACCAGTATGCAGACCCCTAAAAAGCCTGCTCATCCCAGCTGCATAATGAAAGGCCATAGGGATCTTTTTCTTTCCCCCCACTAATCCCATAGCCAATTAAAAGAAAGCAAAAAAAAAAAGCAAATAATGGGTCAGGTCTGCATTTCATGGAACAGCCAAGAATTGCATCCTAGAAAGCAGTTTGATCAGTACCTGAGTAAATGTCTAAATCCTCAGTTCGACATAGAAGTCGAGTGTGTGTTCTAGTTTTTGCTGGACACAAATGCTGTTCATGAGATTTCTCCCAGATATTACTTATTGATTTTCACTGTGCAAAATTAAGTTGATTCTGAGTGTATTTTGTCAAAATCTGAGTCTGATTTCAAGCAAAATAGTTGCTTCAAAAAGCAGAATTATAATTTATTATTATTTTTTTTTAAGTTTTAAATAATGGACAGTGACTGTGATCCACCAATTCTGACACCTTCTGGGCTCGATGCAGCTGCCTATGTCTGGATTTCTTGTCCATCTGCGATGTGTTGAGGTATCCCACAGGATCGCTAGCTGCTAGTCAGGGGAAGGCATGTCTCTCATGAGCAGACTTAAGTAAGTTAGGGAGATTAAGGTAAACCTCCTGACTTGACTCTGGAGAGTGGTAGTATGAAGGGTTTTATGCGTTTGTTTTGGGACAGTGAACTCCAGGAGAGGGAATGCAGTAAGCAGTTAAGAAGTGAGTTGGCACAAGGCATCTCAATTAAGCACAAGTGTTTCAGGCATGAGTAACTGGCATAAGCAGAGTGCGTTCCCTTTTGTAATGTGAAACACACACAGCATCCAGAAATCGAAGAGATGGCTGACTTTTCTTAGCGCTGCTGCAAAAGTCTCCTGTTGCTAGTGGGGGGCTGATAGGGGGAAGTCTCCTGTTTCTGGGGGGGAAGGGGGTAGAAATCAATATTTGCATTCTGCTTTATTCTGTGAAAAAACTGTTATTTGCAAAATCTGTCCTAATGAGATCGGTTATTTTGAATATAAAATAAATTAGACATTGCTTTGTTTTAGATATTTTAGTAATGAGGGCAATACTTCCTAGTATTTTCTGTATTCCTGTGTTAGTTTCTTTGTCCTTGCGCTCATCCCAAAGTTCTAAGTCTGAAGCTTTATAAATATTAACCTCTGCAGATATTGACATAACTTTTCTGCCTTCTTATTTAACTGCTTTCCCACTCTCTAGGAAAAACAAAAGGCTTTTGATCTTCACTTAAAGCTGCAGTTTTTATCCACTGTATTGCAGCAGGTGAGAGCACTTTGTTTTGTCTGTGTCTTTTGACATCTCTTACATAGTACGTAAGAGATGCTACAAAGTGATATTGAGGGTTTCTTCATTTCCCAAGCAAAATTCTCGAATTCACATTGTTTTTCTAGAAATGTCAGGCCTGAAATAGCAAACCCTTGACTAGATTCAATGATCATTGCAGAAAACGGTCTTCTAATCAGAAGTATACCTATGTTATGACGGGAGTGATGAGCATGATGTAGATATTTGAAGCAGACTGGCTCTTATTTGGTTTCATTATGAGAAAATTCGCTTTTATCAGCAAAGAGCAGAGGGCACACATAATGTGTATTATCTTCATATTCCCACATCTTCATAGTCACATCTATTACAAAATTGGAAAGGAAAACTTTAGAAGTTGATTTCAGCAATACATTTTTGGCAGTTCCGGATCACAGTAGTCTCCGAAACTCTTTCTAAGCTCCCAGTTTAAAAGTGAATAAAACCCTGAATTCATTATAGCGCATAGACACTTTCTCTTTTTTGCTGCTAGTGTCTATTGCTTATCACTCTTTTAGGTGGGAACAGATCTCATACTCTGTGCTGTTTGAGTCTCAGTTTGTAAGAACAAAGTGTTAGAGCATATTTTTGTTTTGTTCACTAAATAAATGTATACTTACCATGTATTTTAAAATGCATGCTAGGACAGCAGATTTAATTCATTAGCTACAGTGTAGTATCAATAATTACCTTGCAGAACCAAAAAGAGAAAAATAGGCAATTGTGTACAATGATTCAGCTTTCCTTTTCTAAATGAGTGCTAAATGAGGATATTGATACTAAAGTCAAGGTAAGAAGTCTCAAATAGAAGAGTTATTTCTTAATAGCATAGTTTATTATTGTGCACTTGTCTTCCTTTCATTCTCAAGGGGAATTTTAGCTTCCTTTTCCAGTCTTTGTGGTGTTGATTGGTTGCAACACACTTTTAGGCCAAAAGACCTTTTGAATGTCAGGGTTGCTGACTGCCATTGATGGCTGGGCCTTGGTAGCTCTGTTCTTCCCACAGCATGATGTAGCCAGTATCCCCAGTCTTGCTTGCCCATGCAGAAAGACAAACTTTTGGTGGGCTTTTTGGGGCCTTCTCAAAGCTTTACAGTGAACTCCCACAGGCTTCAGAGAAGGGAAAAGGCAGATCTGGGTTCTGGTGTTGTTTTTTCAAGTCTGTATTCAGTCCAGTTACCCTGAAATGATGAATGAACCAGAAGCAAAACCAAACTTCTCCACAGCCCCACAAGCTCCCCACATGAAGAAGGTGAGGCCTATTGACTGAGAAACAGACTTGAGGCTGGAGCTGAATATAGCTGCAGTGCAGCTGACATGATCAAAACTGGCAGGACTCTTAGTAATAAAGAAAGTTCCCCTTGCTCTATTTCTTGATCTGTTGATGTCAGTTGTGCTTTAAGGAATAACTAGTTGCTGCCTTCCACAGCAGTTGTAACAGAGCTTAACAATAGTTTAATATTGACAGGAAGGGCTATCTTAGACCACAGAAACATCTGTACAAGCACTGATGGAAATGACAATAAAAGATGTTTCATGTGATGCTTTTATAGTTTTATGCAAAACATGCAGGCACACATATGTGTGTATTTGTTTGCACACTCACTTTTTTTAGTATTTCTTTGGTTTTAACGCTCTTCCACAAAGAACTGAAGGACCTGAGCTTCTCCTTTTGATGGCGTCTACATTTGTAAGCCTGAGCATTAATTATCATAAAAAGAGACAAATGGATGTTTTCTTCTTTCCACTAAGCTCTTAATCTCAAATTCAGTAGAAAATGAGATTCTCATAAATGGTGCATACACTCAAATTTGAATAATCTTTATATCAATTTAATTTGAGAAGAGCGATACTAACTGCCTATTGCAGTATCGCAGATGAAAACAGAATGCATTGCAGTGTTTCAGGAAGAATGGTTGTGCTTATTTTTTCTGTGCTAGCTGTTTGTAAATAGAGATTGCTGTCTGTGTATATCACATCTGTATTCTTTGCTCAACAAGACAGATAGGAGAGACTTTGTCATGGCGTGTTAGCTGTCTCTTTGAATGCCCTGTGGGTGTTAACAGTGACCTTTATTGCATGGGCAAGATAAATTAGACAGCCAAAGGTCTTTATAGCAATTTGAAATGTCCACCTACCAGGATGATTTTGGTACGCGTGTCTGTGAATTTAAAGTTATTTTTATAGAATCTCAGAACTCTCAAGTTTGATGTGATGGATGGAGAGAGGGGGTGTGAAACACCAAAATTCCTGATTTTTTCCTTTTTCCTTACATGCATGCATTCAATAATTTTCCCTAGAGTAGCTCACTGTGTTTGCAAGCTGACTGTTACCATACATGAGTGATTCAAACAGCTTTTGACAGCTGCTGAAGAAGAAATAGACACATTAGCGAAAACATGAACTGCGTATACAGTTTTTCCAGTTCGAGAACTCCTGAACGCTCGACATGTTTATTTCATGTCTTCCTCAAGCATGACATTGATCTTTTCTTACGTCTCTCAGCACGCAGCCCGAGGCAAAGCTGACTTCTGAATAGCCTTTAGCACAGAACTTCCACAAAGTTTAAGTGTAAATACTTCAAAATATTGCTCATGCTCTTCAGTTTTGTGAGATCTGCTTGTCAGAGGTACTCTAAGGAAGGTTGCTTTTAATGTCCCGGTTATTTGTCTGTGATATTTAGTGCTGTATCCTTGTCACACTGTAAAAGTAGAAGTTTCACGAGCTTAAATCAAAGCCGTAACTGTGACTCCTATGCCTAGATACCTGCAAGCCAGGATCAAAATACGTTCACTGAGACATGCACTTTATAAACATACATCTAGCTGCCTTGTGCAACATTTAATGTGATGCAGATGTTTGGTTTTAAAAGCCAAGCAGCATTTGCCACTAACAGCTTACCTCAGAAATCTATGAAAGCTAAAATCTGTATTTGCTTCTTGCTGAACTTTTCTTCTCCTGATCATACATATTGAGAATGTAGGGTATTTTACTCAAAGTCTTGATTTCATAAAGATTCCTATCAAAGAACATTTACCTGGAAAATAATAACCCTGTTATGCAGTACTTCGTAATAAGTGCCGCTATGTACTCTCTGATACTGGTGTAAGGAACCTTTTTCTAATTAGATTTAATCCATTTTGGAAATCCATCATTAGCTACAAAGGATAATTTAAAGAAGAAAGAAATAAAGAACACTAAAGTGAGGTTACAGTTCTTGAAATGGAGAATACACATCAGCAAAGATGATGAAGAAAATGTAGATGATGATGAAAATGCGGTGTCTGGCCTTTCTTCTGTCTTGTTCTCTACTGATAAAATAGAATAAGAATTAGGTACTTGTAAAAGCAAGTAATAAAGTAGCATTGATTTCCTCCTCTATCCTATAAAATTATTGATCTGTTTTTAACCTAATTGGCACTTGTGAACATAAATGGAAAAAAAACAGTCAGCTATTTATGGGATTCAAGTATTTGTTCTCCATAAGAGAGTCCTAGGCTTCCTTGTGCACAGCTGTCCTAACAAGCAAAAGATCTGTATGCAGTAGCATACAGTATTTGCTTTGTTCTCTTTCTTTTTTAATCTCATGTGTCCAATTATTTCTTGTAACTCAGAGAAGGAACAGTGCTAAGGATGCCTTAACGTACTAGTATACGACAATTGAGCACACGCTGCTGAAGAAGCAGTAGTTCAGTGAAAGTCTTATCTAACATAGAAATGAAAAGCAAACTGCAGGAAAGAGAATATGAGTTTTCCAGTTCAATCCCCCAGTGTTTCTGTGAATGACACTATTTTTCCCATATCCTGCTAAGAGGACAATCTGAAATATTGATTACTATAACGTTTACATTACAAAGTGTATAGGTGGATGGGTCCCTCATTCACATGCATAAGCATATGTGCATTTGAGGGATTAACTGAGTTTAGGTTGGAATTTCCCTCACCTTTAGGCAAAGCAGGACTGTATGTATTACATGTAAATTCAGTGATAGTGGTTGTGTTGGCTTCAAAAGACTGCCTTAATCACCGAACTGTATGGTTTAGATGTTGAGTTTGATGCTTGAGGGTACATCAGGTGAAATTTTGTTGCCATTGGAAGTTTTGTGCTGAAGGCTGAAGCTCTGTAAGAATCATCTGAATCGGGATGGGTAGTAACCAATTGCAAATCAGGAACACCGATGAAGAAAAAAGGCTTACATTTGGTTATTACGTTTTTGGAACATGGATTAAACTGCATGCTTTTCCTTGGTATTAGATATAGTTTATTTAACAAATATTTATGTGCTTATAGCTCAACCTTTCTTTTTTGGGGCCATCATACAATTCCTAGCAATCATCCGTATAAACTGTTGTCCTCACAGGGCTGCTGCAGATTGCACTCCCCTGTTTGTGGCTGCGGTAGGACGGCTCCTGTAGATAAGGAGACATGCTTCCA
Source organism: Excalfactoria chinensis (assembly GCF_039878825.1). Taxonomy (NCBI): domain Eukaryota; kingdom Metazoa; phylum Chordata; class Aves; order Galliformes; family Phasianidae; genus Excalfactoria; species Excalfactoria chinensis. The sequence goes on along the minus strand of NC_092826.1, from coordinate 117,955,742 downwards.
CATCTGTTTGCCTGCAACCAAAAAAGAAGACTGTGGTTTAAAATCGGTTTTAAAAGCTATTGCAAAAATAGCTGTATCTAGCTGACTTGGAATTTAAAGCTAGATACGGGTATGTTCCTTTCACGTAAGGTTTGGAATAGCCCTCCAGTAGAAACTGTTGTGGAATAGTTGTGTATGTGTGTTATTTTGTCTGCTGTATTCGTGTGCATGTGCTGAAAAGGGAGAAATAGGTGCCTCAGCGACTAGCCAGGTGTATTGTTTTGGCATTTTTAAACCTACAGGTTTAAGCAAAACCATGCTATATAATATTCCTCTGTGCTAACATAGTGCTGTTTCCTCTCTCTACTCTTGTATCAAAACAGAAGTATTCTGCTGTCTCTCTCTGCAACATATCTACAGAGGTCCTGAAAGTCATCAACGCCACTGAAGAGCTGATAGCAGAATCCACCAGTCCCTGTGATTTCCCAGATGATGTTCAGGACAAGGGAAGAGGGACATTTCCACTGGGGACCGACCCCATCCGACTCGACGAGCAGCTCACCACATTGGAAGAAAATGTAAGAACACAAATCAGTGCGTGAGCGGGTGTAGTGTGTGTGTGTGTGAAGCAGCTGGAAAGAGAGAGTGCTTAGGCAGCATCAGCCTGTGGTATGAATTAGTCCTGTGTTGCTAAACAAATATACCAACAGAACAAAAGATCTTTATTTCAAAGGGCTGCTCAGCTGTCTTACGTGTTCCTTTTTTTCAGTGTGTATTTATTTGAGAGAGGGGATGTGCTGTGTAACTCATTACATCTCAGTGGGTTTTCCTTTCCTTAGGAGCTTCTAAAGATCTCACAGGTAGAGGATAATATAATAACATAATAGGAGTCTATTACAGCATCCTGATCAATTAAAGAAAGCACATCCTGTAGGTCTGTAGCCCTCAGAAGATTTTCAAAGACAGAATCTCTTCTTACGAGAAACTGCATTGAAAACTATCTGAGCTGCATTTTTTACTCATTTAAGCTCCAGCAATCCTTTATGTCCTTCTGACTATTTGACATCTGTGGTGCTGTGGCCTCCAGTTGTGTTCGGTCCAAGCATTTCTCACTGAGAAGATACTGTATGCTGAGGCAGAGCACTGCTTGCTGTGGTGTTCATTAATAAGGCTTAGCTCAGCCTTGCTGTGTCCCCACACCACATCCTTCTCTGCTCCAGAAAGGATTTGAAAGTAGATGGCAAAAGTGCATGCTGTCAAGATTGCAGTACCTCACATCCACAGATTTAAAGAGCCTTAAGAAATTCAGGAATCCAGAACTTTTCCCAATGCAGATGGGGGCACACATGCATGAACTACATCCTCTTGGAAGCCTCCTCCTCCTCTTAGTGGAGACCTGGAAGTACACCATTGCTGTTTGGAGATGCAATGGTTGTTCAGGTAAAGAGAATCTTCGTATTAAGGAAAACCTTCTATTTAGATCAAGCTGGAAAATTGTCGATAAAATTGAAACTTAGTAAATGTAGAGAGTGACTGAGTTATAAAAACACCATTGACGTTCTTTCTTTGTTTTTTGGAGGGTTTTTCTGAAGAGACTTCTTATTACACTGTTCCCTTTTCTTCTTTCTCTGAGCTTTTAGATATTATAGATAAATCCAAACAAGAACCTGTTCATCTGAAGTGGCTGTTGTATGTTGCACCAACAAAGACACATCACTGAAGTAAATGGAAAGAATAATTAAAACCCACAAAAGCAGGAATATTTATATTTGAATCATCATGTTAAATTCACGGTCCACGTCTGTCTCTTAAGTACTTGAGCAAAGGTGTTAAGTCAGATCACTTATTTGTTCTGAGTACATTTTACTGCAGGGAATGTAGGGAAGTTATCTACTCAAGGATCTGCTCCTGATCCTATTTATTTGCCCCTTGAGCCATGAAGTCTGCTACAGAGTATGTTTAATTCACGGTCTTTTTGTAGCACTGCAGCCTTTACTGCTATAGTAACACACACTGAGTGTGTGAAACTGCCAGTGGGAAAAATGAGAAAATACACTTCATTTCCACTGTCCTGTTACCAGCCTCATGGAAACAGTCTTTTGGCTATCCAGTAAATAGGCAGAAAGAGTAGTATTTTGACATAGGTCAGCACAGTTGTCAAAGCTAGTGTTTGAAAATTACCCTTTTCTATAAACCAAGGACCTCCATTCAGCTGTATCTTAGATTTCTTTATGAAATAAAATAAACACATAATACGCAGCGTATCGTGAATTAGTGCTGTGAGTAGCAGAATGGGAAATGAAATCTTTTCTTTCAGTTATGGAAAATATCATAGGTGGGTCAACTTATTAAGTTGTTCTTAGGGAAGATCTCTAAGTTTCTTTGCTAGTGAATCCAGAACAAGGCTGTTTTGGCATCCCATCAAGGGAATTTGGAGCTCAGCTTCTTCAGTCTCCTCCCTTCTCTTTATAGATGATGTGTGGTTTTGGATTATTCCTGAACTATTTATTTCTGCCAGTACCTACTAGCAATGACTTAGTGAGGAGGGGAGCTCAGAGGTGTCATGGAGAACCTCTGTGCTCGCAGAACAGAAATCACTGCCCCTGCCCCCCTTGCCCCCACAGGTGTACCTGACAGCTGGCACAGTGTATGGCCTGGAGGGGCAGCTGACCAGCCTGGAGGATGCAGCACGGCAGATCAGCAGCGTGACAGCAGAATCTGAGCTGGCTGAGCTGGAGGACCAGGTGGCCACTGCAGCTGCCCAGGTGCATCATGCAGAGCTGCAGGTGAGGATGGCAGCTCCTCACCACTCGCCGCTTCATGCCGCTTTCCCTATCTCTTCCCTTCCATCTGAGCACAATTCTTTGCAATATTCTCTTGTACAGCAGCAAACTCTCAGCCCAAGGATACATGACTGCCTCACAGGAGCTGAGCAAAGCACAGCTGAGACGTGTCGCTCAGCCCAGACAGATGTGCTGTATTTGTTTCTTCCCCCAGCTTGTTTTCAGACAGGAGCTCAGCAGCATGTTACTGTAGTTCTGTCCCTGCTCCTCGCTCCCGTAGAGCTCATGTGGTGTGCTGTCATGCATGTGGCTGCTGTCTGACTGCAAATGCAGCCTTGGGTAGTTCTTATAATCAGCAGATTGTAGAGCACTTTACAAAGAAGCCAGGGTTGGTCTACCTGAAAAGGCCAAGGGCAGAGCTCAGCACTTGCAAGTCTGCCTTGGAATTTGGCTGCTGAGCCGTTCACAGCCCAGCAAAAGGCAGAGGCTCCTGTGCCGTGTGGCGTAGTGTCTCTATAGTGACTTCCAGAAAGTCTGGGACTGCAAGGAGAACTTCAAGACCTGGTGCAGAAAGCTGAACAAGAGATGGCTGCCAGGCCGTATGGGACAGTGCACATGTGGGTAGCAGTGTGCTGCAGTGCTTCTTGACTGGGCCACAGGAAGCCCACCAGCAGGCCCCTTACAGCCTCAGCAGGAGGGTGCCTGTTTATTTTGCTCAGTGTGCCCAAAGTCCTCAGTTTGTCACCTTCCTGGTGTCACAAGTGCAGTGCTGAAATAAATAGATGGCACACCAGCAGTGGCCTGATTGGCCTTGGTCAGTAATTTCTGCTACTTATGTTAATGGAGGTGAGAAGAGAGGAGGGAAGAGGCCTGAGTGATGAGATCAGGAGGACAAAAAGATAACATGCAATTGGACTGAAGGCCTTCTGCAGGATAAACACCTCAGGTGTGCAGCCAGCAACTCTCTTGAGTCTCTCTGACACTCATCAGCCTACTTTCCCCCTACATTTGCTTCCCTGGCCTGTTATTACTCCTAACAGCTTGTTTTCCATTGACTGTGTTTACACAGTGGTACTTGCGTTTATGCATGTTTGTGTTTAGCATGCATGCATATTACTTACAGCAAATATTCAAGGTGAGACGTTTGCATTTTGTGACAGAGGATGTACTTCGTGTGTTCTTGAAATTACTTTTGAATTACAAAATGTGTCCCAGACAGTAGTTATTTGAATGTAGCCTCTGAAAAACACAGCTTGAATGAATCTGGGAGTATAGCTAGCAGTAACCAGGAGATGGCAGGCAGGGGATTCTCTCTTCTTTTCCTCACAAGGAGCAAAATACTTTTTCCTTGGAGTCACACGGTAGGTTGGATTGCTCTTTCCCTTCATCTTAATTAACCCCCTTTTGACATCAGGACTAAAGTATACAGGAAAGCAAAGTGTCAGAGTTGCTGAAGAGCTCAGCCATCTGTTTGTATTCTTTGATTAAAGAAGATGTGACTGGGGGGAGGGATATATTTTAGTGGTGGCATCCATAGTAATTTTCAAACTTCTTTTTCCCCCTCCCCATCTGTCTGTCTCTCTCTCTCTTATTTTCTTTGAAGATTTCAGATATTGAGAGCAGAATATCAGCTCTCACTGTTGCAGGCTTGAACGTGGCTCCATGTGTTCGCCTGACAAGGAAACGGGATCAAAAGCAAACAAACCAGGTGCCGGAACATTATGTAGTATTCAAAAATACATTGGGGAAGTCTTGCCTCGTTTTCCATAATGGAGTTGAGTAATGCGTTTGTGTTGTTTTCAGATGCATACTATTGACACCTCAAGACAGCAAAGGAGGAAACTTCCAGCTCCACCAATAAAAGGTGCACTTAAGTTGTTACCTATGCTACGTTTGTAGTCCCTCCTTAGAAGTTTCAATGTAACGTACAATTCAACAAAATAGGGCCAAGATTAAGATATAAAATGAACAGAGAAAGCCTAGATGTGTCCGCCCTCTTCACTTACTGTTGCACTTGTAAAAATAAAATACACACTGGGTACATAAAACGTCACCACTCCCTCTTTCAGCAGATGGTACGACAGTAGCAAATTACCGGGAGCAGAAGCAAAAGGCTGGGAAAAGCAAATGCGACCTGCTGAATTCTTGTCCTGCAGAAGTCAGGCTGCTGCTGCTGAGCACGCAGGGTTAGGCTGTGAGAGGCAGGCATTCATAGGGCTGATTGCTACTAGCAACTTTCCACCCTTCACAGCCTACAGCTGCTTCCTTAATAACTGTGCCTCCCCAATTTGGTCCATGTTGCCCGACTCAGAGATGCTGCTGGTATGTTAGAGTACGGCTGTGAATTAGTTTTGTAAAATACAGCGGTCTTTTCTTCCATGTTTCCTGTATCTCTGACAGTTTTACATCCTGCTTCACCTTGTTTTACTCGTGTGTCATTCCAGTATTTGACATGGCCTCAAACTTTAGTAAACTTCCAGTATCGCAGCATGCTGTTTCCCATTGAAATTAAATCCACGTTTTCCTATTTGTCTTAGGGGAGGTTTTCTCTCTCTATAAGCTGCGACTCTTCAGGTCTATTGCTACCTTGGATGCAGTCTGTTCAGTAAAAAAATCTCCCTCTTTGTATTTTTCCCAGGTGAAAAAATAGATGGGTCTCCAATTACCACTGTCAGAACATATAACAGAAACTTCATGCTTCAAGGATCTCTAACACAAAGAACTAAGGAGAGGAAAAGCACTGCCAAGGACTTAATGGTAAAATCAAAACAAATGCTTTTAAAGCTGCTAATAAAAAGAGTTAGAGATATGCCAGCGTGGGCAGGTGTATTTCAACACCTTCACAAAACTTCTCTTAATAGTGTGAAGAAAAATAACACAGTGCTGAGATTTCTCTAAATGAATGTGTCCAGTGTGCTGGAAGCTGAGTATGTACCACCAGCTCATAGCAGCTGCTTGCTCCTAAATGTTAGCCTGTAGGGAAATGTATGCCAGCGGTCAGATAATTAATTAGGTGCCATCCTTATTTAAAGTAAAGAAATGAAGTTGTGGTTGTGCCTGCAGTTTGCCATTAGATATCTGGAAGAGAAGAAGTGAGAAGGACCAGACTCCCCTCAGCAGGCTTGTTTTGTGTCTTGCTGATGTTTCTCTCTTCCTTGTCCCTCTCTGTTCCAGGAACCTGCTATAGGATCTGCTGTGATGTACTAAACTTTGACTTCTCTACTGCCAATAACACACTGCCTAAGGCTGTACACTAGAGTGCCTTTAATTAACAGCCATTGTGTATGTCCAGCTGGAAATGGACCCTCAAGAACCCACAATGCCTCAGTAATAGGGCTTCGTTTGGATACCTCACTGAGAAAGCTGTCCAAGTCTTCAGCATTGTGGTCTGCTAAAGGAAACTCTGCCTTAAAGTTCTCACAAGACTCTAGAAGGGACGCTGAGTTTCAAAAGCAAGGCTCCACATTTTAAGATGCACTTTTTCTCCCCATTGATTGTACTAAAGTATGTCGTCTTTAAACTGCAGTATGTTTTTGTACACTCAGTCAATCACAATTATAGGCCAATATTTCATACTGAAAGAGTGAACAAAACAGACCTGTGATCCACATTAGCTGGCCTCTCATTCATGTAGGCATCTGTCTTGTCGAGCAATAAGAACAACTCTGTGCAGTGTATGCTGCTTTTAGCTGCTTGGTGAGAGTGGAGGATCCATGTACCTAACTGCTCCCCAGGAGCCGGTGGAAGTTTTGACAAGGCAGGTGGGAGGAGATGTGATGTGCAGAGACTTCTCTGTTCACTCAGAGTAGCTGTGACAGAGTTTATGTTCCAGCTCCAGAGCTGTGTGTTCTGCTGTTCAAGATGGGGGGAGGAGGAGGTGGAGCATGGATGTCATGGTGCGCCATGAATCGGTGGTACGCAGCGCATGTGGACCAGATGTCTGTTGGGTTACAGTCCTGGCATCTGGACACATCTGAGTACTGTTGTGAAACCACCACCTCTGTCTGTCTCGTTCTTCTTGGTATCTTTGTCTGCTTGGTGGTATCCAACCACTCCGTAGTTCAGAATCAATTCTGACCAAGTCTTTAAGATTGGAGAAGGAAAGTAAAAGCGCTGTGGATGAGAGCTCTGCTGAGTGGCTGGTGGCTGTGAGGTGGCTGCAACCTGTAAGAGATTCCCTTCTGCCACTTCCTGACTTTTCTGAGAAGGGGACAAATGTAGCCCAGATGTGTTTTTCTTTACCCATCCATAGCCAGTGTGGCATAGTACCTAGGGTCTATCACTGCTGCCCACTGCGACTGGACCACTATGAATTGGATGCTGAGTCACAAGATCTCTTCTTTCCTTTCCTGAGACCCTAGAAATTTGCTCCAAATCCTGGAAGGCCTTTGAACAGATGCCAAGGAGGGAAGTTGCTGCTTGCAAGGTGTCCCTCTCACCCATTCTGGGTAGGGCCTTGCCAATTTGCAGTGCTTTTTGCTCTGGGGTGTACAAAGGAATTTGTTAGAGAAGGTAAGTGTGAGGCCAGTGAATCTTCTATATGCCACACAATGCAGTGCAGGTACACATATGCAGACTGGACTGATGTGAGTCATGCTGGGAAGGAGGACATGAACTGCTAAGTTCCCCCTCAGCATGAAGGGTCAGAGAACACCTCCCTGCAGTGAGATACCTCTGTCCTTTGCTGGTACCTACAGGGTCCTGAGCAGAACCTAATTCTCTGAATACAGCGGGGCATAGGGGGCAGGTGAGGCTGGTAAGGAAGGACTGGATGGCTGGGAAAACAGCTCCAGTCATGTATCCACCACCAGTATTTGAAGCTGAGCCTGTCAGTGTGCTGCTGTCCAGCCATAGGTAGGGACACGTCAGAATATCTACAGCCATCTTCCCACCTAGGAGGCATAAGTGTTGCTCCACGGCTCCAGTGAATTTCCACCTGCCAAAGATCTGGCTCCATACGTTTAAGTGAAATTACGATAGGTAAAATTACGCCTTCTCTTACTCTCACACAGTACTGGTTCTCTGGAACTGGTTTGCACAGATGTGAGGGCAAAGTTTGGCCTGCTCTGTTTAATATATAAGTATATATATATAAATAGATTTTATTTATATATGCAATCCAGTCAAGGAGATTAAACAGAGTAGGATGCCTAGGAATCTTCTGTTACGCAGCCTCCTCCTCCTCCCTCGACTGTTCTCGTGTACGTATACAATACATTCCCAGGTTCTGGTTAACGCAGGTGTGTGTGTTATGAAATGTCATTACTGGTGGTTGGTCTACATATTCGTCTAATAATAATAACTAATATTGTGTATGATGCAGAAATGACTAATTTTAATAGAATAACTCTTTGGCTTTCGTTCTGTTAGTGTGATTTAAACAAGCCAACAAAGTATGGAATAGGTTGTTTTCCTTAAGAGGCATGAAAAGCAACTATTATCGTGTTACAATGTTAAAATATTCAGTCTTCTTTGACAGAAAAAAAAAAAAAAATGTGTACTGTGTAGGCATTGCAAAAAGGAAAAAAAAAAAAGAAAAAAAAAAAGAAAAAGAAAAAAAAATTCCCACCTGCTATACGGCATTTGAATTTTTACAATCGTTTATTGTGCCAAATACGTGCAAAGATATAATTTACTGTTTTAAACAAATCATACAAGCATCCGTTCTAGCACACACAGGGTTGTTTTGCCATCGAGTGATTTCAATCTGTAGTGTCGATATTTCTATTTAGATTAATTTTTATAAACGAAAACATTTTAACGGGTAAAATGAAGGCGCTATGATCAATTTGATTAAGTTTGAGTGGATATTAAGCTTGCCTTGTTGTTGTTATCTGCATACTCACCGGGAATTTATTGTCAAGAGAAATTATAAAAGAGTAAAAGCAATTTATGAGAAGAAAACAAACAAACAAACAAACAACAATGCCTTTCCAAGCACTTGATTCATAAAGAAAACACAAAAGCTCTCCTCTGTGGTGTGCATTTATGTGCCCTTCGGTCAGGAAACACCGTGCCCACACTGGTGCACCACAAACAGCCCCTTCCCAGTTAAATGCAGATGGGCAACTCAAAGTCCTGTTGCTTAACTGAAGGGAGAAATACCCCTAAACACCTCCAGATCGGGGCATTTTCCAATGAGGTGGAGCATCCATGCCTTGCTGACAGACCACTCACAAACAGAAACAAGAGTTGAGTTGTCTGCTGTAATTAGTTCAGCCTTCATTAAATTTTAGTAGTCATTCCAACAAACACAACTAGGAACACGAGTTCACTCCAGTTTGTCATCTGCAGTATGACTCATTAACCATCATTCATTAGCTGCATTGTAAACTCTCTTTTCTGGATGCGTGCTGTAGATTAAACTGCATATGAATAGTCTTGCTGCGAGTAGTTACCAAGATTAAACGTACTGCAAATCACACTTCTTCTAAAATGAGCATAACAAAGTTAATTACCACGGCAAACATGAACACTGAGCCACAACACGAGGCTTATTGATGTGGACTAATGTTGCCATTCGTACACTGTTTGTGGTGCTCAGAGAGTGGCTTTAGTTTGATCGGATCAAGTACTTAAAAGCAACAACGTGGGAACCAGACTGTTTAGGCCGTTGTCTCTTGGAGAGCAGCAGAAGCCTACCTGCAGTAGGCACAAAACTACTCTGAAGAGTTTAATTAGTCAAATTTCATAGAATCGTAGAATGGCTGGTATTAGAAGGGACCTCAGGAACCATCAAGTTCCAACCCTTTGACACAGGTGGGGTTGCCAGCTGCTAGATCAAGTACAAGATCAGATTGCCCAGGACCCCATCCAACCTGGCCTTGAACCTTCAGTGACGGGGCATCCACAACCTCTTTGGGCAACCTGTTCCAGCACCTCACCACTCCCTCAGTAAAAAACTTTCCCCTGACATCTAATCTAAATCTCCCCCCCCTTAGTTTGAAAGCACTCCCCCTTGTCCTATCACTGTCTACCCATGTAAAAAGTTGGTTTCCTTCATGTTTATAAACGCCCTCTAAATATTGGCAGACAGCATTGAGGTCTCCCTGGAGCCTTCTCTTTTCCAGGCTGAACAAGCCCAGTTCCTTCAGTCTCTCTTCACAGGAGAGGTGCTCCAGCCCTTGGATCATCTTCATGACCCTGCTCTGGACCCTCTCCAAAAGCCCCACATCCTTCCTGTGCTGGGGGCCCCATGCTTGGACGCAGTACTGCAGATGGGGCCACACAAGAGCTGAGTAGAGGGGGACAGTCACCTCCCTCTCCCTGCTGACCACCCGTCTTGTGATGGAACCCAGGATACCATTGGCCTTCTGGGAAGCAGGTGCACGCTGCTGGCTCGCATTAAATTGTTCATTAGCCAGGACCCCTAAGTCCTTAGCAGGGTTACTCTCAAGGATTTCTTCTCCCAGTTTGTGTCCATATCTGGGATTACCTTGACCCAAGTGCTAAACCTTGCACTCTTTTTTAATAGCAGTTATTCCTTAATTTTCTGTCCTTCCTCGGGGAGAAGATAATTATCTTTGACAGAAGCTCCTTTTTGTTCATTAATGTATTTTCAGCAGCACGGCAAGAATGATAAAAGGCCAGAGTGTAGCTCAGGACTGCATTCCCACAAGCGGATGTTAACAATCTGCATACAAGCTACAGGTTTCATGCTATTAATGCAGGTACATTAAAAAGTAATGAGAGCCTTTTTTCTTTCATCCAATCATTGCTTTTTATTTTCACATACCAGCAGCCATTGACTTTAAAATGTGACAGGAACACTTCATGGTACACTAACACTGCTGAGTTTAAATCCTAGCACAGGAGCTCTTTGGATCTGGGGTAAATATAACGTTACAGTGCGCAGCATCGTCACAGCTCAGTGAAAGGAATGGTGGTGATGAAAGAATACTCACTTTTTAAAGCTACAGTTACACTTAGTGCTGGTGTCAACGCATTTGCCTTTTACCTGCACCCTGAATGTGTTTCTTCTTGAAGGAACTTGCAGGAGTAGCAGATTGAGGAGCAGCATGGGATTGCCAGGCAAAAGCAGAGCCCTGAGGTGCAGGGCAGGGGCAATTCGAAGAGCAGAGGTTAGGCCACAACCTCAGGACACAGCCATCACCAGTCACTGTCCTCTGCATCCAACACTTCCTGCTCCCACAAGGCGTTCAGGATGAAATCCAGGCGCCTGCTCACAGGCCTTATGCTTCCACGGCCGCCTCTCAGCTGCCTCTTCCCAAACCGACCAATGGGTCGAACGCCACGTCCCACGTACCAAAAGGGGTCGATCTCGGGGCCTGGAATTCAAAGCACTGGGTTGATTTTTTTCCTTTGGAATACACTCATAGTTGGCTTATTTTCATAGCCTAGTTTAGTCCTACAGCAGGTGTGGAGAAGGTACGACACTAAGGTACAGTGAAAATGAACCAACACTGGAGGTGACGCCACCCCAAGGAAATGCCAAATCACTCCAAAGAGAAGGGTGTCAGGAACAGGACTTGGAATGCATAAGGAAGTATCCGAGTCACACAGAAGTCTCACAGAAGGCAGCAGGATTTTCCCCTGTGAGTTTTGCTGCTTGAACTCAGAAAACCAAACAAAAGATCTACTACATTTCTCCACACAGTGTTTAACATCCCGCTGCCCATCAGATCCCAAGTCGTTCCTTTATTTTGACTCAAGGACCTAAAAACCAAGGCTGCCCAAATCTCCAGTTCTCTCTGTTAAGGAGAGGGATGTGCCCCTGTGAGCCTATGGGCCTTACTCCTCACATGCACTTCTTGCTCACTGCACTTTCAACCATGAGCCATTGCTCCTCGGGGGGAAGGTGAGATTTCACAATACAAAATTTTCCCCAAAATACTTTGGACTGTATGTTAGCTTTTGCTCGGGACACACAGTGCTCTCCTTCGTTCAGGTCTGTTCTTCACAGTCTTTCTGAACGAGCATGCTTCAGCCACTTGTATTTTGACTTTCAGACAATTTGATGTTGGAGGTTGTGGATGCCCCATCCCCGGAGGCACTCGAGGCCAGGCTGGATGTGGTTCTGGGCAGCCTGGTCTGGTGGCTGGTGACCCTGCATGTAGCAGGGAGGTTGAAACCAGATGATCTTTATGGTCCTTTTCAACACAGGCTATTCTATGATTCTGTGATGTTTCCAGACAGAAGTTAGGATCTCTGTAAAGCACATTTAAGCCACTGGTGCTTGCTTTATTACTTCTTAAAAGTAAATGTTAACTGTCACAGATCTAAGCAACATAGCTGAAAATAAGTTGTTTAAATAGTCAGTATAAACTGTCTTGCACTTTGTCAGTCTTTTGTACATTGGTGCATTCGCTGGTATTTATCAAAAATTGCAGTGTTTCCCTTGACAAACTCAGGGCTATGAGGCAGAGGTTGAGATCTGTATGTGCTCTTAGAAGTGTAAATTGAAGAGCAGGACCTCCCTCCACTGCTTTACCATAGAAACACCCACAGGGATTTGCAGCTGAACTCTGCCTGGCAGCCTGACCCTGATCCCTTGTTGTACCAGGAGCCACGGGATCACCATCACATTGCATCAGGTGAGAGTCATACTTACTTCTGTTGTCTATTTGATGTTTAAAAGGTCTGCTCTGTCTCGAAGCAAAGCTGAGCGATACCAAGAGCACCAGCACATAGATGATGACCAGCTTTAAGTGCTTTGGTGACCACTGGGGGTGCGGTGTCCACAGGATCAGATGCCACATGGTGCAGCAGTGGTAGGAAGGCTGTGAGAAGGAAAGTGGGCATAGGGACATCAAAGCTCTCAAGGTGAAGGAAGATGGCAATTGTGACTGCATGTTCCTATCAGGGCCATTTCACGACTCAGTTCTGTGAGGTGCTGACACTGGGGATGTCCTGAGTATTTCTGTTTAAAGGAAAAGACTGTTGTGAACCATCTACTGATTTAAGGTGTGCAGCTTGAGCTTTTCCTTATCATCCATGAAAGCTCATGGCACAGCATCTCAGGACACAGAATTCTGGCCCTGAGGTTGCCGCTGACCATCCTTGTGACCTTATATATGACCGTGGGCACTGGTCATCAGTGTGTGTTCTGGCCATTATCTCCATCACCCTTTTCCCACCTGTGAAATACCTTTCACATTTATATTTTAAACAATCATCTCTTTACATCTACATGCATTAGAAAATCTTCTTGAAAGGGAATTATCTTCCTACGTCAGCTTTCACAGACAGCAGGCAAAAGTGTGATTTCCAGTTTGGTTTCCACTGTAAATGCATCCAGATGTAACTGCCAGAACTTGCTGGGTCAGGAAAACAGCATCCAGGAGGTGGCTGATGCTGGGCTCCAGTTACCACTGCACCCTGTCTATGCCACATTTTGGTCAAGCCTCATCACATCATTTCTCCCAGCTGTAATGACAGAAGCCTACCTTGTGCAAAATCTAACTGCATTTGACAGTCTGGAGCCCCTGCCGATGGAAGTCAGGACAAGCACTGCTTGCTTAAGCATCACGTAGAGATGTACAGATATAGAGCGACAGGAGATACTCTTGGCTGTGCCCACACAGAAGCTGTTCCCTATGTAAGGGTGGCCCCCATTTCTGCCTCAGCACTGTTATGAGCCAATTTGAGCTCACTTTCATTGTGGGCAGAGCAGGAATGAAAGACTTTTGACACAAGTTGTTCCCAAGCACCTGCAAGGGCAACAGAAGAAAAAAGAGAACCTGACCATGTCTTTTATTGCAATGCAAAGTCAAAAGCTCCTTAACCCCTAACATCCAGTGCAGGTGCATTTCCCCCCCCACTCTGGCAGTTGCTTAGCAGGCAGCTTAGAGGAAAGTGATTTTAACCAGTAATTTTAACAGAATTGTGAACTGATTTTTTACACTGAATATCTCAAGGCAACCAGTACTAAATGTTCTTCACATCTAAAACAACCTGGGATGCATTCTGTGCACCAGTTCCAGCTGCTGTACATCTCAGTGAGACGAAAGTGAAGGTGCTTAAGGAATCCCTCCCGTGTGCTTACAAAGCTGCAGACGGGTTTACTGGATTACTTGCTGACTGGTTTTGTGTACAGCTTTTCTGGGAACTCATTGGTGGCAAATGGCATAAAAAATAATGAAGAACTTTTAGCATACAGCTTTCCCTAAGCAATGCTGTGTCTCAGCATCCACCGGTTGGTCCTGTGCCTGAATCAGCCATTCAAGACACTTCCCAGAGTGCCGCAGTGCATTAAACTTTCTATTTGCCCCTTGGAGTGGCTAGGGTTTCAAGGAAGCCTGTGGCTCTCCTCTGAGTAACGTGCAAAGCCCAAATAATCAGGGGGCTCTGCATCTCTGATCCTCCCTAATTCTTCCTCCTCCAACCTTTTTTGCCTCAGTCCCTGTGCAGAAGGAGCCTTTACACTTTGGCTGAGCAGCATTTATGAGAGCAGTCTGGCAATTTTGAGCACCATCAGAGGAGAAAGCTACAGCACATTCAAGTCAGTGGTAAAGTTACAGGGAAGCACTCATTTCTATTCCCAGCTAAGTTCACTAGGAAGTCGCTACCCCTAGGTCCCATTTCACAGCTCTAGCCATGAGTCCCAGCCCTAAGCAGTGTGGGGACAGCCTGGCCCTCTCAGCCCTCCTGCTGGGCACCAGGCTCACAGCACACTGAACCTGAGCTCTGCTACAGATCCATAAGACCTAAATGACTGTGGATGTCTTCAGAAGACAAAGTGCTATAAATTCCTTAAACCCTATGGCAGCATTTTACTCGAGACCAGCAACTGCAGACCTTCCTCCAGTGCAAGCCAACTGGCTTTCACGCTTGGAAGCAGTGGTGGAAACCTCTGCCAGAGCTCAAACGTGGGGTGACTGTAGGCCTGGGAGCAGGGCTCCCATCGCCACCGTGCCCCAGGCTCCAGCAGATACCGTCCCTGCAGAGCCACTTTTCCTCAGCACTGCCTGCTTTGCTGCCAACACTGGACAAAGTGCTCAGGACTAAGCACAGCTATGTACATTAGTGGAGAAAGGTAAAAGCTGAAACAAAAAGGAAATCCACAGGGGAGAGGTGCCGAAGCAGCTAGCAGGAGTCACTCACCTGTGTGCAGCAGGGCTGCTCCTCGGGATGTGCTGCTCCCAGCTGAAGCAGGGCAGCTGCTAGGGGCTTGTGGCTTTTATAGTGCAGGGAAATGGCGGGGGGAGGCAAGAGGTGGGCCAGGAGGACGTCAGCAGTGCTGGAGAGCAGAATTTAAATTCACAAAGGGAGGGGAAGAGAAGTGAGGCTCTGTTAAGAGAGCCATTGATCAGGGCAGAAAGCAGGAGCCAAGGGTAGCGCTAAGGGGCCGGGGCCACGGGCAAACCGGTGCAGCACAGCTGCCATGTGCAGCACAGGGCAGAGCCCACCTCCCCATGGCCTGTAGCAGCCATGCTCCTCTTCTTGCTGTCCCCATACGTGGAGGAACTCTCATCAGACCCATGGATAGGACCAACTTGGCCTGAGTATGTGTGAGGCACTGCGAGTGATTGAACCCAGCCTGGTTCAGCAGCATGCCTAAGTGTGGATAAATGTTGTGGCAGGGAAAAGTTTCATCTGCACGAGGCTGAGATCTTGGGCAATTCTGCATTTCTACAGCATCCGTCTCTTTGGCACGGCTGTTTTTACCTCTCTCTCTTGACTAATGTGTCAGCACAGTTCTTGCTGATAAGAATCTACTGTTTAACAGCTGTATTCACCACCAAGTTTCGCAGCATTCATGTTGGCGGCTGTTCCCCTCCTCCATCTCAGTCCCAAGGAGAGGCTGAAATGTGAAGGGACCAGGGACTGAGCCGCAGGTGTCTGTGCAAGCAGAGGATCCTGCTCTGTGCCTGGTGAGGCTGAGCATCTGCAGTGAGCACCTCCATAAATCTCTGCTCGGAGCAGCTGGCCCTGAGATGTGACTCAGTCCACAAGCTGAGAGTGAACAGAAAATACTGCAACAAGACCTGCTGTTTAGTTCTCCTATAAAGATGCCCCCGTGCCTCACGCTGACTTACTCAGTATCCAGGCATTAAGTGGATAACCCCACCACCGCCACTATTTCTGCCTGGGGAGGAGTTGATCACTAATGTGGCTGGTTAAAATAGGTCTACCATTCATATGCAGCAGTTTTCTCTATGTGCATGTGTATGAACACACAAAGTAAAGCCTAAGAAATGCTCTTTCTTTCTCCAGTTTCCACTTGCTAACAGCTAAAAGAAGTGTCTTCCTTGTCGAAGTTTTCAAGAGTTTACTCAGCCTACTTAGGATCATGTACAATAGCAGCATGTGAAGAGCACTTCAAGTCTGAGATAGCACAAAAGGTCTCCCTGCACCTCACACAATCAATATACACGCTTTCTTCGGCAACCTCCTATTAGCATGTTTGCTTTGAACCTTGCAAATACCCCCTACTTAAAAATCAATCTGCTCCCAAGAGCCATTCGGTGGCCGTGCTTCCGTTGTGCTAATTCCGTGTGCACTCCTGGAGAGGGTATCTTCTCAGTAAGCAAAGCCCTTCAATGCTTCACATCACAGATCTTTCCCCTACATGTTTATTCTGACCAGAAAACATAGGTATCGTTTCTTGATCTCTAGAGAGCGATTGCCAGAGTGAGAGCTTTTTCTCTCCTGGATGTGTAGCACCTATTCTTGTTTTGCTAAGCGATCCTATCATCTTAAAGCAGAAATAAAAGCCGATTTACTCTTTCTAATCTGGCTGCCACTGCAACCCGCAATGGGAGCTCTTTGGGAGCAGAGATAATTTTCACTGGTTTACACCTACCCAGAAGTGACCGTGTAAAACAAAACTGTGCAATACCTTTGTGTTAACATGGTTTTCTGCTCATAGATAAATACTGCCTGAAAAATAGCATGCCATGCATAGAAAAAAAAACATTACTAGGAGTTCATTAGGAGCTTTTTATTGGGAGCATTTAGTATGCCCAGCTGCCTTCACTCAGGCCCCAGGTCCATCCACTGCAGCATCCTGTGGTTGGCAGCAGCCAGCAGAGAACACCTAGGAAAGACTGTACAAAGAAGGGGATATATTTTGATGTATATGAATACTCTCCCAGGACCCTGAGACGTGTGGCTCAGAGATTTCCCAAGCCGAATGTGTCTTTGTAGCTGGGAGCCTTTAATGGATTACTTTTTCCTTCATGGCTGCTTCTTGAACCCATGTAAATTTGCAGGGAAGGCAGGCAATTGTTGTGGCTGTGCAAGGACCTGCAGCTTAAACTGAGGGAAAAGAGGGAAATGTATAGAAAGTGGAAGCAGGGTTGTGCGGCCTGGGAGGAATACAGGGCTGTTGTCCGTGTGTGCAGAGATAGGATTAGGAAAGCCAAGGCGCAAATGGAGCTGAACTTGGCAAGGGATGTGAAAGACAACAAGAAGGGGTTCTACATGTACACAGGCAGGAGGAGACAGGCCAAGGAGAGCGTTCCCCTCTGATGAAAGGTAATGGGGAGCTGGCTTCCTCAGACATTGAAAAAGCTGAGGTGCTTTACCTCAGTCTTCATAGCTTCAGTCAGGCTGCCCATGTCTGTCAGGACCCTGAGCCTCTAGTTGAGGGTGTGGGGAGTGGATTCTGTCCCACTGTAACAGTGGAACAAGTCCAAGACTTTCTCAAACAATTGAATGTATGTAAGTCCATGGGGCCAGGTGATATCCATCCCAGCGTTCTGAGAGAGATGGCTGATGTGGTTGCTGAGCTACTCTCCATCATATCTGAAAAATCATGTATGACTGGTGAAGTCCCTGGACTGGAAAAAGGGAAAACTATCCCATTTTTAAGAAAGGGAGAAAGGAAGACCCAGGGAAATGCAGGCTAGTGAGTCTCTCCTCTGAGTCAGGAAAAGATCATGGGGCAGATCCTCCTAGGAGCTTTGTTAAGGCACATATGAGATAAAGAGGTGATTTGAGTCAGCCAACATGCTTCACCAAGGGCAGATCTTGCCTGACCAGTCTGGTGGCCTTCTATGATGGAGTGGTGGCATCGGTGGACAGGGAAAGGGCGATGATTGTCATCTACCTGCACTTCTACAAGGCTTTTGGCATGATCCCTCATCACATCCTTCTCTCTAAATTAGAGAGGTGTGGATTTGAAGGATGCACTGTTCAATGGATTAGGAATTGGCTGGCTGGACACAGCCAAAGGGTTGTGATCAATGGTTCTGAGTCAGGGTGGAGGCCAGGCACAAGCACTGTCACTCAGGAGTCGTTACTGGGACCATGCTCTTCAACATCTTCATCAATGACACAGACAATGAAATCGAGTACAGCCTCTGCAAGTTTGCAGATGACACCAAGCTGAGCAGTGCATCTGATATATTGGAGGGAAGGGAAGCCATCCAGACGGCCCTGGATAGGCTGAAGAAGTAGGTCCCTATGGGGGCCTAAGGGAATGGCTGTTTACAAGAGGGGACAGTGATAGGACAAGGGGGAAAGGTTATAATCTGAGATAGGGGAGGTTTAGGTGAGATATTAGAAGGAAGTTTTCACAAAGAGGGTGGTGAAGCACTGGAACAGGTTGCCCAAGGAGATTGTGGATGCCCCATCCCTGGAGGCATTCAAGGCCAGGCTGGATGTGGCTCTGGGCAGCCTGGTCTGGTGGTTGCTGACCCTGCACATAGAAGCAGGGTTGAAACCAGATGATCATTGTGGTCCTTTTCAACCCAGGCCATTCTGTGATTCTGTGAATGTATGAAATATTTCAACAGCCACAAAATCATGTCTCAGGGACTTCACAGGTGTCCCCCACATAAACAAATAGAAGCAGGGGCCAGATAAAGATAATAAGAAAAGATATTCATCTTTTCCTGCACAACAGTTGCCAGGTTATACATTAGTCATGGAATGGCAGGAGTATCGCTCCCAAGAGATTCTCTGAGCACTGATATCTAGTAGATAACAGTGACTGAGATTAACTCCAGCCTGGGCTTTCCAAAAATTACAAATAATCGCAAATATAACCCAAAGCAATGACATATCTGGCTTCCACATGGGTTTTATACCTAGCTCAAATGCTGCCTTTATTCATTTACTTATTTATTTATTGTTACTGCTGCTGCAGCTCTGCCTCATCTCTTTGGTGCAGCCTCCTGCAGCGAAGTGCAGCTGGAAGCCTTCAGAACCATGACTGTGACAGAACTACGGCCACAGCAGTGGCTGCACAAAACTTCTGACTTCAAAGGAGTTTGCAGTGTCCCAGGCACACAGTGCTCTGTGACCACGGGGACAATGAAAACATCACAGAGCAACAGGTGGTGACATCACCAAGCAAAGGACTGTGACCACTCCACCTTCGCTGAGTGCCTTTGGGCGTGGGCAGAGCCTGGTCCAGTTTGTTTGTGCCTGGACTCCTGCCGAGCATATGTGCGAGGCTTGGAGGTGGAACGAGCGTTTTGCTTGGGTGTTGGGTTGTGCTTTGGGGACTGTGGGCAGCGGCTCTCAGTGCCCATCCCTACAGCCATCACCTGCATTTCCCTGGCCTGCCTGGCTCAGGAAGCCGGGTCCTACGAGGCGCACGTGTAGCAGCAGAGGTGAGCTGTGAGGTGACATGTCCCCCAGGGTGGCAATGGGGTGAACGCTGGGATGTGGGGAGCTGACAGGGCTGCAGCCTGAGCCTGTGTGGCTTTAGAGCAGCCAAGGCGTGGGGCCAGGAAGGGTTCCTGCTGAGGGCCTGGGATATTTCTTCTGTCTGATCCTGGGACAACGTCTGACCGTGGCCTCTCTCCCTTCTTGCAGTGCGCAACTTTCATCCCTGTGATGTTGGTGAGGGGGGAGCGGATCTTCACGCTCAGTCCCCAGCAGGCCACAGCATGAACATGATGGCAGCAGAGCAGGCATGGATATGTCCTATCTGCCGTGATGGGCGAAAAGACGTGGCCTATGCGGTACCTTGCTGCCACAAGTTCTGCCTGGGCTGAATCCTGCGCTGGGCCAAGCAGAGCAACAGCTGCCCACTCTGCAGGACGGTCATGTCTGTCATCAAGGTTGATGAGTGGAGCAACGACGATAACCTGGACTTCATCATCCAGCCCCCAGCACAGCCTGTACCCGCCTGCTTCCAGGCAGCCGCTGCTCCTGCCTACAGCCTCTACAGCTCTTTGCCATCTCCTTCACCATCCCCTTTACCATCTCCTGTGCCCTTTCTGTCGCTGCCAGAGGAGCAGGACGGGGAAGAAGTAGAAGAGCAGGATGCTCAGCAGGCAGATGAAGAGGAGGCTCAGGATGGAGAGGAGCAGTGGGGAGAGGAGGCAGAGGAGCAGCATGATGAGGAGGCAGAGCAGCTGCAACCTGATGAGGCAGATGAAGAGGAGGCAGAGCAGGTGCCTGTGGGAGGTCTCCTGCCTGAGGTCTGGGCAGCTGTGTTCAGGCGGCACCAGCAGATCCTGGACCCTGTGCTGCTCTGGCTGCGGCAAGAGCTGAGAGCCATCTTTGGGGCACAGTGGTGGCCGGCACTGTCAATGGAGACCATCATCCTGAATGCTCTGTGCGATTTCGGGCTGGACAGCGAGGCCCTGCTCCAGGACGTGTGGCCTGTCCTGGAGGACAGAGCAGAGACACTCATCCAGGGCCTCATCCACACCGCTGTGTGCCAGTGCGCTGAGGAGGCCCATAGGCAGCTGGGCCTCCAAGGTGCCGCCGTGTCCAGGGAGCAGCAGGACGGCCCTCTGCCCGTTCCTGGCCCTGCAGCCTCCCCACCAGTGACCCTCAGCTCACAGCCTGCAAGTCCCAGCACACAGGACCTGACCAGCACACCAGAGGCTGTCCTTCGGGGCTGCCCCAGTCACTGCCCCGCTGGGCACATCCCGAGGGAACCGGAGGAGCCCCATGAGGACATGGAGCAGGGTGCAGCAGCAGGGCCCTCTGCTCAGGGCAGCAGCTCCTCTGCTCCTGGCTGCTCACCTGGTGGGGCCCAGCGGCCCCCTAAGAGAAGGGCTGACAGTGACCGTGACCCAGACCAGCCCTGCAAGAGGCTGCGCCGTTGGCGACACTAGAAGACTCTTGAATTGCAAATAAAAGTAGAAAAGATTATTCCACAAAGGCTCAGCTTTACTCCATAGCTGGCGATCCACGCTCGCAGTGCATATAGAGAAAAAATGGTGGGCAAATGTTCATAACAACAAATTAAACAGAACATAGTTGATTTTTGTTCAGATTCTGATGTGCTTACTGTTATTTTCTCAGACCCTTCTCTGCATGCAAAGTGTGATTCAATTGCAGTACTTACATAATAAGATGTTTTTCAACATACAAGCATTGAAACTGGTTCTCAAAAAGAAAACTGTGTGAAAGACATTCAAACTGCTTCAGAATGCTACTACATCCTCTTTCAAGTAAGAAATTGAAAAAAGAATCACTGCTAGAAAAATGGGAAGAAGAAAAAGCAAGGAGATAGTGAGGAAAATCAAAGTATTAATGTGGGATGTCCCTCATCTAACTAATTCTACAAAGGTAATACTTGTAGGACAGTGCAGACTAGAAAGAGTGAGGCTGAACTTAATACAAAGGCAGCATTTCCCCTGAAAGCTAGAGATGATATATTCACACCAAGCTGAGCATTGCATTTGATATATGGGAGGGAAGCCATCCAGATGGTCCTGGATAGGCTAAAGAAGCAGGCCCATGAGAGCCTAATGAAGCTCAATAAGGCCAAGTGCAGGCTGCTGCACTTGGGCTGGGGCAATCCCAGGTATTTTTACAAACTGAGAGAAGAACCTCTTGAGCGCAGCCCTGTGGAGAAGGACGTGGTGGTCTTGGTGGACAAGAAGCTGGACATGAGCCAGCAGTGTGCGCCTGCAGCCCAGAAGGCCAGCTGTGTTCTGGGCTGCATTAAAAAAGGGGTGGCCAGCAGGGAGAGGGAGGTGATTGTCCCCCTCTGCTCAGCTCTTGTGAGGCCCCATCTGCAGTACTGCGTCCAGGCCTGGGGCCTCCAGCACAGGAAGGATGTGGAGCTCTTGGAGCGGGTCCAGAGGAGGGCTGCTAAGATGATCAGAGGGCTGGAGCACCTCTCCTATGAGGAAAGGTTGAGGGAACTGGGCTTGTTTAGCTTGGAGAAGAGAAGGCTCCAGGGAGACCTCATTGTGGCCTTCCTTTCAGTACCTGAAGGGAGCATATGAACAGGAAGGGGTATGGCTGTTTACAAGGGGGGGTAGCGACAGGACAAGGGGGAATGGTTTTAAACTGAGACGGGAGATTTAGGTGAGATATTAGGAAGAAGTTTTTCACACAGAGGGTGGTAACACACTGGAACAGGTTGACCAAGGAGGCTGAGGATGCCCCATCCCTGGAGGCATTGAAGGCCAGGCTGGACGTGGCTCTGGGCAGCCTGGTCTGGTGGTTGGTGATCCTGCACGTAGCATGGGGGTTGAAACCAGATTTTCTTCCTTTTCAACCCAGGCCATTCTATGATTCTGTGATTGTATGAAATATTTCAGCAGCCACAAAATCATGTGTCAGGGACTTCACAGCTGTCCCCCAGCTACAAAGAGGATCACTTTCATGCCTCTGTCCCAGGCGCACCACCTGCCAGGTCCAAGTATGTTGAAGGTCGTTCTGCCATCATGAAATGCTGCTATAAGATATTCTGAGTGATGAAGACTAGTCAGCTATGAGACGGACCTTTCAAATGAGCCTCCTCAGGCATTTCGCTTACCACTGTGCTATTTTACTCCATCCTTACTGACTGTAAGGTGTCATTTTTTTTCCAACAGACAACAACCAAACTATCTCAGTGCTATAAATAACACTCAGAAGCTTCACATCAATCATTCTGTTTTCTCAGTGTCTTTTCAGGCTATTGTGATCTTCATTTCTTTTATTATGCTGTTCATAGCAAGGCTTATACTTTGGCTGTGGAAAGCAAGGATGCAGAGAAATGCAAAAGTCATTCCTGTCTGGGAGTATCTGGGAAAGAGCCATCAAAAGGAGGAGTGAAGCTTCAGAAGTTTCAACGTTAAGACCTCCATCCTTCTGTGTTTAAGGAGAAGCTGGGTACGGGCTGACAAACAGAAGGTGAAAACCACCAAAGCACATTCAGTGGAAGTGGACAGAGAAATAGGGTGTTGTTTTTTTCCCAGCCCACCACTCTCACTGTTTCGCATAACCAAATGCAAACAGTTTGAAAATGCCATGGTGCTGAATGTCTGTATGAGCCTCGAGCCTGCCCTGCTTTCCATACTGCAGTAGAGCATTACTTCTGTACATGAAAAGCAGTAGTAAAATGTCACCGTTCTGATTTGGCTTCTCTTTAAATAAGAAGGAGGGATTTGTGCTGTTTGGAAATTCTGAATTGACATCAACTAGGAAATATTTTTTCAGCAATTGAGGAGACGTCCAGCTGTACTGACAGCTTCAGAAAACCACGTCAAGCAATTAGATGTGGCTGTTAATTACATGTGGAATCACACAGCCATTTAATTACATGTGGAATCACACAGCCATTCTCTACTAATATTCAGGTTCCAAGAAAAACCAGGACTGGCTGTATTCTGGAGTAATTTTCTTCTTTGAGAAACAGGACCATCTAGTGGTTAAGACAGAAATTATCGTCTTGCTTGTCACGGAGCAACAAGTGAATGTCCATAGCTTGCAAATAAAAGGGTGTATCAAACTCTAACTGTATACCTACAGCTAAACCTAACGGTGTATGACCCAGATCTCTAGGAAGCTGGACTGGATATTCATGTGCCTCCCACTAGCAAGGTGCCAAGTTTTCCCGGTTTGCCCAGTTAGTACAGGCCTACTGGGCAGCTCAGGCATGGGCTGCATGCAGCTAAGAGCATTGACCAATCTCCCTAAGCCTTTCTTTGCCACACTGCACCAAATGTAGAGCCCAGATGGAAAAATACAAGCCAGGCTTGGCTTGGTTACAGCCACCTTCCAAACCACACTGCTGAGAGTGTAGGTAGAGAAAATATTTCTTGTGAAACTTTTGCTGTTCTTCCTCCCTCCACCACACTGCCCTCTGCACAGTGCTAAGGTATGCATGGCTTCTGAATGCAGCTGGCTATAGTAGACTTCACACAGCAGAAGGGAAGATTACAGTTCAAGAAAAGAAATCGAGCTAGGAAATACTTCGGCCTGTCTTGAAGGATCCAGCAATACATCCCAGCATTCTGACATACCTGGGGGGGGGGGGGTATATTAGCATGGCATTTTGCACAGAATTGGACTTTTTGCCTGCATTATATTTTTCATATGCATGCCAATGAAACCCTGGATTTCATCCTTGGAGCTGAACCAGTCATAAATTACCTTCAATGATTCACATACTGCTAAACAGATGGACTGAAAAAAAAAGTTCTAATTGCTATTCATAAGCAGGTCTTGCAACCATTACACTTAAATAGCTTGTAGCCATGATCAAGGTAATTGGAAAAGATATTCATCTTTTCCTGCACAACAGTTGCCAGGTTATACATTAGTCATGGAATGGCAGGAGTATCGCTCCCAAGAGATTCTCTGAGCACTGATATCTAGTAGATAACAGTGACTGTGATTAACTCCAGCCCGGGCTTTCCAAAAATTACAAATAATCGCAAATATAACCCAAAGCAACGACATATCTGGCTTCCACATGGGTTTTATACCTAGCTCAAATGCTGCCTTTATTCATTTACTTATTTATTTATTGTTACTGCTGCTGCAGCTGTGCCTCATCTCTTTGGTGCAGCCTCCTGCAGCGAAGTGCAGCTGGAAGCCTTCAGAACCATGACTGTGACAGAACTACGGCCACAGCAGTGGCTGCACAAAACTTCTGACTTCAAAGGAGTTTGCGGTGTGTCATAGGTTACCCTAAAATCTACCGGCACCCATGACAGGGGTATAGACGGCCTGCAGGGCCGCTATCCCAAAAGGAAAAGAAAACAGGGAAAGAGAAAATAAATACAGCGGCAGCGATCTAAGGAGGCACACTATTTTACTAAATACTATATCGGAATACAGAATAACACAATATAATGTAATATAATTGGAATTAAGGCTAACGAATCAAGTAAAATAAGAGAGAGTGAGTCCCGAAACCGAGAGGCCTACTGTAACTCTAGGCGAAACGGCTGGAACGCTTCCACACACTCCCCCATGGCTGGCAGGATCCGAGAGAGCGAGTCCAGCACTGAAGTGAGATTATATAGTCCTGGTCATATGACTGACCGTGGTGCTCCCTGGGACATGTAGTCTTCTTTCTGTGAGCAGCAGATTCGTCAAAATTATCTATGCTTAACATGATGTTATGATGTGGAATACTGATAGCAAAATTACAACATTGCAAAACCATGACACGGTGTCCCAGGCACACAGTGCTCTGTGACCACGGGGACAGTGAAAACATCACAGAGCAACAGGTGGTGACATCACCAAGCAAAGGACTGTGACCACTCCACCTTCGCTGAGTGCCTTTGGGCGTGGGCAGAGCCTGGTCCAGTTTGTTTGTGCCTGGACTCCTGCCGAGTGTATGTGCGAGGCTTGGAGGTGGAACGAGCGTTTTGCTTGGGTGTTGGGTTGTGCTTTGGGGACTGTGGGCAGCGGCTCTCAGTGCCCATCCCTACAGCCATCACCTGCATTTCCCTGGCCTGCCTGGCTCGGGCAGCCGGGTCCTACGAGGCGCACGTGTAGCAGCAGAGGTGAGCTGTGAGGTGACATGTCCCCCAGGGTGGCAATGGGGTGAGCGCTGGGATGTGGGGAGCTGACAGGGCTGCAGCCTGAGCCTGTGGGGCTTTAGAGCAGCCAAGGCGTGGGGCCAGGAAGGGTTCCTGCTGAGGGCCTGGGATATTTCTTCTGTCTGATCCTGGGACAACGACTGACCGTGGCCTCTCTCCCTTCTTTCAGTGCGCAACTTTCATCCCTGTGGTGCTGGTGAGGGGGGAGCGGATCCTCACGCTCAGTCCCCAGCAGGCCACAGCGTGAACATGATGGCAGCAGAGCAGGCATGGATATGTCCTATCTGCCGTGATGGGCGAAAGGACGTGGCCTGTGCGGTACCTTGCTGCCACAAGTTCTGCCTGGGCTGAATCCTGCGCTGGGCCAAGCAGAGCAACAGCTGCCCGCTCTGCAGGACGGTCATGTCTGTCATCAAGGTTGATGAGTGGAGCAACGACGATAACCTGGACTTCATCATCCAGCCCCCAGCACAGCCTGTACCCGCCTGCTTCCAGGCAGCCGCTGCTCCTGCCTACAGCCTCTACAGCTCTTTGCCATCTCCTTCACCATCCCCTTTACCATCTCCTGTGCCCTTTCTGTCGCTGCCAGAGGAGCAGGACGGGGAAGAGGTAGAAGAGCAGGATGCTCAGCAGGCAGATGAAGAGGAGGCTCAGGATGGAGAGGAGCAGTGGGGAGAGGAGGCAGAGGAGCAGCAGGCTGAGGAGGCAGAGCAGCTGCAACCTGATGAGGCAGATGAAGAGAAGGCAGAGCAGGTGCCTGTGGGAGGTCTCCTGCCTGAGGTCTGGGCAGCTGTGTTCAGGCGGCACCAGCAGATCCTGGACCCTGTGCTGCTCTGGCTGCGGCAAGAGCTGAGAGCCATCTTTGGGGCACAGTGGTGGCCGGCACTGTCAATGGAGACCATCATCCTGAATGCTCTGTGCGATTTCGGGCTGGACAGCGAGGCCCTGCTCCAGGACGTGTGGCCTGTCCTGGAGGACAGAGCAGAGACACTCATCCAGGGCCTCATCCACACTGCTGTGTGCCAGTGCGCTGAGGAGGCCCATTGGCAGCTGGGCCTCCAAGGTGCTGCTGTGTCCAGGGAGCAGCAGGACGGCCCTCTGCCCGTTCCTAGCCCTGCAGCCTCCCCACCAGTGACCCTCAGCTCACGGCCTGCAAGTCCCAGCACACAGGACCTGACCAACACACCAGAGGCTGTCCTTCGGGGCTGCCCCAGTCACTGCCCCGCTGGGCACATCCCGAGGGAACCGGAGGAGCCCCATGAGGACATGGAGCAGGGTGCAGCAGCAGGGCCCTCTGCTCAGGGCAGCAGCTCCTCTGCTCCTGGCTGCTCACCTGGTGGGGCCCAGCGGCCCCCTAAGAGAAGGGCCGACAGTGACCGTGACCCAGACCAGCCCTGCAAGAGGCTGCGCCGTCAGCGACACTAGGAGACTCTTGAATTGCAAATAAAAGTAGAAAAGATTATTCCACAAAGGCTCAGCTTTACTCCATAGCTGGCGATCCACGCTCGCAGTGCATATAGAGAAAAAATGGTGGGCAAATGTTCATAACAACAAATTAAACAGAACATAGTTGATTTTTGTTCAGATTCTGATGTGCTTACTGTTACTTTCTCAGACCCTTCTCTGCATGAAAAGTGTGATTCAATTGCAGTACTTACATAATGTTTTTCAACATAAAAGCATTGAAACTGGTTCTCAAAAAGAAAACTGTGTGAAAGACATTCAAACTGCTTCAGATTGTTACTATGTCCTCTTTAAGTCAGAAATTGAAAAGAGAATCACTGCTAGAAAAATGGGAAGAAGAAAAAGCAAGGAGACAGTGAGGAAAATGAAAGTATTAATGTGGGATGCCCCTCATTTAACTAATTCTACAAAGGTAATACTTGTAGGACAGTGTAGACTGGAGAGAGTGTGGCTGAACTTAATACAAAAGCTGCATTTCCCCCTGAAAGCTAGAGATGATATAGTAGAAATTGTCTTTTTTTTGAACCTGTCTAACGTAGCCTGGGAGCATCATGTAGGAAAGTATACCTTTATTTACCTTTTTAGACAAGTGCACTTTCTAGTATAAAACATGAAGACAAAATCAGATGGGTTTAGATGGCAAGACATCTACAACGGATTTGCCTTAAAAGCTATGCCCCAAAAGTATGTATAGGAATCATAATTTCTCATTACTGCAAGTATAATTAGTGTCTTTTTTACCTCTTTTTATTCCTGTTAGTTTGGAGTAGCCATGGCAGAGAGGGAAGAAGCTGAGTTTTTTATGTCTTGCACATTATCACTCCTGTTTCTTATTAGGGATTTTGATTACCTCCCATTTTGATGTTTCTGAGCAATGGATCAGAGCTTAGCTGAGGTCTGTTATCCTTTTTTCATAGTACCAGAATTGGATAAAATCAAGATTGACAATAATTTAAATCACTCTCCATGTGCTGGAGACTGTGTGATGCTTTCCTGAAAAGATTTTTCTTGTTCCTATGTGCTGAAGCACTGAAAGAAGCTAATGGAATACAACAGGGTACAAGATTATAAGACAGGATTACACCCATATGAATGCCATCTGCACTTGCTAATACATCTGGATAGGTAACATCAAAGGAGAGAAAATTGGGGATCCTGGAGGATTGCTTGAGTGAGAAATTCAAAGGAAACAACTCAATGAATGCTGTGTTCAGAGATACAAAAAGGGGTGCTCACTCTTCCTAGAAAATACCTCTGGCACATACTTCACATAAAGCTTCTTCACAGAACCACACAATTGCAGGGGTTGGAAGAGACCTCTAGAGATCATCGAGTCCTGCCCCCAGCTTCTTCCCATCAAGACACTCCTGTGCAGGTTATCAGTTATCTTAGTCAGCACAGAATATTATTCCCTCTTTCTACTCCAATTTACTATTCCAGTGTTAAAACAATTGCACAAATCTGCCTCCTCTGCCTCTGTTTCCCTCTTCCTCCATACACATCCATGCAGTTACATATTCAATTAATAAATACTTCTGCAGACAAGCCTTGGGTGCTGAGGTCTAAGGTGAGGCCTAAGAGAGTCTGTACTCCCAAACCATCTGAAGAGGCCTCGGTGACCCGGGGCTTCTCTGGGGAAGCGGCGCACTGCGAACATAAACGTACGCACACAAATAGGCCCCAGAGCTGAGGCTGCGGGCCCAGCAGCCATCTGCTTCCCCAGCGGCGGCGCGGTGCACGCCGGGTACTGTAGTCCTTCTGCACGGAGCGGCGCCGCGCGCCCCAGAGCAGTGCGGAGGGGAGAACTCGAGTTCCCGTGAGGCAGCGCGGGGCCGGCGGGGGCGCTCAGGTGCGCGGCGCGGGAGATCCGCCATTTTGTGAGGAGAAGCGGCGGCCGCTGCTCGTTAGCGGTACGACGGGGCGGCGTGCCGCGGGGGACTCCGAGCGCTGTTTTCCGTCGGTGTTCGCTCTTTTTCTCATTCCTTTCTCTTTCTGCTCCCCTCGCAGGTTCGTCCGCCTCCTTGTGTTCTTGTTATCCCACCCCTCGTTCTTTCCCCACCCTCCCCGCTCCCTCCCCTCCCCGCCCCCGCCGGCACTGCGGAGCCGCAGACGTGACCCGAGCGGAGCCAGCCGCGGCCTTTCCCCGCTGCGTCAGCCTCTCGCCGCAGAATCGCATGTCATCTATCCAGAACCTCCAATCCTTCGGTAAGAGTCCGCCGGCTGCCGTTCCCTATTCCGGGGAGCCGCGGAGCCGGCCCCAAACGAGCCCCGGTCGGTGTCAGGGCCGCTGGAGCCCCTTGTGCAGCGCCATTTCCCAGCGCTGCGGTCCGTGGCCGCTTCGGGCAGTCAGTCCTTGTGCCCAGACAAAGGGTGACAGAAGCAAGGACGTCCAACTGCTTGTTGCCTTGTATCAGAAATAACGTAGCGAGCCGGAGCAGGGAGGGTTTTGTCCCCCTGCGCTTGGCACGGGTGAGGCCACACCTGCAATACTGCGCTTAGTTTTAGGCCCTTCACTAAAGGAGGCTGAGACCTTGGAATATATCCAAAGAAGAGCAACAAAGCTGTGAGGGCACTGTAGCAGTTGAGGGAACTGGGATTGTTTAGTCTGGAGGAGCTAAGGGAAGACCTGGTTTCTCTCTGCAGTCACCTGAAAGGAGCCTGTGGTTGACCTCTTTTCCCACCTAACAAGTGGGAATGAGAGGGAATGGCCTCAAGTTGCACCAGGGGATGTTCAGGATATTAGGAAAAATCTCTTTATCAGAAAGAGCAGCGATGCAGTGTCACAGGCTGCCCAGGGGGGTGGTGGAGGGCACTGTCCCTGGAGGTGTTCAAGAAACACAGAGATGTGGTGCTGAGGGATGTGGTCAGTGGGAATGGTGGGGTGTGGGTGGGTCATTGGTTGGACTAGGTGATCTTAGATGTCTTTTCTAACTGTAACGATTGTGTGATTTCATTACCTGGAAACACTTCTTTTGAAATGTCTTGCTGTTTCACCCATGTTAGGTACATTTAAGCTTGGAAGAGCTTCAGAGCTGGCGTTTCTGCATTTAAAGGCTAAATAACCTTATTAAAATTCTTGCCTAAAGTTACTTGCAAGGGGTTGGTTGAGAGACTGCATCTTGTGTCTCATAGTGTCTGTTGCTATGTTTTACATTTTAGAGCTAGGAGTTACGTCTGTGACTGAAAATGCTGCTAATGTGGTTGTCATGGCATACAGTTTATGTTCTGAACTTGTAAAGGAGTGTTCGTGCAGGAGTTTTTCTATTTTTCTGTACTTTTCTGATTTAAAAAAATATGACCACCTTACAGACTTTTTCCCTTAAAATACTTAATGACTGCCTGAAACATGATGTGCTTTTAAAAGCACATATAGGAACCTTCATTTCAGGTGCAGAGCTTTGCAGTTTACAAGACGTAAATAGTGCGGTAAAATGGTACTGTGGCTGAAAAGTGTTATATCCAAGCAGCTGTCAAAAGGCACTGTTGTGTTGGTAGGTTAGGTAAGGCTTAATACAGCTTTAAAAAAGTAGTTTGGTTTTAAGAGATTTTGAAAAAGGGTGAAATTATACCTTAAAAAAAGACATTGTGAGGTGAGAAATTGTTGTGTTTTGAGCTTGTTCTTTTTTCCTTCTGTGGGATTTAGATGGATGTTTTTCTTCTTGTAGACCCCTTTGCTGATGCTACAAAGGGCGACGACTTACTCCCGGCCGGGACTGAGGATTACATTCATATAAGGATCCAACAGCGAAACGGAAGAAAGACTCTAACCACTGTCCAGGGAATTGCAGATGATTATGACAAGAAGAAACTTGTGAAAGCCTTCAAGAAGGTGAAATTGTTGATTTAAGAATAAAGATGAAAGGGTTATGATAGCTACTGATGTCAAGTAACCAAACATTTGTTTTATATCGTTCTTTATAGTGCACATCACTTTTGAGGTTCCTTTCCCGTAGCTTTCTCAAAAGCTCCATCGATGATGCTTGCTTTTTTTGTTAAAAAGCTGAGTTTCTTTCCTGTTAATAAAATTCAGCATATTCTGAATTTTTCATTTACGTTTCACAAATGTTTGACATTGTTGATGTAAGGAATAAGGTCAGTTGGAGATAAACTATTTCTACATTCCGGCTTCTGTCAGGGCTGGGTTACCATTGAAGTAGAGACTTGAGTTTTTCTAGGGTAAGAATACTTTTATTTTCAGTAGTGCAGAGCTGAAAGACTACTTTAGGCTTTTGGTTTTTTGTTCTTGTAGTTAGTATTGGCCAGTTCCTTTTGCATGGTAGCTAATCCACTCTTTACTTGAATTTCCTATCAGCAGTTTAGTTTTTCTCTCTGTATATATCAGACACATTCAGTTTGCTCTTGGAATGAGGTTAGAGTACATCTAGCCTTTGCTGCGCTTGGCATTGGAATTTAGTGAGCAGCTTTTGTGACCAGATTCTCTTGAAAAAGCTTACTAAGCAAAATCATAGTGAGCACTGGATGTCTTACAATATAAATCTCTCTCTGTAGAAATTTGCTTGTAATGGTACTGTGATTGAGCATCCTGAATACGGCGAAGTTATCCAGCTTCAAGGTGACCAGAGGAAGAACATTTGCCAATTCCTGTTGGAGGTGAGGAACTAGAGATAAATACCATGCAGTATTCTAAACCTGCCTGGAAGTAATAGTGCAATGGATGACGGTGATGTTAATTAGGCAGTTAAATACATGTATTGTAGTTCCTTTATATTTGCAGCCAAAAAGCAGAATGACATTTGCAGGATCAGTGACCTTGAGCAAAACTGTTGCTTTAGAATGCATTTACCCTGCTACAGCATACGTTTTGTTTTCTGGCAGCACAACTCGAGTTCTTTGTAAATCAAGTGCTTGATGCAAAGCATAGTTTTAAAACTCACGCTTCTGTAGAGGAAGAAGCTGTTATCACTATCTTACTGATGTAAATCATGATGCAGGGATTCTAGACCATTGAGGACTGAGTGGTAGGACTACAAAACAGATCCAGCATCTGACGGGATTTTATTTTTTGTGCAGTAAATTCTTCTCTGTGGCCCAGAAATAGTCCAGAAAACAGAACACTGCTTTCTTGAGTATATACTGCATTTCAGTTTCTTTAATCAAAGTAGAAGATTGCAGTGACTTAATACCACAGTATCTGACGCGTGGAAGCTGTACTGAAGTTTGTTGCTTTTCTCCTGTAGATTGGCATTGTTAAGGAAGAACAACTGAAGGTTCATGGTTTCTAACCCACCCCTACTCCCATGAAGAATCCTGCAGTGTTTGGTTCTACCCGGCCTGGCTCTTCTGTGAAAAATGTATCTTTGCAATGAATGGACTTCCCTATTACCTCACCATTCTGCATTGGTTTCAGATTTGCATGACTGTGTGAAACATGTGGTGTGTAGGCTAGAAACACATAAGAAAACTTCAGTAAGGTGGTAATGAAGACACTTGTGAACTTCAGCACATTTCCAATGGAAATGTTTTAGTGTTGATTGTTCAGTTGACTGTTCTTCACCTGACTTAAATGTGTGGGTTGTACTAAAATAGTGTGTGTTGTTGCTTGAAACAATAAAAGTTGATTCATGTATTTTCTGGGATATCTGAAATGCTTTAGCTTAAGGTTTAATCTAGTGCAGCAGCCTTACTACAGAGTGGCTGAAGTGTTTTGTGGCAAGTAGAGCTCGCTGCTTACTGAAAAAAAAGTGGCAAATCTACACAAAGTATTAGCTGGTGAATCAGTAGATTAGCTTGATGCGATCTTATGCTGTAGCTGTAAGACTAGAGCTTTGAGTCTTTTATGTAGGTGTATCTTAATAGCAGCATGGTAAGATGTTCTTTGTTGAGTAACTGAATCTTCTCTCCAAAATTTACTGCAGTATGTAGTAATGGTGTTAAGCGTAGTAGGACTAACATAAATTGATCTACTTAAAGCTGCTATTACTGAGAGTATATTAAACATTTAGGTCTTGAATGTTTCTCCCCAGTCAGTTGATTTTCATCTCTTCTGTCAGAGTGAAGGGGAACAATACTGAGTTGGATTCTGCAGTGACTGAGCATTTAACGTTGGCAGGCAGACTGCTTCTATTAGCTGGTAGTGTTAGCTGCAGAAGCAAGGAAAGAAACAGGCTCATCACTAAGGTTTTTTTTTTCTGGTATGCAAGTTTTAATAGGGAGGATTTTGTTGTGGCATTAGGGTGTTACTAGAGGAAGCTGATTTAGGTTTTATTCAATGTTATAATAGAGGTTTTGGAGTTTTTTTCTACCAAGCTCCTCATCTAGTTTTAGTTAACTGAAGGTATTTAGTATTTTGTGTGCAAGACACGTCTTAACAGAATGAAATGACTTTGAAAGGTGAACATGGGGGGGAAAAAATTGATTACCAAACTTGACAGCAAGAATGTGAGAAGTTTTCCTGTTTATTACCACCTGTGGCTGTATTCATGTTCAGAGGCTTGCCTTTCTAGACAAATGCTCAGTTGTAACCCATTAGAACATTTGATGAGTTCAGGTAAGAACCTTTATGCCACTAACAACTATTAGGGGAGCACTGCAGAGCAATCATATAACATTTTTGTACTCTGTGGTGTAGATAATTGTACTTAAGAATCCACTTTTCAGTCTCTTCAAATTTCCATGCATTCTTCCTGGTGTTACAGGCCTTTCTGTTCCAGAAGGGTGTCCCAGAAGAGAGAATATTGTTAAGGTGTAATGTGCTTAGGATGAGGAGGAAATGCCTCCTGAAAACATAAAATATCAACACATGGAACTAAAATCCAAAGAATGAGAAGTATTATGCTAGTCTTGCACATTAGTGAGATAAAGTTATTGTTCCACAAGTTATCAAGTCCTGATTCACAGATGATTAATCCTTTGGTGTGTGTAGCACTTAACGATCTATATTTTATCAAATACTGGAAAAAGACATTCTATTTCAAAGCTTGTTCTATTGACAATAGGGGGAAAACAAACAACCAAAAAAAACAGTAGAGTCTCATGTTTCACTGATGCTACATGGGTACTTGTAGTGGGTTTTTGAATTGGAGATTAACAAATGATTAGCAAGTCTCATGTGTTACTGAGTCAGTCTTTGTTGCAGATGATGTTCCCTTAACTTTCATTACCTAAGCTGAGTCATTTCTCTGTAGTCATTCTACTCAAAATAAATGAGAAGCTTTATTTTGTTCATTTAAGAGTGCTTTCTGAAAGGAGGAGTCTTGAGTTGATAGGTGGCTTGATTTTTATGCTGTACTGGTGGAGCTGCCTGTGCTTTGACCTTTGAAGAACAAAAATGAGAGGGATTAAGTAATACATTTTAAGTTCAAATTGATGGGATTTGTTGTTGCAGCAAGCAAAAATTCATCTTGCTAAAAAGAATGCAGGAATTTGTCCTTGAACTGTTTAAAGCTAATGTCACGATGAGATTGTAGCTAACCATGTTACAAGCACAAGCCTCTGCTTCTTCCAGAGAAAAGGCTTGCACAATTTCATGTACTATTGTCTTGCACTGAGATTTCTGTCAAAACTCAGCCTACTTGAAATACAGCAAATACAGCCCTGTGTTTCAAGAAAGCTGAAGAACATGAGACTAGAAAAAAGAGCTATTTAAGTTACTGCTCGGGAAACATACTTTCACAGTGAAGCCAGTTTTCGAACTCTGTCTGTCCCAAAATAAATTAGAAAATAGATGTTGCCTGTAATTATTGAGGCAGGAAAAGGGCGCTAGTAATAGAAAACACTTGTAAACCTGCAGGGTCCTAGGCTGTGGCAAGCTCAGACTGCAGATAGTGGTGTTTTCTTTTGTTGGAATATCGTGAACCTTCTGTACTCCGTATCTCCGGGGTTGCCTCCTTTTCAATACCAAAGTTTAGTTGCTTGCTGCAGTTGGGTGCAGAAACTGCTATTTTGTAGCCTTGCTGTGCAGAGGTATGTTAGGCTACTATCGCTGGCCAATAAGCTGAAGTAAGCTGTTGTACAGATAAATTATTGGAACTGGCTGTACAGAGCATACGTCTTTGTTTAAGGAGACTGTTGCTTCCCAAACTCTGGTAGCAGTCAGTATTTGTAGAAGGTAGTGGTTTAAGTCTGAAAGCTTTCCATTTTCTGTGAACTAGGCACTTCACCTGCCCATGTGGGCTGCCAAGTCTGGCCCTTTGTTTCAGAGACAAATGTGAGGAGCACAGCTATGGGCAGATGAGCAGTAAATTTTCCAAGCAAAAACCTTAGAAAAGGAGTGCACAAATTGAACCAATGAATAGTATGTGCACAATAGCATATGAGCACGACATATCTAAAAACAAAGCAGAGTTCTGCATTTATCCCCTTCTACCAGCCTGACTGTAATAGGTATTCTGGTGCCTTATAGATGCTTGATGTATTCACAAACCACCAGTAAGCAAGGGTGAGGCAGTGCCCCCTGCTGTAATACAATGCCCTGGTTAAAGTTTGTGTAAGATCTCATCTCACACGCTGCCCTGTTACACACTGTACTGCTCTAATCTTACAGAGTAGGACAGGTACTCTGAGTTCTAGTCAGCAGTTCTTAATCCTCCTGGAAGGCTCCAGGGTATGGAGTTTTCATGTGATACCCTTGTTTAATTTGGCTCAGCCTTATCTCTTATTATGCGAGTGTATGTATGAGACTAGTATTTATAAAGTGAAAGAATGTGACAGGCCATTTGATCATTATTTGGACAAGTCATAACCTATATTAAAGTATTGCTAGAGAGCTGAGACAATTTTGAAATAAAATGTGCTGATGCTGTTTTACATATGGTATATTTTATTTCTTCCCTAAAGCAAATGGAATTTTAATAACTAGGAAGAGAGGGCTGATTTTTCTTTCTTTGGTGAAAGTACCACTTAATGTCAATGTACGCGGTCCTCTTGTAACAGAGCTGTTGGTTTCTACAAGGAGTGTTACGTTTCCACTTCTACATTTCTGCTGTAAGCCGTGTTAACTGACTTAAAAGTATTGAGACTTGTTCTGGGATGATCATAGCTCTGAAGCAAGGCAGTGACTATTGGCTTGAGATCTGAAATTTTAGGTAGAAGACAAACAATCCAATTTCTTGAATAAGCAGTGTTTTAAAATGAAGCCACTGATGTGTGCGCAAGTTTGGTCTTAGCTGTTAGAGAATGGGACATCTGTGAAATGCAACATCACATTTTGGGAGTGAATTTTGGGTCAGATAGTAGTACTTGTATATAAAATTCTATTTTTCTCCACGTTTTAAGTCATTTTTTGCTATGATTATGCAGGTGTTATATTGAAACTTCAGTTAGAGTAGCTGAATTCTGTGAATGTGGTTGCAGGTAGAATGACCGTGCTCCTTGAAGATGGGATTCATCTGTAGCTGTGGTCCCTCTCAAATTAGGTATGGAAACAACACTGTTCCTACACTATAGACAGACAACTCTTGGGTGTTGCGATGGAGCTCCTGACTCCATGAGGGGTGGCACTGCTTGTTGTTTTGGTAGCCAGCCGTGGTGTGAACTAGGAGGATGCTCATTTAGGTGGACTGAGCAAATGTAAAATACAACGATGTATAACCAGAGAGTAGTTCTGCAGAGAGGAAGGTTAAAAATGGTCTGTACCAAAGAGTCCTGCTGGAAAAATCAACTAAGGGCAGTCCCCGTTGTAGAGGAAGCAGCCTTAGCTGCTTAGTACACATACAGCGGTGGACTTATCTCATGGTGATTGATGGGCTTTATCAGCGTGCACCAGTAGTATCAACACATCTGTACTTGTTATCACTGGTGAAAAAGATAGCTCCACAAACACACTTGTCAGTCCTACAGCACCTGTAACTCAAAGCAGAGATTTGGATTGGGATTTCAAGGTGCAGAACAAAACCAGTGTCTGGGTTTCTTTGTCTAATAATAACTTGTAAAATAAGCCATGAGTTACTCAAGAGAATGAGTGAGATTTTGGTATGAAAAGTAGTCCTAGGGAATACTGAAAAGAGTATTTTCTTCCCTTACCCACCTTTCCCTTAGGTACAATTTTGCAGTGGCATGAAGATGTTTCCTGACTGCCCAGCAGTGGTTTTGTTCATTGGTGGAACACTGAATAGTGCTTTGTTTGAAAGCAGCTGAACACTGGAATCTTCACCCACCCTTGCCTTGCCTGGCTGGCTGAGCTGCTTCTGAAGGACATTGGGCCACCAAGGGGAGGGGCATCTCATGGAGTCTGTAACTTGTGTCATTCTTAGAACAAAGTCACAGTGAAACCAAATCATTGTTCGGTAACACTGGAAGCTAAGTGCATAATGCAACAGCATGTGTTTCTGCGGGGAGGAAGGAGGTGTCTGTCCCATTGTACAGAGCAGAGCCCTATGAGTCACCCCCCCTGAAGCCAATACATCTGCTGGCTCCTGCCTTGCACTCTGCAGAAGCAGCTGTGCAGTTTCCAGGCCTTAGCTGGTTTTGTTAGCAGTCAGTTTGGTACACAGCTGTGTCTCCAGCAATAAATGTAAACTACCAGAACATGTCGGTTGGTGTATGCGATCTGATGGAGCTGGATTCTTATGTTGGTGTGTTACAGTCCTTCACTTATTTTTTGTCTGCCTGATAAGACACCCTGACAACTTCAGGGCAGTTCCCTCTGAACGAGGGAAGTTGCCAGTAGTCCACTGTGGAAATTTGCAGTGGGGGAAAATAGCCCTGCAAAAGTGGAAACGGGCAAGGCTGGCAAACAGAGAACAAGTGAGCATCCAAGGATGTTACTTTATACACAAAATGAAAGCACTCTGTTCCTAGCAGTTGCCTGCTGTTGGATGAGGCTGCAGGCAGTGGAAATGCAAAGGAAAGTTGCTCAGTTGGTTGCTTAAAATGGCAATACCACTTTTACATGGCTGTCTCAAAGCTCTACAGGGTATTAAACAACAAAAAGGTGACTTGATGCTTGGAATTGTCCAGATGTACCCTTCACTCCATGTAATCTGTGGACTCCCAACTCACCCTCACGAGAGATGATGTCTAATCTCTGATTAGATTCTGGTATCTTAGCAGCTATCTAACTTGAGTTTGGACTGCCAATACTCTCATGTTTTCGGGATGAAGGCATTAAGAATGTTTTAAAAGGGAAGCTTGGGGGAAAAATTGAATGCGAAGAGGTAACATGATGATCTTCAAGACTTGTGGGGCTATGGTTCAATAAGCCAACTATTAATATAGAAGCCTCTCTTACATTATGTAACAGGCATTTCTTGCCCAGAAGAGTTCTTGTGTTTATATCAGTGCTCTAAATTATCCCCCAAAGCAGTGCTTTCTTACAGATCCCCTTGCAGAAAGACAGAGCACGGATTGTGTGAGCATTTGGCAAGCCTGATGCTACCCAAGTTGAGCTGCCCAGCTCTACTTACCCAGCAGCACAGTTATGTGATGGGAACAGCACGGCTGCTGAAAGATGCATCAATTGCAGTTTGTGTCCGTGGACTATTTTAGTGATCTAGGAAAACGGGTTGACTTGTTTTTCCAGTCCCTATGCAAGTATGGATCAAGAGAAATTGTCCTAAAATAGTTGAAATTGGATGGACAATATTATCCAGATTGCATCTTATAGTGCTGGTTCTGGCAAAGCATCCACTGGGGTTTTATTTTCAAAAGTATATTGTATATTGTATATTGTATATTATACAAATAGTTCCAAAGCTGGGCTTTTAACAGCCATAAGCTGTGTGCATCCAGAAAGCTTTTGTTTAAGAAAGAAGAAAATGTGTATGGCGTTGATTGAAAAGTCCAAAAGCAACTAAATTAAATAACCAGCCTCTATCTGACTAACCCATTTTATAAGCTTGAATTATGTTTTAATAACGCTTATGTAAATGCCTGCTTGCTGTTTCCAGTCTGTATCTCTAGATGGCACTGGAAGACAGTACATGCTGAGCGTGATAGCAAACTGGGGAATGCAGTTTCCACCACCTCTGATGGCAAGACAGTTCTGGGAGGGAAATCAATGGGAAGTGATTTGCTTCTGGGGAAGAAGAAGCTGGTTCTTGTCCACTCGGTTTTCTTGTGTTTGCAGGTTCAGAGAAGCACTGGTGTTGGGAATGGTTCTGTTGGACTGAGGTGGAGGAGAGAGGTGTGTGTGTATGTAAGAGGAAAATGGGAGTGACTTCATGCCAAACCCTGATGTCTGCAGGAAAGTGCTGTAAGGAACCAGTGCTGCAGAAGCAGTCAAAACAATGAGAGATGCCAGCAGTGGCCTTGCTAGGGGTCAGAAGATTGTATGGCTGAAAGTCCTCTCCTGTGCCATCCCAAGCTGCCTGGGCCCTTACAGGTACCTAAGTGGACCTGAGCATGGATAGTGCTTGGGGGCTCGTTCATTTCCCATGTATGCATGAGTTGGAAGCAGCCCATCAGACATGGAATCCTTGAGCCTTCAAAATGCTTTGGATTTCTGTGGGTACAAATTAAAAAAGAGATTGGAAAACACTAAAAAAACACCTGTAACATCAAAACTGTAACTGGCTCTTATTAAAGCTGTCATAGAGGAGAAAAATGCTCTGAGTTGGTGAGTTAAGTGTTGGATAGTACTCCTATGGCTTTGGCTATGAAAGGATAAAACTTTATCACTGTGTGATCTTCTAGAGAGCTTGTACTTTTTCCTAAGCAGAAATTGTACAGAGTGATTTCTAACTCAACACTTGATTCAGAAGCTGCTATGAGTCAGTAGCAGTCTTTCCTTTGCCTTTAGGATGATTCAGGTGAATAAGTGGAACTCTGTGCAACTGAAACTTCCCTTTAGTATATAGCTTTTTTTTTTTTTTCTTTTCTTTTTTTTTTTTGAGTGAAGCATTATGTGATTACAAGATTCCAAAGCACACTGTGTCCATTAAATCTGACTTTCTGAAACTCCAGAGCCAGCTCTATTAAAAGGATAGATGACTTGCACCAGGTGAGCCTGGTTCATTGGGCATGCAATTGCAATACCTGCCATGCCAGAGTATAGCACAGACACATGCAAAGTTATGTCTCCAGATAAATCTGTCAGTGATATAAAACCTATTTTCTTTAAATTATGCTTGTATGTTTCTATGATTCTTGTTTATTTTATTTTTTTTTCTAGTAAAAGCAGGATTGCTGACCCTTCTGCTCAGAGATTTCAGATGCTCGTGGACTCTCATAGCATGCATTATAAAAGCTGGGTTCCGTGTTTGATGCTCTCTGAACTGGTGGTGGGGTGCGCACTGTGATTTTGTAGCTTATTTCAACTAGCACTGTTCCATAAAACCATTTACATCACTGATGTAAATTTGGGAGGGTGAGGAGATATAAGCCCCTCTGGACTCATACAGAAGACCGGCCTATATTTTGGGGTCCTCATGCAACAACAATTTCCTGCCAGCTAGCAGACTAACTCAAAATGAAGTTCATGTTCCTCGCTGAAGGTATTTGTTAGTCTCCCTTTCTTTTGGCTGTGCTGAGTCCACACTCAAATTTAAATTCAACAAGCTGCAGTGAAAACATTTTGGTTTGGGTTGGTTGTTTTTTTGTGTGTGTGGAAGCAATGGAAAGGTGTTTGTTATCAGCTTGATAGATGAGTTAGCAAATGTTCGAAAATCCTCAGCTGCTTGTTATCCATGGT
The DNA here is from genome assembly GCF_039878825.1 of Excalfactoria chinensis. NCBI lineage: Eukaryota > Metazoa > Chordata > Aves > Galliformes > Phasianidae > Excalfactoria > Excalfactoria chinensis. Next base: position 117,915,282 of record NC_092826.1, on the reverse strand, counting down.
GGTGTATTTCATTCGTTTACCAGTTACAATCCTGTTCATATAGAGTAGGTACCCCGTAGCTATGAGAAACAAAAGTGACAAATTACATTGGTGTTGCACTCTAAAACTTTGAGCTTTTGGTCTCCTTGTCTTAATGTGGACCATGGGAGGAAAGGGGACACCTACAGCTAGATCACATTGTTCAGCTCTGCAGACCCCCACAGCATCACAAGGCCTGCATACAGCCCTAGGTTGGTCCTGAGGGTAGGCCGGGAGGCTGCAGAGCGGGGCCATGTTGCCCCTACCTGATCACAGAGATGAGCAGCCCTGAAGGGTCCTTGTTCCACATTGTTGGCTCACATCCAGCTTCCCACCCACCAGTACTTCCAGGTCCTTTTCATCAGGGCAGTGCTCCATCCTTACATCCCCCAGCTTGTACTGATAGTCAGGTTGCCACGAAGCAGGTGCAAGACCTTGCATTTTGTTTAACCTCTTGAGGTTCTTCTGGGCCCACTGCTCGAGCCTGTCTAGGTCCCTCTGAATTGCATCCCAGGCATGCCAACTTCACCACACATCTTGGTGCCAACTGCAAACTTGCTGAGGGTGCATTTGATTCCACTGTCCATGTCACTGATGAAAATGCTAAAGAGCACCAGTCCCAGCACGAACTCCTGGGGGACACCACTCATCACTGATCTCCATCCTGGCACTGAGCCATAGACCACCGCTTTCTGGATATAGAAGTGTAGCTAAGACTCAGTGATAGAAGGTAAGGTGTCAGTCCCTCTCCAATACTGGCTAGATAAATTTGGTTGGTTCAGCCACTGGGGAACTGAAAGTGTGCTCCATGAGAACAGTGTACTCCCCTCCAGTTGCCTTACCTGCTGAAGGACCTGACTGATGTAATCACTGTTAAGATCTCAAACCACGGCTAGCAGACATGGAGTAGATTACCCTTGGTGCTGCTTTTCTGCTGCAATCCCATGGAGTCACACCGCAGAACAAGCTGTAATCCAAAATGTAGCTTAACGTATTCATTTCACATGTGGAAGTCTCCCTGGTCCCCTGTGGGACAAAGTAAGTATATAAATATCATTCCAAATATATAAATCAATAGCATTTCCTGAAATGTAGAAGGTTCTGAAAGATGCATTTTTTTTCCCTTCTATTGTGAGCATTTTAGTTCCATTAAGATTAACTATGTGGAAAGTTTCAGATTCTGTGAAATGTTAGCCTTGAGGAAAGGTGACCTACTCTACTGGTTGAGATGTCTCTTCCTCTTGGGGCTGCTGAGCTCTTATAGTGGCTCAGGTCATTCTGGTTAATGTCACTCTCAAGTATGGCAATTGTAGTTTGCTGCATGCTCAAGGACACTTAGTTCTGCAGGACTACAGCTGCCTCAGCATGGCCCCATGGGAAGCAGCTAATTATTCCCAGGGCAGAAACACGGAGCGCCTCTGGGACAAGATGCCAAAAATGGTAACTGCAAATGGGAAATAGGAAAAGGAAGGAAAGCAACCAACTTCAGGAAAATGACGCTGAACTTGCATTGATAAGTAAGACACTGATCCTGGCTGCATTCAGAGAAATCTTAAGGGAACTGACTGTTATACTTGAGAGAGAAAAAGAGTGATCTATTGATAAAGCCAGGAAACTGAAGCTGTGATTTTATGATAGAGTAAGATCAGATGATATGGTGCTGCTAAAATAAAAAGGAGTCACTTTTACTTAGAATGAACGTGCTCATTACGATACTAGGAGTCCGTGGCACTAGGCATCATTCAACATCACAGGATAGTGCCTGCCCCTCTCCAAATACCATGAAAGTCGACACTGGATGATGAGTTTAAGGGCCGAGTTCCAGAACTGCAGTGTTTGATGGCACTGGTGTTAGTAGCCTGCCTCCCGGTGAGATGTAAGAGGTGGGAAGGTGAGCGAAGGCAAAGTCCTGGTTTGGGACACAGTCCCCTTCCATTGGCATTACTGTTGGATGTGAACTCAGAAATGCATGCAGCCTGTAAGGCCAGCTAACAGCTGCTTAGACCCCCTTTGGAAACTGCCGGTAGTGCTTAAGGGCAGGCGCCAGCAGGTCGCTCAGGTGCCTGGGTGCCTATTGATTGCTGTGGGACTGCAGATGCCTCATTCTATTTCACTCTTTGCCCAAAGGTCTCCTAATCCTCGAGTTCCATTTCAGGAAACCAAATAACTGGAACTGTCTTGTGTGTTTGGAAAGCACGCAGGTTCCCTCGGAAGCAAGGACTTGCAGGCATGTCACTTAATTCTGGAATCTATTGACTACAAGATACAGAATCCCAAACCAAACAATGTATTGGACAGATTAGTGTAATTGTTGCCGATTTCATTCCTGGCCTAGATTAAAGCTGTAAGCATGACTCAAACATTGCGCACTTCTGTACGTAAGGACTTGTCATAAAACTCATGGACTGAGAGGATCAGCCTAGATATCAGTGAGAAAGCCATTTGGAGCTACATAGGTCAGCCTAAGCCAGTCTAGTGGAAGTGCTGCCATTTCACACATTGGGTGGGCTCAATTTCAGCTAGTAACCTATGTACTACATGGGTTTAGTTTCTACCTAGCAACCTAAGCATTTTGTGTAAACTGCCTCTCTCACTGCTGAAGACAGGTGGGTACTTTAACACTGCAAAAACAAGTAGGCTTGGTTACTCACTGGAAAGTGTGGATCTTCAGTGCATGTGGATTCTTTACTGGGCTCCTAGCTGAAGAACAAAGCTGACTGCATCGCATAATGGAAGGGTTATTCTCAGGGCCATGACGTTGCTTTTACATAACTACAGCTATGACCTAGCTAAAACTGAATCTGTTGGTCACTCAGTAAAGAAATTTGGACTACTAGTTATTGCTTTGGATGAAAAATTGAGGTTTTGCTACACTAATAGCTGCTCTGAAGACTAGAAAAAAAAAAAAAAAATATATATATATATATATATAAACATGGGCTAGATCTGAAAGTCAGTTTGGTTAGATTTTTGAGCAAATATCTCTTGAAAGTAGAACCATATTAAATTAATAACCCAGTTTGGAAGGGTCTAAAATATTTTCAGATGTATATCTGCATTTTATCAATCAGATTTGTAAGATTCCTATAATTTCTTAACCAATCCCACGTGTTCCTCTCCAGCTTGTTCTTTTCTTACCAGAAAGAATGTCTTTTTTTCCCCCTTTTGTTCCTCAAAGGCATGTTGGGAAAAGACCCACCAAAATATATTATTCTTCTGGTTGCCTTCTTCCTTCACCGCATCCTTGAAACCACAATTCTCCACATGCCAACTAGCAGCACAAGCAGGGGGCAGAGAAGATCTCCCACACATGGGGCTGAAATTCAGGCTTCAGGCAAAGGGGTGGTTCCAAGTGCCTGCAGAGGCCTCTCCTAAAGATCCACTGAGTAAGATGGAGAAGGCACAGGGTTGCGTTTTTATATTGCTGGAAGGCAAGAGCCAAGGAAGGTGATGGAAAGGAGGACAGGGGAAGAGGTCAGTCAGCTCTGCTGTTTGTATAAGTTCTGGAAGTGTAAAATAAATATTTCCTGAACTGAATAAATACACCTCTTCAGCATTGATGAAATACCTCAGTGTAAACAAACCAAATTTCACTGTCCATCCTCATCAAAGAAACAACAACAAAAATCCTGCATGCTGGAAGATTTCATTGGATGAAACAGCTTAATATCTATTTCTGCTCCCGTATAGTTGTGAGCTGCTCTTCTCGGGTGTGAGTAATGGAGGAAGAGTTGCTGGTAGTTTAACAGTAATGTTTAATGAACTGAAAAATGATCTGTTTGTAGGAGGATTAATAACTCTCTGCACATTAATCTCATGTGGGTTTGTCAGTTAAAAGAACAAATGTCTTATAGTGGGGTTCTGCAGCTTTCAGTCTACAGCTTTATCCAAGTCACTCTCCTGTAGCCCAGCTTTCAGAGCAGCGGTGCCAGCTGTGATCTTGGAAAGTCTGCAGGCTAATTTCCAAACCACGCTAATTTTCAGTTGTGAGTAATAAAGCCTCACTAGGTTTTAGCTCTCCTGAGAAGTCTAGCCACAGAATTCATTGCATATTTGGAAGTGATGTGTTTTACCAATGGGAAGATGAATGCTTGTGAGCTGCCCTTCTCTTAAAATCCTGGAAGAAACCAAAGGTGTACATTTTACCACAGGGTAAACTCAGCAATGGCCAATGCAGATGAAGGTGTTCCTCCAGGATTATTTTCAAGTAAAAGCTGTAGGTGCCACGTCACCAATGCAATGCCGCAAAAGGAATGGTGTCAGGAATTGGGATGTGTTAAAGCTTGCATCCCCATGTAGGCTTGGATTTAGTCACTAGTGGTGGAGATAGTAGAAAGAAAAGACCTAAAGGGAATATTTATGATGTTAGCACTGCTGTTGCAGTCTGTCATCTCTGTTTTGTATGGAGAATGGTTTAAACAATTTTCAGCTCCCCCCATGGAACAGCTTTCAGAAAGGTATAATTGTTACAGTAAAGCCTGAGCTCTGTCGCAAGCACGGCATGGCAGCTCGTACCTCCAGGAATGGGCTCTCCAGCATTAAACAGAACTTTATCTCTTGATTTTGCATAGAGTGAAGCAACTAAGGCTTTCATTTAAATGCCCAAGGAATGTAACAAGCCACCTTTCCTGCAGAGTTCACTAATAAAAGAGATACATGATTAAATCTGGTGTGGAACCGAATGACCTAGTTCTAGGCCTTGCACAATGAACACCTTTGATCACTGATCTGCACAATGAGCTGACTTTTCTACAATGCATTGAATGAAAAACTGGTCTGGCAAGAGGGAAGCAATGCGACAGTCAAAAAATGGCCATTAGAAGTATGGGCTTCTGCTCCCTGTCTAAGCCTGTGAGCATGTCTCAAAAAACTGAGCCCGCAGTGACTGTCACCCAGCAATCACAGCTTTTGTCCATTTGATTGAAGTCCAGAGCAACAGGTGTAGCATCAGAGAAAGAAAAAAAGAAAAAAGAAAGAAAACTCACTATGGCAGTTTTAGATTCCCTAATATTCATTTCCACAGTTACTGCTGAATGTGATATTGGTCTACTGCAACATTTCTTTAACCAGCCTAGTTCTGGCCTTGCATTTCTACTAGAATTAAGTACGGTCTCCATTCTACATGTCTTAATTCCTGCTGTTTTTGTTCTATCTGCTGTTAACAAGTAAAATCGGATGGCAATTTAATTATAACACAATCAGCATTTCTAGTCAATTAGAATAAGCGTCACCAAATACTGCTGGTAATTTACTGCACATGCAAGGAGTAGTTTGTAAACATCCTCATGCTCACAGGGCAGGGTTATTGGTGCTCCTCTTCTGTTGGAGGGGCTTTGCAATCTCCCTGTAGTGCTGCATAAAGGAGATACTTATTAAATTACTCCAGCAGTTGCATAGTATGCTGATAACGGTCCAGAAGCATTGCTGTAGGGCCCTCAAGTTGAATCTTTCCCAAGACTTTGAAAAACTAATGCACTCAAAAATGAGGATGGAAAACGTGTCTTGTGGTCTGCCTTGTACGTGGAGAAGGGCTTCTGAGCAGATTGAAAATAAAAATCTTTCACTATCATTTGTACTCTTAGCCACAGCAGAGCAAGCAAAACCAAACGTCCTCCGCTCTCAGTTTAATTGCAGTGCTGGTAAGCCTTGTGGTGCCTCCTGGGGTTTTTGTTTGTTTGCTCGTTAGTCAAAATGGCTTGTGAAGGCAGATATATTTAGAAGCTTTTGATTCTTTTGTTTACCCATTTTTAGTCCCTCTCCTTGAATGAATGAATTCTTGAATGAATTTTATTTACCTTGGCTCTTCAACGTAGCATTGAGTTTCACAAGGTATTGCATGCAGATCAAGCCATGATGCTCTTCCCTGTGATTATAGTGCTCAGTGGCTACATCTGATTTATGCCATGCATGTGTCCTGCAGCTCAGCTGAAATGTGGTACCTTCTCAAGTTGCGTTCCTATGACCATGCATCTGAGTCTCCAAAGAAGAGGCAAATGACAGATACTAAATCCCTCTCAGATCAGTCCTCTGAGGGATGGCTGGGTGCTTGGTGAGAAAGAGAGAGGACCAGAAGAGCATCTTCTGTTGTCAGTTCAAGTAACTGTGAGCCTCAAATTCCTTCACATACCCAGGAGGCTCAGCAGCACCTGTCTGAGTGATTCAGCCAGACAGGGGCTTCCAGCTAGCTGGTTGCTGTAAGTGGGGAGGTTTTCCTCAGCTCAGGAAATGTAAGTGAGTCTCCCAAGTGTCTGATCAAGATCTCAAACCAAGATAATTTAAGGTTTGTTTTAGGGGTTGAGAGGTTTGGAGGCACATCAGATAACTGAGCCCTCTTCACTGCCAAACACGTCACCTAGCAGAAGTGTTGCAAAGCTCTCTTTTATCCAGAGAGTTGCCACACAAGTTTTGTGTGTTCACTCAGCTCTGGCAGTTCCTTTTCCATATATGTCAGCATGAATTTTAACCCATTTGTCCATGCTTGGGACAGCATTCACAGATTAAGAACAAAAGCAGAAAGGAGCATTTGAGGTGATGCTGCAGTTTTCCAGCAAAAGTAAGCCATGCAAGATTGCTGCCACTGAATTCATGATTTGTTCAAGGCAGTGGAAGGACCTCAGTTGTCTGTCCCTTAGCGAATTAGGTGGGAATAAGCAAACTCTCAACCTCTACTAGTCATGCCTTGAAGTTTTTTCAAACACTCTGAACCTGGTGTTTCCCAAGGAAGGCTGCTCAGCCAATGCAGCTGCAGAAGTGCCTCTCTGATCTGAGCTATGGGGATCTTTGTGCCAAGTCTCTGCCTGAACAACGTTTCGGAATGGAACAGAGTGAGATTCATGTGAGCCTACAAATAGTGAAGTACACACCCATTACTGGTAACAACTACTCTACATTATATGCAGATTTTAAACATTCATTGTTGGCTCTTACGTTGGAGAGCTCCAAAATGAGCATCTATATATCTATTATTCAGCCAAGTATATTTTAATTCACATTACATCTTCTAGGAGAAGTCCACATATTTAACGTATTGTTTTCCATCACCAAAGTGCTGATTAATTTATGTTTGTACTGTTATGTTTTCCTCAAGTACCCACTTAAAACTTCTTCAAGTGGGAATTATCTTCCTGTGTTATTATTCTGGTTTCAAGCACATGATCACGAGCCTTCCTTTCCCAGCTAGACCCAACTCTGTACTGCAGAAAACTGTTTCAGTATCCCTATGTATTCCAGCAAGCCAACCGTAATAAATACATGTGCATAGAACAGGATATGAAATATCAGTGTTACCCAACTATGTTAGAGCATTATGAAGCAAAAATAATGATTACTTGTATTTTAGATGTCCTGGCACTGTTTTGCACAGCTACTACTTCTGTACCTATATTCAGACACCCCTTCTGTGTTAATGAAACTCTAAACTAAACACTATGAACTAAGAACTAAACACTATGGGCAATGTAAGCAGGTAATAAGAAAGGCTGTCCTGAAAGGTTTTCAGTCTTGCTGGATGTAAGAAAGAAGAGGGGCTATAAGAAAAGCATGCAACTTACAGGCAGATTAGGAAATGAGTCGCTAAAAATGGAACTATTGGAGATATAAAACTCACACAGAGATCCTTTAGTTTGCTCCAGTGTTTTCCTCTTAAGTCGGCATTATGGCAGTCATTTAAAACACATGTGCTCAATTAAATGACTGTACAGTTCTCACACCCAAGAGTCAGAGATGAGGCAAAGACATTTTCTCTTATTTAAATGTGTCCAATAGCCACCAAGAGCTCTATGCGACTCTTCCAAAGGATTATAATAGGACATATACTTAAGAGGCCACATTGATTTATTACCAGCTTCCGGTGAGATGATGTATGAAGGGAACATAAAGATCAATAAGGCAAGCAAAATGAAAGAGCTTGAGATAAGCAGCAGGAGATGGAAAAAAATCAATGCCATCCAGTTACTAGAATGGTAAAACAGAGTCCAGAAGAGATAATATTAAATTCATAAGTCACATATTTTAAATACCTGACAACATCACCTTTGACAACACACCTACAACAGGGAGTGGTTATCAGTGTATTCATATAATTAATGGCAGTGAAATTCTTCAGATTCCTAGTCAATTTCTACTGTAAACTATCACAGTAAGTTCACGGCCGTCACAAGACGTTTTCCAGAATAATCTTTATATGGAATATGTATTGATATAAGATCAAATATTAACCTGCTTCTCGTAACCTGGAAGAAATAATCCACATCAGGAATAACGACATTGACTATCAGCCTATTATCAGCTGTTGGTGTGTCGATAATATTTACCTGAATATTTTTTCTCCACTTCTTTTGCATTTAGTCCTCACTTTGATTCTATGAAAATGTGCAGCTTGGTGCTGTGAGAGAATGAAAACTCTTTCTTCTTTTCCTATTCACTCGTGATTGTATCCTATGGTACGTTTTCTTTATCTGACATTAAATGCATAATTTGGATTGCATTTTTTTCCAGAACATCCTCACTGCCCATGGATTCTCCTACATGTTCAACCACTTATAGGTCCATGCCACTGAAATGCTTTTCAAGGACATCCTTTCACTGTTGTGATATTAGAATGTGTTAGATTTTGTTGGCGTCTTGAAAACTCTCCTTAAATACTCTTTGGACAAATTTGTGAAGCTTCCCTGCATTCTCAGCTTATCTCTTAGGGCAGTCAAGACTTAGTTTGGTGATGTAACTAATGTACTCCACAAAACGATATTTGACCTTAAATGCACAGCTACCAGGAATCAAATTTCCTAATAGAAAACCTAAGAAGTTTCTTAGTAGTTTCTTTATATACATCTAGACACTTTCCTGCCTTGTTTTGAAAAATTAAGAAGTTTCTTAGTTTTATAATAAATACCAAAAAGTTTCTGCTGTGTTTTTGTTTCTCTATGACCGGTCATAATTTTTGAGTGAGTATATGTTGTGAAAATGTTGCACTGCAAAATAACCCTTGCGAATAAATGACACGTATTTCAAGCCCATCTTTTTGTATGGAAAACAAAAAAAAATCAACGAGATGCAGTTTCCCATTGCAAGGCATCACTGAGGGTATTTTTGAGGAATTCATCACCATTACAGGTTTGCTCCCTTTTCCATTTCTGGTTCGAATGTTTTTTCTGTTCCCAGTATTATTAAGTGTATTTCTAACTATCAGCAGAAAAAAAATGTATTCCTGTAGTCACAGACAGATTAAAATTGGTTTCTTGGTACATAGATGTAAAAATAATAATCTATCTGAGCAAGATAAAAGCATCAGCCATTCCAAATAGCTCTTTAAAATTGCTTTTCCTTCCTCAGCTGCCTGAATAATGCAGTTTCTCACATTTTCCTTGCTGTAAACACTGCTGCCTCCCAAAGTCACTGCATTCATCTCAGCTGAGTTACTTATGAAATGGTGCAGCCTAGCAATGGGACAGCACCCTAGCAATGGGGCAGTAAGATGAGAGGAAAAAATCTGGAGCATTTCCACCAGCAAATGCACAGCATTTAGCAGTGGAGCTGAGATGTAACATTTACAGGAAAATAAAAGTGAGAAAAGGAGCTCTTCTTTGGAGGTGTAGCTTTGTATAAGCGTCTGAACTCATCTCGTTTCATGGTGACATTTGTAAATCTAACTATGCAAGGTTTAATACAAAAAGACCATGACAGCCAGTCTCATCTTTCTGTTCCTTGAGGACTGAATGGTCTCTATGTTTTTTACTCGATTGTCTGTAAGAAAGGGAAGTAAAATTTTGCCTTTCTGTTTTATGCACCAGCAGGCAGTTATTTGCAATCCTCTAGCTGCAGTCTCTCATCTCATGATGGAAATGTACAGGAAAGGAGCCAAATCACAAACCAACCCCGACTTTTATCACAGCAAAAGTAAGACATCACTGCCTTCATTCTACCTCACCTCTGCATCACGTACCAGACACTGAGAGGAGTGAGTGAGGTGGCAGTGAGTCAACGTTCCCAACTCTGCAAAAATCATGTCTTCAAGAATAACTTTTGAGTGTGAATCTCCTCTCAGGAGCTGTCAGAAAATAATTCCTTGGCCCTAAAATAAGACATTGCGCAACACCGATCCTCATGTATACATGGACTTTGCAGTCTCCTAAATCTTGCTGGGTTTTATGATACTGCAAGAAGAGCTGAGGCATGGCAGACCACAATCCCAAAGGTTTTAGGCCAACCAGCAGATTAAACTGATGTAGAAAGGGAAGTGTCATCATCCAAAGTTTCCCATGAAGCTCAGAAAAGCCTTTGTCACTGGCTTTGCTGGTTACCAGAAATGTCCTTGTAAAAATCTGACCCCTGTGGGAATTTCTTATGTATTTTGATATAAGAGTTTTTTTCCCATCTGGATTAAGGAGTAGCCTGAATCCTGCAGAGTCCCACAGAGGCCAAATAACTGAAAAGCCATTTCTTATCATTCCCTTTCCAGAGATGGAGTGCTTTCGCTTATCAGAAACATGTACATTTGTTTGTGAATTTAATTTCCAGTGGTACAGAGAAGAGCTTTCTCTGAGGCTTGTTCTCAACAGAGCAGAAGAGGCTCCACTATTCAAGATTAGAATTGTGAATGATGGTATTTTTTCCTCCTGACTCAGGTGCAATGTATTTTATGCCTTCAGATCTTGGGGCTTTCTTTTTTTTTTACTGCACAGGCTGGCAGTAGTTGTTTGTACTCCTTGTGCTTGAAGTATGCAGTGCTTCACAGGTGATCCAGGTACTGGAGAAGTAGACAAGTGTCACCTGGCAAAAAAATACTAGTTTCAAAAGGAAAGGTTTGCTCTCTGTGGGAGCACTGTCTTGTTAGTTACGATGGGGTTGTGTTGTTTTAGCCCAGGAAAGAAGGGGGGAACCGAGTTGGGAACCTCAGTACAGGAGAGACATGGACCTGTTACAGAGCATCCAGGGGAGGGACACAAAAATGCCCCAGGGATGGAACACCTCCCCCTTGAGGACAGGCTGAGACTGCTGGGACTGATCAGCCTGGAGAAGTCTCTGAGGAGACTGATCAGTGGTCTTTCAGTACCTAAAGGTAGGCTGTAAGAAAAAAAGGAGACATCATATATACATTGTACTCAAGTGCTCTGATGGAGGTGGAAGAGAGTAAAACCACCTTCACCTGCCTGAAGCATAGTGGTACCCTTTGAGAGTCAGGTCCACTTAAACAAGTTTGAGCAGTGCCATAGTGCTTCTTCTGGCCTTTTGCTCTGCCTGGTGGGAGTCTGAGAACTGTGTTCTGCAAATCTCCTGTAAAGCCATTAACCCCTCCTAAGAAGCCCTAGGAAATAAATGCTGTTCACAGTATGTTATTTCAAAGATGCTGTTGTTCTTGATTTTTCTTTTTCTTTTTGAAATAATCTCTTATTTTCCAGAGAGGAAATATAGTTCTTAAATTAGATCTCATAGGGATGCTGTCTCTAGAAGTGTGAAAATGAATACACAAGTAATTGAATTTGAAAACTAAAATAAATTAAAACAAAAAACAAAACCCCACAGCAGCGGAGCAGGAAAGAGGTCGCTGACATTAAAACCCAAAGTATGCAAATCAGTTCATAAACTCTCAGCCAATCTAGGAAATTTTCTGATCTTCAATTCGCTTCGCTCTGCCGTCAGAATCCTTCTCGTCTTTTTTGCCCCAGGATGAAAATCCACCATTAAATAACGGAGGCACAAGCTCCTCTATCTATCTCTTCCTCTAAATAAAACTCTTTATTGCAAGTAATGAAGAGGAGCAAGAATTGAAGATGAAAAGAGACTACAGTGATGTCAACTGACCAAAAAAAACAAAAAAAAACCACACGCAGGGCTTGGCAGATTAATTTCATTCTCTGAATTACCGTGATCTTATTTGTAGAGTCATTCTATGCATCTTTGTTTTAGACTGAAGCATCCTATACTTAGAGAAGGGGGAAAATGAATTTTCCACTTGATGTAAAGTACACAGGGATTTGTTTCACTGTTTTCTTTGTGAGCAGCTGGCCTCTTGCAGTGCGAACCTGTAGAACCAGTGGAGCTACTGCTGTGCTCTTGACATCTAAGCCCTCCAGTGCCACAGTATCAATAGAAAAATAGGGCCACCAAGGAGCAACAAGACAAAGGGGTCTTTAGGGAACGCAGCAAATTATGTTTTGTGAAATCAAGGAAGAATTTCTGCTTTTCAGGGTAGCAAGTAAGCTATGACAGTTTGACTTCTGGAGTATTAATGCTGTTTGCCTTTATTTATCTACCCCACATAGTGCCAGTGGTGAACATTGTGACCGGGACCGTGCTGCTGAGGGAGGTAAAGCTCAGTGCCCTGCCCTCAGTAGACCTTTGTGGTTCTCCCTGGATGAGGTGTTCCTTTCTCCCTGCAGCAAAGCCTCTTAGTGCCAGAATCATTGACATGAAAAAATGTCCTCATCGATATAGATGTTCACATTCATGTAGACAAAAGCTATGTATTTCTGTCTACATATATTTACAGCTGTAAATATAGATAGCTAGCTAGAAATGCTAATGGGCAAAGTTAAGTGGTCGTAAATTGGAAAATACCACAATTAAAACTCTTCCCATCATCTTCATTCAGTTTTTCATGCATAAGTGTGATGACATGACCAGATATTTAGCATTATGTGTTGGGAGCTGAGCGTCTTTTCACAGCCATGTCAGTATAGGAGCAGTGGTGGAGGAGGGGAATCGCTGTCTCTCTGGCAGAGCACTATTCAGAGCAGTGCTATAACCATTCATTCCATCACAAAAAGATCTCTATACATCTCAGCAGCTCAGCTGTAATTAAAAGTTGTAATTGATAGATGATTAAAGGCTATATAATAAAAAATGACTTGACCCTACTAGTGCAGATTATTAGATTACTGAGGATAAGTAGGCACTTTCCAATAAGATTCTTGTCCTCTTCCAGATTAATCCTGACAGCTTCCTTAATGAAAATGTCAAGATGTCTCTGTCAAATGTCTTTGAATTAAGAAGACACGTTATCATGTTGTGCAAATTGTTACCAAATTACACTCATGAAAGGGTTATTTTCCTTCAGTGATTGTTTCCTTCATGCCAGTGCATAACAAAAAAGCTTACAGATGGATGCACTTGTGCAGCAGCTTTTTTGTCACGTTGTCAAATTCCATTAATCTTCCTGTGGCTCATCTGTGCTTTTAAAATACCTGCCTTATTACTTATGTGTCTGTGCTATTATATATTACACTTCTCTAATACCTATTAACAGTGCAAGCTATAGACCTTGAAAATGGCATTAGAATTATAGGCACTTCATAGAGGGCTGAAGGCTCTATTGCAATACAGAGGGCTTAATTAAAGAACTGCTTGAAAATGACTGAATATGAGGAGTACTTCCTTAGCAGGCTGATTCTTCTAGACCAGAAAAATACCTATTTTTTGTCATTTCTAGGTGCAGCAAGAATTTCAGGCACTGCCAATTGATAACATTTTCACAGCCTGTCTTAAAATAGATAAATATAGAACCATAACAATATATGTGTCTCTATATTGTCTAAGTTAGATATGTAGATGTTATATAAATCTCAAAATACGTGAGCTGTAGGTATAGATTATTAATCGGAGCTCTGCTTTAGTTTCCTAGAATTGCAGGAATATTGCAGTTTCCATATTAAAAAGATTCCTGACCCTAAGGTAGTATAGGATTCCAAGTACTCTTTCTCTATCCATAAGGAATAATAAAGAAGATATGATAGAATACAAGTAAAATAATACATTTTCCTTCTTTTCCTTTTTATATCTCAGAGGTTGTAGATCAATCTTGTTTTTTAAAACCCTCACATATACAACAGTCAGTATGCAAGATTGGCTCTCATCAGGAGATTTTGTTGTTTACAGTCTGTAATATCTTCAGCTTTTGGTATGGAACTCAAGAAAAATGAACTGAAATGAAATATTGCACTGAAAAAGATAAGGGGAACAGTAAGGAAGAAGCACAACAATCTATAGCAAAGTGGACATTTAAGCTGGGCTCCCAGACACAGACTGGGAAACTTCATTTAGGAAACTTTGCTTTTCTAGTTGATCTGACCTTCAGAAGGAATGTAATAATAGCTCACTGCAGACGTGAAGTTGACATCAATAGGAGACCGGAGGGTTGAGCTCCATTCTGTTATCTTTCTTTCCTGTATGCATGGTAGCTTTAGTGACTTGCCTTAAGAAGTTCAGGTTTTAAGTTGCCTTCTTGTGTCAAATTTTGAACACAACAAAGCAGATACATCACTTGACAAGTACAACTTTTTTTATTACTGCTTCTCAAAGTAGCAAGCTAGAAAATGACTAGAGTTAGGAATGTGATCAGGGCCCTAGAGCAGCCTGGGTGCTCATCTTAGTTAACTAGCTATGTAATGATGAGGCTTCTCCTCTCAGGATATCTGTGCCTGCTTCCACTGCCTGTGCAGTTTCTTCTTACTCTCCAGTTTGACCAGTAGGTCCTGATTCAGTCATGCTGGTTTCTTTCCTTCCTTTCCTCACTTCCAATCTCTGCACATAGAGAGCTCATGTGCCCTTCCTTAAAGTTCTGCCATCTCTGCTCCCCTCCCTTGTCCCCAAAGACAGTTTCCCAGGGGATTTATTGACTGACTCCCTGAAGAGATGGGATTCTGCTTTTTTAAGATTTAGTATCTTTATTTTGTTTGTTGTCTGTGCCATATCCCATAGAGTGTGAGTTCCACCACTGCATGATCACTATAGCCTAGGCAGTCTCCAATCCTGATGTCACCAATCAGCTCACTTGCGTTAGTGAGCAACAGGTCCCTGGTGCAGCTATCTATTATTTGGCTCAATCCTCCTGGATTGCCTACAGGTCATCAAGCTACTTTTCTAGCAGATGTCAGGGTGGCTGAAGTCCCTTAACAGGATGAGACCTGCAATCGTGATGCTTCTTGTAGCTGGGGGAAGAAGGCTTCATTAACAGGCTGCACTCAATCAGACAGCCTGTAGTAGGCACCAACCGCAAGGCTCCCTCTGTTGCCTCAGTGTCTAACTCTCACCCATAGGTTTCTTACTTGCTCTTGGCCATTCTTCAGGGATAGTCTTCACATGCTACTCCTTTCTTGATTTAGAGGACAACACCTCCTCCTCTCCTTCCTCATCTGCCCATTCTGAACAGCTTGTAGACAATGGTAACCACACTCCAGTCCTGGGAATCATCCCACCAGGTTTCATTGATGGCAACTATATCATGGTTTTGCAGTAGCACGGTGGCTTCCAGTTCTTGTTTGTTTCCCAAACTGTGCTTTGGCATAGAAGCACTTCAGCTGCACAGCTGACCCTGTCACCTTGTTGGAGGATAACTCCTTAATTCCTTTGAAGAATTTCCCTTGAGATTCCCTGTTCCCTTCTCCCATTGCCTCGGTGGTCCGTGGCTCATTGTCATAAGGTTTCGAGTGTGCTGCAGAGTTGCCAGAATTTGTTTTTGAAGCTCAAGTTTTTACACAAGACTTGGTTAGTAGAGAACTCACAATCAATTCCCCCCATAGTGCTCACCTTGCCCCAACACATTCAGGTGCCTTCTTTTGCCCTAGGCTGGCTATCTGACATTTGTTGGCACAGAGAAAAATGAGGTTGAAGTGCTATTCTATGCTGACAGTGCCAAAAATGCTTGTCTGTTTGTTTTTAAAAAATATTATATCAGTACTAATGACAGCAGAATTTGAAATAAATAAGAATACAAAAATCACCATCTCAATGTGATCAGTAATACCTCAGATAATAAGTTGTTTGTGAAGCTCTGGCATTCATTGCCAGGACTAATGCTATTTTACTGCATTTTCAATAGTCAGGTTTTATAAGCCATTTCTCATTATGCTCCCCTTCATTTTTTCCTGTCTTTCAAACCATTGAGGAAAGCTACTTTTTCTGTAGTACCTGCAGCCATTCTGCCAGTGTCCCAGCAGCACATAGCATGCATATGTATATAAACTGTGTGGAAAATTCCACTAAGTGAGAGATCTCACAGTACTCTTCCAGGCTTATATCAGCTTGTACAAGACAGAAGACTGAAGACATTCACTTTTAAGACAGCTTGTGTGTTGTTGCAGAGTTCATCTGTCAGTCATTGATTCCTGCCCTCTCCATATTCTGTGGGACAGCTTTGTGTGAAGGTGGCAGGACTCCTAATTGATGTATATCTGTGCTTATGAATTAAGAGCCCTAGCTTATTCCTTGATACCTACTGACAGAAGATTGATTTATCTTCCTGTTTTGGCTACAGCTGTACTCAGAGATTAGCCCCTGCCCTCCTTCGTTTGCTTATCCCACACTCCCTGCCAGCATCAATTCATATGCTCACTCCCTGACACATGAGGGTCACTCAGTGATGATGAGGGCCAATCAACGACAGAGAAAAATGAGCTGTTTGGATAGGAAAGGTGTAGCTGAGGCTCAGCACATCCCCAGTGAGATGCACTGTTGTAGTGCAAGTGATGCAGTGCAGCCAATGGCCAGGATGGGTCAGTAGCACATCCAGCTGGTCCACCCACAGGCAGGCAGAGCACTTTGGAGCACTTGTGGATGCAGGCATGTGCTTGTTGTCCCCACGTAACTGGTATTGCTTTGTTTCTCCTCATTTGTTCTAGAAATTTCACAGCTGAGGAGGAAAATGAATCCCGTGCTAGAAGAACTTCAAGGTCACTGAGATGTGCATGCGGACTACTAGAAATACCAACATTATATTAGTCTGCAGAAGTGTGACACTCTTTCTGTGCACATGCACAGCAACGTGAGTTTAATTTTTCTGATTAACAGCAGACACTCTGCAAGGATCCCTGTCCCATGTAAACTGCTGCCTTAAATACTGAATATGGGCTGCCGACCCCCACCACACCACAGCCTCCTTTCAGGCAGTTGTAGAGAGTGATGAGGTCTCTGCTGAGCCTCCTCATCTTCAGACTGAATAATTCCAGTTCCCTCAGCTGCTCCCCATAAGACTTGTGCTACAGACCCTTCACAGCTTTGTTGCCCTTCTCTGGACACGTTCCAAGGCCTCAATGAAAGTCAGTGCAGAAGGCAGCATAGTAATGAATGGGCATGAGGAGAATCTGCTATTGGAAGCAGGACAGTTTATAGGAGCCAATTAGTAGCATGTAATACCTTTGCCAAGCATGCTGCCAAGAAAGCCAGGCCAACAAAGAGAAAACATCCCTGCAAAACAGCTTTTACTGCTACCCGTACTGCTGTGATGAAGACTGAAGCTGCCCAGCATTCCCAAGCCTCTTTGTGTTTATTGGCGCAATTTACTGGCTTACTTGCTACATGTTTATTGCAAGGAAAATGCCACAGGAGGAATCCCAGTGCTGACCATGTGGGCTAAAACCTCACTAAGTCTCTGCCAGACATGGCGTACCTTCAGGTCCATTCCTATAGGGCTTAAAACTATAAGGACAGCCCCATCCCATCCCAATGAAAGGCAGCCTGCTTCAGATTGCCATGAATAGCCCCTCAAAGGCAGCCTTCCCCTCACACTGTCTGCAGTGACTCTGCTTTACACATACCAAAAATCAAACCCAGAGGATTCAGCCTTGGCAACTGATGTTACACCAACCTGGCTTGTGCTTGACTTCAGCACTTCATACTTTGGAACTGCTTTGCGAGAAGAATTACATTCTAGTCTGAGAGAATTACCCTGAAGATGGTAGACAGGAAAGGTTTTATAAAGGAGAGCGTTTTAAAACCATTTCAAGGTTCCATCATTCAGAAAATTCGAGGCCAATGTTTCAGGTCCCAAATACACAGATGTTTCCACAGCAAATCTGTAAGTTTCAAGTCTGAAGCAATTTGATAACAGGATGTCAGTCCCATCAATTTCCTGACAGAAAAGTGCAGAAATGAATGTTGTCACTTGGAGCTTATTTCTGCCATTTTCTCTCTACCCATGGAAATAAGGAAATTCATGGAATCTATAGATCACAAAAATAAGATGTTTTCCCTCTATTTCCCAGGCATGTTGAAGAATATTTTGCTCCCTCTTGAAATAAAGCACACTCTCCTCACAGCCACCTGTGAAATGGCACTGACAAAACCATGCTTTTATTGAGAAGGTACAATACCAGCAACAGAGATGGATCTAGAAGAATAGGAAATTCAGGATTAAACTGCCGTAGCAGAGAGATGCAAACTAAAGCCCCAAGCCTAGTAAATCTGTACCAGGTTGAAATAAGGAAAAGGATGATACTGCTGTTGTTATTTCTGAAGGTCATAGTTATGTCTGGGTACTATTTTCATTTCAAGGCTGTAATTCATGGCCAGCAGGTGAGTGTTTTTCGGCTTGTATGAAGACTACACGATTTTCCGATACAGCGCTGTGCACCAAATTCGTGTCAGTTCTATGTATTACAAGCCTGTAGTCCAGACTATTTTTGATGAAAATCACATTTTTAATACAACAGAGGACAAAAAGCCACTTGTCTTGCAGTTTAGCCTTCTCACTGAGCTCTTATATAAGCATGAGTTAAAGCAATGCTCTCCGACAAATCTCTGGTATGGTCTCACTTTATATTCCTGGCTCAAAATAATTACTGCATGACCCATATCATCATCCCCATGGCTGCAATATTTCTAACTATGTTTGACACTCAGCTGCGGAGCATTCCTCTTGTCCCATCTTTTTTCAATAATGCGAAATTGGAATCTGGATTAATCAAACCCTGCTGCTCACCACCTGCAGCACTTGCAATTTCCAGCTTTCCTGGCTACAATGGCAACAGGAAAGGCTCATCAGGGCATGGTAACAAGGCAATTGCTTCAAACCAAGGGTACGAATGCTGGCCCACGGAAATATGGAAACATCGTCAAAGGAACAGGGAGGCTGGTCCGTCGGAAATGAACTCAAGCCTAAGTACCATCTCCTTGCAATTACTTACTTATTCGGTTATATAACCAGGAATGGGACAGGTCAAGGCTAAATGCTCATAAATGTAGCTACCACTCTGCTGGTTCAGCTTAGAAGAGAACATATGGAGAGCATATTTCCCAGCGCTACCTGCTACACAGAGGACCTGCCAGGGAGTAAGCTAGCAGTGAAAACAGCCCAGTACCTCTAAACTTCATTGCTTTTGTTTAATGCCTAGAAGATAAGTTGCTTGCATGTGTAATGGAGCCTTCTACCTTTTCTCTAATCCAAGGAAAAAGAAGGCAGATGCATGAGAACTACGAGGAGAACTTTGCTATATCATAAACTCCTGATTGATGGGGCAAGCCCTGCATTTCAGTTAACAGATGAGCTAATCATTACAGCAATAGAGGAAGAAGTAATCCCAGTCTACACAAGCTTCTACATGAATAAAAATGCTCCTGACACAAGTCAGGTGATACCATAAGCTCGGGAAAGGTTTTAATCAACAGGTGACTCAAACAAAATGACAGCACCAGACATCTTAAAAAAAAACAAACAAGAATCATTTGGTGAGTTCCAGGCTCTACCCACCTCTTGAAATAAATACCCAATTTGTCAAGATGGAAGCTGTTTTGATTTGGAAAATCAGTGATTTTTACATTTCAGCAATGATTAAATGAAAAATTCAAGGGCTTTGAAACTCATATGTTTTCATGATATTAATGGAAAGGTTCATTTGATGCATCCTTACAGAAGGTTCTGGTTACTACAGGTTGGCCATTTCAAACAAAATATCACAGAACTTTTCTCGTCTCTACTTTCAAAACAGAATTCATCACAAGTGCCTATTTTACAGAGGAAACAACATTAGACTCTTTCAGTATTCCATAACTCTTCTAAGACTCATTTGTTTAGATTCACCTTACAATTGAATTTCAGACAAGCCAGAGGAATTCTGAGCTTCGGTGAATCAGATTCACTGAAGGCGGTACCTACCTCTGAGCCTTGTAGCAAAACCCAGCTTCCTCTGATTTCTGCATGACAGGTTTTTCATGTTTGTCACTACCCTAAGAAGCTTCACAGCTGATGGTGCAGGTGGAGTTTGAGCTATGTTTGCACTCTGGCTAATCTGAAGGAAAACTTCCCAGTATGGCCCTCCCGATTATATCAGAAGCAGATGCATATTCTCTGCTCTTCTCAGCCAATTACTGAACAAGGATGGGCTCCCCCAACTTCCTTTTTCATTTTCTTTGGATCAGCTAGTCAGTTTTATTCAAATATTCCTTCATCCTTCAAAATGATCAATATTTTTTCTCTTAAGAGAAAACCTCCTCTCTCCCCCCCTACTCTTTTTCCTTCCTTTTACTCTTTTTCTAGCATGTAATGTAAGTTTTCCATCATTATATGCACATGGAGAGCTGTGGATTTGTTGCTCTGCAACTCCACAGATCTCAGAAGCTCTAATCTCATTTATACTAGCTAAAATTCTAGCTCTGGTGGATGATAAAACTTGCCCTTAAATTTAACAACAAACACATCCTTAAGGACATAAAAATGAAATTATATTTGGCATTGAATAAATATCTTTCCTCTGACAGCCTACTAACAGGAAACAGCAGGAGATCATAAGAGTTTATTTCAGCCATACCAAAACTAAGGAGAAGTCAGAACTGACATTTCCCTCCAGCATATGCATGCACGCACACACACACTTATGCTTACGCACAGCCACGGGTACCCACTTTTCACGACAGAAGGACTTGACATAAGATGTGCGTATGAAAGCTCTACAGACTTGCAGTTTCAAGGCAAATGCATTGCTACAGGAATATGTCTCACAGCATTTTCAAAGACTTCATTAGATTCAGTCAAGTACAAAAAGAATATTGTGCATTTTATATTTGTGATACACGGTGTCACCTGCTACACCGAATGCATTTCAAGCTGTGATTACAAACACAGAGATCTCCTGCAGGGTTTAATGTTCTTGCTTATACAGCACTAAAAAATTAATCAAAGTCATAGGCGTGTAATATTTTCTAAGTAATTCTTGCCCAGCAGAATTGCTCTCTGCAATTAGTGGTCAAAGGAGATAAAGTAGGAAGTGATCTGTTAAAGAGCAGCATTTGAAGTACATATGCTCTCTGGAGTAATCGATTCCCATAATCCTTTTGATTTAGTATCCATTATATTTCATGTAAACCAAATTGACTGACAAAAGAGAACCTCTGAGACAACCCCATATACATCTGATGATGAACTAACACAAGGACAACGATAATGTGATGTACTTTTGCATGTATGAGTGTTGCTCCACACGAACCAACTGAACTAAAGCATTTTACAGCAAATAAAATTTTGTTGCATATTTAAGAGATTATGGCAACAATAATGCTAAGGTCAGGTTTTAAAATTTAATAAGTAAACAATTCTCATTGCAACTGCATGACTAACTTTCACTTGCAACTGTTGTCATGATGGGTTTCCATACCTAATTGCCATTTCCTTCACAGTGTGCATTGTGCAGGAAGCGTCTCATTTGGGTATAAGAGAACAATTCCATCTTGGATGCCAGGATATGAGCAAGGCATCAATTAAGGCATATAAGAGTTCCTTTATGAAGGTTTATGAATGCTCCAAGGCCAACAGAATAGTTTTGCTAAGATCTGTGGAGGGAGGTCCTGTGTTCTCTTGAGATTTCACATGTGATGGATTTCATTTCTTTTTATGATCTTATTTCAGAGACTGTTATTTCAGGAATTGTTTAAAGTGCATTTTCAAGCAAAGCCTGAAATGGTTTGGACAGTTTTATTTGACAAATTTAATTAGTGGGAGCTCTTTGAGTGGTGACCCATCTCTCCTTTAAATTAGCAATTGGGAAGTCTTTCTTTGACAGATGGTTTGTGGTCTGCTTAGTAAGAGGAAACCCTTGACAATACACTCTGTAGGTTTCACTCTCTGTCGTGACTGGAAGAAAGGAAAAATTCCATGTTTATCAAAAATAACCCAAAACATCACCAGTGCTGGGAAACTTGGAAGATCGTGGGCAGCCACTGTCCATCTCATCTATATAAGGCAACAGGTAGCACCAAATTAATACATGGCATAAAAATTCAAAGTGCACAGTCATAATTTCTTGCTATTTCTATACATTCACAAGCTACCGTGGAGGGAGAAATTGTACGTATAGATGACACACAAAAATTCCAGCAGCCCAGCCAAATTTAGGGTAAAAAATAAAAAAGAGGGGAATGGTTATCCCATTCCCTAACTTAATGGGCTTAGTAATTATTACCTCACATTAATAGGTTATGCCTAGCAACTTACCCAGTGGATACCAGAAAAGTTTAAAAGGCTACACATACTTTGACAGACCTCAGCAGTTGCCCATCATTTTAGCCCCATTTCTAATGTCTTCAGAGCAGTAAATATGGCTCCTATAGATCACATGGTTTTAAGGAGGCCTCTGGAAACTAACGCTTACATCTGCAATCATAACAATTGCATGGATTCTCCAAAGCAACTCTACAGAAGACCAAGGTGTAGGAGAGCAGGGAAGCCCTTTTCTAACAGGCTTGGCTCACATATGAGAATGATCTGCTGCCACATTTGCATTGGGAATTGGCCAGAGACACTATGCGCAAGCAAATGGTATCACAGCTGCTGCCAGCACAAACATGGGTCTGGCCATGCTGCCAACAGCCTCTGCTCCCTGGGCCCCTCCAAAAGGGCATTAGCTACCACCTGCTTCCAAACAAGGCCCAGATGTTGCCACAAGCTTCTCCATGCCTGGAAGGAAGCTCTCCAGAAAAGTGTTCTCCCCAGGATCACCACTTTGGATGGCTCTGCTCTTTCTTTTGACAGACAAGGGGTTGCACATCCCCAAACCATGTTTTCTGCTTTCTCTCTAGCAGTCATGGTCACGGGTAATGCATATCTCCTTCTGGTACTCCCCTTTGGTTATTTCTTGGCTGATTTTAGAGACTGTATTCAGACCTGCTTTTTTACCTTGTCTTTCATGACACACAGTCACATCTGTCTCGTGAACTTTCAGGTTGATAAAGGTTCCAGAATGTTCCAATGGGAATGAAGCTGCCAAGAGTGTAGGGAGCAAGAAATACAATTGAAGGAAGGGTGAGATAGAGGGGAAAAGAAGTAATGCGAAAGAAATGTAAGGAGAATGATATCTTGAAAAAAGGAGTTTAAAGAGATTGCATGCTTTTAGTGATGTAACAGGGGAAATGAGACAAGCCGCTTTGGGATGAAAAGTGGAGGCAGTGACAGGGACTCATTTTGGTGGATATAAAGTACTTTTTAATCAACACAGTGCATCAACGTAAGAAGCAGGGGAGGAATGAAGCAGAGGAAAAGAAAAATAAACAAATAGAGAGAAAGTGTGAAGAAAATTAAACAGTCCTTTTGTTACTGCTGTGGTTTTCCTCTCTGTAAGTGATACTTTGCCACAGTGCATGGATGAGCAATGGCAAAGCCTAGCTTTGCTGCCATAAATGCATGCATACAGTTTTAAACTATTTGTAGCAGACATTCCTGAAGAAGGCTGGGAAGAGATGAAGTGGGTGAGCAAAAATAATTGATGATCGATTCAGTCATTGTTTCCTGAAGATAAAGTTAGATAAACTAAACCTGCTTCTCCTTGCAACTGAGTCACTAGCCAGTTGTCTATTCTGCAGTGACTCTAGATAAAAGAAAACACAGAGTGAAAGAGGCTCAAGCTTTTAATAGTACCCTGTCTCTTGTTGTAACATGTACTGAACTTTCTTTAGCTCTTTTTCTAAGCCTGTGAAAATGTCTCTTATTGATAAAGATGGGCATTCACTATTGTTTGGAAGGCTATATATGCATGGTAATTAAAAATGAGCCTCTGTTCCCTCTGGGGAATTAAACATTATTTCTGAGCGGCGAACACTCAGAACTTGCTTATCCCACTTCAACTCTCACACTGATTATTTATGGAAAAGGCCACTGTAGTTTGTGAAATATTGCCATAATTGGAACAGCTCTTCTGGGATTTAGCAGGAGAGTATAAGCCAGTGCTGAGCAGTTTGGGGAAGGGGACTGTTTGGTTTTCTCGTTGGCTTGTTCTTACTCATATAAAGCAACCCTTTCCCCACACCTCTGAGCTACAACCGAGCCTAGTTGTAATTTAGCTCTGCAAACCACACATGGTTTCATTGAGTGGAAGATCATTAAAATGTGCAGTTTTCCAACAACAGCAGTGTGTTTTTCTACAGGAGGTGTTATTTTGCCATATGCTGGACAGCAGAAAAATGAACAGTAGATATCGAAGCAACAGCACTGTCCCTCTGCTAATTTATGCTTGATGTTAAAGAGCTTGCATCATTTGTGGACAGGGAGGGACATCAGAATGACAGGATGCATGGAGTCAGGAAAATGTTCAGTCACAATAAGGTGTCGGTCGTGTCAAGATGCTGAAGCTCAGTGAAAGGAAGTCAGAGCACAAAGGGCTATAAGTAGGCATTTTCATGGGAGGCTGGTTGGTAGATAGGTTAGTTGGTAGGTGTTGGTGGTGGTGGTTTGATTTGGTTTGGTTTGGTTTGGTTTGGTTTGGTTTGCTGCAGCACAAAAGCAACAAAGAAAAGACATCATTGCAGCTAAGCAGCAGAGATCCAAGGAAGAGATGTGATAACAGAGAGCATGCAGAAGATGTGAGAGATCACTCACCCAAAAGCAGCTGCTGCAATGAGTTTGATAGGGCAAAGAGACAGCAGATGAGGAAGGTTAAGAAGCACCAAGGATAAACAAAAATAGGAATAACACAGAAACAACTGTGACAGATAATCCCTCATCTGAGTGCAGGAAGATGCTGTACTGGAACAATAAACAAAATGCTGAAAGGCTCAGAGAAGTGTAGCAGTGTCTGAGGACCAGCAGGAAACTGTTTTTTGATGCTTGTTTGGTGCTTGTTGTTTCTTTCAAAAGGAGGACAAAAACTTCAGGAGACCAGGAATATGCAGGTTCCTTTCAGACTGGTGCAATGCAGATGTTAGGGGTTTGATTACAGCTGCACTTACTACAGGAGAGACTGCCTGGTAAAAATACAATCTCAAAAGGAGGCTGTCTTGCTTGAAAGCAAAACAAATGGGAGATAAGGCTGAGGAGCCACTCCATGTCAGGGTCTCATACATTAGAGTGGAGCAGATTAGAGTGGTATACCTGGCTGGAGCAATGAAATATCGACTACAAGGAAGATGTTCTGAGATCTGTTCCAGTTTCCTCACCTGTTTCTCATCAGACATCCAGAAATAATACAGAGCCACCACCCCTAGATCTCTTCCCATCTATCTGAGGGACACTGCTATGATGCTGCTACTCCTTCTCCCTTGGCTGCATCGGCCCAGTATCAACTCAGAACTTACAGCTTTAAGGGAGAATTCAAAGCCAAAGCCTTTGTCAGGATGAGAACACATCCTCCTTGCTTCATGAGCAAGGGCTCTAACTTGGGGTGGGGAGAAGGGTCGCATACAAAGCAGGTGTCTCACCATATGTCAGCCTTTCTCATTTTTATTTATTTATTTTTTTCTGATTGGTTTGTGCTGCCTCCCCAGCATATTTGTGCAGCACATCTTATAAAGCCTCACATCACACCTGCATCTTCCCCAGGCAATAGGCAGAGAACTTCAACACTAGGCTCAGCTTTGTAAATCCTAGCCCCTTAACACTGACAGGCGATTTCTGGTTGCTGCAGTGCTAATTGTTTCATGGTCAGGTTCCATATGGTTCTTCCAGGTAAAAGACAGGGATTGGAAACAATTTCCAAATGAGAAAAAATAAGAATAAAAATAGGTCTTGCGTTGTAAGTAGTACTGCACGATGCCATCTTTCTATAGGGTGGTCTTGGAAGAGCAGAGTGGCAAAGTGGGAATCTTAACCATCACTGTTTAAATCTGACTTCTCAGCCAAGAATTTTCTATTGGTGATATTAATCTACATGTTTCAATGTCTCTAAAAAAGGCAGTATAATTTTTTTTCTGGCTGATCTTTTTTCGTGCTTGGGATAGTTATCATGCTATATTATAGTTATGTTATCCAGTAAATATAATTGCCATGACAAGTAATAAATATGATAAATCATTTTTCTGGATTTTATATATAGACTCTATACTGTTAATGCTCCTGAGAGAACAAATCCAGTGAGTACTAGGGATACTTACTGAAAAAATTACTCCACTGGGGCTATCGTATAATCCAATCATGAATTACATTTGTTAAATACAAACCCTTTACCACCCTTTACCACCACTTTGACCTTTATGTCATTAAGCAATAATTCAGACACTACTCAGTTATCAGCACAATATATCGCTTCAAATATTTTGATAAACTTATTTAAACAACTTCTGATGCAATCTGAACTGAGACCTGATCTGAGCTGATACGTCCACACAGGCCTCTGAGAACATCCTTCTTCCCCTTGTGAGATGTAAGTGAACCCAAATGCAATGCAAGATGATGCAGCCTATTGTCTAACACAGCAGCCCACTAACCTCATTGCACTGATGATGCTGGTCATCAAATTGCTAATTCTAAAGAGAACAGAGGATCATTATTTAATTCCCTGGTGTATCTTGCTCACAGCCCAATAGAAGAAGATACTTCAAAATGCTTTAACAAATGTATCTCATAATTCTTGAAAATGCTGCTGCAGAATGATGCATCATTCTTTCCTTTGGGAGAAAATTCAGGCTCTGTTTTTAGGGGATTGAGCTTTCCTCTGGTTTGCTCTGGCACCAAGATGAAGATGGCACAGAGGATGGCATGGAGATGAGGAAAGGGATCACACTGGGACTACCAGATAATGTGTTTGCAAACATTATTCTAGGAAACCAGAGAACACTTTCTACACAAATGTATGAACTGTGAAGGAAAATGCAGGAAAAATAAAAGAACCAAGGATCTGAAGTTATACAGAATGCAAACGTTGTGGGTGAGCATATCCACCTCCTGGGCTCTTTGTGAGGTCCTGATTCTCAAGTCCTTCTTTTTAATGCCAACAATTTAAAGTGGAGATGACACGTGTAAATAAAATACATCAGTAGTGATGTGACTGGGGGAAGAAATAGCAGGCCAGCGGTTAAGCGCATACACCTTTCTTCAGATCTGGAGCAGAGTTTGCTGAGTTTAATGATCAGCAGGAGTGGAGAATTTGTTCCGAGTCTGAGAATGTTAGAAGAGTCAAGTGAATTGTTAAGAGGAAGGTGGTAAGTTTGTTATGCTTCAGGGTGGCAAGAAAAAGGCAGGGGAAACATAAATTAATGATTAGTTGTGAAACATGAAGTTCTGCGTGAACATTCACGGCATGGGGAAGTGCAACATGGCAATCAATGAACGTCAGAACTTAAGTCTAGGTAACTGGCTTTATTGAATATCTCACCTGCCAAGGGATCATAGAAAGAAATCTCAAGTATAGCCTAAGTTGTATACAGTGTATACAAGTTTATTTTCCAGACAATGCCATGGTGCGAACTCGGGTCAAGCTAGGACTTACAATAAACGTTCCCAAAGAGCAGATACACTCTGAACAGAGTAGAAGGATTGTCTCAAGTTTGAACAAGTCTATTTCCAGTGTAACCCCACTGGATATGAAATTCAGCATTTCACTTCAAAGCAGCGGTTGACTTTATAAAGCTGTGAAGAGTTACCATCATCAGTGTAAAATGATCTGTACTGCAACACGGTGTACATTGTCGCCATTAAGAAAGGCTTTGAGCAGGAAATAGAGCATTCACAGAGGCACTGAAAATCAAATGCAAATTTCAGTCTAAAGGTCAAGACCAGATAGCATTAAATATAACCTTTCATATGCCATAAATGCATTGAATATATTTCCATCTATTTTCATATAGATAAAGGGACTTGCATTCACTCACATTTTTTAAATTAGATTTTTAAGCAGCAAATCTGTATGAAATGCAGTGGCTCTCTTTTCCATAGTTCTGTATAACAGTCCTGACTTGTCAAAGAAACGGAATATTTTATCACTTCACATTATCTTCAGGAACATCAGAAAAATTATCTTTGGAGTTCTGTGACATCTTTTTACAATAAAGCCTTGTTTTGCACTTCGTAGTACTAAAATAATTTTTATTCCCTTTATTAGGAACACAAACACTGCAAAGCTGTTTCTCAGCAGTCTCTGCTTCTGAGCCATCTCTCACTGAACCTTCACTGACACATCAAGTTTCACAATCAGGATATCTGAGGTTGGGAACACAGGGGTAGGCATATTTGCAAGTGACATAAAAACTAAGTCCCTAAGTCCAATGACACATTGGAGAAATATGTCATTGAATTAGATGATTTCTTTCTAGAAGCTTCTCTTACCACACTACCTGATATACATATTTCTTAAAAGTAAGGTGACCAATCAGATCCCAAATACCGCACACTGATTAGTCAGAACCAAACAGGAATGATGAGGCACAGAAAGCAAAAGAGCTGATGTACAAGAAAAAGTTGAAGATGAAAGCAATTTTTTTTTTTGTTTCGAAACCTGTTTTAAAAGTAGATGGAAAAGAAAAAGAAATCTACAAGTGTTATTCCTATTAGAACTCAGAATTAGCTGTCTCTTTGCACTGGGGAGTTACTGTATGTAGCTCAGCCAGTCAAGCAGAAATTGAAATCATTACTATTGTCTGATCCTGCTGTGGAAAGGGTAAGATTCTTTCTTTCATGGTACAGTCGGGCTCAGTTTTCATACATTCTAAAATTGTATTTAACTACATTTGCATTTTTGGAGTATGTGCAACTTAATGAATGTAATGAAACTTGCCCCAGAGACAAGTAAGAGCTGAAGGCTTTTCCCCACCTTTCTCAAGATGACATTTAACACCGTAATGTAACAAAGAGCTTATACTTCTGATGTAAGATTATTTTCCTCAAGGATATGGGGAAAAAAGTCAACATCAGAGTTCCATTAACCAAAAAAGAGGTATAAAATATTGAGAAAAAAAATAGTGCAATGAATTCTAAGGCAAATTTTCTTCATTTGGGATTTTGCAGACTAAGAGATAAACTTAGTCATCCAAAAGTAGTTGGGTTTCAGGCCTGAACAAATTACATATTTTATGTCATTTATTATACCTTGGCCTCTTAGCAGTTGCCACTCCAGCAGTGCTCTCTGTGTATCAGTGTCTGGTGATGCCAGGCACATATGGGAGCTGGGGGAGTATTATGCAGAGTAAAGTGACAAAACACAGGCTTATTTTCCTTTTTTTTTTTTTTTTTTTTTTTTTTTTTTTTCTTGAAATAAACATGAGCACACACATACAGAACATACTTTTTAACTGCATACTGTCCTGTCACTTGTAAAACAGAGTCCCAAATCCCTCCAGAGTGTTTGCATTAGTTCGTTTCCTACAGAATAGATGGGACCCCCTTTTCCACCTCATTGCTACTTAAGCCACCTTGTGTATGAGCTCCACTGGGATTTCCTATCATAGGTGCATAGCAGATCTGCTCCTGCCTAACAGTGGAGAACACAGGCACTCCTCTAATGTTTTTTTGATTCCACCAGAACTTTGGGATGGTAGTCATTTTGCTCATAAAGGTGGGATTTAGCCATTCTCCTCTTACCACTGGGTAGGTTAAATGGCATATCTAGCAGCTCAGCCAGACTATCCTGCTTTGTACCTAATCTTCCCTACATGCACTAGAAGTACTAAACAATGGCTTTACTCTGTGGATTTCTGCAAACAGCAGTAGCATTGTATTCTATACTAGTAACTCTCCCAAAGTGTGTACTGGCATTTAGGCATACTAAAATATGACCAGAAAATATCACCGTTTGTCTCTTCAGTCTGAGTCTAGATCTGCTCACTTGTGATGACTTGTAAGAGCTACCTGAAACACAGGTGTGTAAAGATCACAACATCACCGGAGATCCAGTATAATATCTCAGATTAAGTAGAATCTATAGGAATTAACTGGAATTCTGTGAGAAACAAGTTGTATTTCACTTTAAAAGATGTGGGATTTTGCCAGGAGGACTTTCTAGTACTCCGTTGTTTCCTTCCCTTCCTGATAAGACCGGAATATAGAACTAGACTAAGATGTTGGCAGCAATCTTCAGTGGTCAGTGGCTTCAGTGGCCAGTAGATGAAGTCCCATGATATTTCCAAAGCTCAAGGAACAAAGTGGAGGAATAAGACTCAGTGGTGTGGGGGAGTTTCCCAGCTCTCACTTCACTGGTGCTGCAAAAAGAAGCTCTGGAGAGTTTATTTCTTTACATCTTGGACAGAAGAGCTGAAGCTGGGACAGCTCACACAAGCACCAGGACAGGCAGAACAACTACAGGAACTACTTTCATTTGCTAAATCCATGTGAACAAAATAAAACATTTAGCAGGAAAGTATAAAACAGAAGCACCTCACCTGATAAAATACCTGATAAAATATTTAGTATACTTTCACTGGGACTTTTAAAACATTAATTGGAGAGGTCTTACCAGGTGAGAAAGAATGATTGTCTGGCACTGTCTCCCAGGAAATATGCTGCTGCTTTTTTTGCCTTCAGGCCTTCAGCAACTTTTGGACTTGTCTGTCCATACCATCTCTGCTGGTTTTCTTGATTCCTCTAAAGATTAAATGAACGATTCCAGCTCAGAAAAGACCCCTGCCTTCAGCTATTCCTGTGATAAATCAGTGAATCTGGCTCATAGTGTAACAGTTTCCTTTAGGTTACTTGATTGAAATAGATCATGCATACCCATAGGTTTTTCTATAGGTGTTCTGTTACAAAGGAAGCTTGTTTAATGTTTTTTAATGGTTGACTCCATTCTCATTTGTATAGGACACAGGCATATCAGTGCATGCTATACCTAGCCTTAAGGAAGAGAAGAGATACAGTCTTGTTTTGTTAACCTTGAATGTTTGTCCCAGCTCTCCTACACCATCCTTATTACTTATGTAGGTAAGACAAGTACTGCTTACACCCTCAGCACAGGAGATAGCATCAGCTGTTCTCCTTGGAGAGTAGAGGATAATCAATAACCCCCAACAAATCAGGAACTCTGTTCTTTCTGCTCCATATATTTGTTAGGTATGGGACAATGTGTTCCAAATTTATACATAACCTTTCAGACACTAGACAGCCTGCTCTTTTTTTTTCATCATCACTCATAATGTCATTAGCCATTTTTCCTTTAGTACTGTGCTGTTTATTAGAGCCCTTATTTTCCCAGAAATACAAGTGTAAGCATCTCCATATATTTCTCATCACTAGAGCAGAGATATCCTTGAACTGAATCACCACAACTAAAAGGGAACAGAAAAGAGAGGGAGCAACAAAGAGCAATGTACACAACCAAAACTGAAGATGGCATTAATCTGGGCAAACAATACATGAACAAAGCAAGCTGGGTTTTATCAACAGCACTGAATATAACAGACCTCTTAAACACACATCCAGCATGACTGTTGGATGATCAGTAGTCACTCAGCTCTTGCCTTCACACATAGTTTCTTTTTCAGTGTTCAGAGAACAAGCAATACCTTATGATGATCCTGAACTGCTAATCCCAAGTAAAATTTCCAGCCAGCTCACTGTTGCCTTGTGTCATGTGTAGCTGCTATTAACAGTGCTGAATAATAGCTTTGTATGGTTCTGTTGCCTTCTGTATTTTTCAAGTAAGGCTTGACACCCCAATGAATCAGATTTACTCTGATACGCTAAAAATAAGCAAAGAACAGCAAGAAGGACTTAACAACGTGGGACTGCATCGATGGTAACATATTTCAAAAAAGACTACTCTTTCCAAAAAATGAAGTTGAAAATATTTTTTCCTATGAGACATTTTGCTCTTTGAAATATATCCAGCCTTTAATCAATGAGAAGTGATGAATGATACCTCCACTCAAGCAGAAGAAAGAGCAAGGCTTGCTAAGCTTCACGGGGTGCTACCTGTCAGAGACCTGTGCTGCAATGGAAATAACTCTGAATTCTCCTCAATTTCAGTGATAAAACACACTGGTTATGCATGTCGTCAGGGCTTTACAAAGTAAAGTACTGGACCCAAAATTAAAGAGTTTGGGTACAAAAATAGTACAGAAAAAGAATAACGAACAGCTTTCTGATGAGCACCATTTCTTTGTAAACCCAGAATTTTCAATGAAAAAGACAACTGAGGTGAATATGGGAACAACTGCGAGAAATATTCAGACCTCACAGAAAAACTCATCATCTGTGGTGTTGGTAGCAGGGCTGGGGGGTTGGCTTTGGGATAAAGGAGCTTCTGGAAGAAGAAATGAGTGAACCTGGCAGAGATCAGGCTCAAAAGACTGCCCACTACAGAGGAAATTTACTCCACTCAGAAACGGTTCTAGGAAATATGAAGCAAAATAACCAACTTGTATTGATTGAAACAATACATCTGTCAAGTAATTATTCAATGGAGTATCCCTAGGTGGATGTTCAATAAATCATTGTGCACGCAGGCAATTACACAAATAGCATTACAAAGTGTGGACAGTTACTCAATACAGTCAAAGGGCAACTGATTGCTCAGTACTGTGCAGCAAGATACTGTACAGGTGTCGTGCTAAGCCACACACAGCCACTCCTCCCACAAGAAGGGAGAGAATCAGAAAGGCATAGGTGTGAGAACTCATGGGTTAAGATAACAACAGTTTAGAAAGTGAAGCAAAAGCTGTGCCAGCAAGCAAAACAAAATGAGGAATTCACTCTCTGCGTACCACCAGAAGGCAAACGTTCAGCCATTTCTGTGAAAGCAGGGCTCATCACACATAACAATTTAGTGGGAAAACAGGTGCCATTACTCTAAACATCCTTCCATTCCCATCCTTCTTTCACTTTATCTTTCACTGTTCAACAAAGTGCCACATAGTATAGGACATACCTTTGGCCAATTTGGGTAGCTGACTTGGTTCCATCCCCTCCCAGTACGCTCAGCCCCTCACTGTCAGGGCAGTGTGAAGAGCTAGTCCTTGGCTCTGTGCAGCACTGCTCAGCAACAATTAATTCATATGTGTATTATCAACACTGTTTTAATCCTGAATCCATAGCACAGCACTGCAGCAACTACCACGAAAGAACTTAATGTTATCCCAGTCAAAACCAGGACAACAGGGCATGTAATAGCTATTAATGACCAAAGGGTGCAGTTAAGACAGTTTGATTTGTTCTCCTCCCTTTGTTCTGTCTCACACTATTCTCACTAGCAGTATATTTGTGTGGATGCACTGCTCTCAGCCCAGTGCAATTGCAGCCGTATGGCTTTCTACATGCTGTGACTGACAGCAGACAGGGACTGAAAGTGAATCATCCTGGTGGCTCATTCATCCTTTCCCATTTGGTCATGTAGGCCCACTGTCTGCTGCCTCACTTACCTTTAAATAGGATTGGCAAGGTGAGCAATCTCACAGATGCTCGTGAAGTAAATGGAAGAACTGGTGTAGCACAAACAAGATAAAGGCAATAGATTCTGGCTTAGGAAAGAATTATATTTAAAACTGTAAGCTACCACATTTCCAAGACAGATCTAGAATTATTTTAAGGATGGTAGCATAAGCTGCACACAAACAGGGCCAGATCATGCACAAGATCAGTTTCTAATCCTAATTCCTCATCTTTCCATCAAACAGAATCCCTTGCTACTGTTACCAAACAGAAGTTTGCAGTTAATGTGCCATTTACAGATTCTTGTCCGTCTTGGTGCAGAACTGTTATTGTACCATGACTCATTTGCTTTGTTTACACTGTGACTCCAACAGCATCCTAGTAAAATTAGATCCTTCACAGGGTGAAAATAATTAAATACCAGGTGAAAATAATTAAATTCACAAGCGCTACATAGCATTCATTTGAATGGCTACGGATAGCTCATTTATTATAAAATACTTATATTTGTCAAGCCTGTCATGAGTGCAGGCACCCTTGAGGAAAAATGGCTTTTTCCTTCACTCCACCATCTCAGACAGAATTTGTCATTTGATGGGCAGTTATTAT
Organism: Excalfactoria chinensis; assembly: GCF_039878825.1. NCBI lineage: Eukaryota > Metazoa > Chordata > Aves > Galliformes > Phasianidae > Excalfactoria > Excalfactoria chinensis. The sequence continues at coordinate 117,881,393 of NC_092826.1, read as the reverse complement.
TAGCTTGGCCTTTTACACTGGCCAGGGACCTGCCAATCTTGAGAAACCAATCAGTCCAGTGACGCTCTGATTTCCTACCAAAAGGAAAGGAGATTCATATTATACATAAGAAAAACCTTTTCTACTGTAAGAGTCATCAAAATTTGGTACATGTTGCTCATAGAAGTTGTAGAGTGCCCATCCTTGGAGACAGATATTCAAAAACTGACTGGGTATGGCACTGAGCAACCTACTCCAGTTGACCCTGTTTGGAGCAGAGGTGTTAGACCAGATGATCTCCAGTGGCCTCTGCCAATCTCAGCCATTCTGTGAGTCTGTGACCAGGCTCTAGTCCATGTCTGGCATGATTTAAAGAGGAAGTATCCTCTCATCCCATCACATGCGCTCAACACAGTGCACATAGAATCTGATAGGAAGATTCAGCAGTACATGTGCTGAAAAAATTGGAGTCCACAGCAATTTTGTAGCACCTCCACTGGACAGTGTAGCAGGCCACCTGCGATTATATGGTGAACACTCCCCCACACCTCTTCTGTTTGGTGTAATTTAGAGATTACAGGTTCTATTTTGAGAATGTTGTTAATCTAAAACTTGGACGATTTTAGCCCTCTTTTCTCCAGCAAACAAACATACAAGCAAAAACCACAGGGGAATTGATAGCAATTTCTGCTTTGAAATCCAGCTTTGGGATCTCGCATGATCCAGATGATCCTTATTGCCTCTGCAGTTTCTCTGAGGTGCTTTCCAATATATGTTCTCTTTCTCACCATGTTTCTCCTTCCACAGCTTGTCTTATTCTACATCTCTGACGGTCCTTGTCATATGAGATCAAAGTTCTACTCCTCCCCAGGTCTACTGCCTGGACTAAACTGTCTCACTGAAACAATTCTTGTTTCACAGATTGCAGCTTGGGAAGGTTAGAACATATGCATACATATCAGTATGTGAAAGTATGTCCTGTCATAATGGAGGTCTCCTCTAGAGTAATAGTGTCATCTTACCGAAATAAGCTTTGCAGAAAAGACAGCATCAAATTGCTAAATAGATCATTTTTAATCTCTGAGGTTAGGTCAAGTCAAGCCTTCCGAGAGCACTAGCACTCTGCTCTCTTTGAAGCCAGTAGACATTTATCAATTGATCACTTTGGCAATGCTGACTTTAACAGAGATTAATAACAGCAATCAACTAGTGATGAAATCATCTTGCTGAGGGATTGCCCAAACCCTTGGCAGACATTTTGGAAAAAAACAAAAAGTCCCTCTGAACCCTGTCTTGTGTTTTTTGAATGTCACAAGAAGCGGTTTGTGTGTTTGCTTTTCTGCCAAACAAACTGAATAAGGAAAACAAAGTTGGTAAGGGATTCAGTCTATAACCTCAATAACTCTATAAATTTAATTGCTGGCCTGTCATCTGGAAGCACAGGCACTAACATTCTTATTTAAATCTGAATTTCTCAGGACAGAACTCTTCCTTCCTGGTCTGCATCCAAGTCTGAGACCCACATTACAAGAGAGATGTGGGGCTGTTGGACTGGGACAAGAGGAGTGCCAAAAAGAAAATCAGGGGGCTGGAGCACCCAAGGTTGAGGGAACTGGACTTGTTTAGCTTGGAGAAAGAAGGCTGTGGGGAGACTTTACTGTGGCCTTCCAGATCTTGAAGAGAGCTTACATACAGGAGGGAGACTGGCTTTTTACATGGTCTCATAGTGACAGGACAAGGGGAAACAACTTTAAATTAAAAGATGGGAGATTTGGGTTAGATATTCTTTACACAGAGGGCAGTGAGGCCCTGGCACAGCTGCCCAGAGAAGCTGTGGTGCCCCATCCCAGGAGGTGTTTGTGGTCAGGTTGGGTAGAGCCCTGGGCACCCTGATCTGGTTGGTGGCAGCCCTGCCCATTGCAAGAGCTGGAGTGGAACTGGATGACCTTTAACATCCCTTCCAACCTACACCATTTTGTGATTCTGTGATAGCAGGTTCTTGACAGGAAACATACTGAAACAACTACCAAAAACAATAGCTTCACACACACAAAGGTTTCCAGCAGTAGATCCCATGCTGATGCTGCAAACAGAACAAAGAACTCCTTCCTTTTTTATTGATACCCATTCATCCAGCAAGCAATGTTAGTACCCAAGTCCAAATCTTTCTGAATGTGAAGACACTCCAGAGAGGCTGCTCTCAGTACATGTGTATGTGCTCCAGATACAGATTCAGTTCAGTTTCATTTCTTTGGAAGCGCTCTTCTTAAATAACAACAAAAGAAACCCATCAAATATTTAGCAGAGGTATCAGTCTCCTGAGCTGCTGATAATGTCACTGTCAAACAGAGATTGCTTTGGCTCTGGGAAAAAACTGCAAACATGATCCTTATTAGACCTATCCAGCAGAAATATCCATTGTGTTGCTATCATTATTTCTTCCTGCTTCTTTTAAATATTATTTTAGACTGAACAAACCAAGCAGATGGGAATAAACAATAAAAAATGAATGGGTTGTGAATATGCTTTGACATAGAAGTGATTTCCAAGCTGATATGAAGTTTCCACAGGGCCTATGTACATTTAATACAATCTCTTTATTTTGCTACTGATTTTCATTGTTTATTCTGATCAGTTGTTTACAACTAGATTCAACTCATTTACTGAGAAGCACTTGACTGAGGTACCTGAGATAGTAAACATGTATTTGATAGGTGTTCCATGGTCAGTGAGTGAGATGCTCACCCCAGCAAGGGACCAAGTCCAACAAAACCTGAGTTGCTATGTGTAGGTATTGGCATTCTGAGCTCTTCTGTGCATCAGCTCATGCTGCTGGCCAAACAAACACAACATGATGCATAGAACCGCAGGTATGAACCAACCTGTGCCACTTGCAGTCCCTGTGCTGTTCCCCCACCAGCATCCTCTTGTCATTCCTTGCTCCAGGCTGCAGGATGTTTTGTCAGCTGGAGGACACCTTAGCACCAGCCAGTACCCAGTGCATGTTTGGTAGCTTAGGGCTCAGTTCAGTTCTCATTGCCTCAGGTGAGTCTTAGCCCAAGAAGGATCTTACTGGAAGTTACGCTGTTCAAAAATAAGAGCAGTGAAATGCCTGTAGAGCTGCTATAAGAACTTTATCAATATATTTGACTGTTAGTACTGTATTTTTACTTTTTTTCTCCACTATCTCTACTACCTGTCCATGCTAAATTAGATCATACGACAGATAGGCAGTGATGACTGCAAATATCTCCTAGTGTTGATTTCAGAAACCTCTTCTAATTTTGACTTGACCTGGAGATTTCACAGATATCTTTCTCCCAAAGTGGAATGAAATGGAAAATGCTTATCAGCAGCTAAGCTTTATTCTTCTACATCATCTTACCTCATGCAAATCCCTTGCCAGTACAAAGGTAACTCCTATTATCAGAAAATCTGAGTGGAAGAAATAGAAAGGATCTAACTCAGCCGGACATAAGAATTCATAGGGTGACATTATTTCCCTTGGGGGAATAATTCTTGGCACTCCTTTCTTTTTTTTCTTTTTTTCATGAAAACAATTGTTTATCAAGATATTTTGTTTTCCTTTTGCACTTTTAAAATAGCAAGCCAACCAGAGAGATAAATGATATCCTAGCTTAAACTTTGAACAAAGAAGTACTTTGTCCTCAGCTAACCTTGTCTCCTCTTCGGGGCATTTTACCCCACAGCTGTCATATCTCCATATGAATTCCCACTGCTATATCTAACATGTGAGGTTTGGTGAATACACAGGTGGTGGCACCAGCTGAAAAAAATGTGTTGTATTTACTCAGTCCTCCATTAACTTCAGTACAGTGTGAACAACACTATCAATAATTCAGTCAGGACAACAGCTTCTGTCCCTCCCCATGGAATGAAAGTTCACAGTACCACGGCTTTTTCCCTTGGGGATACCCTGTCGCTTTTTACCTGTAAGTAAATGCAGATCCCGTTCTTTAATTCTTGTAACCTGTACCTAAATCACTGGAGAAGGTTTAATTCTTGGCTCTTAATTACCTGAGTACACTTTAATATCTTCCTAGTCCATCCATATAGTTTAGCACACCTCTAGAAGTTTCAGTCAATGTTGCCCAGTTAAGGAGATGACTGGTAGCATCTGCTTAGGAAATAGTACAAGTCTTTCACCTGCGATGCCCTCCTAGTATCTAGTGGTAGGTAGTTCCCAAACTTTCTGAGATATTTGAATCCTATATTCTGCAATAATCACCAGTTTTGTTCTCTGCAAAAATCTCTTTGTAAGTACAGTTTCCATGACATCTTGGAACGCTGAGTTACACAGTGTAACTTCTTGACGCTCACTGTAAAACTGCTTCTTCTGACTTGTTTTAAATTTGCTACTTTTATAATGCCACTGGACAAACTCCAGCTCTTCTGGAAAAATTGGGATAAATGCTAGTCCTGTTAAAGCACACTTTGCTGTTCAAATAGCAAATGCAATATTATGAGTTATAGGACCAAGGAACCAAGAAGAAAATAGAAAACATAATTATATATAGCAGCACAAATCTGTGTTGTGACCTTATTTTAATAACATACTGTGAAGAGCTCTTCTTTGCGGTACAGATGACAGAGCGCTGGAACAGGCTGCCCAGGGAGGTTGTGGAGTCTTTTTCTATGGAGGTTTTCAACACTCATCTGGACACCTGCCTGTGTGACCTACTGTAGGGAACCTGCTTTAACAGGGAGGTTGGACTCAATGATCTCCTGAGGTCCCTCCAAACCCCTACCATTCTGTGATTCTGTGATAAAAAGAGCCATGGTGCTTTGTATGTCAGTTCTGGTGTTCTTTGAAAATGTAGGAGTCTACTTGCTTTTGGAAAGACATCTTGATGTTTGTAAACACTAAGCAATACATGTCCTTTCTCTAATCATCATTGATATTTGACTGTTTGCTCTGTTTTCTTGCACAGATGCATGCTGACATCAGGATGCCATAAACAGGTGATGATAGTCAGTGAAATTAATGGGCCAGGAACACACAGCCACATAGTACATTTCTTCCTCATTCTGGATTACAGGTTGATCAATCGTGCTGCATTGTAGCTGTCCCTATTGATATGGGAAGTTCAGCATTCAATGAAATACTTTTTTACAATATTGTTACAGTGTTACGGGTATGTTTGTTTTAAAAGAGGCTGGCACGGCTTTGTTTTCTCTACGCTTTCTGATTGATTTCATTCACTGCAGGATTAAGATGTGGCATTTGAAGCAATTTAGTGATTGAACTGAAAGGTTTCTATTAAAAAAAAGCTTTTTTTTTTTTTTTTTTTTTTTCCCCAAGAGGGGAATGGAGAGCCATATACCTTACAATAGTATTATATGCAGTTATATGTAGTAATATCTCACAATCTTCCAGTAGCCTTTTATAATAGTTAAAAGAACAAAGGGCTTTTATTGATCCATCTAGCTTTTTTCTGGTAACACTATTCAGAATATTTGAGTCAAACGACGATGGTGTCTGTTACCTGGACTTGAAAGAGTTTCTCTCAGCTGCTACAGAGTAAGACCTCATTCTCTGTGAGACAGAAGGTACAGATGCAATACAGCTGCCCATACTGAATCAAGTTTCAGTCTCTCAGGCAATGGGCAATGATATCTGGACTACACCTATCAGGAGTTGTATTAATAATTTCATTTTCTTTGAAGACATTGTTGAAAGTCTGTGCTCCTAATGCCTCCTCCCCTCAGTGTACCTGTAGTTGTTTCCCCAGAAGGTAAAAGTCAGGAAAGAGATTTCCAGCTGTGTGGGGATGTACTAGTAGGGGTGCAGGCACAATGTATTTTCACTTCAAGATGATTATCATTCACTGCAGCCCAGAAGAAAGAGTTCTGTTTTTCACAAAGTTTTATTTCCTCTTGAGGAAGGATTCTCTGGTGTTTTATGATCTGCTTCTCTGCTGCCATTTGTGGGAGGAATGATTTAGCAGTACTGACTTGCAAATATTGATTGCATCGCATGGAAAAGTAATTAGTACTGATTGCATCACATAAAGAGGAGAGTTTATTGCATAAAATAGATGAACTGCTGTCATGAAAGCTGCATACATTAAATAGCACTAATGCATGGGAAAAGATGTTTTTCTACATCTGTGCATTCTGTATTTAAGCAAGCTAAAAAATGTATACCCTACCAACACACCTATTTTTCTTCTAATCCTTTTATCTGCTGAATAAGATTGCTGCTCTTGGTCTGAAGCAGACCAGAGGAGATTGGATCTCCTTGGAGGCTGCAGTGCACAGTGCACACTTTCTCGGGGAAAGCTGTTCCCACTTTTGCACCAGCCATAGGAAAAGTTCTGACAGTTCCCACAGGTGGCAATGAGAACAGAACCATGATCCCAGCTTTGAACAGTATATATCTGAGGGCAGAGCTGGACAACCCTCAAACCAGCTGATCCCATTAGCAGCTTTGTCAGATGCTCAGCCCAACTCAGCTTTCCCAGATGAGTGTTTACACTCTCACTTCTCAGCTGGTGGGATGAAACATGCAGTTTCCTGTCTCTGTGCAAAATTTCCAGCGCTCAAACCACTGAAAGCAGTGGTGGTCTATGTCAGAATGTTTAACTTCTGAAAGGAAATGAATGGGGCTAATGCAGACAATCTCTTGAACATTCAAGATGACAATTTATATCAGATTCTCAGAGGCTAATTGGACATTTGCTAATGCTTTTAGCCATAGGCCAGTACGTAGTGTACTGAAACAAACAGCAATGACCATGTCTGCTTTGCACTGACCAGTTAGTACACAGAATCAGAGGGAGATGAATCTTTCTCACTCTCAGGTAGTTAAATTGCCGTAAGCATGATATGAGAAGAAAAACCCGACAAAATTTCCACATATATAAGGCAATATGAGAAGATAACAGTGAAAGTGATTGAGGTGCACAACATTTGGAAGAACACAGTAATACACTGTATCTTCCCTTGAACATCCATTTAAAAATCCTCAATGGTTAAGTCTCCACCTTAACTTTCTCCTGCTTGTGATAGGATTATGTTGCTGCTGTACTTAGGCCCAATGACAAATCCATTTGGAAGTTCTAGTCTGATTTTTCACTTTAGCTTAATTTTAGTTGTTAGGATCAAGACTCAGACTGATAGGTAGTAGCTCTCAAATATACTCGTTTTCAAGTTGTTCTGTGGTCTAAACAACTAAGAGCAGAGGGCAAAGGAGATACATATGTTCTTGGGCATCACTTGAGTTTTTCCATCTCTGGGAATACAGTCACAATGAACACAATCCACTGAAACAGTGTAAGAGCTCGGGGATCAGTAAGGAGGCAGATTAAAAGAAAAATACACCAGAGACTTGTTAGGGCTTGCATGAAAGATTCCTAAATAGACAGCTGAAAACAGTGCTTTATCTCTGCCAAAATAATGAAGAACAGATTGCAAATCAAATTAATAACAAAGGGCAGCATCTGGGCAAAAGTGGCTATATACACTTCTGATTAATTCCAAGGGGGAAATACGACAAGACTACAGAACTGAACCAGAATACATTATAATTCTAAGTTCCTTCCCATACACTAATAAGCCTGCAAAGCTCTTGTTTCTCAGGACATTGCTCAATAGTAGACAAACTGTCACGTGGATAAGATTAACCACACTTTGTTAACTATGAGCCAGTTCAGTTAAGGGAAAATACTATTCACAGGTAAACACTCATCTTGAAAAAGAGCTTGATGTGAGATCTGGGAAGCAGTCCACCCAGGAAATTCCACAGAAGGTAAGCTGATGGAAATGATAATAAAGGATCGTTTCAGTAGACACAAGGCTGATTCACTGAGGAAAAGCAAAATCCTTCATGGGATGTAGGTTTACATAAGAAATAATGCATTCTGTGAGGGAATCAGCATGCATTTAAATAAGAATGGCTTGGTTGGTATGGTTTGCAAGCACTTCTGTTAGGCCTTGAGAAGGTGTCTTACTGAGTGCCTTTAAATTCATTCGGTTATCAAGGGATATGTGAGATAGCCCTCCCGAGATTAAAATTTTATAAGATGTTTTTTATCATAATCTTTGAGAAAGGATAGGCATACACGATCAGTTTTCAAAACAGAGGAGATCATCCATGGCATCCATGCTTTGATCTGTGTGGTTCAAAGTATTAATGAACAGGCCCAGAGTAAACAGTGAAATGGGGTAATTTAGTACTGAGACAAAGTTATCCAGTAGAGTAAAACTGACTACAAAAATAAGTATCTCATTCAACTGAGTAGCTGGTGACTCCTCAGCAAATTAAAATCATTCAAGAAGAAACCTTGGTGATATTTATGCATGCTGTGCTCATGCCCACATATGGAAACTATTGCACAGCACACAAAGCTAGCAATTCAGTATCTGTAAGTAAACATTAGATATTAACTGAAAAGAGAATATAGCACTGATTCCAGAGCAGATGGACTTTACATACAACATTTGACATTCAGAGTACGAATGAGGGAAAAAAAATAAGAGGGTTTTTCTTTTTTGAGGGAATACTTAATGGAGGAAGTTAGTTAATATGTTCTCAACTAGACAGAATCCTTCCATTTTCTTTTAAAGTTTCCTAGGGATTCACCTCAAGTTACAAAAATCAGAGTACCTCTTAAGAAAAAAAGGAAAACAATAAATAAACCCCAACAACAAAAGCACCAACTCCAAAATTCCTCCTGTACCAATTTCTTTATTTCTGTTCACCATGCAGAGGGCTGAGCCCCTCCGTTCCTTCATAAGGAAAGTTCCCTAGAAAGCCAGTTTTTCAAACAGCACAAGATCAAATATGACAGGACAGCTTCATCTTAGAATTCTGATAGAGATTAAGATTATATGAGATTACACGGACTAACACAGAAGAGAATAGTACTGGAATTTGGATGCAGAGCCTTAGCAAGAAAAAAGTCACACTGAACTCAGAGCAGCTGTACTGACTTAGAGCAACAAGTGATTCAATCCACTCATGGTCACCAGAGCAAACACTAATGCATATGTCAGAATTTGGAAGTGAAATAACATAAACAGGCATATGCTACACAGCTATTTCAACACTTATTCCCAAGAAGTGCTGCCATGGATTAACTACACACAAAAAATAAATAAACAAAAGAGAGCTAAAGATATTAGAGTTACATTAAACTGTCACTAGTGCTTTCTCCTTCTCTTATAATTTAAAAATGACTTCCAAGTGAGTTAAGCACTTGCAGAAAATAGCAGACTTAATAGTTATAACCAAAAAACAACCTCTATTCTCAAACATGCAAATTGTTGAGTTGGGATGTGAACATTCTATAGGTATTACCCTCCTGCTTTGCTTCAGCCCTACAGCCTTGAAGCATGGCAGACAACGAGCCTCCCTGAAGTTGTCTGCAGATGAGTGTAATGGTTTTCTCTCAAAGACGACAGTGTCTATGTTGACTCCTGTGGAAGGGTCTGGGCTGTGGTTTCCTTAAATCAATATGATGACAGTCCTCATGCATTAAAGATTGTTTTTCTAGGTTGTTCTATAAAACAGCTTTCTACCAATACAATCACATTTAACTCAATTGCTAAACCTACTTTTGTATTTAAAAAAAAAAAAAATAACATGATGGCACACACTGCATTCATAACTCTTTTCAACTGGAACACTAACCTGTTATGAATACTGAGCTGTGGCATGCTCCACAATGCCCTGTAGTAATAACAAGCAGAAGTATCTCTTAATCCTGCTGTCTTCTCAAAAACGTCAGTCCTGAGTGCCAAACTTCTGCAAAAGTCTTCTACTCAATTCCTCACACAAAGAGAGACATACCTTGACATCATACACATGACCCAAGCTTCCCACTGGGCTCCTAGACACTCTTTTTGAGTTGATTTACAGAGGTTCTCTGCAGAGCTCCTTTCCAGCAGGTCAGCTCCTAACCTGTACTGATGCATGTGCTCATTCCTCCTCAGGTGCAGGACCTGTTCTTCTTGGACCTCATTAGGGTCACCTCTCCAGTCTATGCAGGTCTCACTCAATGGTGTGTCAGCTACTCCTCCCAGCTTTCTATCATCAGCAAACTCGCTGAGGGTTGGCTCTATCCCTTCTTCCAGGTCACTGTTAAAGATGTTGAACAAGATTGGACCCAGTACCAGTCCCTGGGGAAACTATTTTTTTCCATGTTTACCTATTGAGATTGGAACAAAGCATGCAAAGTTGTCTGCTTTCAGAATTGTTTCTCCAAGATAGATCCCAAATATTTCTGTCTAAGAACAACAGCCTGCTGCTCTTTATATTGACATTTAAATCCCTCAAGGACAACTGAAGAAACAAGAGCTTCTTCCATCATGAATTTCCCACTCTGTAAAGAACACAAGAAAAAGAATTTGCTATGTAACTAGTAAATAGGAAAAGAGTGCGCATTACACATAAAATCAATTAAAAAGTGCACTAGAAGTAAATCCGTGAAGTAGCCAGGTATACTGTTTAAGTCACAGAATTGTTTTTTGCTTCTTCTTCAAATAGATGTGACAGTTATACAGGGCTTCACGTTACAGCATGCATCCCAACTTTCTACTAAGTTCTCCTAAACACTAGAAAATCACTTACCCTTTTGTCAGGTAAGCTGTGTAACCTGAACACAGAACTAGCATGCTTTGTCTCACTTGCCTTGTTTGGAAACACCAGAAGTTTTCCACTTCAGTTTGAGCTGACTGAATAATTTTCTTCTTGACCTTTTTCTTAATCTCTGCTTTTCATAACCCACCTCTCTTGAGCATACCAAGAAAAAACTTTAGGTACTCAGAAAAGGCTTTTCAATAAACAGTCTTCTACACCAGTAACTTCTAGAGATCAAGAGATGCCTTCAGAAAGTTGCCAAGCAGAAATCAACACTCAGGTTACAAATCTGGTCTCTATAATGAGCTTAAAAAAGGAGAAGAGGCAATAACAGGATCAGGGCTGGGAACGGGAATCAATAACCGACTCTCAGACAGTATCCCTGTCAGCTGTGTTCAGTCAGGTCCAGATGCAGCAAAGCATTTGCTCCTCTCTATTTATTTTGTATGTTTGTTTGTTTGTTTTACTTTATTTTTATTTTCTTTTGAGCTTGAAAATTACAAAGTACTGAAGAGTGAAACAAACTTAATGTCAGCAGCTCATAAGTCACCTGGTTTTCTGTATAGGAGCAACATGATGAGCACACAGACAACCCTACTCACAAGGCTTAGTGAAGAGGTTATGCTTGTCCTCACCCCTACAGAGACATACAGCAATCATAATCATGTCAGTCCCATACAGATGTAATATCAAATATTTCAGTTCTCGTGGCGTGAACCATTAAAATCTGTTCAGTAAAGCAGCCCAGCAGGAAGGTATGGATCCCACAGGCTTGAAAGTGGCTAAATCTATTATTCCGATTTACCTCAAAATACTTCAAGTGCCAAGGTCTTAAATGTATAAGGCTTCCTGTGAAAAACAGGGAAAATGGGACCTCGTAGCTTCTCTAACAAATATCTTGAGAAGAAGCTTGCAAAGCAGACTTCTTAGAAATTGCTCTTTCACAGTGCATATTTAGAAGCATTGGTAGCAGAGCCTGCACACTCACTTTTGATGCTCTTGAGATCAGTCAACCTTACCTTAGCTCTCAGCTGCTGATTTACAGTAACCTGTAACGCTATATAGTAAAGGGATTGTTAGCTACCATAACCACACTGATTCTGGAAAACAAGGCTCTTCTGTCCCTCTTTCCAACAAGGATAACAGCCACCCGCCTACAGACAGATTGGTTTGAGAAAGAAAGAACAGTTTTAAACAGATTTCTGCTGCCCTGCATTACGCTCTGCAACAGATGGATGCAAAATCATTTTACTGAACATAATTTATTCCACATACATAAGCAATCCTTTTGATCATCTTCAGCTGTAAGGCTCAGCTATCCCTGGATAATGATGTATACAGACATATTATGTTTGTAGGAGGGAGTCTTGATAAGAGATTATAATACACATTTTTCAGATACAGGATTTGGGAATCTGGTCCTTAAAGAGGGGGACTACAGCCCAAACTATGACTTTTAAGGACTAGCGCTATTGATACATATAGCACAGAATATTGGTGATGTTTTGATATAACAAGTCTGAGTAGAAAAAGTGACAGAGACAGTTCCCATTTTGCTGATCACTTGTGCAGGCATTTGACGAAGAAAAGATTTCTGTTGTGAGGCAGGAGGAAACAGTTCCAGAATATCCCCCTTACTGTTATTTCTGGTGTAAATTGAATCCAAACCAGACGGACTTTAATCTGTAAGTATTCTGCTACATATATTTATTTAGAAAGAGAAACAAACGACAACATAAAACTTTCCATACTTTCAGTGTTAATATTGTGATCTTTAAGCTGACTACTTAGCGGGATACTCCTGAAAGATGAAATGGATCAGAATCACCTTATCTACTAATTCTTTCATGTTTGTAGGGATGAAAGCCCCTTACCAGCAGGTCTTGACAAGGGGAAATCTCTGCAGTAAACTATGATAGGTTGTCATTGCATAGTAAGTTCCCCTTTGAACAGGGGACATTGTTGAACCTGTGGGAAGTGGTCCGGCCATACAGAGGGAGAACACTAGTAAAACTGTTTTGTCTCCTTTCAGCTGGAAGAATTCACAACAAAAAGGAAGTGCAAAATGGATTCACCTTCATATAAAAGAGATGTCCAGACAAAAAGACTCTTAACTAAATCCACTCTTCTCCTGAGGAAAAATTATCTGACGATTGGAGTAACTAACATGTTCAATACTGTTCTGGATGTAAGATACTCAAGCTAGCTCAACATGAACCCAGGTGGGGTAAAAATAAACGTTTTCTGACTTATGTGTCTTGTAGGTATGTAAGCCTTGCCATCTTTCGCATTTCTAGCAGTCCTAACAAGTTTGGATTTCTGCTCCAGTCTGGATTACTCTTCAAAGAAAGCTGAAGTGATTTACACACAGTAGAATCATAGAACAGTTTAGGCTCAAAAGGATCTTTGAAGATCAACTAGTTACAACCCCCGTGCTGCTGGCAGGGAAATTTCCACTATGTCAAGTTGCTCAAAACCCCATCAAAAGCAATGTCATCGTGTGGCCTTGCAAACAATGTCTCTCTGCTCCATTTCTCCAAATGCCAGTACGGAGTTAACTCTCAGAAGTATAAGAGAAAAAAACGTATTCATGACTGAGGTGTCAGATTCTGTTCTTTGGAGTTAAGCATCCAATCAGTCTGGATTTTAATCAATTAAAGGGTACATTTCATCGTGGAAGTAATAGATAAACTTCATAAGAGAGACTCTGAAGTGAAATCACCATTTGCTTTTCCCTGGCTCTTTTAACCAGATTCCTTTTCTGTTCTGCCCTAGGCAATGTCAGTGGTGACTAGTCATTTCTGTGACTTCACCTAACGTGTTAGCTAACTTCTGCTTGGAGAATTGCTAGCAGTTTAATAGCAGCAGCACAGAGCTCACACAGAAGTCATTAGAGATGATGAGTAAATACTTGTATGGTTGGTCTATACAGAACTTTGTGCTGTCACAACTTTACAGCTATCTATACTGAGCCAGGTACAACTAAGCCATGCTAGGTTTAGTTTGTACAGCTCCAATGAAAGAAGTTGAAGATTAGCACAATCCAAAATCCATATTGATTTACATGATATGAAGTGTCACTAACAAAAAGAAATTACCTTGTATTGTTTAATTTAAGTCCTCGGAATCTAAGTGGAATGGACATGTTTGAGAATGAAAGGAAGCATGTTTTCTTCCCCTGCCACTCTTTTAATTGGCAATTGTGGTATAAGTCACAAGAATAATGACAGATGTGATTCTTTCCCCACATTCAATTTTCTTAGCCAATAACTAGGGAAATAATAAACCAAATTCTATTTCAAGTCATATTCGGTGCAATCTCATTACATTGAATTATACTGAAGAACAAGTTCCTATAAAGCAGCCACACTGCAAGCTAACAATTAAGAGCCAGGATTCTAAGGTTCTGTGGTTTAAATTATATATTTTTTTTCCTTCAAGTGCTGTAGTTTGAAAGCAATTGCTGTAGCTCAGAAGTTTCTAGAAGAAATAAACTGTTCAATTCTGTCCTTGGAATATTTTGCTTTTTCATATTTTCCTAAATAAAGAATGGAATCATCCTTTGGTTTTTGTTTGCTTTCTTTTTTCCTGGTGTTCTCACTTTGTCATTTCATTTCTTTTCCCCATTCTGCCTCTCCTTTATCATTCTTGCCTTCTCTGCTTTTCCCTTCATATTCTGCTATCAACCTGCCGTGCAGCTGTTGCTTGTGCCCTTCTGGATTTAGCTTCTCAAAGATGAGAAGAGAGAAATCTATTTGGAAAAGAAATGAGCACCTCTAATAAACGATTTCTTCCTTCACTAAAAAGGGATGTACAGAATTGCCTTATGCATAATGATGCAACTACCAGACCCTTAATGGACTTACCTATGGGGGTAGATAAAGGTGAGATGCATTCTCAGGCTGCCTACATGTACCATGGAAAAGTGTTTGTTATGCGTGGCTCTAAGAAAAAAAGAGAAACAGAAGCAGATCCTTTCCCAACAGCTAACTGATTGCTGAGCACAGTACAGTAATAGTGCTAAAATGGAAATAGACAGATGGATCATTTTTAAGGTTCCCGTGCTAAAAACAGCTGCAGAAGGTGTAAATCCAATTTCACTTCTATCTGCAGTCAAGGGGAAACTACCTGAGATAAATAAATTACTGCTTCGTTACTCTATTGGTACAATATTGTGCATTCTAGTGTCATAGTTCTATACAGTAGCTTGAGATTTATTAACTTATATTGTCGATGTTATGTATTCCTATGACAAAATAGTCTTCAAAATGTTTTAAAAGTTTTTTAATTTACTTTTCTTTTAGGGGTAAAGTTTGCTCTACCAAATTGTGATTGTAACAAACTGATCTGTTATGGATGTTGCTATAGTGACATGAAATTAGATACGATTTTGATTTTAAAAATGAAAAAAAAAAAAAAAAAAAAAAAAAAAGCAAAAAAAAAAGCAGAGGGAAACAGCAGTGTTAGCTTAATCGTAATGTTTGGTGTTCATCATGATGAAATTATAACTATTAGTGTAGGAGAACTGTGACTGTGTTCTTTGAATGAGCCTTTGTGCTTCTTGTCATGCTACACAGTGAACTATCTTTAAGGTCTAATCAGGTCTAATACAGATCTTAAAAAAAATAAATAAATAAACCCTTGTGATAACCCCATCTGGAGTGCTGTGTCCAGGTCTGGAGCCCCCAGTATAAGAAAGATGCAGAGCTCTTGGAACAAGTCCAGAGGAGGGCCACTAAGATGATCAGAAGGCTGGAGCACCTCTTCTATGAGGAAAGGTTCAGGGACTGGGATTGTTTAGCTTGGAAAAGAGAAAGTTCCGGGAAGGCCTCATTGTGGTGTTCCAGTACTTGAAAGGAGCATATAAACAGAAGGAAGAATGACTGTTTACAAAGTCAAACAGTGAAAGGACAAGGGGGAATGGTTTTAAACTGAGACAGAGAGGTTTAGGTGAGATATTAGGAGGAAGTTTTTCACACAGAGGGTGGGGACGCACTGGAACAGGTTGCCCAAGAGGTTGTGGATGCCCCATCCCTGGAGGCATTTAAGGCCAGGCTGGATGTGGCTCTGGGCAGCCTGGTCTGGTGGTTGGTGACCCTGCACATAGCAGGGGGGTTGAAACCAGATGATCATTATGGTCCTTTTTCAACCCAGGCCGTTCTATGATTCTATGAAATATTTCTAGCAACAGTTGGATATAGAATATTCAGTTCTCTCACCCAGAGAAGAAATAACTACAGAAGATAACATTTTAACTTTCCGTACACAAATTAAATTGGAGAGAATTATGAAGAAAGTATACTCAACACTCAAAGACACAGAATCCCTTGGAAAATACCAAACAATTAGTAACTGATGCAGTATGTTCCCTTACGCACAAATGAACCCCAAAAGAAGTATACTTGTGACAAAGTAGTTCAAACTGTGAAACAAAGGCATGATCCCAGTTCCCGAATGACAGATAAGGAGGGCATATTTAGTAAGCCTAATTGAGCATCCAAATAGCTACATGAGCTGAGAGGTCAGAAAGTGCTGACAATCTCTTATGTACCCTTGATACTACTGGGTAGCTGTTATCAATCAAACATTTAATAGATATCTAAGTGAAGACTGTTTGAAGAGTACTTGAAAATATTTGCAAAGGCTAAATCTTCAGGAAGTTATTTTTCTCTGCCTTCCTTCCCAAACTGAACAGATGGTGAATGCTTCTTAGCTAAATATGCTGCCAAACATTCTGGCAAAGTAGTCCAATGCTTCATAAATGATCTTTCCCCTCTCCCCATGCACTATTACACCAGACCCTGAAGAGTGAAAGTAGAAAGGCAGCCACAGTAGCTAACAGCCAACTTGATGGTGGAGCTTCCTGCACTACACGTAGCTGGACATACATTTTATGTATCACTAATAAATTATGTCTTGGGGAAGTTGAACAGATGAACACTAGAAGGTTATGTTGATAACAGATAACATAAAAGGATTTTTAACAGTATGTTGTGCATCTAATTTTTTTGTTTTAGCATCCCGACATCTTGGCTAAGAGGACCCGTGAATCAGAATAACCCACGGGCCAAAGCTACAAACAGAGCTGTATGTTGTTTACTACTGTGAGAACTTCAACAGATGTCAAGATGACTTTTGCAACCCTTGTCACAATAAAGACTGACAAATATCTGTTCAAACACTGGACTTAGAGGCCATACTGATGTTTTTCCTTTTTACATTTGTATTGGATATAAATAGTCAGATGTAGGAAATAACATGACACCAGGGGTGCCTTTTGTGAGAAGAAGCCCAGGGCTGCTCCATGCTAGTTATAACAATTTCTAGCTGGTTCCAGTGGCCACACCACAGGACACAGCACATCAGCAAAGCTGGTGGCACCTTTGTGAAAATGTATTTAAGAGTGAGAAACAGTAGAGGGAATACCAAGGCCTGAGAAGGAAGAAGTGCTCTCTGGTTCAGTAGATATTGCTGAGCAGCCTATGGAGGATCCTTCAGGAACATGTCTCATGGGAGAGCCAAGGTAGGAGCAGAGAAAAAGTGTAATGAAGATACAGCAGAGAAAAACTGTTTTGTACTGAATGTAATAAATACCACTCTCCATGGTTCATGGCTTAGCTGAAGTGCCGTGAACAGGGTGAGTGTGCCTGCAACTGTAACAAGGCAGGAGGAGAGGATGCTGGAGTGGAGCTAAGCCTGGGAGAAGGGGAGAGGAAAGGTAATTCTGTTGCATGTTTTAATGTTCATCTGTTTCCAGTTGCTACACATTAAATACCTATTTTAATCATCAACAAATTAAATTCTGCAAGTTGAGTCCATTTTGCCCATATCAGTAATTTTTAAGTGACCTGTCTTCATCAAAACCAACAATCTTCATCCTTCCTTATTTTTCCTTTCTTTTCTCCCCTTGTCCCACTGAGAGAGGCAGGGAATGAGTGAGAGGCTGGGTAGAATTTTGGCTACTAGCCAGGGGCAACCTAGCACCACCTTCTAGCAACCTGCTGGGTATTTTTTGTTGTTTCTTTTATCATTGTGTTGTGTCCAATCCCATCCTCTCCCTGCCCTCCCTCCCCACCCTAGTTGTCCTTATTTGCTTTTTCATCCATACTGTCTTAGAATCTCTCAGTTCAGTTATACCAGTAGATGCTCTCTTCAGAACAAAGAAAGGCAACTAGTTGTACCTTGAGGGCTGACTGACTGTCCTTTTCTTTTGAAAATGCTATATGAAGGATCTTCTGAAAGATCTTACCATCAAAAACATCACAGAAATCCTCATCAGATCTGAGTTAATGGCTAAAATGCTGGTACAACATGCTGTTTCTCACCTCCAGGAAAGTACTGTCAGCAGGAATGTGCTTTGAGAACTTTTCTCTGGCAGACCTGAAGGCAGATTAAAAGCACATCTTATATTACCTTTCTACCCTGAAACTAAGTGCTGTGTGCCTACTCACACACTCAGAATCACCCTGGATTTATTTATTTTTACTGTGGAATTGCATGAGCTGCAGAAGATGTTCTAATTCAAGACCCCTGTAGTCAGTGGGCTTCAGTTGATAGTGCTGAATGACAGCCAGAGGAAAGAAACCATGAGTTCTCTACCTGGGGAGAAAAATAATAAAGAATTCCCTGTGTTTCTTTTAGCGAATTCACTAGATGATGCAACGTTGCCATTGCTACTTGCATTCATTCTAACAGATTACGCAAAAGCTCAGATAAGTGCAATTTTTCATGAAGCAGTTGAGCAAATGCATAACTGTTTTGGGCCATGGCCCATCTGCTCTGTATTCTTCACATAATTGCATTGCTGCATATAAATCAGCAATGCTTAAAAGTGGATTAAAATCTGCTTGCATTCCCACTACATCTCTGGATCAGCATTACCACTAATGGTAATTACTATGGTAGTAATGGTATTACTATGGTAGTCATAACTATACTTTTTTCTGTGCATCATACATTATATTACCAAATTCCCACCAATTAGATTTGGAAGTTATTGAGACACACATGAATTTATTCTCCCCCACAGCCATCATAACACTTTCCAGCATTGTGAATAAATGGTCAGACTTTTATTTCTTCTGAGCTACTGCAGTACTAAAAAAAGGATGAACATATTCCTTCCTCAAAACCTGATTTGGTGTCATGCACAAACCTGACAGTTGCTTTCTCTACATCACTGATAAAGACATTAAGGAGGATATGCATAGACGCCTGAGGCACTTGTTACCAGACACCAAGCAGAGTGTGACCCAATAATTACTATCCTCTGAGCTCAATTAACCAACCTTTTCTTTAATATATATATTTCAGTTTGTCTGGTTGTTGAATGGGACCTAAAAGTTTCTGTAGGTGAGAGGAAGTGAGAAGAGGCAGAGAGCTCCAAGGCTTGATATCAAGTGTTTCAGCTATGGGCATGGAAAACATTAACCGTCAGTAAATGTATTACAGAGATTTGTGTCCAGAAAGGACTGTAGGGACCTCTTAAACATGGTCCAGAAGACAACATTTAAATTTTTAACACTGTCTTCCAGCAACAACATCAGCTGCAGGACAAGAAAACTGCACCCAATATGGGTACAAAAGCCATGTATTACTCAGTTTCATCCTTCCCTTAATGTTGATCTCTGGAGATAGAATGTCTTTATTGAACAAGACTACAACAATGACCTATCCAGAAAGTCATGTCTGACCCTCTGCTATAGCCAGGGGCCTCCTGATGAACTAGAATAAAAAGAGCACTATCCAGAAATTTTGTCATAAGCATATTGTAAAAGATTCACATCCAGTGTGACCTCACCTGTTCATCTTTGTGGCTATAAGGAAGACTCAGTCTCATTTGTATTCTACATCACCTCCTCGGAATAATTTGCTATATGCCTTTACTGACTTCATCTCAGTTATTTTCCCCTTGATTTCTAAGAGCAGTTGATTGTCATTTCTGTAAATCTCTGGTCAGGAGAAGTACCTCATTTCAGTATGAGCAGATGGCTTCAAAACATTTTTTTTAACTTATTTATTTTCTATAGATCTTGCACAGTCAGGCAAAGAGGAAAGCAAGCTGCAAGCAGCAGAAGTAAAAGCAGACACCACAGCGTGAAGGATATATTGTATAATTTGCTGTAAAGAACCTATCTGGCAACCTTAATCATAGTTGAAAAAATCTGGGAACAAAACATGCAGTAGATATTTTTCTCTCTCAGTCTTTTTGGAAGTTGCAGGCTTAGAAACAGTTGAAGAGTTGGATAGCTATAGTATAGTCTAAGTGATTTTTTTATGCACTTGACTTTTTCAATTTAGAAGTGTGAAATATCATTAGAGTGTTAATGTTTCCAAAGATTCAATGGCAGCTGCACAGGTGGTGTTAAATTAAGTGACTGGCAAATAAGAAGTCCTGAAAGCTCAAGAATTTTAGAATCTCTATTGGAAGATAACTTGAATGTGGTGTAAGCTATCTACTTATAGAAGGGATTTTTGAATGGACAAGTAGATTAGACTCAAGAAAAAAGAGCCATGACAAGCTCCAGTCCAATGGTTGCAAAGTTATGTCATGCTGGAGCTTAAGTAAATTGGCAAGTAGCAGCAGTAATGGTAATTATCCATTGGATTCATTCATGTGTGGATCTGAGGGGTTCCTTAAGCTGTGTGCAACTGTCTTTCTAACAGAAGTACTGCAGACGGAACAGGAGCTAGTGGCTGAATTCAGAAAGTATTGCTGACATTCTTCATACTGCACAAGTTTCAGCCTTGGAGGTGGTTAATCCTAACTTCTCATGTCGTCCATAAATCACTCTCACCCTAAAGGCATGCCCTCCTTGTTCAGATGTTGATGTGCAAAACTTCCCAGCCTAAGCAGCAGGCCTTCTCTGTTCATTTCCCAAAGCTGCATTGTTTGACCTCTTTAGGATTATGTATGTCTTTAATTGCTCAGAAAATATTTGTCACTACAGATTAAAGAAAACAGAAAGTACATCAGTTTTCTTCACTACTGGCCCTCATAATATCCAAATTCACTCCCACAAGATCCCCATTTCCACTTTCACAAACTTTGGGGATAGTTACAGGAAAAGACAAAACTGAGCAAAGATCAGGAGAAAAACATGGATTTGAAACCTGACAGCTGAAAGTAGATTGATGGTTAGTAACAGATTTGGTACTTGCTAGCAACCAATTTCTAGCTGGCAGATGACAGCACAGTTTCTAAGGTTTATCATGTTAAATTTCCATTTTCACAGACACATCTAAATGCAGATATTAGATGAGCTAAAAATACTACAGAAAGCAAGGGTTATGAATGAAAGCAAAAGTGCTGGCAGCAATTTAGTTAGCTTCAGTCATAAGATGTAAGACTGCCCTGGGTAACCAGCTTGTCTCACTCTCCAAGGTACCAGCCCACAGAGCAGAGAAATTCCCTTTTCATATATAAATGCTGAAGCTGAGACTGAAGCATATTACAAGCAGGCAACTATTTTCTATACCTAGGCAGACCAGTCCAACATTACAAAAACAGAATGAAAATGTTACACTGCAGATGGGTACGGTTTCACATCAAGGAACAGGTCAAACCAGTAAAACAACTAGCAGAAAACTATTGGACAGATGCATCAGCACTGTCAATAGAATGAGCCCCTAGATCAGACAGTTTGGATTAGGTAAGTACTGTTTACACGCATGTGCTTATATACTTCAATTATTCAGAATTTAATGGTAAATCAAGAAACTTTGTGTGCTTTTTAGTTTAGTTTAGTTTTTTTTTAATATTATGTGGCTTTTAAATTACATGACAGAATTGCCTGCAAAATGTTATGGTCACAGAGGTATGTTCTTCATTCACTGTGGAGGGCAAATTAAGGTAGGTTTAACAAGAATACGTAAAGAACATAAAGCACAATATGGCCATAGTGTGCCTTCAGAATAACTGGTCTGTATAGCTGGGTATTGGCCTTATATGCAAAAAGAGAAACAGTTTACATAATCGTTTTACTCCATATGCATTAGAAGGAACATGACACCTACTACAGGGTAAGAAATTCTTCTGACATATAATTAAAAACTGAGTTCTAATTAAAAACTGCAGGTCTATTAGCAACTTATCCAGTCCCTGGTATGATAGTTGCTTACTTACTATGATGTTTTCAGTTGCTGCAGAAAGGCAAAGGAAAGGTAAAGATGATAAAACCCCATAATTCACACTTCAGTCAGTTAATGCTGCTTCATATCCAGAAGGCACTAGGCTGTAAAATGACAAGACTCAGTGTAGGCCAGCAACCTCAGAATTAGGTGCTGTGGCATCTTTCCTAAGACCTGCCACTGACTCCATGTGTCTAGACATGCCAACCCTTAGCTGTCCCGCAGGTTATTATAGAGTGAAACTAGCATCACTTTATTTTGAGCTGTACAGAGGAGCAACAGATCAGAAAGGTGCTGCAAGATTCATTTTTCTATTTCAGCAGTTGAGACTCAGAAATGAACAAGCATGAAACATGAAATGGAGAACAGGAGTAGGGACTGAGATGCTATAATATCACTTCTGCAAAAAGGAAGCTCTCTCTCTCCATTTCTTTATTCTAGGTCTCCTACATCGGAAAATCCTGGAATTGGAACTGTGCATGAGGAAATACAGAAAAATCTGTGCCTGGAGGACCCCCTGCTACCCAAGAAAAACTTGAGAAGGCTTCAATGTAAAGTCATTTGTGAACTGTAAAGCATTTATTTACTATTAAATGTACATTTCTTGGCTAGTACGCCAAGAATAGGAAATATGCCAGGTGTCTGCAAAACAAAATTCATAAATAAATAAGCACTTACTTGGTGGTATTTGCATTTAAAATTGAGAAATATTTGTGACAAGGAAACTTATTTTGTTATATGTAATAACTAATAATAATGCAATTTTATCAAGGCAAATGGCTTGGCAGTTTTTCAAAAGGGATCCCTAAGGACACAACAGGAGGAGCACAGCTGCACCATCTCTCCTCTCCCATAGGGGAACCAACAGCCCAGTTATGGATAACACATAGGGACAGAATTAGAGCTATAGAAAATCACAATATTTCTACTGATTTAGTGATGCTATCTTAATTAGGCAGGCTAATATTTATTTTTACTTTAGGGTGCTTTTAATTGCTTTCAGTACCAGCAAAGGTTTGGTTTGCACATTAAATATGAAACTTTCCCCTAAGCAACCAGCCAAAAGTAGAAGGCTGAGGTTGATCTTTACGTTCCATGTAGTCCTTACATTTTCTATAACAAGTAATAGATTTCCTCTTAGCATGTTTTTCCTGGAACAAAGTGCTTTTGTGTATCACAGAAGTTTCAACAAAGCAGTTGGGAACAATTTACAGCCTTTCTCTCATGTTTGTCCATGTAAGAATCAGCAGGAAATGTACTAGCAGTGATACAAAGCCTTACTTCAAATTTACAGTACATATGTACTTGGTAGTTACAGAAGGATGCTAACATTATCTGAAGAAGCCTTTTATGTAGGCTCAGCTTCCAATCATTTGTCAAATTATTGACAGAAAAATGTTGTTTTTTAATTAAAATTTTAGGCTAGTTCCATATATGTGATTACTAGCATTGCTTACAGGCCCCTTCAGCATTAATCTTCCTGCAAATATATATGGAAAATAGCCATCTGGAGCAGAAGCATAATTGGCAACCATATGACCAATTAGATGGATTTAGAATAATCAGCTATAAAACCACCTCTGAAATTCTTCAAAACAAAGTAAAAGGAACTGGAATTCTAGTCTTAATGAAAATAATGCAAGAATAGTTATGAATGGTTAGAATAATACAAGAATAAACCGATAGCCAGAGGGTATCTATGGGAAAAATTCACAAACTCTGAGGCCTTCAGTCAAGATGGAAAATGTTGAGGCTTACCACCAGAACTCCACAAAGGAATGATCTCCAGAAAGAGATGTTGCCTTAGTGGTGGTCAGCCTTTAAATGAAATCCAGGGGAGATGGAGTCAAGCTTCAGACCTTCCAGGAGCACAGCCGAATTACCTTCACCTGTGCTCCCGCAGCTGACCGACACTTGCTTCAGATGGTTTTAATCAGAGGATCAGGCTGTGATTAATAGTTCCCCTTACAATGGTCATCTTTCAAAGAAATTTAAGCAGAGATAGCTGGCCAAGTTTACCCCACAGACACTATTGTTATGACAGCTCTTAGAAACATTTCTACTGCGTAGCTAAAGAATTGCTCCAAAACCAGCAGCTCTGGCTGAAGTCTCAGAAGTGTTAAGGCAAAATGAGCCTTCAGAGGCTACAGACTAAGACTCTGAACTACTCAAGAACAAAAGGGAGCAACGTATACCTTGATAAGGGGACCCAGTACCACCAGCCATCTTCCGAGCACACCTCAGGTCTGACACCAATCAGACGTGCAGAACTGCACCTATTTCTTCCTGACAACAAAAGGAAAAGACAGATTCCTCAGGCAGAAACATATCAGAAGGGTTCAGAAGCAGGAGGAACTGCAGCATTCAATACAATGATGACAGGCTTGCCACTCACACTGTCACCTAACAGTAAGCAGCAGTTAGAAGAGCCATGGAGTAGCTGGCCAAATATCTGGATCAAAAAGATGTTATGAGATTATTCCAATTTAGAGAAAAGTAACTCTGTACTTTGGGCAGAGTTCTACAATTCTACTTCCACAAATCTTCAGTCACACATTTTCCTGAGAGGTGTTTTTGATTTAGTTGTGTTGAGCAGAGGAATATATACAAAATATACATGTGTTCACATGGATGGATGTTCATCCATCTGAACAAGGTAACTCCTGGTTTCTTGTCCTAGAACTGAACAGTGCAGGGAGAGTCAGCCTTGCACTCCTCATTCACCTGATACACACGCAGCTGTGCATCTCAGAACTGAGCCTAGAATATTTATTAACTGTCAAAAGAGAAGTAAGTCCATGGAACAATATATTCTGTAGTGTGGACAGCCGAGCAGTTCATCTCTCCTCCCTCATCATGAAAAATAAGAGTATCTTTTCTTCTTCAGATGTTAATTAATATGTAAAATCTCAGAATAATAGGAATGCATCTGATTTTGTTACTCCAAATAAGTGCCTCCTACATGTCTTCACCCATGGGTTCCAGCCCAAAGATGTACAATTCCCACTGCAGTTAATTAAAAATGAACTTTGATAATGTACAGTGATTGCATAAATAGATTGAGCAGAACTTTCTCACTTTCAGAGAGTGAGGAATAATTCTGCTGTTCTTTTCTGAACAGCTCACTTTGGGACTCAATGTTATATAAACCTTTGTACATATGAAAACTACAAAGCATGATCTTACCTTTGAAATATTTGGTCCAAATTTGGCTGCTATCAGGGATGCTATACATTGTCTTTCACCTGCTGACAGAAGCCAAGGTTGCTGGATTCTAAACAATTTAGTGGAAATCTCAATGTCCACCCTGCCATTTACTATGGATACAAATACATCTGATCTCTCTGCTAGCAAACATTTGTCATAGCAGTTAGATAGAGAATGAAGAGGTCAAAATACTTGCAACTTATTTCATTTGAGAAGGCAAGGCCTGATTTCAGTTTGGTAGCTGGCTATTTGAAAAAGCACTGCTTGGAAGACAGAGATGTTTAGATAGTGGAAAATCTGCAAGACACAACCTCAACACTATCAGCTGATGACCCTCCCTCTTTAGAGGGCCATGCAGAGCAGACTGCTCTGCAGGAAGGTACCTTGGGATATAGTTGTTTTTCATGTACTTACTTTATTCTAGGCTCCTTACAAGGGTGATTTGGCATATTTAAAGAATGGCAGAAGCATAACTGAGGCCCAGGCCTTACGCACCTTCACTATGTTCTCTCTTAATGGCTTTTCTCAGCAGTTCTCAACCACCTTCCCAAACCAGACGCAGAATCTCTGTGAGAAGGCAGCATAAAAATAGCCCAGGTTTCCCTCAGCATGAGAGAGTTCCTTGTTTTTCTCAGTAAATGAATAAAATGAAAGAATGGACAGAGGCAGCTGCTCCTGGGGAAAACCACACTTTGGTTTGGACATGAAGTGCTGAACTGCAGCAAGAGGATCCAGTCCAGATGCTTTGCTTGGCCTTCTTTTTCAAGATAGGATAATCAACAAATTAAAACATCAATACAAAATAATAAAAGAGTCAAAACCACAAAACAAAATAAACACATTTTCATTTTTAAGAAAGGAAAGCAATGATTGTCTCTCTGCTTTAGGAACCTCTGAGTTTGCACATAGGTTCCCACGTCCCCTCCTTGACTCCCACACACAGAACATACCCCACAGCAGAACACGCTGCCCTCTTTGCCAGCCTGAGGAACAACCACCACACTGCACACAGCGCTGAGGCTGTCCCCTTGTCTCAGCACCCTATGGTATGGGGTGGGGATATTTCACACACACATCATCAAGAACATGTGATAGAGCCCCTTTTTACTCTTGAACTACAGAATCAGAAAACTCATAGTATTTCACATCCTCTCAACAATTTACTGGTTAATGAGCAGGTATCTACCTGAACTGAAAACAAGAACTGGCATTTTTCAGAACAAACACATAAGTAAAGCAAAACATTTTGGTTTAAATTACTGACATCCCCTCCCTGGGAGGCAGTCAGAAGTGATTACAGCTGACACATCCTACCCACAGCCCATCCCAGCTTGCCCTGTGGCTGCCCCCTGCCCTGTGCCATCATGACGGCATCTCTCCTCCATCAAGCAGCCTGGCCCAGCCTGGCCCCACAACATCCACACAGCAATGTGCAATCTGCCCTGCCTGGGCTGGCACCAGGGCATAGGGAGTGTGCAGGGCAGTGCTAAATGAAGTGATAGCAAATAATTGTGCTGCAGCTTGATACATTGGCTAAACACACTCCTGTGAACAGTGAAAAATATGCAGCCTTCTTCCTCTTAACTCAGTGTGGCCCTGAGAAGACAAAAAGTTGGACACCCACAATATAACCTGTTGTTTACTTAACTTCTTGAATATATCTGTGCAGGCAAATTCAGATATCTCTAAAGGAGGGAGAAAATATACATATATATATTTATTAATTGATCATGAAGACACTCTAAATATATTCACTTGATGTTGTAAGCCTCCAACCCAAGGCAAACATTATAGTCACACCGAACAGTGTGAATATTAATAAATCAGAAGGTCATCTGCATGTTTGGCCTTGAAAAAGGCACACATTTTTGTCTGTGTCTTCCTTTCTGTTCTCTTGCTTACTGTGCCTAGTTCATATGCACATGATGCTACTGTCCGGTGATGCAGAGGGAAGCCCACGTTAG
This sequence comes from Excalfactoria chinensis, assembly GCF_039878825.1. NCBI lineage: Eukaryota > Metazoa > Chordata > Aves > Galliformes > Phasianidae > Excalfactoria > Excalfactoria chinensis. The sequence continues at coordinate 117,854,510 of NC_092826.1, read as the reverse complement.
AGTGTAGTAGAAAGAGAATGTGAAGATTCCATGTCTGACCAAAGTTCTGCTGCTGCAGAAGGGGAAAAAGAGGTCGTCCTTCATTCACCAGCAGTCCCATCAAGAAGTGAGCTGCATGGAGCACATATTCCAGAAGAAGAAAGTAAAACAATTGCAGAAGACCCATTGCTTTTCATCACACTTTACATCCAGAAAAGTTCTATAATTTGGTGACCTGGGAAGTTGAAAATTTTCTGTTTGGGTCATGTTATATTTAATAGAACTGCAATTAGCATCGTCAGCAAATTGGCAGGCCATTTTGCCCCAAATTAGCATCCTTGACGATGGTAACTGAAATATACTGGCTGGATTCCTATCTGAAATAGTTTTTCCTTTTTTTATTTTTTTCCCCCTCATCTATACTTTATTGTAAATTGAATAACAGCCTAATGGTTTGTCAGGTCGCACTGTCCTGCCACAAGAGACATTGAATTTTGATTTGCATTCCACATTGACAGCATCATGACAGAGAGCTTGCCATCTTGTCTTTCTAAAAATGTCTGCAAAATTCATGGCTCAGTTTGTTTCTATTTTTCATGTGATTTCATCTAATTACTTTGAGCTTTTCTTCCTCTTCCAGAAAAGAGTACATTTTGATAATGGCTCCTTGTTCTTGGGTTTTGTTGAGTTCAGCATCTTTCTACAAGGCCCGGTTTAGTTCTTTGGAAAAATGATGGACATGCTCCCATTTCTATTGATTGTTATAGAGGATGGGCTAGCCTGTCAGCCCTAATGGATCAGGCTGTTAAGAGAACAGCTCTACTTTGTCACCCCAGAATCCCAGAAATGGAAATGGTAACAGGAACTGTGCATCTAACAGTTGTGAATATGTGTTTCCTCATCGCAAAAAGAATAGCTTAGGACTATCATGCTTATTTGAACCATGTTACCAACATGCATTTAACTAAGTTGTTATCAGAGTTACTAACTCAAACTTCACTAAAAAGCCATTGTGCTACTATACTTTTCACTCTCCGGACATGATGCATGGATTAGGATTTCACAGTCCCATACACTAACTGAAGGCAGGTGTTATGTTCACATTTCCAAAACCTTTCCTAATGATCCTGGTATCATGTTGTAATGGATAAAGGTGTGAAAACTGTACTGGAGAAATACTGAAATAAATAGGAAGTGTTAAACACTTTTAGTAGTTGTTTCTATGAAATCCTTTCAACATTGTTAAAGCTATGAAAGTACAATATTTTATTTATCTTATCACTTCCCTGCAATTTACTATAAACTCCTTCTTCTGATTTGTTAACTTTGAGTCTACTCGCAATCCTTCAAAATAATATAATTTTATAATAATTTTTACAGCTGACCAAGCTGTAAAACATCTATGAATATTAGATACTACAAAACAAGCAGAACAAGGTATTATCTGTGGTAGGTTCTCATTTTACAAGCTGAAGAGCTGCTTTAAAGAAAAAGGAAAAAATAACAGGTTGTTTTCACTCCTTCTTTATTACATTTTCATGCTGGGATTTTTTTACTTTTTTTTTAACTTGCTACAAGTGATAACTGATGACATTTCACTTAGGAAAGTTTTTCAGCTCTGGCTTCTAAATCCAAACCGAATGTAGTTTCTTTGTTTTGTAACAGTTCTGTATCAGCAGCAGGAAAACACTACTGTATTTTTTCCTTCTCTCTTCCTGTTGCAGTCCAAGTGGCCTACAGTTGAATTACCACGCTTTAATGAACATCAGGGTAAGAAATGAGTTCTTGTCTCTTGTTACTGAAAAAAAAAAACCAACCTCTTATTCAGAAGTAAATTTAACTTAGGCAGGATAATCCCATCTGAACGCTGTATTTTTTGAGTTTTCTTGTCACTTTCTTCTACTGCTTTGCCCCCTGTTGACCCTCTTAGAGAAAGGTAATCCCTGTGATTTTGGAACATAATCTTGTGCTGCTAATGAAGCTGAATGTTCACTTGCAATATTAAAAGAGCTAGTTGGGTCATTAGTTACCAAGAGTGTAGCTGTTTAGTTTACTGGGTCATAAACTCATTGGGTCTTAAGACTAAACAAATTATTCATGTTAACAAAACCAGAGGCATGGTTCTATGGCACTTCCTATGTAGGGAAGCAAATGATTTTCCTAAATAATTGAGCCTAACATCACAGAAGCCAAACTGTTTCATTCCCATTCAGACTACATGAGTCTAACACAAATAGCAACAATCAGAGCCACACCAAAGAGCAGATAAATAAACAAGCAAGTGACTTCTAGCAGAAAAGAACTCAAGCCATTATTATTGTCAGGGACAGTGCCATGATCTCACAGGAAAGCTGACATCTTGATCAGTGAAAAAGCAGCAAGGGAGGCCATGAAGGAAATTCATCACATGGTTGTGATACCATCTGCTAAATGGCTCCTCTAAATCAAAGTGTAATGGAGTATTACACACTTAAGGCATTTTCCCAGCCACAGATGTCTTAATGTTTCAGCCTTCCATCCTTAATACCAAACTAGCTCTTAAAAAACAATAATAATAACAGTTATACATCTGTCTAAAAGCATGTGTATTCACTGCTGCCATTATAGGATTTGTCTCCATCCAGATCAAACAAAAGACCGTATTTAACGACTTGGCACAGTGGTTATATCAATAAGGAAAAAAACTGGAAGACTGAAAAAGAAAATGTATGACCCTACCACACTGCAGGTGATTTCCAAACTGGCAGACACAGGGATGGGGAAATTAAGCTCAACAAGGAGATAGCCTGAAACTCAGGATTGCAGTAAATGTATGAGGTGCCTTCATACTGCCATTAATAATACCACTGCAGAGGCTGATTCACAGAACAAGCACAAAGTTTCACATTGCTCTGATGGATGATAGAGGAAGGATGGGAGCTTGAACTTTTCTGCTGGTTTGATGGGGTAGAATGAAGCCTGTAAATTGCAAGACATTAACGTCTGAGTTAGGAGGTTTCAATTAATCACTGTCTTCTTTATCTTTGAATTCTGTGCCTGATTTCAGTCGTTAATATCTTTCCAACCATAAAGGTAACTTTACCATTGTACAACCTCTTGGATCATTTTTATTTTGTTCTTTAAAACTCTCCTATATAAGTTTCTCTGCGGTCTCAGAACACTACCCATTTTACAGTTTGAAGGAAACATTCTTTCTGGCTCCCTCAGACATAGAAAAAACTGTGGTACTCAGTGAGTGCTTTGCTTCAGTCTTCATGGGTGGCCAGGCTTCCTATGTCTCTAAGGACCTTGAGCCTCTAGTTGAGGGTGTGGGGAGTGGATTCTGTCCCACTGTAATGATGGAACAAGTCCAAGACTTCCTCAAGCAATTTAATGTATGTAAGTCCATGGGGCCAGGTGATGTCCATCCCAGGGTTCTGAGAGAAATGGCTGATGTGGTTGCCGAGCTGCTCTCCATCATATCTGAAAAATCATGGCTGTCTGGTGAAGTCCCTGGTGACTGCAAAAAGTGAAACAATATCCCATTTTTAAGAAAGGGAGAAAGGAAGACCCAGGGAAATACAGGCTGGTGAGCCTCACCTCTGTGCCGGGGAAAATCACGGAGCAGATCCTCCTAGAAGGTTCAGGGACTGGGAATGTTTAGATTGGAAAAGAGAAAGTTCCAGGGAGGTCTCATTGTGGCCTTCCAATACTTGAAAGGAGCATATAAACAGGAAGGATGACTGTTTACCAGGTTGAACAGTAATAGGACAAGGGGGAATGGTTTTAAACTGAGACAGAGAGGTTTAGGTGAGATATTAGGAGGAAGTTTTTCACTCAGAGGGTGGTAACACACTGGAACAGGTTGCCCAAGGATGTTGTGGTTGCCCCATCCCTGGAGGCATTCAAGGCCAAGCTGGATGTGGCTCTGGGCAGCCTGGTTTTGTGGTTGGTGACCCTGCACATAGCAGGGGGTTGAAACCAGATGATCATTGTGGTCCTTTTCATCCCAGGCCATTCTATGATTCTATGATTCTATGATTCTATGATTCTATGATTCTATGATTCTATGATTCTATGATTCTATGATTCTATGATTCTATGATTCTATGATTCTATGATTCTATGATTCTATGATTCAACAATTCCACGATTCTGTGATTCTCTGATTCTATGATTAATTAGATCTGAAAAATATTTCCTTTCTTCTTTTCCATATTTTATAGAAATGAAATGATTATACCTGAAGCACTTCCGTCTCCATATGTGCACCATCTCTACTTCAAGCCTGATTTTCTTTAGTAGCATACCACATTTGGCTGCCATATTTGGAAATTCTCCACAGTTTTGGGCACTAGCTTGCTTCATGAGGTTAAAAAAGGATAATTTACACGTGCATTGTAAATTGACAGTTGGTAGAATTTCTGTCTTCATTAGCGATTATGAGCATCAGCACTATAGGATTCAATACTTATAGGTCAAAGGGAACTTCATAAGTAACCCGAAAGATTGACCACACAACAAAATAATTGTCCAGAAGAAATAAATCTCAACAACAGTAACTGCAGGTGAGCTCAAAGGCTGAGCCTTATGTACTCTCGCCAGTGCTGCCCCACTGGGGACATCCAGAGGGAAATACAAGATCTAGGCACGTATATGAGTTAATTCTCAGGAGTTCCTACATCAGTTTTCTGCTGTGATTTTGCCTTGCGTGAAAACATTGTGATGTGAAGAGAAGGACTACCTTCTCATTATGCATGTCATTACAGCATCATTTACTGTTCTGGTATTGTGACCTTGAATTTTAAAGTATTTTTTCTAGGTGCTCCCATAGAACAAATACTTGATAATATTGCCATTTCCTGATTTTCCTTACAATTCTATCTTCTGGCCATAAGAAGGACTGAGTTAGCAAAGAACTCAATCTCCAGTAAATACATCAGCCCTAGAGGTTTATGAAAAACACAGTGTTTAAATAAGGAAGTAATATTAACTTAAATTCAAAAAGCAAATTAAATAAATAAGGAAATGCTTTTCTTGAACTCAAAGCAGCTGGTATAAAAGATCTTTCATACGCATGCCAAGAGAATGGTAAGCAGAGATTAATACCAGTGTCAGAATTTAACCACTAGTTGTTAATATGTTAATGTAGTTGGGGCATTGATATCATATAGAAAATACTACCCTTACATAAAACTCTTCATTTTGATTCAGCTTTCAAGGCTATCAATCTTCATCTAAATTGAAATGAGTAATCTGGTTACCATCAAAGGACTTGCTTTTCACATAGATAGCAGTTTTGCAAAGATCTTGTATTATTGTACTGTCAATTAGACACGCAGGTAACCAGATAAGGAATGCAAAGGTCTGCGCTCCCATAGATATCAGATCAATTTGATTTACTAGTTTTATGAAGAGGAACTCTTCAAGTTGCTGAGTTGATCACTCATCTGTTTCATAGTGGAGACTATTAACGAGGAGTAAAAACCTTAATCTTTCTGTCCTGTATAGTAAAGAATAAGACTCTTCATGTTGCTTTCTAACATTTGGCAACATATCAAACAAATACACCCACGAAAATTTTTGTTAAGAAACCAGGATTGCAGTCAATCACCTGTTTTGTAACTGAAAGAAGATACATGCAACATGAAGAGAGCTGATTGGAGAAGGGAAAATGTTAGTGAAAGTGGAAAGGAGGTAGAGGAAAAATGGAAGAAACTGTATCACCCTTTGGTCAGTTTTTACATAAGTAAAAGTTTTTATGTAGGGAAATACAAGCTAAAACTCAATTCCACACATTCAGCACTACTTAGGTCTTTTAAGCATCTTTTTTCAAGAGGCAATTGTCAGGTGCCCCAGTTCCTTTTGTCCAGCCCACGTTTGTGAACAGAATGGCTACTTCAGTGATTCGAGTACTTGCCAATTACCTCTTTTGCTTGACGCAAGTCAAAACTTACTTTCAAAACTGAAGAAAGCATAGAAAACTGTATAAATGAACCTCTTATCTCTCCTTGAAGATCAAGTAACATTGTGTTGTTCTCACTTATGACTTATCCTGCCAGTGATGGGGTGCTACTCACTGTAGCATTTTTTCTACCCTGATTTCTAGTGCTCTGATCTATCCAGACACATTCATGGGAAGTTATTTTCACTGTTTTATGGGCAAATAGTTCCATGACCTCAGACATCCTACTCTTAATAAAGTTTCCCTTATTTGTTTGAGCTTGAATTTCTTCCCAAACCATTTGAAACTCCCATGGATTGCAAGGACAAGTAGCTGGAGAAAGTTAGAACTGCAGGAAACAGAGTAAATGGTACAGGGCTTGCTGCCCCAAGTGGTGAGAAAAGCAGTTGCCATCAGACGTAAGTATCGTAGAAAGATGTAGGTGTTAGAAATGATTACCCTGTGGCCTTCTGACTGAGGCTGAGTTTGCACTGTGAAAACCCAAAAGAAGGGTAAATTTCCAGGCTTTTGTCTATTTCTCCCTGAAAATCTGTTTAAACCTGCATGTTACTGCCAGTATTCTCCAAGCAGCTGTCGACATCACTGTCCCCTTTTTCATCACTATGCCCTATCTGTTCAGCTCTCCATCTTTAAACCATTATACTTACCATTCCCATAAGAAAACACAGAAACTACAGTATGGATTTAAATGCAAATAATGTCTATGGGAAGAACCACAGTGGTCACCTCTTTTTCACCTCACAGTACTTCAAAAAAAGGAACTCCCACCTATACCAATTTAAAATGCCATAATCTCTGCTTGGCTGATTCTGAGACTTCTCAATGATTCACCCTGCAAAATCCTTTTTAAAAAAATAAATAATTGAAATGAATTCAGAACATCCCAGTAAATAGTAACAAAGCAGTAAATATGCTTACATAGATAGTATCTGAATTTACACAGTGAGTCCAGTGCTTGCCTGTTGCCTTGAACCCTTCTCCCATTCCCACTCCTTCTGTCTTCATCACCCTTGTGGTCTTTTTTTCTAACATACAGCTCCTTCCTTTTTCACTAGCTAGAGAGAACAAGGAAGGAGGCAAAAAGGAAACAAAGAGGTGAGGAGGACTGACTGAAAAGAGACCTGTTTGGGGGAAAGAAGGGAAAAAAAGAGAATAAAAATAACAAAGAGAGAGAAGGCATGAGAAACAGATGCAGAGAGAATACTGATCCTGGACTATGCAATCCAAAAGCCCTGCATCAGGCTTCAAAGGAAGGGAGACAGAAAAGGAATGAGAAACCAGTTAGAGAGAACAGCTCTGAGAGTCCTTGCATGAAATAAGATCAAGAAAAGTAAAGAAAAGATGTAATGAGGAATATTACCAAGAAAAATGAGATATTCTTTCAATATTCAAAGATTCTGAAGTGCACAAGTGGCATCTAACACTAAAAGGCACATGAAAGTAATTAGAAAGTAATTACTTAGACGTGGATTATGTAGTGCTTAAATTTGACCTGCTATATAATACCTTTGCCTTTTAACTCATCACTAGCTCTCTAATCAATAATTTAAATACTGTTCCCTGGAAAAGAAACATATTATGGTTACATTTGCTTGTGCTGTTTATTGGCAAACACACTGTGCAAAGCCCTACAAAGTCAGCATGAGGGCTTTATGTAAAATACTTAATGGAAAATGTCTGCAATTGTAGCTTTCCATTAAGGAGAATAGCCACAGCAAACAGAATTCATGGTGTGCAAACAGCAAGGATCTATTTGTTTTCTGTGTATTTGATATGAACATTTATACAATCCACGTAGAGGTGATCTCCATTTATAGTAAGATGATGTATTCACTCTAAATCCAAGAAGCGATTTACACACAGCAGGTTCCTAGTAACCTGGTTTGGATGCATTCTGCATCTAAAGAGTATTCTATAGGAGATGTCTTCTGTTTTTTTCAGCACATATATGGAGCTTGCAAACAGGAAAGAGATTGACTTTTCACACAGTCTGATAATGATAGGACAGAGGGGAATTATTTAAAACTCAAGAGAGATTTAGGTTAAATATCAGGAGGAAATTCTTTAATCAGAGGTTGGTGAGGCCCTGGCACAGCTGCCCAGAGAAACTGTGGTGCTCCATCCCTGGAGGTGCTCAAAGCCAGGCTGGATGGGGCCCTGGGCAGCCTGAGCTGGTGGGTGGCAGTCCTGCCCGTGGCAGGCAGGCTACAGCTAGATGGTCTGTAAGGTAATTCCCAAACCAAACCATTCTAACAACCATCAACAGACAATTTAGGTCAAAATAGGTGAATAGGCCAAATGTACTCTCACAACTTAAAACCAAAGGCACTTTGAGTTAGTCTCAATTTTTAAATTGCAATGGCAAATTTGTATATGATTATGTGGTGAAAATCCATGATGTGCCTTCTCCATGCAGCTTACTTAGCACCTTCCAGTCAGTACTACTGATCAGCTGCCAAAAGTGTTGATGATATTTTCTTCTGAAGCTCATCACTACCTCATTACCAAACACCCTTTAATCCTCCCCTGTGAGACAGAGCCCACTAGTACTGTGCCAGAATCTGATAGAAGGATAGAAGGCAGTTGTATTTCTTCACCATTTTTTTTCCCTTTCACAGCTCACTTTTACCAGAAGGAATGAGACAGACCTTTACCACTACAAATTTGCCTCTGTTTTAGTCTTCAGACTGGTTAAGATAAGGATGACATGGGCTGACAAACAATTGCATATGTGTGTGTATGAAAGGCAGAGAGCAAGAACAGCGTATGTTTCAAAGTTATATTCCAAGCAAATAAAAAACAACCTGCAAACAAGCAAATAAAAAACAAACTGTAAACTTAAAACAAGCTAGCCAATTATAGTTTCTACTGTACTCAGTAAATCCATGTTACAGTCATAGAGGACTCAGATTAATGAATCACAGTATATCCACCTCACATAGGTTTAAGAAACTCCTGATGTTTCCTTATTATATGTGAGAGACTGTTACTAGAAAAGTGTCATTGTAGGCCAAGGAAAGCCCTGCAGGCTGGGGCCTTCCAGAGACAAATAGGCTGCCTAGAGGATGAATTATTTTCTTGCTCAATTGATATCCACACCAAGAGTGGTATCAAAGCAGATTTAGATTTTGTAACAAGAGAAATGGAAAGCAGATGAAATACAACAGGACACACTGGAACATTTCTTGATCAAAGATGAGTCTGAAACTCAGGCAAAACCAGAACCAAAAAGATTCAATATACTGCCTGTCCTCTGACTCTGCCTAAGTTAATTGCATACACCTGCTGATTTCAGTATGATCGAATTTTCTGATGGCACCAGTAGAGCAAGGCATAGAAGATAACAGTCTGGCTAATAGAAATATAAAAATGTATATCACAATCAGTTCTCAAGTAGTTTAAACCAAGTTTGAAGTCCCGTAGACACCATTCGTACTAGGAAGCTTTCACATCCATTTCAGGTAGTATCATAACATCATAAGTGTCTCTATTGCCATTGCATCAGGTTAGCCTACAACAGAATTTATACTGTTTACACAGAAAATGGTATTACTTTACAGCAGGCTTAAGCAGTACACACAAATACAAGATGTGGCTATAGCACATCATCCTCTCCGAGGTAGTGCAAAATTTCCGAGGTGAGCATTTCTCAATATAGACTATGAATATGAGCAGCTTATTTATTGAGAGTAACAACCTTTATTCATTTTCTTATTATGTGCAGTACGTTGTAGATATTTTCAAGAATAAGATAAAAGAAAAAGTCTCAACTTTCTGTTTTTTTTTTTGTTTTGTTTTGTTTTTTAAATAAGGCTCATTATTCTGTCTTTTCAACTTTTAAAGTGATTGACTCACAGGTGACAAGTGATAAGATGCAAGGCAATGGCCTCAAGTTGCACCAGTGGATGTTTTGATTGAATGTTGGGAAGAATTTCTTCACAGAAGGGGAGGTGAGGCACTGGAACAGACTACCAAGGGATGTGGTAGAACCTCCATCCCTGCAGATGCTCAGGAGATATGTGGACCTGTATTTAGAGATTTAGAGATGAACTTGTAGTGTTAGGTAGATGATTGGACTTGTTAATTTTAAGGGCCTTTTCCAACATAAATGATCCTGTCATTCAATGAAAGTGATTATTCAAGACAAAAAAAAAAAAAAAAAAAAAAAAAAAAAAAAAAAAAAAAAAAAAAAAAAAAAAAAAAAACCACCTATCCAATCATTTGGAATCTCTAATGAAAATCAGTCAAAAACTCTTACTGAGAGTAAATTTCATTATCTCTCTGACAATTTTTTGGCTGTCACAAACAATAATCCATCAAATACTATTCACCTATGCAGCATGGGAAACAATCACAAGATGATACGTAAGATGGAGATTCTGTGCAGAACATTTCCAGATTCTGACTCCTAGGGCTACAATCTTGGCTGAATTTTTCTCTTATGTTCTATTTCTGTTGCTGTGGGTAGATAAATAACTACAGTGCAATACAGTTGCCTACTCAGAGCTGTACCTTAATGTAGAAAAGATTCTCATAAAGAGATGTGTAACTCTAGTAATGTGACATTTATACAGCATCTTCCATTACAATGGGAGGAGCACTTCATCTATGAGGAAAGGTTCAGGGACTGGGATTGATCAGATTGGAGAAGAGAAGGCTCCAGGGGGAACTCATTGTGTCCTTCCAGTACTTCAGGGGAGCACATAAAAAGGAAGGGGAATGGCTGTTTACGAGGATGGACAGTGAAAGGACAAGGGGGAATGGTTTTAAACTGAGACAGGAGAGGTTTCGGTTAGATATTAGGAGGAAGTTTTTCACACAGAGGGTGGTGACGCACTGGAACAGGCTGCCCAAGGAGGCTGCGGATGCCCCATCCCTGGAGGCATTCAAGGCCAGGCTGGATGTGGCTCTGGGCAGCCTGGTCTGGTGGTTGGTGACCCTGCACATAGCAGGGGGGTTGAAACTAGATGATCATTGTGGTTCTTTTCAACCCAGGCCATTCTACAATTCTATGATTCTATGATTACTCACCATCTCTTGCCCCAATATTTTGACATTAAATGTTTCTTAGTCTGACTCTTATGCAATTTCATTTGAAGTCAGTATCATGCTCCTGGTAAAATGCTGGAAAAGCATAAAACTATTTCATGTCCCTTGAACGTGTAGGTATGTACATTAAGCTGATCCTCCCCTGGTTCTACAATAAATTAATTTCAATCTGTTACGAAAATGCAAAGACTGCAAGAAAGTGTGGATGTCCACTGTTCCAAAGTAGACATCCATGAGTTACTCACGGGCTATCCTCTGCTCAGACACTTTCTATGGAACGAGTCATGTCCACTGAAGGTCAAATTCTCCCATAATAGTATGTTTTACGAATATATTATTTTGTGCTGATGAACAGCAGAGAGGCTGGTAAGTCAAGAGATTTCTGATGCTGCAATATCATTAACAAATAATTATGATGTGATAAAATAATAACTGATGCAAATCTTATTTGTATTCAGTTTCCTTTGTAAGTTTATGCCAGGTTTACTTCACAACAAGACAAAGCTCTTGAATTCAATTTTGCTGCTGCTGGGTCAAAACACAGCGAAACCTTCAGAAGCACAATGTAGTATTTTTAGGACAAGTTTTCATTTCAGTTCAGTCTTAAAGTACAAGAAAATACACTGAATGCGGCAAACAAAGAATAGTTTAACTCTTCAGGATACAAGCTCTGCTAAATATAGGACATTGTATGAAGCCTAGCACTGACCAGAAGATGATGCCTAACAAAGAGATTACATTGGTCTTGCTTCTTATTTCCAGTCTTCAATAATTATTTATGATGAGTGGAAATTTCCCCCAGCTGATGCATTGATCTGTTTCTCCTCTGGGTCACAACAATTTATTTCTAAAGTTTTAATGGTTGCAACATTATTACTGAGAAATGCAGGTCTTCAGCAATAGTAAAAACCTCATTTGCTGTGTGCATCATTTCAATGAACAAGGGTGCTACAACTTTCATGTCACTTGGGCTTTCAAGAAAACAGTTAGCACAAAGATAAAACAGGAAGGCTTCACAACTCACATGGCCCAGAACTACATGAGCATATAGGTCAGTTAACAGATGGCTAGTGATGATTATGAGAAACTTCTCCAACACTTCTTAATCAGCCTAGTGAACCTACTTTGCCTATTTCTCTACTAACAATCCAGAAAATAAATCGCACACTTAGAAGCTTATCTGATGCTTTTCACTCTTGCAAAGGATAGGTAAGTGCAAGTGTTTAGTTTGAACTATATTTTATCATACACTGAAAATCTGCATAATTCTGAGAAAAAAAAAAAATAGAAGAGAGGGATTCTGTATGCACGCTCACATTAGGATAATTTTGCATTTGCACTGATATAATTTCAGAGTAAATAGAATGATGGTAACCACCATTTATTTACAGTTTTCACACCAGGGGTGACTATATTTTAACATTTTTAGTACCTCCTGTTGGACAATTGCCTTGTTTGCACTTTCTTCATTTTTATTTCTATTTCTGAAAATTTTATAAAAGGACATTATGTAAAATGGTGTGACACAGTCTCTTTTATTCTTCATTCTATTCACTCCTTCAGGAATAGTAGGTTTTCAAAGAATCTTTAAATATCATCCAGGATAAGCACCTGCACTGAGGAGGACTTGAAGCAAATATGATGGCTGATGCTAATAAATAAAGACCCAGTCTTAAGAACAGCTAAGGTAACTGCAAACTGTCTTGGTCTTAATAGGTTATAAACCCTTGATTCATACATCTTGCTTAGCACTAAAACATAGTACAAGCAGCTGTTTCTACAAATACTTCACTGGCTTAAATAAAGCAATTATTTTTGACACAAACAACCTCAGTAAACTTGACTAAAATAGACTATTTTATATTCAACACCACATAGGACTACAGCAAGGAATTACCATTCCCTTCATTCACTTTCACTCAGGATTAAGCATTTTCTCTCTGTCTAGTTGATCTTTCAACCCCCTACTGATATGACAGAACTCTAATCCACTGATGTGATATCATCTTTTTGTGTCAGCCTCTTCTGAACTCCTGTACATTTTGTAGCTGAATGTGCACAGAAGTCCCCTTAGCCTCAAATTAGTGACTCATCTGCCACCTTAAGTTCAGCTGTTTTTTCATTTTCTTTGCACTCTGCCTCTCCCAAATCCATCCTATAAACCATTTCCCTGTCACCAGCTTATCAGCTGTCCATGATAGCCACTTTATTTGGTTGCTCAACAACAACAAGAAAAAGATTCTATCAATTTCCTTATTTCTACCTACCTGTTGTGTAGTCCTTTTACCCTCACACTAAAAATAATCCAGCTTTAGAGGCTTTCTCAGTGCTCCATAAGAACTACTTGCAGCTTTTTGTTCCAGGACTGGAAGATGGAAATTATTCATTTCTCTCACCTTAATTCTTTCTTAATTCTGAGACTGAACTCCATCTTTTAACTGTGGTCATCCCTTGAGCTATAGTGCTTTAATTCCCCGAGCCTCTGGATTAATTGGAGACAGGGACAACAACTTTTTCTTCAGTAGTCAGAGCATTACTAACAGAAATCAGGTCAGGTCTGATGATATCAAACTGTATGGCTCATCATTTTGGCTTTGTTCTTCTTAAAGGCTTCCTGGGGGTAGCAAATGACATAACTCATTCACATAGTGTTCCTGCCCTTGGTGGGACCTTGCTCCTCTTATAGCACTTAGAAATACAAAACAGGTAGGAATTTTCACTTAGTTACACTTTTTGTTTTACAGTGTTTCCATCATCCTGTTTAACAGGCTTTTATCATCCTGACTCAAAAGAAAATATTAATTAATTAATCTGGTTATTGTTATTAATTAACCACAAATTCTGATGCAGAACATCTGAAATATTCAGTTGCTCTCTTTGAGCTCTAGTTTGTTTGTTTTTGTTTTTGTTTTTAATTTTGGGGCATATTATGTTTTTTACTTACAAGACAACTTGAAGCATTTCTGAAGTCAATTATGATATAGATTTTTTGAAAATTTCAACATCTCTTATATCTTACCATGACATAAACTGCCATTAACTTCCTGACATGCCAATTACTAAAGAAAAAAACATTTGTTCCTGTAAGACTACAGTTACATAGACCAATGGCTACAAAGAGGCTTTTTTGCCTTTAAGGTCATTGTTGAATTGCCTTTTTCAGCTATCCTTATTTTCTAAAAAATGCAAGCCACATAGCATTAAATTCTACTCATGGAATTGATGTAACAACTTAAACTGGGTCTGGTAAGGCCAGTATTTAGCCAACATGGATTAATATTTTTTAATTTCCTTAAAACACAGAGTCTCTTTGCCTTCGCTTGCCCAGTCAACACATAATATTGGATAAAAATGGCTACAATTAAAGCTTCATCATTTCCTTGCTTAACCTTCCATACTGTCAGTATGGGTGAGGATGATTCCTTCTTCTCTTGAAATTTCACTGCATTGTATACTGGCAAAGGATTTTTGTACATTTTGATTTACTAGGAATTTCTACGCCTCCTTGCATGTCATTAGCTTGTTCTGACGATGACAAATGACTCCTCTATAGACCCTTTTGAATTGCTTGCTTACTTATCCACAGTTTGACTAGACTGATAGTGACACAGCATGATAAGGAAGCTCTTCTCAGTAAATCGTTGTGTGGGAAGAGTGTTAGAATCAACATCCAGCAATCAGTTACTATGTGGTTTCACTCTGGCACGTACACTCACAGTTTGAATACAGACAGTTTTTAAGCTTCATTTGGACTTTGTGCACACACTTACAGGTTACTATCAACTATGTAAAATAAATACAGACTGTGATTTGCTGGGAAAAGCTAGAGACAGTTTGTGAAGATATCCATGTAAGAGAAACATTTAGTTATGGGCAGGAACAGGACTTCACCAGTTTGTTCAAGAATTTTAAAAGCATGAAGTTTTGAAGCAGTGTTTGCTACAAACATAGACATTGACATAAGTTATTTTTTCAAAACATAACTTCCATTATCTTCTATAGAAGCTGCTGGATGCTTGACAAAATTCATACAGCTACACACTCCCATTTTTGACAGTTCTTGGTTTAACTACTGTAAAACAAATTCAGCTGGAATAAACACTTTTCTATCCCAATAATGTAGAGAAATCTATTCAAAGAAAGGAAACAAAAAATATTTTCAATCTTACATAATTTTTAGCTTTCTCTACTTACAGCGCTTGAAGCACCAAATATCTCCCAACTTGCTGAAGCAGACTCTTTTAAAATCCTTTTTGTTTAAACATGTGGAATACAAAGTTTCCCTTTTTTCTCTCAATCTATATCCTATGTGACATTTTGTTCTCACCTGGTCTACATCTAAGAAAGTAATTTTTCAACATTCTGGAAGATAATGTTACATTTAAGATGACTAGATCAACAGAGAGAATCCTAGCTGAAGTTTCTTGAAGGATAGATACATTTTCAGGATGGCTTGAGGACTAACTTAGTTAGATTTAAACCCAGAGCCCCTTTAGAAGAGCTTGTGATTGGCACAATTCATCTTCTTAATCATCACCCAATTCAGCAGTAGGAAGACATTTGATCAGCAAATGGTTGCGTCACAGCTTAACTCAAACCATCTCTCTCAGCAGCTTAAACTGATTTGGTGAAATTTACACAGAATCAGTGAGGAAGACTTGCAAATTCCCTTCTTCCAGTGAGACAGAAGAGGTGATAAATTCCAGCAAAAGTACAACTGCAAACAAGTTTTGGTGGGGACAAATGACTGTTAAATCTTTAGCCATCAGAAGCATCTGTTGAGTAAATGTAAATCTATGCCTTGGTTAACTCTTTCACTGCTTGGAATAGGGCATAATAATACTGCAATTGTATTTTCAGTGGGTGATTTTCCATTGCTTCTGGCATAGGCTTTAACATTAAAGGTGTTTAGAGACAAGAGGAATGGAAGAGTCTGATCAGAAGATGGTACAAATAGGAGCCTCTGTGGAAGCAAGTGGGAATAGCAATGATGAATCTGAAGGAAAAATTGGCCCTTGGCATTCTGAGTGAGAAAGTGGCCTTGATTCATGATCAATAAAATAGCAAATTCAATTGCAACTCGTGGCATCCTAGTGAGACAGTCTGTCAGACACCCAAACTGTGCTTTATTCAAACACCTACACATAGTTACAGATCAGTTCAGCTCTCCGGTACTCAAAGCAAAGACACTCTTTTAGACCAGAATTCTATCCGGATGAACTTTTCCTATATTGATCATCACAGACACAAGTAGAAAAGCTTTGCCTGCTATCTCAATGTAGTCAGATAATGAGGTTGTGCAGTTCTACCCTTTCCGGAATAAATACTTCTACAACAAGCAATGTGTTAAAAAGGCTAGGAGAAGAATTAATCATGGACCGGTAGAATACACAGTCTTTCAAGGAGAAACCATTTCTTAACTCCGTTCATCATCTGTCCTGTATCAAAACTTCGCCTTTGAAAGTAATAGATGCAGATATGAAGTTCCAGTTCTTTGATGCATTTGAAATGAAATAGGCAGAAAGGCAGCAAGTATGTTCTTACTTTTAGAATATTTCTTCCGAATGTTAGAAAAATTTATTTCAGTGTCCTTTTTAATTGCTGAACTCTCCAAAAGAACTTGCTAATAGGATACTTTAGTTAAACTGGGACAAGAACAGGCCCTTGCTGGGCAGCCTACCCTTATGCTCAAGATTTAATTAAAGGAAAAAGACAAGTCTCTTGCATTTAGTAGTTTAAATTGTTGAAGCTACTTACAGTGCTAGTGATGGGACAGCTCTCTTGAGAGAACCAACAATGTTGTCCTCATTTTATTTCAAAGAACTTCATGTTGCTGCCTAATAAGAGTAAATCACAGTTCATCCTGAATGCTCTATCATACATTCATATGTAGGGTACTTTACTTTGTCTTTTATTCTGGAAAGATACCAAGTGAAATTCAAGCCCATTTAATTTCATTAAAACTATTGCATTTGTTGTTGTTGTTGTTGTTCTTATTCTTTAGAACACCACTGCAGCATCTGAGAAAATTAGAGAACTGACTGTCAGGTTTCTTCTCTGTAGTCCCATCTTTTAGGTAATGCGCTAATCACTGCCAATCTGACTGTAACGCGTATTTAAAAAGTACTAAATCATTAAATATGTTGCTTAAGTAGGTATTCTGATTCATAACATGTGCAGTATAGAAATACCCATGAATAGAATACACTGATTACTCTGTTCACTACTTTAACTTTTAAGACACTTTGGACGTCTCTCTTCAGCATCATAGGGTGCTCATCAGTTAGGAATGTTGTAGAAAAATACAGGTGGGAAGAAGGAGGGCGACGTTAGGGATAATGTTTACAGCAGAGATGAGGGGAATGAGAGGCAGACCTACAGAAGTATGCCACTTTAGCAGTCTGATGTCACCTCCACCCAAAAAGGGGAAATTTCACCCCTTTGCCTTTTGTAGCAATGTTCTTATTCAGTCTTCCTGGATGAAATGAAAGAGGCAGTCTGGAACAAGCTGGAAGAAAAACACCGCCTTGTCAGGAAAGCAGCCAATATTGCCTTACCTCAGGGGCTTGGTGCATATAAACCCATAGAATAGCTGAGGTAGGAATGAATCTCTAGATATCATGTAGTCCAGCCTCCACTGTGCGATGATTGATCACCAAGAGCAAGTTGCCTAGGACTGTGTCAAGGTAGATTTTTCAGCATCTCAAAATATTGAGAATATGAAGGCTTTACAAACTTTCCATGAGATCTGATCCAGTGTTCAAACATCCCTAGTGTAGAAAAGTATTTCTTGTGTTCTTGTTACGTACTGTCCTTACACTGGGCAGCACCAGGAGGAGTTATGCTCTGTCTTTGTTACATCCTCCCACCAGATACTACAAAGTATCTGGTATAACATTTCCCCACTCCAAGTCTTCTTTTCTCCAGGCTGAATAATCCCAGCTCTGACAGTCTTTCTGCCATACAAGAGGTACTCTTGTACTTTAATCACCTCAATGGCCCTATGCTCAACTCACTCCATTAACTCCATGTCTTTCTTACACTGCTGGCCTTCATTGATGGCAGTGAATATTTCTGGCTTATGTTCAATTTGTTGTCCACTGAGACCTGTAGGACCTTCTCACAGAATTTCTTCTCTGATGTGGAGATTAAATACAGTCCACTAACAGACCTACTTGACATATCCATTAGATAGTCAATATTGCTGCACTGTTAAGTTCCAGTAAGCGGGCCATTTTGTTGACATTTTCCTGATAAATTACAGAAGAACCTGGCATTAAGTGCTAACAGAGACAGAGAAAATGTTCTCAGCTTTTGAGTCTCCAGAATCAAAGGAAAGTACTTTTCAGACCCACAAAAGGACACAGTGGAGACTCCTGTGCACTACTACGCGTGAAGTAGTAAAAGGATTCACAGAAATAGATAAAGTCCTTCATAAATAGGTTTGATTGTTCGTGTTGCTCTTGCCACACATATGTTAACAATTGAGTAGTTCCATTCAGTGTCAGTATTTCCCCCGTGCTGACAGAAAAAGGATAAATGTGAAGCATTAACAAAGATACTTCCTGAATACCAATAGTTTCTGCAGAGTGTGCTGCTAGTGTGCTTCAGAGCTATACACATTATGTCTTTCAGACCCACAAAATAGCTTTGTTCTTAGTTCACAATGTAGTGTTAATAATGTTTGTTACAGCAGCAGCAAATGGGCTCCTGGAGGCTTTTTCATCTGTTTTAATGGTGGTGGTTTTAGTCTTCTTTAGTTCAAGTTCACACAGAAAAAGCAGGAGGAGCGTTTAACATATTCAACAGTGTTCATTCATGTGAAGCTTTATCAAAAGACTGTGCAACATCTCACAATAGGAATATTAGGTGGTTTGGTTTTTTTAGGAATTAGAAAAGGCTGCATCATATACTGCATTTCCCTTTTGGTAGCATCACTGTCGACCTAGTTTGCACACAGATCTATATGAGAAAGCTGGCCAGGGCAAAGGTGCCTTCTCTCCACCTGCTGCTCCTTTCAGTGCAATGAAGAATGCTTCAATATGTTAATACTTACATTCCTAGTACAGGAGGGAGCATTTTATGGTAGCCCCTGCATAAAGATTCTTTAGTTGCATCGTTCTTTTAAGCTTCAGTTTTACCAGCTATTTCATAGGACAGTCTGAATTACAACAGATCAGGGCATCAGGACTTCGCTCACCATTACAGGAACCAAGAATTGTAAAAACATCAAGGAACCTATCTGCGTTAGCTGCTTTTCCCACTCTGTTTATTAGACAACACAGATACTGGAAATATGTAACATCATCTTTCTGTTATCACATTGGCTAGATAGCATAGGAAACAAGTCAAAGCAGCATAAAAGGACAGATTATGGCATCTCCAGAGTACCCACAGATAGCTGAGATGAAGAGATGATACAGCACAGCAAACAGGCATGTAATTGTAGCGCACCATGTTATCTGAATTGATGCTGAGCAGTTAATACTGGTGCTATTTCCCATTTAGAAAACTGCCATAGTCTAATGATAAAATCTGCCTTGTTTTCAATTACAAAGCAATTGTGAAAGCATAACAGTTCTGCCATACCATTAAAAACTATATTCTAGGGCTTTTGTTTTCAGCTTTTTTCTTACGTGGGCAAAGCATCCCAAGCTAGGCAAAATGCAAAAAAGGATCCCGACACTTCAAAACACATCAATCCTTCTGCTCTTAGAATTTTTCTCTGCATTTGAACCTCCACCAGCAAGCAGCATTTATGCTTAGAATGTCCAGCATGGTGTATAGGAATTAAATGATACCAGGCAGAAGCTGTATTTCAGTGATGGTGCTAATTTTTGTCAGAAATTTATTCTAATGAGGATACACTGGACAAGGCTGTCATCACTGGGTACTAGTACTGCTGCACGCATCCTCTTTTCCATATACAGTGAGGACAATGTCCTTCTGGGGCTCCCTGTAAATGAGTCTGAAGAGTCATATGAAGCTCCAGAAGTTGTATGTAGTTCCAACTTTGCCATGACAAAGAGTTGGGCTTGACTCACAGCATTGCTTTCACATCACTACCCAGTTTAGTCCCACCTATGCCAATCAAAAGCTGATTTATATCTGCCTCTAGATTTGAACATCCCCAAATGCAGTGATTTTGTATCCACTCCATCGCATGCTATTCCTCCACTTTTTGAAGTCCAGTATATTAGGTTAATTGAATGTACTGATAGAATAAATCATTCCTTAAATCAATATACCTTCTCCCACAGCCAAGTATGCTAGGGGAAACTGGTTTCATATTAATGTCCTAATTATAAATACTTTACAAGTATTAATAAATCTTTAAAATATAACTTCATGATTAATCAATTTGTAGAGACTTTAAAGTCCAGAAAGTCAACAGCTTTGTCGTAAATTTGTTCTGCTGTACCTGAAAATGATGCATTATGTAGTGCTCAGGTTTGAAATATCTATTTTTATTTTTATTTTTATTTTTTTGTCCATGTCATTGGTAAATCATTTAGAAATGCAACCTCAATATAATATTAAAAAGAGAACTTATTCTACTATAGTGAAGATCCTTCATCACATTTTCATTACATTGATATCAAAGTCCAACCATTTCATGCCTCATATTACAGAATCACTGTATAGCTGATGTTAGAAAGGACCTCTGGAGGTTATTTGCTCCAAACCCCCTGTTCAAGCAAGACCACCCAAAGGCATTTGCCCACCATCATGTCTAGGCAGATTTTGAAGACCTCCAAGGAAAAATACTCCATAATCTCTTTGGCAAGCTGTGCCAGTGTTTAGCCACCCTCATAGTGAAAAAGTGTTTCTTGATGTTCAGAGGAAACTCCCCTTGTTTGTTTGTGCCCACTGTCTGTGGTCTTCTACTGCCAGTGCCTTCTCTCCCCTTAGAGAACTGTGTTCTGGTTTTTGATAGGAATTTATTCACTTCTGATCCTGCAAATCCTAAAGATCATATAAGATTTGCATTGGTTCCCACTCAGTCTGTTCCTTACCTTTTTTCCCTTTGTATAAATTTGTATCAGAGTAAAAGCCCTGTCCTTTAACAATATGATCTGTTGCCTCATAACACTGTTCTCAAACATTATATGATCCTTGGCAGTACATGTGCAGATACAGCTCCCACTGGGAAACTAATATCCACATACAAGTTAAAACAGCTGGCAATTCTGAATTTGTAATAATAACTGTGATAAATTTACTCCCATTAACTTCCTCTTCACAGAAAGATAGGTAACACTGATATTTTGATAAAGGATTTTGGTCAAGCTCCATCTCTATTAGTTAAACACTCATAAATTGCAAGAAAAAGTTATAAAAAGAATATTACATACATATAATGGTTACTTGTGAAGCAATTACAGTGCTGTGCAACAGCCAGTTTCTAAAGCTGAAAAACAAATAACGTATTATATGAAGAATGAACTGGATAGTGGAGAAACAAACTAGAAATTAGTGGAATGCCAGCCTCCAATTGAAGTTTAATAGTGGTCAATAAAATGAAGAGAACTGGACAAGGAGTTGAGCAGAGCTGTTACCATGTTTGGGGCAAAGGAGATCTGTAAGAACCTTAAGGTTCACCTTCTGATCCAAGCAAATTGTTTTATCTCTGTATAACATATCAGTTAGGTGATTAACAATGAAGGATTGTGATTTCTTTTTCTTTTAAGACATAGAAGATAATAAAATCATAACAATCTCTGAAAGTCATAAATTAAAGAGCTCATAGCAAAAGACCTGTAGTATATATCTTGTCTACTATATTGTTGCTGCCTGTGACAGAAGATAGTTGACTACAAAATCAAGCTTAAGGCTCAGATTTGTGTCTGTGAAGTGTATTAACACCAAGAGTAACCTAGAGGAGTCAGACTATATTTCAGAAGTCATTCTGACAACAACTAGAGACTGTTTGGAGGATATGCTATTACAAAGATCTTCAAGTCAGTTTAATTTGTGATGACTTACGGACTAATATACTCAAGAGGTCTGAATAAATTATCTAGCAGTCTCTTTTCACCTTGAATACATTCTTCCTTACGGAAAGAAGAATAGTTTCAAAGATGAAAGTACCAATGGACAACAGCAACACAGAGCATATTTTGCCTGTAAAAAGATACACAGCCCCATCTGTAATTCCTCGTACCTGCAATAAATCTTTATCTGGTAGAAGAAAAGATGCATGCCCACAATTTCTTATGAGCAGATTAGAAAAGGAAGAAAATGTTCTGATTTCCCTCTTATACAAGAGTGGATGGAGAAAGTCAAACAAAGCATTAAGCTTCTCTTCAAAAATGAAGGAGAGGATTTGGGCTCAAGTAATAGAAACACCCCTTGATGAAGGCTCCCTACTCCTGGAGCTCCCTGTGGTGAGACACTGAATGGCCCTCATAACCCTGAAAGATGTATGATGTGCAGCCCTGTACCTTAAGGACTAAGCTAGGATATCCAAATTTCAGCAAAAGTGCTTTCCAAAGTTCCGATTTTCTGAAATTCTTGGAATAGAGTTGAAGAAACATTCTGGGATACTATTAGAACTTTTTTTTCATTCTTCAATATGAGTTTTCTTACCATTTAGAGCACAGTAATTTGAACTGAAAACACCATGCTATGTTGAAGAGAATGTTTCCCGGGCACTTATAATTACAGAAAACAAGCAAAGAATCACTCTCTTTTGTCAAATAAGCAAGGCAGTAAAAGGAAGACGTTTCCTTTTAGATCAAAACAACACCTAAGACAAGCACTTAGCCCAGTGCTCACATAATGAACCACAGTTTAGTTTGCAATGATGTCAGGTTTCTCTCTCAGATCGTCAAGTGTTTCTGACAAGTCAGAAGCAATGATGGTTCACTAAGAGTGTAATTGTTCACTTACTCTCTTCAGCGAGTTACTTAGAACATTGATCTTTTCCTTTAGTTGCTGTAAGTGTTACTGCTTTCTTTATAAAAGCAATTCTGAACTTTAAATATATATCCAACAAAAAAGTACCATAAGGGCTAGATTGAGGTTCCCTTTCCCTAAAGCAATAGGATATTTGCAATTATGGACCCTCACAAAATATTGCTATAATGATACCTGTAAGGTAGGTCACTCAGTTATAAATATTATAAAAATGCAGAAGTAGAGCAAAGAAAGAAGCATTTGCTTCCTAAGGCTGTGCATTTACATGAACACCCAAGTAAAATACACACAGGTCACATGCGTGTCCTCTGAGGGAACAGAGAACAACAAAATAAGTTCCATGTCTATCTGCCACATACAGTCATTCAGAGATGGTTCAAAACATCCATGACTGAACGTGACTGAAGCTGCCAGATCTTCTTAGTTGCAACACACTGAAGCATAAAAGCAACTTAGAAACAACATTTGATCTTGAAATCCTTTTTGGATGTGTAGAAAATACAAAACAATATAAGTGTCAAGGGAGAAATAGAAATATCAAAAATATCAAAATAAGAGATTTATATTGGAAATAGATTTATATTGAAAAAAAAAATACATTTTTGAAGTATTATAGTATTATGAAGTACTAATGTTTCTGCTTAGCTGCTTTATATGTCTGAAGATTATTGTATCTAATTATTGTAATTTAATTATTCCTAAGGATGTCCTCTACAATTGGGTTTAAACATTTGCTGATTTCCAGCCTTCCAAAAATTCTTTTAGTGAATGCTTTATTGCTCTTCAGCCTTTGTGAGAGACTGAGTATTTGTGGGTTGGAATGCAGGCAGATGTCAGCTCCATGTTTACATAAGTCTTTGTAAAAATTAGTTGGAACAATAAGCCAACCATGGAAACCAATTTAGCCTAAAACAGTAGTAGGGTCTTACTTTCCTTTGCATATCTCATTCACACAGAAGCAAAACTGTATTAATATTAATGTTAAAATGCTTAAAGATTGAGATTCTTTAGGGAGTGATAGGTTCACTCTTAGACAAATCACAGTTAAACACACAGGAGTCAACACAATGACTACAATTTGCATAAAAGCAATGCTTTGAACAACCTACAGGGATTCTGCTGTATTTGTAACTTTGTACAAAGGCATTACCTCTCAAGGTTGTGAGAATCAGCCTTTTCTCCTTAAAATTTTTTTAGCAAAATAGTCCAGGAGGGTTATGAAAGTCATTCACAGAAAATGAAGTGCCCTTAACCAGATGGATACACAACTGTTTTTGGAAAGCCATCCCTTCTCCTGCTCTAGAGCTTTGCTCTATGTGTTCAACTGTTGTGTTCATTATATGCCCTGCCAAAAGTCTGCCGCATATGGTGAGGATCACAGAACCCTAAAATTCACAATCTCTTTCATCAAGCCAAAAGCTATCACCGGTACAAAGACTAAATAGAGTTTTTCTGAGGAGCTGCAGATCTGAAAAACATAGAATCACACTGATTCATAAATCAATTCAAAAGTTAGGTAGGTTTTAGCAGGAAAAAAAATGGAGTCTTAGCAGTGATTCATCGTTCTAAACATTGTTTGGACTTCATATTTACTACTCTTTACCTTTGGGTAATATTCATGTAAACTAAGTATTTGGGAAGCTTATGAGAAAGTGTTATACAGTGGATATGTTACTGACTATGCATAGTTTTAAAGGATCATCATCCTTTAAAATAACAATATATTAATAGTAACAATAATAAACTATAAAAATCATATGATATAGATCACATATATAAACACACAAACATCTTCTATTCTTTTTAATTAAGCTAGGAGTTATGAGCACCTTTGCCACACTGAAGGTCTCTTGATCATGTTGTAAAACATCTTAATCATGGTCTTAAGAACCACTCTAGCCAAAAAATAGACCAGTATCTTGTCAGTATTCTGACAGTGGACTAAACTTGATGCCCAAAGAATATAATAACAGGACAATGATATTGCTGCAATTCTCTTCAGAATAATTTCTCTCACAGTCTGCAGCTTAAATATTTACTGTGACAGAGGTGGTTTTTTTATACATTCAGCTACAGCTACTGGCTTTTTGTTCAGTAGACTTCTCCAGTCTCCCAGTTAAGCTTCACTCTGGATAAAGAGTTATCTCCTTTCGCTTTGACTCTAGTAACGGCTAGTTTATCTGTTGACTCTCTAATTTTTGTTTTGGAGAAGACAGTGAAGAACTGAGTCCTCTTCATCCTCTCCATGCCATTCACTATGGAAAGCAAAATCACAACCTACACTGGAAAAAGGCCAGGTATCTAATAGATACAATGATCTGTCTGCTCTCTTGACAAGCATGTTGAGGAACATGACATGTAGCTTTTCCAGACCATCTCTTGAATATAATTTGTCTAAAGAACAGCTATACTGGGGTCATATACCCAAGTATCTCTATCAGCATCATGTCAGTGTAGCTAGAAGAGGATGCACTGGTAAAATATGGTAAGCATGCCAAGAAAAGGAAAACTGTGCCCTACTGCAAGTATTTCTAACATCAGGGAAAAACTGCTGCCATAGTAATTGAGTTGATGTAAATATATTTTTTTTGTTGTAGATCCTGGCGCTTCATGTACTGTGGGTTACTATGGTCAGTTTTTGGCACAAAGGGGAGATAAGTATGCACAGCAGATGAGAGCAAAACCAGTACCCCTGAAGGAAAACTCTTTCCTTTTCTTGCACTGTACAGTAATCTCTGCATAGGTTAACCAGGAGACCAAAAGAGTTGGACAGACATAGGCCTTTCACTTATATCCTGTCACTTATCACCTGACAAGAGACAAGTGTCTACCTCACTGCAGTCTCACATTGGGTACCTGTAGAGATGAGATCCCTTCTCAGCCTTTTCTTCTTCAGACTGAACAGCCCCCACTCTCTCTGCTACTTGTTTTCGTGCCCTCCACTGACTTAACTGCTCTTCTCTGCACACATTCCAGCAGCGCAAATCCTTCTTGTAGTGAGAGGCTCAAAACTGAATACAGCACTCAAAGTGTGGTCCTGCTAGTGCCAAGTACAGAGAAAGAAATCCCTTCCCTGATCCTGCTGGCCACACTATTTCTAATACAAGCCTTGGGCCTTCTTGGCCCCTGGGCACACTGCTGGCTCATATCAACCTGTCTGTCAACCAGCACCCCCAGGGCCTTTCTTGCAGACAGCTTTCCAGCCTTTCTCCTCCAAGCCTATACCACTGCATATGGTTGTTATGACTCAAGTACAGTACCTGGCTCTTAACAGAGTTGACTGCCATACAACTAAACATAACCAATTGTTCCAGCCCATCTGGGTCCCCCTCCAGCACCTTCCTACCTTCAAGAAGATCAATGAATTCACCCAGCAAGGTCTCTAGAATTACCAGTGGTACAATTGATCCCCTCATCAAGAACACTGATAAAAATGTTAAATAAAACTGGCTCCAGTACTGAAACCTGGGGAGCATCATTGGTGACCAACCACGGGGTAGATTTAATTCCATTCACAGCCACCCTTTGAGCCTGGCCATCCAGACAGTTTTTTACCCAGTGAATAGAAAATCCATCCAAGACATGAGCAGACAGTTTCTTGAGGAGAACACAATGGAAAACAGTATCTTTCTAAAGAAACAGTCTTTCTTAAGCCCATGTTAACAACACCTACAGTCTTTCCCTTACCCACTATAACAGTTATGTTCTCATAGAATGAGATACGGTTTGTCAGAACCTGCCATGATGAGTGGAGTCTGATTACCTGGTTGTCCTTGACATGCTATTTGTACTCAGGATTATCTGCTCCATTACCGAGATGGATGTCACCTGCATCAACCTCCACTTATCTGGTACTTTCCCAGTTAACTGCTGCTAAATGTGGTTGGCAATCACTTCTGGTTACATTTACTCATAACTATTTTACATACAGGCATAAAATATCAATTTTCATTTTGAATTGACAGTATCAAAGGAGGGTCTTAAGTCTAATTTACACTGAATGATACACTAAGAAGAAAAAGTGGTACAGAATTTGACCAGGAGAGCATAGTAATGTTATTTAGAGTGAGACTCATTGAAAGTTGTGTGCATTCAAAGAATAAGTCCCACTTCTAAAGACTAAGCTGCCATGGACAGGGCTCTGTGGTAATTCTATACTCTATTTACAGATATTTAAACATGTTGAAAATACCATGAAGCAGTAACAACCATTTGTAAAAGAAGAG
The DNA here is from genome assembly GCF_039878825.1 of Excalfactoria chinensis. Lineage (NCBI taxonomy): Eukaryota > Metazoa > Chordata > Aves > Galliformes > Phasianidae > Excalfactoria > Excalfactoria chinensis. The sequence continues at coordinate 117,827,393 of NC_092826.1, read as the reverse complement.
ATGATAAATCTGACCTTTTTTTCCCCTCGAGTTTCTGCAAGATTTCACCATGAGTTTTAATAGCCTCTATAGGAAGACAGCAAATAATAACTAGAAAATAAATCCCTTGAATAATCAGAAACAATCTCACTGAAATACTTGTTTCTTGAAGAACCTTAGTGTTTATGTCTTCACATAGAGAAACAAACACAAAAATCCCCACAGGAAGTTAGTTTTGAATGCCATTGTATACTTTTGCTAAATAATTTCTTTTTCTGTTTCATTCTTTTTCACTGACATCCATCTAAAGCTGGCTTTCTACAGTTGATAAGAATTCTTAAGCAACAGCAAGCATACAGACTTTGTAAACCAGAGCTTGCTTTATTCACGCTGTGCACATTTATAGTTGTAAAATATGAATGAAGGATATGTAGACAGGTGAAGAGTTACGGAAGAAAATAATGAAAAAAGAGCAAGCATGCAAGCAGTCAATCACACATGCTTAGGGCCCACACTTTACTTGGTACATAGTTAAAATTTGACTAAAAGATCGTCCTTTTGTCAGTGATGCCCTCAAAGGAGTTGCTTCATTGAAAGGCCTCAGCCACAGTCTGATCTACCTTGGAATTAACTCTCACAATTCTTGTATTTTCAGCAGTTTTTGGATGTTCATAAATGTGGTGCAGATAATACAAAATTTTAATAATTAATAATTTAATTTAATTAATACAAAATTTTCTTCGCTTTCTCCAAAAGTGAATCTTAATTGCTCATCTGAGTCCAGCTTTGATTTCTTAGTGAACATAAAATCCAACTGATCAAATCTACTGCTACTACTGGAAACTTGTCAGGAAAGGTGGGAAACTTCAGTCAAAAACAGAAAAATTCTGTGATATCCTGTTCTCCATACAGGACGCTTTGAAAGAAGAGAGAGTATGGCTTGATGTTAACTTTCTTCTGTTCCTTCTTTCACAGCTAGAATGAATTGTTCCACCAACCATGAGTGTGGTCAGGGTGCATAAAGAAGGAAATTCTTTGGGGTTTGCTACGTCACAGCCAAGCTGGTGAAAGGCTTTTGGTGTCAAGTGGAGCCAGAAGACAGAGTGGAGTTTCAGAGGCTACTTCTACTATATCTCAAAGTACTACACCTTAGGGAATATAAATCTCTCTACAGAACAAGACAAGAAAATATTAGAATCAGTTATCAGTTTCCATTTCTCAACATAGGGAAGTAGTGATCTTTGGTGTGGGGAATGGTTTACAGTCAAAGCAAGACTATTCAAGCCAGAGCAGAAGAATCAAGGGGATCATCAGGTACAGAACATTTCTATGATGCTCGTGTCAACGGAGAACAGTGCCACCTACTTGTAGAAAGAGATTGCTCAAGGGGCTCTACAAGAAGATGCGTTCTCGTTCTCAAGAAGACTAATCTACCAGTGGAAATAGAAGAGGCCTCAAGGAGAGGCTGCCTAAGTGGTACACCAGAAGCAGAGAAATGTGGCCTCAGAGTGCTCAGTGCTACTGCTTTGATAATAGGACGATATCTGAATAACATGAGAAGACTCTAGAGATTCCACCTTTAAACAAACTGGAAATAAGACTGATTCTTGTCACTGTTATCCTTGATGCAGCTGAGATGCAAGATGAGCTTAACGAAGTACACTCTCATTACATTTCAAACTGTCTCTTATAACTCCTGCTGACTGTTCTATTTTATCACTTCCATTTCATCCACCTGTTAGTGTTCCAATCAGTTGAGAAGAATATTTAATTGAGAGAAGAACTGAAAAATCTCTTCATGCTTCAGCAAACAGTAATACTACTGATAACCTTACATAGCAAGAACTTTTTTTGCATTCATTATTTGTTCAAAAGGAGAGCATAGTTCAAGCATACAATTTATTCAGAGAGCACATTTATTAAGCCACAGTTAATTCTTTTAAAGGAATATGACACAGAAAACATACTGACAGGAGGCAGATGATCTTCATCCTGTTTTCACATTTAAAAAAGAAGCACGATACAGTTTGGTTACTAGTCAACTGAACAATGCAAATATGAGATCCTGTGAAGACAAGGCTAATGTTAATGTCAGTCTTTTTTGACTGACATACAATATGGCATTAACCTCAGATCACAAGGACAGAACACACAAAGACATGTGAAATTTTAGCCATAGGTAGATTCACCAGATCAGGTAATGAACATCAGTGTTTCCAGTTTTGTGCACCTGTGACAAGTGAAGCTAGCATTCATTTCCAACGTGAACCTCTAAGCATGGAGGCACCACCGGCACTGATGAAGCTGCTCCAGCATTTAACCAAAACATAAAAGCAAAACAGTTAGTTATCCAGGTTCTTATTTCCCCGTTTCATTGTAACATCTGAATCTGTACAAACAGAAAAAAGATGGCATGACATATTTGGTAGCAGATGTTTAATTAGAGAACAGAATTAAGAATACAGATGTCTAGATATAAAGATATTTACTTTAGAAAATAAATATTGTGTCAGAGCCCTTGTGTTTGACATGTTCATGCACAGAAAGCATGTGCTATACAAAGGAAGATCTGCTCTGTATTTCTGGCTCTCCCATATAGAAAGCTGAAATACTGCTATAACCAGCCTCAGCTCCCATTGCTGAATCTTGGAGCAAGTCTAGGTGTGTATTCAGAGCCCTAGAATTGCAACTTCTTATGAACTTTCTGGTCAAAACAGTCTCTAGCAATCTACTTTCTCTCACAATAGCTTGTTTACTTCCAAAATTACGGTAATTCCAGAAAGCTGATTCCCTACAACAAAATCATTTCAGTGTTATAGATTATTTTAGGAATCAAAGTCCTGTGTTTTTAAGTGCTCTCAAAGCCTTGACCTGCACGTTTCTTTGTTTAGTCCACAGTAAATGAATTTGCTTCTAATAGCTCAAAATTAAGAGTCTCTTGTGTACACAATTAAGATAGATATGGCATAAAAGAACTGGATTGTTAGACTTGTAGATCTGAAACTGCCCATATGTACTTCTGAAATATAAACTGATAATTGCCTAGCTGATAGATAACAAAATCAGTGCTCAATTAACCACATTTATCCAAATTCCAATTTTAAAATCCAGTTTCTGAAAGGAAAAGTCCCTGTGTTCATGCACTCTCCATCACAGTCCTTGGTGGTCTCTCAGACAAAAAACTGAGGCTGTTCCTACCATCCTCAGAAGGATCATTGTTTGTGCCTCTGTCTTCTCCCATACCAGGTCTCAATATATCTCTATAGAAGTTCCCTTGCTTTCCCCCCCCTCTCCTCTTGCAGCGATTCTGTTGGATTCCATTTACTGCATTTTGTCTTCTCATTCACCCAGTCATGCCCATTAGTCTTTCTGAGCAACCTCTTAATTCTTGCCCACACACAGCTCACCACTCCCATGATTTTGTCCCTTCTCATCAAAGCCACACAGTATGCCTCAAACAGATCAGCTGTTCTTTATTTCCTCTCTGTGACTATGGATAGGAAAGAAACTTTCACTTTACCCGCCATACAAGGGCTCTTCTTCTCATGTCCATCAGGAGACTTTAGTGTCCTTGCTGGGACACTTCAAGTGTTGCCAACTCAATAAATCTCTCACTAAGAGCAGCTTTGAAGCTGCTAAAGAAGAAGGCATAGGAGAGCCTTTGGTTCTTCTCTGTCTCTTATTTTTTTCCCTTTTATGTAAAGCCACTGCACACAAATCACCCTGAAGATTGGCATTAGAGTAGTTAATATAGACATCAACATAGAGACTGGGACGTGCAGCAGAATTTCCTCACACAACACCAGTTTTACTAGTAAAATATTCAGTAAATAACTGAGATTTTTCTATCTTCATATCACAATCACTGTCAAAACTCAGAGTCCAGTAACGGCCCTTTGCCAGTAGAGAACAACAGTGTTTGCATATTGGAAACAATTATTAGGCTAATGCTAAGCATCTTTGTAAACCTCTCAGGGTAGTTTTTGGTACAAAGTAGTTGACCTTCTAGGCATATACTTTGTAAGATATTTGACCATTTTCTTTTTCAGTTAATTTGTGCTCATGCTCAATGTCACAAAAAACACCAATGAAGCATCTTTGAGCTATCTTTCAGCACTCTAAGAGTAGAGGTTACTCCAGACTCAGAAACAAGATTTTACTACTGTTGTTTTTCTGTTGGCCCCAGGTCAAAGAAGGGAAGCTGATGGCATAAGTACCAGAACTGCATGCAGATTGAGTTTTGAAAGACAGAGAGACAGGCAAGTCCAGCATGGACAAAAAAAAATGCTTCAAGGAAACCATTTCCATTTCAAATTTACCAGCACTGAGACATAAAAAAGTCATGAGAGTGTGGTGCGTTTTATGTTTATATTATGATCTGCTGTGAGTTCACTGATGTTATTTATCATGGACTCAACTCTTTAGCCTTTGGGGAAAAAAAAGGAATTCAATATAGTGCAATCCCCTTTAAGCATAAGTGTTATTATCTCTCATGAAAGTGGGTTCAAGTATCCCATCATTTATTTTATACTTGCAAGGCTCTTTTGTTCCTCTGTTCCCCTCAATCCCTGCCATAGATGGTTTCAGAAATGCTCCTTATGGGAAATCTTCACACCTGAAGAGAACAACAACAACAACAAAAAAAAATCCATAGTGTTTGAAAAGGGTTGTTGGATACAGTGTTGTCAATAAGCTATCACCAAAGACAATTAGCACAGGCAAATAAAAGCTAGGTCAGATTCAGAGTGGTAAGTACTGAACAACTGGAAGTGTTTATGCTTTTTCTTTAGCATTATTCTTCCTTTATACTCACCATAGATTTTTTTCTTGTCCTTTCAGTATAAGAGAACATCCTAATTTGTTTCAGCTTTGTTTAAAAATCAACAACCCCTCTCCTTCACTCCCCCTCCCTCCCAAAAACAAACAAACAAACAAAAAAAAAACCCTAGTAAAATATATTTTTAAAAAAGAAAAACAAAACAAAACAAAAGAGGGAGGAAGAGAAAAAAATAACACAGCTGCTCCTCAAGGGTGACAAGCCAGGAACTGAAGATGATGACAGCAGGGTGTGACAATGGCAGATAGCATGGTCGTGATAAAAGAGCTTGTTAACAGCTCCAGTTAAAACAAAGTAATGAACCAAGTCCAGCATCTAAACTAGGGGCCTGTGAAGGAGCAGCAGGAAACAAAACCAGAGATAGATTAGAAAAAAATACTATTATATAAGTCTAAGAGCCATCCAAGAGGCAGCACCAGGAACAAGTTACTAAAGGCCCAAGGTCCCCCCACAGTCACAAGGCCAGGGATAATCATAGATAGATATGCATACCTGTGATATAAATCAGACTAGAAGTGAATGCCTAAGATTAAGTCTAAATGGAGCTGTGGTCAAAAGCATGGGCAGAGGCCCCAGGTGAGGCTGCTCAGGGTCATTAAGGGCTATTAGAGCTCTGTTGACCCAGCCATAATCAATGTCTTAACATTGGGTTGCCGAGTGGCAAGAAACAGCATATCACTAGTATTAATATTCACTATTTTTACCAATGTAAATAATAACATAATATGAAGACTCTGCAAATCTCTGCAGAGCAATTGAGGTATAGTAGTCACTCAGAGCACTGATATTACTCCAGTCTAAGGCTGAGAGTATCTACTTGCATGGTGCTAGGCCAGGAGCACACACTATCCATCCTTGGAGTTGAGCTGCCTGCTCAGAAGGTCAGCTTCCTGAGAACAAAAAGCTATTTGAGAAGCCTTGGGTGGCCTTGGAGCTCAGTTGCAAGAAGTTTCAGCAGAGGTTAATTGCAAAGAACTCTTCTGAGAAGCCTCAGCAGGGGGTCCCTCCCTTTCACTGGGAAGGAGCTGGGATTCTTGCACTCAGCCCTGACAGAGCTTTGCCTCAGCCACAATACAACCATGCCTGTGCAGAGCCTTGTACCTTACTCACTTAAACCCTGACTTATGCATTGGCTTCCTAGCTTCATCTTGGAGCCAGTTCATCACTATGGGCTGTTCTGGCAATGTTGGTGTTGGCTGACTTTGTATATTGCTTTCAGACCTGCCTAGATCGCTCTGCTCTGGCTCTGCCTCCAGCCAGTGAGGTGTTTATCTCCCTTCCTGTTTGCACCTCTCTGTCATGGAGTAGGGTCAAGCTGTTCTCCTGCACAAACACAGAGCAGATCTGTGGACAGGAAACCCAATCTACCATGTCATGTCTTGGGAGCAGAGGACAGCTCAGTTCTCAGCTGTTGCAATGAGTCTACCAAAAGATGCCATGGACATTGCGCTGTAGGACCTGGAGAGTTCTCAGCTGGAAACTCTCACTGATCGTACCTAAATTTCAGGACATGTGCATGCTTGCCCCCTTCTGGAGTCAAGTAAGCCCTGTATGAGATAAGGCCCAAGGCAGGCACAAGGCGTGCAGAGGCAGGCACGCAGAAGGGAGCCATGTGACACACTTCACCACGTCTCTCATCTGTTTGACAAGAACAGCACCCCAGCAAATACCATGGTATGTACCTGCGTCACAGCTGAGTTGTGAGCACAGAGGCTGTCCACTGTGAAAGCTCAAAGCTAATTCAGCTAATAAAATTCCCAAAGATCTGCTAAGGGGAAAGGCACCAGACATAGTTAAAGCTAAAATGAAGTCCAGACCAGTGAGGTAGGGATGCTGGAAGCTTTCCTAGTCTGTATGAGGTGACATTAATTGGGAAAGGAAATAGAGCTCCCTTGCCCCATCTGACACATCTGTCCAGGAGAGTAAGATAGGAGGCTAATGGCTGCACTATATTCAGAATGAGTAAACTTGAACTTCTTCTACAAGTAAGAGTCTGCTGTGATATAAAAGGTCATCTGGTACAATCCCAACAAAGGTCACTCCTATTTATTTCCTTTGTACCAGTTCTCTTAGAAAAGTAATGTATTCGTGACTTCCAATGCTTGCTGTACTTGAAGCAATCTTCAGCTTTGTTATCATAGATCAATCTTTGTAAAACTTCATCAACTTACTCTTCGGATTAAGCACAGTCTTTCAAACTAATTGGGTAGAACAACAAATGCTTGTGGAATCTGAATGCCCTGAAGGACTCAAAAGGAATATCAAATCGGTTTGGACAGACTATTAAAATGAAGTAATTTGGAAGTGAGCTGAAGATTTAAAAACCTCTGCCATGACTTCTAGAGCATATTAATGCTACAAGGAGCATTGCTTTTATGAAGAAGGCTCGGTTTACCTTTCCCTTAGTCCTTTGCTTGCTGTCAAACTATGCTATTTCAAGCAGAGGAAGCCATTATCTCACACAGACATTAAAAGCAGTTGTTCTCTGATGATTTTCAAACCCCGCATTTAAGATCTAATGCCTGATTGTAGTTGTGAAGTTAATCAGACAGAACACTGAATCAAACTGCTTCCAACGCTGACAACCATTCTCTGGCTGTTTTCTGGCCAGTACAGGGGGTATCTTTTGGTAAGCAATGGTAAGGCAGTTCCATTCCAGAAAGGACAATTGGCTATCATACCATAGCACAGCATGAAGCAGTCCCATCTAAGGCACCTCATTCTGCCCCAGTAATGTTTCAAGTTTACAAATGTGTCACTGAGGGACTGGCTTTCACTGAGAAGGAGGTAAGTAAGATACAGAATTGTTCTGCAGACTCAGTTCAGTTTGATTTTGTTGCTGTTTCCATCTGAATCATTGTTTGGCTCAGCCTTTGTTAAGCATTTGGAAATTCACACCAAAAAAGGGATATATGCACCAAGATTCCTTTACCTCTGGGGCTTAGCCTGTCCACTGGATAGAATCTCATGCCCTGTAACTTGGTTGGCAGATAGACAGACTTTAGATCTGTAGCTTGACAGATCCTAAATTCAATTTGAGCCAATGGGAATATGAGAAAGGCATTGGATATTCTCACAATCCAATACATTCAAGGGCAGAATCAGATTTGCAGGCCTCAATAGTTACAAACATCTGCAAAGCTTCTTTTTCAGCAGGAAAAGACCATGACTAAGATAGTCAACATAAGCAGTTCCTGGAATATCTGATCTCCCCTGCAGCAAACACCAGAATATCTTGTTTCGGACATTTTCACTCATCACCTTATTTTTTAATAGCTACAATCAAACGTAGCTCATTTGTCCACTGCAGCAAACTCCTTAAAGGGATCTCTGAAAGTAATCTCCTTTTAAAATATGGTTTTCAACTCATCGTAGAAATTACATGGCTGTCTCAGCTAGAAGTAGAATGATGTTAATGTTAGCAGTTAATGTTTAGCAAGTATCATAATATCACCACACATTGCTGTATAAAATTATGTCAAAGAAAGTGAAAAGAACATCATTTATGCAGTGCCTGAGTCAGAGGATTAAACAGATATATCGTAACAGGGAAAGATTTCAGTTTAGATAACTAGTCCCAAGTGTTGCTAAAGTAGACTTTTGGCTGAAAGAGATACAATACTCAGTTTGTCTGACTGGTTTGTCATCAGAATCACCTTTATGTTAATGCATAAATCAATTATTTAATGTTTACACAATGATCCTTTCTGATGATAAATCAGTACTAAAATTAAACGAGTCCCTTTTTAACTCCTTGAATTGCAAATGGCATCCTTTGAACAACAAAGTCCGTGCAGGAATTGTTACTGGATTAGCTTTCCAACACTTCATGTGGTTATCCGTAGTGTGAAATACATCAACCTGGGAAGCTCCATTTCCTGAAGGGAGCCAATAAGCAGGAGGACAGCCAGCTCTTTACAAGGGAAGATAATAGCAGGTTAAGAGAAAATGGTTTTAAGTTGAGAGGGGGGAGATTTGGGTTGGATAGCAGGGAAGTTCTTTTCAGAGAAAGCGGTGAGGTGCTGGAGGAGGCGGCCCAGAGATGTTGTGGATGCCCCATCCCTGGAGATGATCAAGGCCAGGTTGGATGGGGCCCTGGGCTACGTGGTCTAGTGTTAGATAAGGAGGTTGGCAGCCGTGCATGCGGCAGGGGGGTTGGAGCCTGAGGACCCTTCAGGTCCCTTCCAACCCAAGCCGTGATTCTGTGATCCCCGTGCTATTCCCCTGTGGGCTACTTTTAAATTTGCAGTGGCATGACTTGACATCTTGTACAGGGCAACAACATATATTTATTGAAGTGCATGGAAATTCTCACGAGCGGGAAGAACTACGTGCAGTGTTTTCCTGATGGTCTTTTCTACATGAACTGCCGTTTGCAGTCCTTAACGTCTGCTTGCACCGTGGCTGTAATGAAACGCTGGCTGACAGAAGGAAGACGGATACAGGAAAGCACTGGAAAAGTCTGGGTACCCAGAGTGCGACATCTGAGGTACAGAGCATCAAAAGAAGGGACCGAAAAAGGTGGCTTGTGGCTCCCAGCCTGTCTCCCTTCAGCAGGATCCTACCAAGCAGGCTGCTGGCAGGAGGTGTTCTGACCATGCAGGAGCTTTCCCCTGCAGGCAGGAGGTGGAGAACCTGTTCCCTGTCAGGCTGGGCCGTCCCTCAGAACATGGCGCCACCTCCTCTGTGGTGACATCAGTGACCACTGTGAAGTCACAAAGGGCCCTCAGCACCCAGGCAGCCTGTCCCCACGCCTTCGCCACTCTCGGTCCTGACAGCGTAGCTGTTGGAGAGGGTTTGGCTCACTGTTGGAGAGGGTTTCGCTCACTCCTTAGCGAGCTGCGTTTTTTACTCCTTTGCGATCCTGCGCTCCAGAGAAATGGAGCGCCAAGGTGAAGGCGAGCGTGGGGACTGGTAAGGATGTGGTTCCTTCATGAGTTTTAAGAAAACATCTGTTGCTCTGTTGCCGTCTTTGGAGCTGGACAGATACTGCCTGCTTCACTGTTCTTTACCACGCTTCTCCTCCTTCGTAGGCAAACTAAGGTTTGGCAAACAGTCGCCCTCGTGCTGTTCACTGTGGCTGTGGTGCCCTTCGGTGAGTCTCTGTTAAGCTCTGACTTGAGGATGCTTCTTTAGGAAGCCCCCCATGGTTTGTTCTGCCCGGGGACAGGGGAGTGGGCAGCCCAAGGCAGAACGCCAAGTCTTTATGCAGACAGTTGATTGAGAGCTTTGTGGAATTCCTGACAGGCGTTTACTGCGTTGGAAGCGCTGTTGAAGGGGTCAGAACGGTGGCAGGAAAGAGTCTGAGGTAAAAAACAAAACCATCTCCCTTTGGCTAGGCCGGTCTTTAGAGGAGCTCTGCCCCTTCTCCATGACCACTTCTTACCCAAGTCACACTTCCATGGCACAGTGCCCGTGCTTCTCCCGTTTCCCATTCTCCTCTCCCAGCTTTCTTTCAAACCACTACAGCTCCACGCTCCCCAGGAACGTGGTGCTCAGGAAGCAACTTCTTGGTCGGGATCTCTTGGAGCTTGCCAACCAGTGTAGTCAAGTCTCTACGGAATCTTGGCTACACCGTTGTCACGTGCAGTGAGGTGCATTCGCTGCCTCACTGTCCCATGGCTTGTGAGAAGAGAGTCATGTTCACTTCTCTCCATTACCTGCTGTCTCCAGGCTGGCACGTGGTAAGCCGGAAATGCCGACCCGCGAAGAAGAGCGGAATAAGATCCAGCGGCAGCTTCATTTCCTGCAGTGGGGAGCAAGGGACATCACTGTGCGTGCTCTCCACGAGGTCTTCAGGAGAACTGAGCTCCCAGGCTTTACCGGCGAGGTAAGAGGACTGCCTGTCAGTGCTGCCTGTCTGTCACGGGGCTTCCCGACAGGAAAAAGCCTTTCCTTTCCTGCCACATCCGTGTCCAGAGCACTGCAGTGAGCAGCCCCTCTCCATTCCCGTGCCAGATGTTCATAGTAGAGTTCTGGTGGTTCCCAGGCAGCTCCAGCGTTGCTTACATGCAAGTGGAGCAGCCAGGTTTGCTTTGGCTGGCTTTGCGGGGAAGCTGGGAGGCAACTCTTTTCCTCTTAATCCTTCTGACGAGCTCTCTCTTTTGTCTTCCTTCCCAGGCTGTTCAAGGCATGATCAATCAAGTCCTGGAGAATCTGGAGGAAAGCCCATTCCGGATGCCTAATTATGCCAGCAAGACTTCAGGTGCCATCACACTGTAGAAACAGACAGACCACAGAAGTGGATTCCAACGCACTTCTTGTCTGCTTTGACAGGATGGGCATTTGGGCAGCGGTGGGGGAGAAGGGGTGGAGTGGACGGCTGCTTTGTGCCCTGAGAGTGTGCTTGCAGAGAGAGTCTTCAGTGGGCTGAAGCACATCTGGAAAGCACTACTCCTGCTTGATGTTGTTTCTCACGTGATTGCTCAGCTGGCTGGCAGTTTATGCTTAGAAGCTTTTTTCAGGAGGACAGTGCAAGGGCAGCCGGCATCTCTGTGCAACCGTTTATGTGGAAAACAGGGTCAGCAGGCCTCAATTCCTCCTGGCCTTGCTTGACCACTGTGCCCGTGTTTTAATTTGCAGGAGCTGCTATCGTTCATTCCAAGACTTCACCCTCCTGGACTGGAAGTGGGAAAGTCTTTTGGCAGTCGTTGCTGGTGACACCTTATATGAGGTCTCCTGAGATTATTCTTGAGGTATGAACACTGAGAAACAGGAGAAGGATGGTTCGGGTCGGAGGGAGCCAAAAGCCCTGCTAGAAGCTTTCCTTAAACTTCCCCTCACATCCCAGCTTGCCTTACCTATGGTCTTCTTGCAAGGCCCCAGTCCCCTCTTGTGTATCCCCGCTGAGAATTTCTTCCACCAGACTGCCCCCAGTCCTCCTTGTGCAAGCTTCTGCCGGGCTAGCTTGCTTATCTTCCCATCCATCGTGGAACTGTCAGGCTGGCACTGAAGGGGAGCCCATGAGGTGCCACAAGAAATCTGGGCTGCGAGATCGCTGGGGCTCTCAGTGGACCCAGGTGGGCACAGAGGGCGTGCACTGCAGGAGGGCCCCATGTTGTGTTTGCCAGCCCATCCTGGCCCTGCTCCTGAGCTACCTGAACCAGAGCCCCGGCTGGTGCTGGTGGAAGGAGGTGGGACTGGATAGGCTCGTGCAGGTCAGCCCTTCTTTGCCCTGGCAGGCACCCCTCAACTGCTGCAGGTCCTCCTTGTTTTTGGCAAGTTGCTCCTCCAAAGAAGGAGCCTGAGAGCTTCTGCGAGTTGTGCACCCAGCTCACTGCCATGCACGTATGCCTGTGCTTCGGAGCAGAGCTGATGGGCTGGTAGACCTCTAGAGCCTCTGATGCTGGGGCAGGAATTCCAGCCAGGAATCTCTTTTGCACATGAACACCGTTGCTTCTTCTCTTTTTAGCCTGACAATTATCCAGGAAACTGCTGGCCCTTCCCAGGAAGCCAAGGGCACGCTGTCATCAAGCTGCCCATGGCCGTCTTTCCCACAGCGGTTACGATAAACCACGGAATTCCAGCAGCAGCGTACCGTGCAGACAGCATCTCCAGTGCTCCCAAGGACTTTGCTGTCTATGTAAGTGATTCCCCTGGGCTGTGGGGGTTCTGCGTAGCGTTTGAGGTGGACGGTGGTTGCGGCTCCAAGAGCACTGTGGCTTGCAGTCATTCCCTGCGTTGGGAGAGAAAGAAGCTCCTCAGAGTTGCTCCATTTCCACAGCATTTCTTTTTTGTCCAGTGTAGCGCAGCAAAGAAGGTTTCCCACTCTTGGGGCGAGTCGGTAGTTTCAGGGGCGGAGGGAAAGGGAAGTGGCAGAGTGGATGGTCCCAGACTGCCTCTGCTTCCAGTCCCTGTGGGGCTCTGTGATCCCTGTCCGGCAGCACATCCCATTGTTCTGTTTTCTCTACCCCTGTCTTCCCGTAGGGCCTGAAGTCAGAAGATGACGAGGAAGGAATTTTCCTGGGAGAGTTCACCTTCGTTCCAGGCCAGGCTCCCAGTCAGACCTTCCAACTGAAGGTACGGTGTCAAAGAGGGACGTGAAGTGTGGGAGAGGAGAACCAGGTTGGCTGAGCAGAAGCTTCCAAACCAGAGGTGTATGGGGGCCCTCTGGCATTTCTTCTGCTGCCACTTCCTTCCTACCTGCGTATGCCCAGAGTGCCGTGCTGTCTTTGCTTCCATCTGGTTTTTAATCGTGCGAGCTACTGCTTTTAGCACTGCTAAGCGTCAGTTGCACTTGCAGCAGAAACCACCGGGACCAAGTGGCTTGCAGTGGCACAGAAGTGGCTGCCTGTTGTAGTATGCGATACTGTTGGTGTGCTGCTTTCACACTGGGGATGTGTGGCTTTCCAAGGGTTTTGTTGTTGCTGGTAACAGGCAGCGTGAGGGAGGCCATTCTACCCGGGTGACTCGTTAGAGAAGCTAATGAGTGTAATATCCCTGCATTCTTTGTGCATGCACACACACTTATAGCAAGTGCAAAGAACTTGCCTGCGTATTGGCTGCAGCTTTTGGTAGCTGTTTATTTCTTAAAACTCATGTGGCCAAAGAGGTGGAGCAGGGTAAGAAATGTCTTGATTGTGCTACGGGAGCACATCAGCGTGTCAAAGACCTAGGAGGGCAGCGTGAAGTAAGATGTTGTGCGACTGTGTCGCTCCCGCATTGTCAGTGGTCAAAGAGAAGAGAGGAAAATGCATTTCTTTTCTTTTTCTCATTGCAGAACAAGCTCTCTGGGTTCATCAGTTACGTGAGGCTGCAAGTGCTGAGCAACTGGGGCCACCCGGAGTACACCTGTGTCTATCAGTTCAGGCTCCACGGCGATCCAGCCCGTGCCGACGATGCCAGGGGAAGACTGTCTGGCTAGGGGAAAGCTATCTTGCTTGGGGAAATCTATTTGGCTAGGGGAAATCTAATTGGCTAGGGGAAATCTAATTGGCTTATCTCAAAATAAATTACTTAAACTTTTCCCATGTTGAATCACTTTTGTGCGTCTGAGTAACAGTTAAGAGATCTCCCGGTCTTTATCTCGACCCTCGTGCTTTTTCATCCCCTTTTCTCTTGCTTTCCTCCTGGGTAGGAAGAGCAAGCGAGTGGCTGGGTGGGAGTTCGCAGGGTGATCTTCATATGCTGTTTGTTTCCATCGGGTGGGACTCAGCAGAACTGGTACCCCCTTGGACTTCCAGAGGGCAGACCTTGTCCTCTTTCAGAGGGTGGTTGAGAGGGTCCCTTGGGAGGCAGTGGTGGAGGGCATGGGAGCCCAGGAAGGCTGGGAATACTTTTAGGAAGTTCTTTTAGAGGTACAGGAGCTGACCATCACCAAGCCACAGAAGATGCACCAACAGGCAAGAAGGCCAAACAGGCTGAACAGAGATCTTTGACTGGAAGTCTGGGAGAAAAGGAAAGTTTAATGTATTTGGAAGAATGGGCAAGCTGCTTACAACTATTCCAAGTACATGGTGAAGCTTTGCAGGGAGAAAATTAGAAAAGCAAAAGCCCAGCTAGAACTGAACTTGGCCACTCAGGGGAAGGACGTCAGTAAATATTTCTATAAAAAAGTCAACGGCAGGAGGAGGGCTAGGGAGAATCTCCATCCCCTGTTGGATGATGCTGAGGGCAACGCGGTGGCAAGGATCAGGGTGAAGTTGAGGCACTTAACGCCTTCTTTGCCTCGGTCTTTAATAGAAAGGCTTGTTACTTGCCGGGAAGACAGCTCCTTGTGCTGGTAGATAGGGAGGGGGGACAGAATAGGTCTTGCATTAAGACCTGTTCCGAAAGCTGGATGTGCAGAAGTCCATAGGCCCAGATGGACTGCACCCTACAGTGCGGAGGGAGTTGGCAGATGTGGTTGCCGAGCCGCTCTCCATCATCCTTCAGCAGTTTGAGGGAGGTGATCCTCCCCACTCCTCTAGCCCTGGTGAGGCCGCATCTGGAGTACCGTGTCCCATTCTGGGCTCCTCAGCTCAAGAAAAAGGGAACTTCTAGTGAGGGCACAGTCTGGGGCCACAAGGATGAGGAGAGCGTGGAGCATCTCCCTTATGGGGAAAGGCTGAGGGAGCTGGGCCCGTTGGGCCTGGAAGGCTGATAGGGGATCTCATCAGTGCTTATGAATATCGAACAGGCAGCAGTCGAGTGGGTGGGGCCGGGCTCTTTTCGCTGCTGCCCAGTAACAGCATTAAGGGGCAACGGGCACACGCAGGATCGCTGGAAATGCCCTGCGAACAGGAGGAAATATTTATTGACTGTGAAGGTATCGGAGAAGTGGAGCAGGCTGCTCGCAGGGGGCGCAGAGTCCCCTTCCGTGGAATTCAAAGCCTGGGCAACAATTACCGCAGCTCTGCCTGGACGTTTTCCGGGGCAGCCCACTGCAGGGAACCCGCTTCAGCAGGGCTGCGGCCTGGGCGGTCCTTCCGAGCTCCGTTCCCGTTCTTTTGGGGGAGGCACTCGGCACGGAGCAGACGCGCTCTGCACCGCGGCAGGGAATCGCCTCGCCTGGAGCGGTCAGCCCGGCCAGGGAGCCGTTGTCCTCCGCGTGGCAGCGCTGGTCCGACGGAGCACCCCGTGCGTGCCTCCAAGCAGCCGTTGCGGAGCGCAGCGAGCAGGGCGAGCGTCCGGGGCGCGGGGCGGCGGTTGGCCGGGCCGGGATGTGGAACGGCACGGCAGTGGGCGCGGGGCCTGGAATCTGCCCGCTAGTGGGACTGTCGGCCGCCTGCCAGACGGCGTGCCTCAGCGGGGTCTGCGGCAGGCAGAAAGGCACGGTGAGAAGTACGGCGGTGACTCGGAGTCTCTGCCCGAAGAAGCGGCAGTTGAAGCCTGCGGCTGCAGCGAGTGCCCGAGTCTGATGGTGCCGGAGAAGGGAGGCGAGACCCTGGGGCGATTTGCTCAGCACCTGGCGTGATGGCTGCGGCTGGAGACTCAGCGGCTGGAAACTCCGGAGGTCAAAGGATCCCAGTGCAGGAATTGGCGGGACTCATTGAAAAGTCGTTAAATTAATTGTGAAGTGTCATGAATTGGACCAAATCCGTTTTCAAATCATGAATAATTTATTGACTTGAGTAAGCGACCGCAAACAAAATCAGCGCGCTGGGCTACCACGGGAGTCACAGCTCCGCACGTGTGGCGCACCCTCCCCCTGCTGGCTCCAGCTTTTATAGTCTCTTTTGTATTCTGAGTGGCTGCCGTGTTGGCCTTTACGCCTGCGCTCCCTTGTTGCCGGGCAGTATTGCTCCGAGTGGTTTTTTCTCTTCTTGTTGATTGGTCCCATTCTTCCCGCCACTCTGTTCCCCGCCGCCATGCTTTCCCGCCACTCGTTGCCACGTGCCTCCGCTCCTCATCCAGCTCGCCCGATCTGGGGGGGGCGAAGCGGCACGAACGGAGCGGGTAGACAGAAGCCGCAGAAACAGGGGCGGCGAGTGCAGGAGCCGCAGGGGCGCTTACAAAACCCGGAAGCCCGCTTGACTCCGTTCCGCGCAGCCCCCTCCCCAACAACAACAACAACAACATACCCAACACAATGAACAAACTTTCACCAACTTTTTACAATCCCTCCTTTTTCTTTAAACTAACTTATTTTGTTCATTGAATCTTTGGAGTGCCTGCCGGCTTAATGCATATATCTCATTATCTTCATCATCTTGTTCTATGGTCTTATATTTAGAGCTTCTGATCGGTTCTTTACTATCGTGGTTACCCAATTGAAAATACATTGTCCAAAGGTTAACACCATAATTAACAACAACAGAGGTAATAATGTGGTGAGCCAAGGTGAGTAATTAAACCAGGATTCATACCAACTTTGGTGAGCCTCATTTTCTTTTTTACGTTTTTCCAATCCTTCCCTCAATTTCACCTCATTGCCACCTCAACACGGTGGCAATGATCAGGGTAAGGTTGAGGCACTTAATGCCTTCTTTGCCTCGGTCTTTAATAGCAAGACTGGGTTGCAGTTGGTAAATACTCAGTAAAGGAAATCCATAACCATGATCTGCCTAAAAGACCATGAGTTGACTGTGATGTAATGTAGATGACAGCGGAGCTAATAAGAACATATATGGATTGTCTGCAACAGAAAAATGCAGGCAAAATGGCCTGTGGTTTTCTTAAAAAATGGTAGGGCTGACTAAATATCAGAGTGGTTGAGTCAGAAAAGTGTGTTCACTGTTGGGAACATCTGGATCAACTCAGAGCAGCCTAAAATATTCATATGAATCTAAAAAGCCAAAGAAGGGAAACTATTCATCAGTTAATATGTAGGCAAACAATTTCATATGACTGAGATAGCTATGAAAGACAGCCACATTGATGCAGTGGTGGGACACTTCACGTCAAGCACTTAAAGCAGAGACTGGAATCTCTGTCAAGGCAAACCATTAGGAAAGCTTTTGGTTGCTGGGGAGAATGCCTCAGTAAAACACACATGAATTATTCACTCATGTTCTTATATTGTTAATGCTGTGAAAATAAATACAGACAAAAAAATATGAAATCATAAAATTCTTGTTACTTCAAGTCATTTTAAGTACTGCAGCTATCAATTTTTTCTGAAGAAAATGTAATGATCTAAAAAAAAAAAAAAAAAAGCTGTACAAAGCGAGACACTTGATGAAAACAAGGAGATATAAGGTACTGTAGCCAGGCTGTAGCACCAAATTTTCCCACTGAGCCACAGCACATTTTTGGCTGGTCACATAATCATATTCCTAATTGCCTTCAGACCTTGTCTAGAACAGTCATTTACTGTAAGTCTTCAGAGAAGCTGTTATTCCTGTAAAGGTGTTGACTTGGAAAGTAATCCAGCACAAAAGATATTTATGTGCCTTATAGGAACCAGGAAGGAAGTTTTCTGGGAAGGACACAAATCCCAGATAGCTTTTTACAGCAACAGGAGTAGCTGATAGAAACAAAACCAGTTCAAACACCAAAACTGCTGAGCAGTGCAGTCTCCTATGAGCCTAACAAAGGCTTGGTAGAATTCCTGCTGTGAATCTTTATTTGAGGGAAACTATTGGCATCAATGACTGTCCCCTTTATAAATTTCCATTCACATTTCCCATATCTAAACACAGCAGGAAAAGGTACTGAATTTTAGTTTTCATTTACTGAGTTTTCCTTACCTTTAGAAAAGGTAATGAGTTTTATGAAGCACAGACAAAATGCAGAAGTTGTGATTGGACTTTGACAAAAAGGGAGTGGAATCAGAACACTCATGTGCTTTTGATAATCAGCCAAATATATGTGTTTCCCAATTGTGCGATTATTTATATAAGAAAGCCAATAAGTATAATTTTCTTTGAAAAGAAAAAACCATCTACCAAGTGTCCCCCGTGGCATTTGTGGCAATCTAACTACACCTCAGCATCTACTGCAGCAAGTCTGGAGTGTTCTCTTTCATGCTAGTTCACTCCCAAATTGCCCTCGGCTACGTGGGTAGAATGGGCCACAGTGTCTGTGGTCACCCATGGAAGACCAGGAGTGGCATGGCCGGTTCATTCCCTTCAGGCTACTTGGACAAAAGCAACTACAACAAGTGAATGTCATCCCTTGCACTCTTTAAGGGCATGGCCAGTGTGAGCACTTTTGTAGCTCAGACTAGTGACACAGGGTTCTTGTAATTCTGTTGTTGCTACATCTGTTTAAGTCACAATATTACACTAGGAGAGCAGCAGGGTTCTCTGTGCTGCTAATAACTACACTGGATGTAAACACATCTCCTGTTCAGCAGGCAATCCTTTTAAAAAAGCACGCACACACACAAGAAAATCTAGTTAGATACCTGAAGACTATTCAGGATAGTGTAGGGAAGACAGCCTAAACACGTAGAAGTTCTGTTCTAACAATTTATCTTAGAACTACAGGAGTATTGCAATAGTTCTCTCAACAAAAGCCATGAGTTACCAGCAGATACTCACTCAGTACTCTTAGAAGTTACATAAAGAATAGCTGCCCTTGGAAATGAGAAGGTTTAATTACTTTTTAGGCTGTAGCACCACTTAAATGAAATTCAAATAAACAAGAAAGCTGGTAAGATTGAAGTAGCTCATCGAAACATAGATTTCTGAATTCTCTGCACTAGAAGTAAGGTGTATCGAGAACTGGCTGCTTAGGGGACAGAGAATATCAATCAGAATGACTGAAGTTCATCACTCTGCAGCTGTAAGCATCAGTTCTTCACCTCTGTAACAGTGTTTGAAATTATACAAGGAAGGATTCCCTGAAGGCTCTGCTTATCTGTGGATCCCCTGTGATTTGAACTATGGGAAAAAGGGTTCCACTGATTGTTCTTTGGTCAAGTGAGCTGTGAACAAGAGAGAAGCAAAGGGATTCCACAGAAACAGATTGAGAAGCAAGCTTCAGAAATAGGCTGGATCAGCACTAAGAGCTTTTGGATATCAGCTGAGAGGTTGGGAACTGTAACCCTAAATGTTGTCTCTTTGTTTTCTCCTTTATTCAAAGAAACAGAACCTTGTACACTCTTGAAGAAAAAAAATAAATGAAGAAAAGTGTGCACAGACAGGGTGAAAATATTGCAGAGTTTGTAAATTTCATACTGGATAACCCAATAACTAGATGATCTTTAAAGGTTCATAGAATCATAGAATCACCAAGGTTGGAAAAGACCTAAAAGATCATCCAGTCCAACCATTCACCTATTACCAATAACTCCCACTAAACCATGTCCCTCAACACAACATCCAGTCTTTCCTTGAACACCCCCAGGGTCGGTGACTCCACCACCTCCCTGGGCAGTCCATTCCACTGCCTGACCACCCTTTCTGAGAAGTAATACTTCCTAATGTCCAGCTTGAATCTCCCCTGCCGTAGCTTGCAACCATTCCTTCCAACCCACACAATTCCACGATTCTATGAAAACATTTATTGCCATTTTGTCATGGCTATTTTGGTGCTTGGTAAAAAATCTGTTGTCTTGCACAGAAACTCCTAGTGGCATGTAACAGAAAAAAATCTGCAAACAAGGAGAAGAGGGAGGCAAAAACATTGGTCAGCAAGGGTGTACATTAAACATAAGGTCAACTAGCAAAAGATAAGCATTATACCAATGTGCGCTCTCAAAGTCTGGCCATGCAGGAAAGGAAACACAAATGAGAGAGAAAACTAGCAGAGTATTATTGAAAATTTTACAGAGAAGGAACCATGTACAAAACATACGCAGTTTACTAGGAACCGCTGCCAAGATGCATTTCCACTCAGTCTAGTGTGAGTGGTGCCAAATAAGCCTTCTGCCCACTGTCAGCAGAATGTAGGAAATGTTGAGAGGGCACAAGGGGACAGAAAGGAAGAAAAATGTTACAAGCTTTTTGTGATTCAACTGGAATGCTGCTGAAAGCTACAAAATGTGCAGAGCAGAACTACTGCAGAATACTAGTCAAGAGATACGGCTGTTTGCACACTGCTCAGAGTATGTATTGGTGGACAAATTAATGTAAAGAAAGAATGTACAAAACATAGTTTCCTTTGTCCCTTTAAAATGTTCGTTCCATCACATTTCTCAGTTTCCATTCTCCAGTCTGCTAGCACTATACTTCTTTCTAGAGCTGTTTTCTTTCTGGAGTATATCCTTTTTTTTTTTTTTTTTCTTTTTCATGTGTTCTTTCTGTTTTTAGTATTTATCTTCTTTTTCCCATGGTTACTTCTCATTGCTCTTCTCAATTTTTCCCCTTCCTCCTCCTGTAGCCAAGTCAGCAGCTGGAAAGCAGTGCAGTTAACATCTACATGGGGCCACCACTAGGAATGTAATTGACTTCCTTTGTATCTTTGCAATCAATTCCCCACACACCAGAAACCAACTGGTATGTCCCAGGGCACTGCTACATAGCCTCAGCAAACTGTTAAGGAAAGAAAAGCAAGTGTTTGAGCACTAGCCTTCTATAAAAATCTCTTGAACTAAGTGATAATTTGTGAAAACACAGGTAAGCCACCTGGACATGATGAGGAAAACTCCATGAAGGTCAGGCTAATGCAGGGAAGCCATGAGACTTGTGAGGCTAAGACGTATGTTGAATACTTCTAATCTCTATGAATGAAGAAAATAAAGAGAGAAAAAAAAAAATCTATATACTAAAAATCTGCCTGTAACTATGCTGACTTCCTTTAACATATAAACCGTATTCTTATTAGTAAATGAAATACATACGGACCATAGACTCAAGCAAGCTCCCACAGAGTCATTGATGCAGTATAGCTGATTATTTCACTGCCAGGTATGGTCTTGTGCCATCCAACTAGCAGCCACTTTCAACTCTTGAAAGGGAGCATAAGGCAGAGATTGCTCCAAGTACTCAGATGATGTCACTGTGCTCAAAAGGAGGAAAAATTTAGCTGGTGTGGAGGTGACTATGCCATACCACTTGCCTGAGAGACACTGAATTAGCCATGATTCATTTTATTTACTAGTATAAATCATATAATCACACAATAGCTGAAGGTTGGAAGGAAGGTTTCCTGCTTAATTGCAGTGGGCCCAGAAAAACCTCACAAAGTTCAACAAAGCCAAGTGCAAAGTCTTGTGCCTGGGTCACAGCAACCCCCTCTAACAGTACAAGCTGGGGGATGAAAGAATTGAGCACAGCTCTGATGAAAAGACTTTGGAGTACTGGTGGATTGCAAGCTGGCCATGAGGCAGCAGCATGTCCTTGCAGCCCAGAAAGCCAAATGTATCCTGGGCTGCATCACAAGAAGTGTAGCCAGCAGGACAAGAGAGATGACCCTGCCCCTCTGCTCTGCACTAGTGAGTCAGATATGGAGAGACATGGACCTGCTGGAGCACGTCCAGACAACAGCTGCAGAAATGATCCAAAGGATGGAACACTTCCCCTGTGAGGGCAGGCTGAGAGAACTGGGGCTGTTCAGACTGGAGAAATCTCCAGGAAGACCTGAGTGCAGCCTTTCAATATCTAAAGGGGGTCTGTAAGAAGGAAGGGGACAGATTCATTAGCATGGCATGTTGTGATTAAAGAGGGGAGATTTAGACTAGATATAAGAACAGTGCTTTTATTCAATAATGATAGTGAAGCAGAAACAGGCTGCCCAGA
Organism: Excalfactoria chinensis; assembly: GCF_039878825.1. Lineage (NCBI taxonomy): Eukaryota > Metazoa > Chordata > Aves > Galliformes > Phasianidae > Excalfactoria > Excalfactoria chinensis. The sequence continues at coordinate 117,805,532 of NC_092826.1, read as the reverse complement.
GAGGTGATGGATGCCCCATCCATGAAGACATACAAAGTCAGATAAGACCAGGCTCTGAGCAACCTGATCTAGCTGTAAGTGTCCTGGTACATGTGTGTGGTTCTTGAGACCATTCACTCCAGGGATTGCACCCAGGAGGCACAGCAGACAAGGCTGCTCCAGGATAGCATTGCATCTATCCAGTCCTCCAATGATATTCTACTATCCACCATCCTCAGCCTTCATACTACCTCATAGAGCATGTAAGTCAGATCCGCAGCTTCATGCTGTAGGAGCACCACCATGGGGGTTGTAGTTTTCCCCAAGCAGAAATGAAGCATCAGAAGGCAAATCTCTAAAAGAACTCTTCTTTCTTCATTGACTCCAGAGGAAGGAAGAAAAGGCTTTGATTTTTTTGGCAGAGCTCATAAACAAGTTACTTTGTGCATCTCTTTGCTGGAAGTATTTACAAAAGTTTAACTTTGAAATGTACTCAACTTCTTACTGCTTTAAAAGCTAGTTTAATGCAGAGTGCAAGGAGATGATAATTGATGGAATCATATCATATGATGGTATCATATAATTCTCTGTCAATGCAGACATTTATTTCATTGTACTTCAGTACCAGAAGTGGTGGTGAGGGAGATCACCCAGGATGATTTCCATTGTAGAGGATTAGCAATGGCTCCAAAAATTCATGAAACAAAAGGAAGGATCAGTTTCAATGAGAAGTAAATGATCCTTTTAGTACCACAGGATACTAATCAAACTCTACTACTAGCTAAGATCTTCAAGGTCAAGGCTTAGTAAAGCCACAAAAGGGGAACTCCGGGAGCAGCACTTCATGAGGATGGTGTCCTTTGAAATGATTTTGCATGATGTCTGTCACTTTGGTCAACAGAAGCATGCAGTGAGTACCTAAGGCAACATGACTGGATTGGCATTTCATCAAGTGTTGAATCAGGCTATAGCTAAAGAAATCAGCACCTTGTTCACTCCCATGCCTTTATACTTAAAGTACAGGATTAAGTATATCACACATGCAGCGTAGTTTACAAAGAAAACAATTTTATATTCTCCATTTAAAGTATGCTACATTTCAAAAGCACTTTCATATCGTTTTCTCCTTTTATGCAGTATGGTAACAGCAACTATACTTACCACATAATGGAATTAATTATACTCTGAGCAATTTGAAGAATGGATCTATTCCAGTGTTCCCGGAATGGTGAGTGCAGGATTAGAACTGCAGTAAATTACACTCTTAGTTGGTAAAATAGGGTGAGCCTATAAAGAAAAAGCCTGGGAATGTCTTGATTCAGAACTGAAGTTAGCCAAAAGACAGAATTCAGCCTTGGTTTACAATTAGCAGAAGATTCTCTTATGATCTCTGTTACTCTTAGACAGTATTTTGAAGTAGATATGTTATGGCCTAACAAGCATTGGAAATTTGCCAAACTGGGAAAAAACAGCTAAAGGTCACACTAAGTGATTCTTCACTGTCCTCATCAAAAAGTCCCTGCCATGAACACCTTATCTGTTTCAAAACTTTTCCTTGTTCGTGATCTCATTTTATTTCAGATGAAGTCCTGAGTGCTTTTGCTGATTGTCTAACTAGAAAGGAATCAATTTATAACCAGTCCAGCAAAGAATGTCTAAAATTGTGTACGTACACACAGCACATTCGAAACTATTATAAAGTACAGAAAGCACGCATTTTGTCTAAACGTGACTTTCATCTTGATAGCAAATGAATGGAAGAGTAAAGAAATGAAGCCAGCAGGTAAATCCTGACTCTTAGATCTAGAGTGATAAGTTAATTAGCTTTCCACTTTCTGTGACAGATTGAGAAAGCAAGTGCCACTTACCTCTCATTACAGGTAAATGGAAATGCACTTCCAGTTCTGCAGTTGCAGTAGCATAAAAAATGCCCACAAACTGAATTCATTACAGAATACAAGATACCTCCTTTTCATTATCATTCACTTGCCTGTTACCCAAATGGCATTGTCACTACTAACAAAACACAGCATTTAAATCTTCAAATTGCCATCGGTTTCCCTTGAAAAAGAGGGAAGAATATTGGAAGCTGAAAATCAAACTAGAAAAAAAATAAGCATTAGCTGATCTGCATCTGTAGATATTCATGTTGTAACATTATTTATTTCTCTGAATCTATAATAGCATGACAGTAAGTGATGATTATCTGCTTGTTGGATGACAAAACTGTCTATCTCATGCTGTTGTGTAAAGTATCACATAATTAATGCAGTACTGGGAGGACAAAGTCCTTCTGCAGAGGTAGAGATAGAACTCATTTTTGTAATTTTGATATTAATAAATGACTGATTCACACCAATAAGCTTATGCCTGTGTTCTCCAACAACAGACTGTACATGATTAGATGACATGCTTGTTTAGACAAACTGACAAAACCTGGGGATGCTTAATATGCATAAAACACAGTAGCATATTTATATACGTGTACTGATTATTTGAATGTAACCACGTTTTATACAAATACACATAAATACATTACATACAAATACATGAAAAATAACAGCTAGAGAACTCAAAAACTCACACGCTTCCACTGTCATCTCTTGGGTGAAGTTAGATGAGGCAGAAAGCACACACCTGGCTGACATGAGAAGATCACTACATTTTTTGAGGAAAGACTTCCAACCACTACATACGATTGGGATACCTGATGCAAAAGCAAAAAATGATCTATTTTAAAAGTGTATCAGTGAGCACTTGAAGTAATAATAGCAATTTCAATACAAATTAAACCTCTATTAGAATCATAGAATTACCCAGGTTGGAAAAGACCTCAAAGATCTTCAAGTCCAATCACAGCTGAACCATAGTACCCTAACTCTAACAACCCTCTGCTAAATCATATCCTGAGCACCACATCCAAATGGCTCTCAAACACATCCAGGGATGGTGACTCAAACACCTCCCTGGGGAGCCTATTCCAGTTCCTAACTACCCTTTCTGTAAAGAAGTGTTTCCTAATGTCCAACCTAAGCTTACCTTGGCACAACTTGAGGCCATTTCCCGTCATCCTATCACTTGTCATTAATGTATTAATTAATATTAATGTATTTCCTTATGTGTTACGTCAGCCCTTCGTGGTCACAGAATCAAATTCATGCTCATCAAGAACTCTCTCTCCCCACACTTCACACAAATATTCAAGTACTCATTTCCCATAAATTGATACTGAAAAGATACAGTCACATAGTCCCAGGTCTGTGTGTGACATTGCTTCCCTTTTCTGTATTCCCATGCCCTGCATCAACCCTGTGGAATGTCTTTTCATATTCAGGAGATGACAGCTCTCTAAAAGATTGCCACACTTCCTTCGTGACTTTACTATAATGAGAAAGGCTGTTGCACTGCAGCACAGCACACTCATACAGATTCACAACAGCAAGGAATGGATTTGCCTTAAGATTCCATTAACTCAGACTTCGTACAGGCACCTGGGTGCAAATGGCAATGCTCTGAAATATCCAGCATGGTTAGAAATCGTAGGTAACAAAATCATATGTAAGATAAAGATCTAAAGGTGAGAAGAATTAATGTGTGGGAAGATAAGAGCCACACAGGAGAAAAGAAAAGAAAAAAAAGAGGTAAAAAATTTACTTTCTCAGCTACATGTGCAAAGTAATGTTCTGTCCTTAGTTTAAACAAGACCTCAGCTATATTTCCACAATATTATTCCACCCTCAGTTTAAAAACAATTTCTATAGACCTGAATAATCACATAAATGATGTGCTGCTAGTCATTTACTGCCTAGAAATAACAACATATATGGCTTGTTAGAAATTCAGTGGTGTCTAATGCCAGGATTCTATTCAGAACAGTTTTCACCGGTTGTTCATTCAATGTACATGTGAAATTTATTCCTTTTTTTTTTTCTTTTTCTTTTTGTGTGAACTGTGAGTGCATTTTCGTCTCATTCAGACAACTGACTCAAACAATCAGAATAACACGGGGATGTTGTTAGTAGCAAGACTCAAAAATGGTTTAAGCAATTGCTGCAATGCAGTGCAGACAAAATCGCATAGGAATTGGGATTTATGAGACCATAGTACTATAGAGAGACCTTGATGCATTCATCAAGAACTATATGAGCTCCTTGTAAATAAACTGTACAGTTAAAAAGGCCCAGAGAGCATCTCCTCTAAATGTAGCCATTTGCACATTATCTATATTATGTTCCATGGATCCACGTTTGTGCTTCTGAAGTGATACTGAGCTGGCTTCCTTTATTTATTTATCTTCAACATGCAAAAGACATCATTCTCATACCAGCTGCAATCTGAGTAAAATTAGAGCTCACCCAAAAAATACCGACTGTGCGATATAAAGAAAAATGAATGCCAAAACAATTGAAAGCTTTCAAACCTACTGATTGTAATTCAAACACAGCAGATACAGGATGGAACCTGGAGCAACTCCAGAGCTAGTTAATTCAGTGAGGAGGCTCTCATCCCTCTTGTGCTCAAAACACGGGCTGAAAACATTGGGCACTAAAATCTTAGATGGCCATCCTAATCATCAGATTACTCAACATCTTTATAATTTGACATGTTCTCTCTCCTAGAATATTCAGTTTCCCTCCATTTATATACATCCAGTTGCCGAACTTCTTTTCTGCCTGTGATGAATAATATTTCTGTTTTAAAACTTGGCTTCTGAATAGTTAATGACATTAGCAATTTGTGAGGAACAAAAGCCACTTTACAGCTGTTGTTAATTTATGTTGCTATAACAGTTTCACTGTTACACTGATTCATAGCAGTTGGTCTTCGGGCAAATTTATCTCTACTGGAGAGCAGACAAGACAATATTGGACCTTAACACAAGAAACAATAAAGTAATGATCATGACAAAGTCTAGTAAAAAACATATCTTGGGAAACTGCTGGGAAAACACTATAAGGCTCCTCTGCTTATTAAATGGAATGAGATAGGTATATATAAGACAGGAAACTCATGCAATATTTATTCCTCTCTTTAATAAACATTCATTATAGGCTTGGTATAACATCTGTTCAATATCAGATAATGCAGATTTCCCCTTTACATACACTTTGGTATTCTTTGGATGCCTACCACCAAGGAAAACTGAACACATGCTACTGCATGTGACTGACCAAACTCTGCTTTTAAAACTGAACTGGCAATATGTAACATGAAACATGGACAAAATCAAAGAAAGCAAGAAATTCTCCAGTGAGAAATTAATACTTTCACCTGATTACACAAGACAGTCCAGAAAGCTCTTCTAGAGTGCCATCTGGGTATTCTTGTTGGCTAATGTGCCAATAAACCATACATCTGTAACTACAGGGACTTCTGAGATGTACGGGGCTAGAAATGTGAACTACATGGATTTTCAGACTTGTCCCAGGCACCTGATTTGCACTCCAACTTGTATATTCTTTCCTGTGCTAAACGCCAGTGAAGAACTTAGGATTTAGTCTAGTTGATGTCTTATCACACTTGTCTTTCCATTGCAGTAGGACATTTTAGCCTTAATTTAGTTAATCAAGGAGCTGTGAGCCATCTTCATTTCTTTTTCCCTTCAGATCTCACTCTCACAAAACACCCCATAAATGCTCAAAGTCTCTTGAAATCTACCTGTTTGACACTACAGCTTTGCTTTTCCTGTTTCCCCTTTATCCTTTCCTAGAGGATGAGAAATATTTAAATTTCATGACCAGATCCACACCTTTGATATATTGTGTTAATTTCCAACTACTCAATAAGTGACTGTTAAAAATACATATTTTTAGCTAGTTTGGTTTTGAAACATATCTCACTCTCAGAGTATGCCTGCACTGAGAAATTCCTTGCATGTTCCTGCATCGTTGGTTTCCAAGTAGAACTCATGAGTGGCCTCTGTGAGCTCTTTGAAACTTACAATTAACACTTGCAGCCAATCCATTGTATCTCTGCTGTATAAGAAAAAGCAGACTTTCATAGAAAGACAAGAGTAATTTTATTTGCTTCCTCCCCCTTCCACTGTTACATACTTTGCCACAAAAGGGTGAAAATTCACAGCCTTCAGCCTGGTTTTCCATTCTTGCATGGGCACGCTGAAGGCTTGAAATGCGATTTGATCTCAAGCAGCCATGAACTTGTGCCAATAGTATGAGAGGGATGCACCAAAATCAAACAATTAAGCTCTGTCAGATACTTCAGAGGATTTTCAAACATGGCATAAATTCATAGCTGTAAGTATATGAAATATTCATGTAGATTCAATTACAAGAAATTCCGTTATTTATCATGTTCAGTCATTCGTATCCTGTTGCAGAAAAAACATTGATATTTTTACTGTCTACTTCAGGCCCTATCAAAAACTAAGCAAAGCAAATTGCTTGAGAGGACAGGAGAATGATAAATCTCAAATTAACCATACTTCAGACTTGCCCTGAATCATTTGTTGTCTTCAGCCAAGTAATGTGGGCTTGACCTAAAAACAACTGACTTGGCTAACAAAGAAAATATGCTTCATAATATAATTTGACTAAAAGCTTACTGCTTCCTGGGGTAGAACCTAAATTTTCAGTGTGACAACTACCTTCCATACAGAGCTTACATAAAGAGTGATCTCCAGCAACCAGAAAGTGGAGAAAATGATCTGAAGTCAGTACACAAAAGGGTGTATTTTAAATTTTCTCCTTCTGAGGCTGTAGGCAAATATCTACCTTAGTTTATCATCTGGAGTCCATACCCCACTCCTGAAAGATGCCACTTCCAGACTTTTTCTATCAAAGCCCTGAGTTCATGTTTTGAAGCACAGCTAAGGGGGAAAATGCCAAAGGCAGATGTACAATTTTATATACACAGAGTTTGTACACAGCCTAGATTTGGCAGTAATACCTACTCTTAAACTTTTACTAGCAAATAAATCCAGATTCCTTGAGTTAAGAATGGAGAGCACAGTCAAACATTATGTTCTCTAGCCCATACCAGGGGCAAAGCAAAACACTACTAATTAGACAGAGAGATAACTATGCAAGACTAAAAAGAGACACTTCACTGCTTTTACGGTAGAAGATGAACCCTAGCCAGCTTCAAAATCCTTGGGCTAACAAGCAAAATCAAGCAGATCTAAGAAGATATTCCTCACAATTCTCTCTCACTTAGTACACTTCACAGAGTTAGGTAATTAGAGGTCAAACTACCTCTAATTAGCCAGGTTTTAATAAAGCTGAATAGTAAGTGAGAGAAAGGTGGAAAAAACACGGCATTTGACTTTAGAAGAGGTTTGGGGGTAAGAGCCCAAGCTGTTATAAATCAAGGGAAAAAATGAGAACTCTGCAGAAGAGAACTGTGGGGATACACACTAAATTATCTACACCTACATAGATTGCTTCAGAAGTAATGCCCCCTATTTATTTCCAGGGAAACTACAATAGATACAAAGAGCACAACAACACTGTTTGGTAGAACAGATTGTCACCTACAGCTGAGATTTTTTTCACTATTTTGCAAGGTAGCCAGCGCCATTAGCTGTGAATTCTCACAAGCTGTGAACAAGAGCCTGCATGCCATGTTTGTCAAAATCTGCATCTGTGGAGGTGACCCACTGTTTCACAGCTACTATGATGGCATAACTGCGAGGAATATGTTGCCAGCATAGACTGCCATTCACTGTTCTAACATTCTCTGCCCAGTTTCCATCAATGTTCAGCAAGCACTGATAAACATCAATGGACGTTAGATGGTTCCACATGGAGGAATTCAATTCAACACCTTTGTTTCATATGCACAGAGATCATTGTCAGACTGCCTCTCTGCTGCCACCTGTTACATAGCAACAGAATTTCATGGAATACTGGCAAGAAGGTTCTACTTCTACTACCATACCACCAACATCTGCCTCTGACATCATGGGGCAACATAATAAAGTAGGAGGCATTATTTTTAGAACAGACCTCATATAATGTCAATATAATGTCTTCAGAAACACTGACGTTTTCTATTGACTCATAACTCCCATGTTCAGAGATGCTCAGATCTTTCCAGGGAAAGAAATATAGTTTGTATATTGACTATTTCTGTGTGGAGCCAGGAGTTGGACTCAGTGACACTTGTGGGTTCCTTCCAATTTGGGATATTCTATGACTTTACAGTGTCTGCAGCACACAGCTTTTAGCGACATTATGAGGAAGGCATATGAGTGGTTATGCCTCACAATGTATGGTCTTAGAGATAATTAGCTGACCAGAACAGATGTTTTAGTTTATTCCAGAAATGGCATAATGAAATGCCATATTGATTTCCTACATTGCTACTGAGAAAAATATTAAACCAAATGCAGAATGTACGACATTATTTACACTGCATCTATGTTGCTGAGGAATTATTTTGTTTAGGAGAATGCTCTCTTGTCTATATGTCTGTCTTTGGAATACAACATTTTTTGTTTTCCTTGCACTTGGAAGAAAACATCCAAAATCCCACCTCAACCATTAGCATCCTCAGGCAAATGGAACAGCGGGTACAATTAAAAGTGTACAAAAGTATACGACAAACCTATTGCTGACCTACACTTCTAGTACTATAGCTTTCGATAGTATATTCCTGACAAGACATAAAGTAGAACCAACATCTCTTTTTCACTATTTGCAGTGCTAAAACTGTTACTCCAACAACTTGAGAGACAATGGGATCATGTTACAAACATCTTATGCCCTTTTGGGATATCTGCTGCACATATCCAAGGTTTGTTTGCAGCCTCTTGAAACCATGCTAAAACCTCATCAGCACTAAAAACAGCTCCAAGATAAAGAACACCTACAGTGGGGTTTTAGATGAGGTCTGCTTGTAAGCTTTTAGCAGTATGACAAACCAAATCAGGCAGAAATGATCAAAAACTTGAAGATTTAGGAGCTTCAGATCCATTTTCACTTAACCATCAGCGTCGTAACTCCAACATTTACATCACTGGAGCAGATGGGTTGTAGGCCCCTACTTCACTGGAGCATTCTTAAAGTTAACTTATTTTAGCCATATAGTAGCAGACATCAACGGGTCAAAATAGTAATGATAGCAGTAAAGTTCCCTTGAAGATTCATCCTTTTGTTTTGAATAAGTTATTTAATATCAAACACTGCAGACTGTAAAACTGCAACCTGCTTGCAAAGCTCTCATTTCCATAAACATTTCCAGTGCATTTGAATATGAAATATCTTGTACTCTCTGTAAAAATGAAAATCCACTTTGGCAAAGAAAAAACACATCTATCAATATCCTGCTTGAGATGAAAAACAGAAAGGATGAGGCAGATTCAGCCCCATGAGTATTTCATGGACTGAAAAGAAAACATAGCATCAAGCAAATTTGAGTTGCAACCTTTCTTTGAATCCACACATCTGTGCAGACCATTATTTAGTGTTATTGAATATTTGTATTTGCCTGTATTCTGAAGGAGTACAATTTGGTCCTCAATAAAAGCATGGTCAAATCTTAGATGTAATTTATTTTAGAAATATCTTTTTAAAGCAAGCTTAAAATGGTACGTAAGTGTCTAACCATGAAGACAGGTTGAGGAAGGATCTGCACAACTGTGGTTGCTGCTATCCTGACAAACCAGGTAGAGGAGGCATCAGATCCCACTTTGCTGTTAACTTCATCTTGGACCACCACACAGAGTGTTTCCAGTTTCACTTTCCTCTCTCAATGGAAAGCTGATCCTATTGCCTCTAAAAACAGAAAAATACAATTTGCTTCTGTCTTCAGGAGCAAATTCTGGCTCTCTGCATTCTGCATTCAGGCACTGCTTTCATCAATGGATTCAACCCACAACAACTCGTGTGTTGTCCCAGTGTGCTTAACTAATACATCAGAGGGGATAAAAAGATAACCAAACCTCCCAAACTGCTGAAATAAACGAGTCTGACCAAAAATACAAATGTCTGTAAACTTATTCAACCAAAAGCAAAGGTCTTTCAGTTTAGAAATATGAATACTTAAAGAGCATGCAAACTGCAAACGGAACTTTCACTACATCTGTAGTTTAGTTGTTTCATACTTACACACTCCCTGTGAGCTTCAGGGTCTCAATTAGGACAAAATACAGTTGGGGCGCACATGATGATCCTTGATTTCCTGTCAAGGGAATATTCCATGGCATATTCCATGGAGAAAAATAGAAGTGCAAAGCATCCAAATACAAAATAAAAATAAATCCGCATAAACTTGTTTTCAATTAATTGTGTACTTACAGTAATTAACTTCTAAAGTATTATTTTAAACAGAAAGCACTGATTGTCTTCAAGTAAATTTAAGACAGTTAAGACAGATCATGTAGGGAACACTGGTATCCTTGTGAACAGTGTGAATGAGTACTGAACATATGTCAGCATGCAGGCAACCACCACCACTGTCAGTCAGGTGGGGAAAGGACAGGACAAAGGTGGTGTGGGTACTGGGAGTCGGCCTTGTCTCCAGGTAACAGTGATAGGATGAGAGGGAATGGCCTCAATTTGTGCCAGGAGAGATTCAGGTTGGACATTAGGAAATATTTCTTCTCTGAAAGAGTGGTCAGGCACTGGCACAGACTGCCCAGGGAGCTGGTAGAGTCAATGCACCTGGAGGTGTTCAAGAAATATTTAGATGCTGTACCAAGGGATGTGGTTTATTGGGAAAATATTGGCGGTATTATAAATATAAATATCGATGGTTGGACTGGATGACCTCAGAGATCTTTTCCAACCCTGGTGATTCTGTGTTTCTACCACAGGACACTAAGTCCACTTTTTTTTTTAAACAAATCACAGCAGGTTCCTAACCCTCTTATGTCAGGACACTTCCAGCAACTGGTTCCCAACAGAGCCTACCTGTTCCCTGAAGCTACATCTCCAGTCTTATCACCCCTTTACCACTACACTCAGCTTAAGCTTTGAGATGCAAGTTCTCACCCATCCTGCCCACTTCATACCAGCCCACATTTACTGCTTTCCTCCCTGAACTAAGTTATATTGAAAGCACAAACCACTTGCTCAGTGATGGAGCTGTTTAATTGACTGCACAAATGGCAGACAACACCCTTCAGTTTAGATGGTTTATTTCAGGCTAAGATGAAGTACACGGAGAAGAGAAATAATAGAAAACAAAAGGAAGCAGTGTGCACTTCCGTAATACTATGAAGAAAAGAAGAGGATGCAGACTCTGTAACCCCTGCTTCATTTTAAATACTTCACATCTCACTGTTGCATGAGGTTCTCACAGTAGACTGTAAGTAAATGAGCTACCATGTTACATCACTGAAGTCACCAGCAATCTTGCTCTACCACCTGAAAAGAGAAAGGTTGAGCCAGAGACCTCAGAGCCATCCCATTCCAACTGCTTTTATTCTGGTTCCATTAGTAAGGAATAATAGGTCAGTACTACAGGGACCTTGCATTAGCTCTGACCCTGAGAAGTCTTTTGATAGAGCTTACTTATTTCCCCTGAGAGCATGCTAAATATAATACATTAGTAAGTTGATAAATAACATAAACATCGGTACTATTGAACAGTGACACTGTTAACATGCAGGACAATTCCACTAATTAGTCTTGTTAATTTTAGGAAGTCAACCTGAAAACATACTAATTTAAATGACTCATTAAATGTGTCACGGAAGGCACAGCAGTGTGCAGAACAGCTGATATAAAGTAATTCCTGACTCCACTCTGAATACAGTAAATATTTGTTTTTATTAGAAAACCCCGGATTAGACACAAACAGCTGGGAACATTTTTTAACAGTGAGCAGAATATAGAAAGATTTGCTTGCTTCCAAATAATTATTCCCCTTAGACTTAACTATGCTATCTGGGTGATAATTCATTTCTATCATGTGTGTTCGTGGTCCCCAGTGCTTTAAAAGTGCATTTATACCTAATGATTCAGTAAACTAGCTTAATTTAGAAACCCTCCTTCTGCATTTAAGGGAAATCTCAGTCACCAAGGGGCAGCTGAGATGCATTTGAAGCGGAGCTCTGAATTAACTGTCTCTTTCTTCTCAGCTTTTGAATAAACTGAGCAGATTTAATTAATGTGATCTCCTAGAGTCTGTAATTCGGTTGCTATGGTCATAGAGTAGCCATTCTGAGAATGGAAATACCAGGCCACAAAAAAGTTAGACTGTGGAGCTGCCCGGTTAATGGGTTTTGCTCATCCTGTTTTCTGCTGCATGGAAGGTGATGCTCCTCTGGTACTTCTAAGTCTAAGAGATTTTCTAAGAGATTTCTAAGAGATTTTCCCAAGCAATCAGTAAAAGAGCAGCCTTGTCAAACTGCATCCTCTGGGAAATCCCTGGGACCTTGTTTACAGCATTCTTACAACAAGTTCCACATGCTTACTGCAATGCAGTTAGGCTTACTATTGAAAAACTAACAGTATTTTTTCACCCCATTCTAGCGTCTGAAAATAGCTATGTAACTTCTATGCCTTCTACGGACATTTCTGGCATTTCCATTCAAATAGAATTTGTCAGAGTAACAATTCATACTTTGCATCCAGGTTAATTCAGTTTCTTCCCACATGACAAAGTATAATTTCAAAGCAGAAGTGGAATAAGAAGACTCCAGCTATCCTATCCACTTACGACTCCAGCAGAAAGCCTCCCTTTCTTCTGAAGGACACTAGAAACACCCCATTGGCTGACTAGTGTCAAATCAGTTTGCTCCTTTTAAATTCTGGTGCTGGATAAAGCAGAGATGAAACACGCAGATGTTTGGAAAGACAAGAAGCTGATACATCATACCTGCCATCTACAGAACTCCCTTCCTGGGGATTTGGATGGTTTGACAAATGTGGCTTAGAATGGCATTCCATTTTCACAAGAGAGGAAAACAGTATCTCCTGCAGTATTCTGTTGTTTGTTACCACAGAGAAAAAGAAAGATGCTTTTCCTCTGGATCCAGATGGCAAAGCAGAGAGCAGATCTGAAAAATAAAAAGACTTTTGAAAGGTATCATTGATGTCCTTTGTGTACTAGGCTCTATTTTTATATTAAATGAATTAATATGTATGTTGAAATGTGTGGGACTGCAGTCTCTCCTACAGAAAAAGAAATATTAGTTACGGATTAAAGTACAACTGTTTAAAACAGTAAACAATCCCAATAATATCAAACAGTTTCCAGCACTTGTAAACACGTATTTTAGCTTGAACACAAACAACAGTTGCATTGATGGCAGACAATACAAGTCTGTTCAGAACTGCTGCACTGAAGAAGGGCAAGGATTCTCCTGAGATGCTTTCTACAGATCTAAAGCAAAAGTGAGTGAGGGGAGCTGAATGAAATCTTGAATTTTAAACATTAAAATGCCGTGAAATCTGGGAGATCACAGCCCTGAGGTCTCAAAATAGCAAAAGAAACAGTTCAAAGAACAAGAGGCTTTCATTAGTGTCACAGGAGAGCGTTAGGGAGGTATTTCAAGTTGTGTCGGCCCACTCAAGCTAGCAAACCACATTTGCATAAGTTTGTATAACTTCTGTATTTTCAGGGGCTGGAGCACATGCCTAACAGGAGCAGGAATTAGAAGAACACCGTAGTGAATAAATTCATTTACCTTAGGCTAAACTAGCATAGGTTACAATTTTCCTCTTTTTTCTATGTCAATATGTTACACATCATTTATTTTCACTCATTTCTAGTTGAAATGTACATGGCAAAATAACTAAAGTATGTGACAGCCAATAAGGAAAAGGAAAGGTGAGGATGAAATGGCAGATTATTCCACAAAGCAAGGGTTAAACAGAATGGTCAGTCTTCACAAGTGTCCAATTACTGCACTTGCATTCTCTGCTCGTCAGTGTTATCATCTTCATCTTCCTTCATCTTTTCAAACTCTACCAAACTTCTCAAAGTATTGCTGGAATCACAAAGAATTTATTAGGGACAAATATGTTACATAACCTTGTATTTTTTTTTTTTCTCTCTCTCTCTCTACTAATTTGACTTCCTTTTCTGGTCTTCTACTTGCACAAAAGCCTCCGTCTTGTGGTCAGATACACGAAATAGATGGTAGCTCAACTTCCACATAAGATCAATTTGGTCTTTCAGAGGGAAAAAATAAATATTTACCAAGCAGTTTGGGATGAGGTGGATTCCTAGAAGCAATTCTGCAGTTTTCTCTGTTCCACATCACCATTTACTCTTGAAACCTCAGGGAACCATCTTTGGAAATGTTACACAAGTAAGTTATCCATTTGATCTGTAGGGAGCTTCCATATCAGGTGTCTGAATTGCATCGGACACAAGTTGAAATCTGATTTCCTAATCAATCCAACCCTACTCCTGGGAAATAGGATTTTCCTCTTACTTCCTTCTTCACACAAATGCAGGCAGTGTGTAATCCCAAGATAATGGATGAATTGACATTAGTGCATACAGTTCATGTCAGGAACACACTTCTGACAGACAAAACTGTGTCTTTCTTGTTACCCTCCTGGACACAATGCCCCATAGTACCACAAGACAGCCAGCCACCTGGCTTTATCATTGAATCATAGAATTGCTCAGGTTGGAAAAGTCCTTAAAGGTCATCAAGTCCAACCACAACCCAACCATACTATCCTAACTAACAACCCTCTGCTCAGTCATGTCCCTGAGCACTACATCCAAACAGTTTAAACACATCCAGGGATGGTGACTCAAACAACTCTCTGGGGAGCCTATTCCAGTGCTTAACAACCCTTTCCGTAAGTGTTTCCTGATATCCAACCTAAATCTCCCCTGGAGCAACTTGAGGCCATTTCCCCTCATTCTGTCACCTTCAGCAGTGAGGAGACCAGCCCCACTCTTGCTGTAAGCACCTTTCAGGTTTTTGAAGAGAGCAATAAGATCTACACACAGCCTCCTCTTCCCCAGACTAAACAGCCCCAGTTCTTTCAGTTGCTACTCTACATTCCCAGTGTACTCACTCTTGGCAGTATGCATCTCCTCATTTAATATTGCATGGAACCCAAAACCACACAACAATGCAAAGTGAGTAAAATCCATATGTATGTTTTAATTTTGGCTGTGAAGAAAGGGCATCAAATGCAGATGTCATAAGTTGCCATGCTGTCCACATGATAACCACACTGTTGCAAACCGCATGAGATATTGCCAAGAAAAAAGGTATTAGAGACAAAAGTCCCATGGACATTGATAGAAACAAAGTACTGCACAGCACATGCACGCTTACTGCTGTAGGAAAGAGCAGAGCGACTCCAAGCACCTTGTCTCTCTGACACTCACAGATCAGCTCTGCTTCATCTCACAGCAGAGAAAGCATGAAGTATCAGTGCTCACAATGCCCTGCTGCACTCTGCTATGGGCACCAGCCACCTCCACACAGAACAGACACAAGAAATGATGTGTGTACTCCTCATACCTCATGCTGCCTTCTCGGTTCAAGGCCAGCGCAGAGCTTTGTGCTGGAACAACATAAAACAAATGTTCAGCCACACACTTTAGCTACCTCTGCTGCGAGGGAGAAAAACTTTGGCAGGAAAACATAGAAAACAATGGAAAGCAGAGAGACTTTGGCTGCAATGGAGCAAAGGATAAAGAAACTCCAGTGCTACCTATTGGAATTGTTATACGCAGCCTAAGCTTCTGCAGGGAACTTGCACCAGAGTCCTGCTATCTATTACTGAAGATGAACAGGCTTTCACTTCTCCTATCTCTGCCCAAAGTAGAACTAAAAGGCCGATAATTAATAACTATTCAGTAAGGACTGGATGATGCAGGCAACGTCAAACAGCTACAAACGTCTTTCACCAAAGAAAATGCCAGTAAATCAGAAAGGGATCTCCAAGGACGGTGCATATTAGTGCTAAGGAACTTGGTGAGGAAAAATCAGTGTACATTCAGACTTACAGACAATGCACTACTGCTGACTTTAATAATGTCGTGCTGTAGCCTCACTAGTTTTCTTCATTCACTAAGCTGGCTAGATAGGAAAACACCATTTGTAGTCATTGTATGAGATTGAGTAGGCAGAAAACATCATGTTGTGCTGACCTTGTCACTACAAACACAGTGATCTGAGCAGTTCAGAAGTACAAGGAGAAGTTGGAAGTGGATCAGAGCTCTCACGGTAATACATGTAATTAACAGTCCAGAGACAGTCCTGCATTCTCTATTTGGTTTTGTATGTTGTTGCCCATCTGTATGCTCACGGGAGCAAATACAGTAAATTTGGCTGTCACATACATATCAACACAGACAAATTCTCACCCCATTTGTGCAGCCCTGGTTATATTGATAACAGAACCGATATTCAAGATCAGCTGAACATAAATGAACTCCTATAGCATGTGTTCGTTCAACCAGACAAGTATGTTGGCTTAAGTGGCTGCTTTTATATTTATACCTCTCTGACATGAATTATGCATATGCATACATTAGCAAGCGCTCTGTCTTTCCCTTCTATTAAGCTCTGGGCTGTCCCCTTGGGAACTCATTATCTCCAGTGCATTTCACAAAGGCTTGACGTGACTCTACCAGAACTGTTATTGCAACTGCACCTTTCCCAGAAGGATGGTGATACTTTTCCCAGGCTCCTATGGCTCGATTCGCTGTTGACTATTTAATGGTCTAAGAGCCGTGAGCATCTTTTCCACTAAGAGTGAAAATGAGTAATCAGAAATACCGGTTCTGTAGGCTGTTTTGTTTTGCTTTGTTTTGTGTGGTTGTTTGGTTGGGGTGTTTTTTTTTTACCCAGAGAGAGGCAGCCATTAAACTGGTTCTTGGATGGATACTGCTGGAGCAGTTTCAGTGTTGTTCCTTCCCAGGGAAATGTGCTTTCAACTTAATTTCCTGCTCTCAAAGGAGATTTGGGATTCGCCCTTTTTTTTCCTAACTGCCTCGGGATGGAAACATCACCCAATACCATCTCATGTGGGAGATGAGGGCCACAGAGATGATTGTGGGTCTGGAGCATCACCCTTATGAGGAAAGGCTGAGGAACCAGGGGTTGTTCAGCATGGAGGAAAGAAGGCTGAGAGGGGATCTTATCAATACTCATAAATACCTGATGGGCTGGAGTCAGTGGATAAAGCCAGACTTTTTTTTCAGTGGTATGAAGCAACAGAACAAGGAGCAATGGGCACAAACTGGAACACAGAAATCCCACAAGGACATGAGGAAGAACATCTTTACTGCGCAGCTGACAGAGCACTGAACAGGTTGCCCAGAGAGGGTGTAGCTTCTCCTCTAGAGATATTCAGGACCTGCCTGGACACTCCCCTACACAGCCTACCACAGAGGGACTGCTGTAGCAGGGGGTCGGACTAAACGACCTCCAGAGGCATCTTCCGATACCTGTGATTCTGTGACGACAAGCAGCCGTGCTGCTCAGTTCTGCCCTCCTTTTCAGTGACCGAGCCCCTGGTTAGAGGCTGAAACGTGGCGAGAACGCTTGCACAGCTCCATCCCTCTCTCTTCCAGCACTCCCTGCGCCCCATCACTCAGCTCGGGAGCCGTCGGGCCGCCTTAAGGGGCCGTGGGATACTCGGGTCTGCGGAGCAGTGCTGGGCGGCCCCAGGCGGAACCCCGCCGCCCTCTGCCGACCGCCGCTCGAAGAGCAGCGGAGCCCCCTCGAGCCGGGACTGGCGTCGGGCAGGGACGGGGCAGTGGGCACGGGCAGGGAGCACAGCCGGGCGGCACACCGCGCAGGGGTGACGAAGTGGGTCGGAAGGGCCGTTCCCTCCGCGGGAGCCCTTTCTCCCCGCGGACCCCGCAGCGCCAGCCCGGCACACGCGGCTCCCGGGAGAGCAGGGGAGTCTTATAAGCAAGCCCGACTGCGCGCCGCCCTCCCCGTCCGAACTTCGCATACAGCAGGAAGGCGGGGCGGGAGGGAAAGAGGGAGCCCCGCTCCCCCCGAGGCGGGGCCCGGCCGTGGACCCGCTGCGTCAAAGCTGTGCAAACACCGCCGCCGCTATTTAAGGGACCGCGGCGGAGCAGCCCCCAGCATCCCGCTTGGGCGCACGGCGGCTTTCCGTGGTCCTCTTCACTCCGGCCTCGGGGAAGGAAGGGAAGGAGAAAGGTAGGGAGCGGCACCTGGGCGGTGCGGGAGCAGCCGTGGGGGGGAACAGAAGCCGCCCTTCGCTTCTGTGCGTTGCGAGCGAGCGGACGAACTTCGTTTTCCCCTCTTCCGAAGTGAAAAGGTGATACTCGGTGCTGGGTTTCGCATACGCGGGATAATGCACGCGTCTTTATGACGGGAAGTTGCCCTCCTGCCGTTCAGCGCCGGGTGCGTCGCTTTTCCTCTTAGCCCCGTTTCCAGTAGTGCTATTTCAGATGCTGTGCTCAAACTGTGCTGCTTCCCTCTGGGTTGTTTCATCCGATCGTTGTTTCTTTATGGAGGTGGCAAAAAAATCGTTTTGCTTGAATTGTGGTTTACACGAAGAAGGGCACAGTCCTGGTGCACATCATTGCTCAGGCTCTTAAATCAGGTGATGGGGTGGTGTGAGATTTTTGGGGAAGCCCAACTGAGTTCCTTCTTCTCTTGTACGAGACAGCTTCTTCAGTGCTGAATTCCAGACCAAGGAGGGGTGGGGGAGTAAACGCTCTTTGCTGGACGTGTCAGAATTGGGTATTTGTGATAGCAGCAGATTGCGGTACAGCAGCAAAGCACGTGGCTGCCCGGATCCTGCGAGTTTTTGCAGAGCTGCGTAGGTTTCCTTTAGTTATTACTGGAATGCAGCTTCCAAAACAGAAAAGAACCGCGTAAGGGAGAGGCATAGCACATACTCGAGGAGGGATAAAACCAGTTCGCTGTGGTGTTACCTCCTCTTCCCAACAGATAGTTAATAGTCACACGTACCTTCTAGATGAATACAGATCCCGCAGCATTAATCTGCATTAAAAGAACAAAGTTTCCTCAGAACTCAGAGCCTCCGAAGAAGACGGGGCTGGGGGGTGATGCTTAGTTTGCTCCATCTGGTCGTTCCGACCCCCTGACGTGCCTTTTCTCTCCCCAGCGATGTACGGCGGTATCTGCATCTGCGTGCTCCTCGCTGCGCTGTCGGTGAGCTCCCTCGGCCAGCAACCCGCGGGCTCACACGATGGCAGCCCGCTGGCTGCTGAGCTCCAGCAGAGCCTGACAGAACCCCACCGGCATTCCCGTGCACCCTCCTCGGCGGGGCCGCTGAAACCCGCACCGCGGCTGGATGGCAGCTTCGAGCAGAGGGCGGCTATCGGTGCGCTGCTGGCCAAGTACCTGCAGCAAGCCCGGAAAGGTACTGCTCGTCTGCCGCCCCTGTGGCACGGCGTTTCCACATACTATCCCTGCCATCATCTAGCATTAACTCCTGCATTCCTATAGGAGATAGGAAATAGATTTTGCCTGGCTATTCCCGAAGTAGAGACCATTTCCTTTCCCACTTACTGTAAAACTGAAGGGAAAAAAAAAAACACCCCCAAACCTATCGTTACATAGCAGTTGCCTTGGGACAGAATCTTGCAATTAATTAGAACCTTCCCAGCATTCAGTAATGGGATCTTGAAGCTCCAGTAGAGTACTGGAATCACAAGGCTTCTCCGTTATCGTGTGATTTATTCATTGCTTGAGGAAACACTTGTTACCTATTTGAATTGAGTTACACCATGGGCAATGTAATTGCTCTGGCCACCAAGGGAGGAATGTGACTGCAAACCTCAAGAAAAAAACACATTATAGCTTTTGGGGTTCTGCAGATGTTGTTTGCTTGCAGTGGCTTCTCTCATTTATCCCTTGTACTGCAGGGAAAGAGATTGCAATAGAATATACTTGGGCATACAGGGAGTGACAAATTAATTGACTCCCAGCCCTGAAGTTTGTTTAGGATGAAATTCGCTTGAAAATTGAGAGCCTTCTCTTCTCCTGTCTTTCCATACAATCACAGTGCTCAACATTTACTCCTCTCTCCGTAGCCTCACTGCTGAGCTCTGTGCTAGGCAGCGTCCCAGCTTTATTTTTGGTGGTGGTTGCAATAAAGAGATGCCACCTGCATTTTATGCTTTACACATGCTGCCGCACACATTCACCCCTGTACACAGAGGAGGGTCGAATCAGAAACAACAGAAAAACACTTCTGATGTATTTGGAGGGACTTCTCCTCACAGCATTACATTAAGGAATCTTGCTGGAAGAGTCTACAAGGCAGGCAAAAGTCTACAAGGTCTTCCTTTCCTTTCTCCTGTGTAGCTACAACATTCCCTTCCATTACCTACCTGATGTTTCCAAATAGCTTAACCAGGTGAGGTGAGGAAAAGGGTTTAGACTTAGGATGTACTTTTGGTAAGCACTGTTATGAAGGAGAATTGCCTGCCTACACGTTCATAAGTATGTATTTTTAACCCTACAAAATGACTCTTGAGAGGATGATGGAATTCTTGTAGCATGACTGAGCTAGCTGAGTACCAGTGTGTAGATGTACTTGCTGGTACAGAAGAGAGTCAGTACAACAAAGCAGTATTAATTTATATCAATGCCAATCAACTGCTTTTCCATTTATATATATATATATATCTATATATAATAGATATAGATATAGATATAGATATATATAGATATCTATATCTATATCTATATATAGATATAGATATATATAGATATATATCTATATATTATATATATATATCTTATTTAACATGAAAGTTCAGGGCAGCGCTTCAGAAATCTCTGCAGGACATTTACATCTGCTATTTTAGCTTGTCTGAACGCACACTAGAAAATTCCATCTGAGAGGACGGGGAGGCTGGGCATTTGCTAGCACTAGCAGTCAGCAGTGATGGCCTTTGCTGTTGTGGTTAATGGGAAGGCTTATTTTGGACAGTGAGAGTTAAATTCTCCCAGGAGGGTAGGGCTAGACGGCAGCCTTGTAGCCAGACTGCTGCAGTTCTGAAGCTGTTCAGTGTATGTTGATGCTGAAGTATCCATAGGGACATCTCTAGTTATTTAAGGGAAAGTAATTAAGGTGTTCCTAGGGAATTTCTTAGGCTAGTTGTAACCCCTAGCTTTCATTAACTTCATCTACAGGCTTTCAGCATAAATCTGGCACCATGTCATTGAGAAACGTGGCTGACAAGTCAGTGACACAAGCAATTTGCTACCCTCTAAGGAGCCCTTGCTAGGCCAGACCAGAATAGCACCAGGGGAGTGCTTACAGCCCTCAGGTGACTGCAGGCTGCAAGATCCAAGTGATGGTTTTGCACTGTCCTAGCTCTGGTACCAGAAAACCATTCTCATCAACATAATTTTGTACTTTGAGCTACGTATGTGAATTGCAGAGGTTTAACTGTATTGAGAGTTTAATGGTGGACAAACATATTTTCACAGTTCATCATCGTTTTTTGTTTTGTGGGGCTTTGTTGTTGTTGTTTTCTTTTCTACTACCTTATTTAAAATACCTAAAGCACGTTTGGTTTCGCTCTATGGTACTTTTACCTCTGTATCTTTTTACAGCCATTAACAAAATAATGCCATTGGTTTTGTTTTTAAATGAGTCACGGTTGTTACAAATCATTACACTGTCACCAAGGGTTCCTCTAAAACTAACGGCCTGTGTAGATTTGGATTTGTGAGGTTTGGTCTCCTTTTCCTTTTGCTCCGTTCAAGCATTCTTCAAGCCTCACTCCTCATTAACTGTTACTGTGTCAGACTTGTCCCTCTTCCTCACTCAAGGCTCAGGCTTAGTCTAATTACTGGCATGTATCCATTTTGGCTTTCTTCGCAGAGCAGAGGGAGAAATAATTTACCTTCCCCTGTAATGGTAGTTACATAATGTGGTGATATCAAACTTACTATCATTATCAAAATAATTCTCCCTGCAAATAATTTAGATCTCCTTGATGCCCTAAACAGGGATGGGTGAGAGGCTGAAGCAAGGTCAAAGATCAGCATCCCATCCCACAGTGAAAAGCACTATGAAAATTTAGAAAAGCAGTGGAAATGCTGCTGACGTAGTGAGAAGCCCTGTGCGATTGCAGTAATAGACATCTCTAGCTGTGAATTCCAAACACAACTTCATGAATTTGGGGGCTATTCCCACTTTTTACAAAACCATTATTCTTAATTCTACCCCTTTTGTTACTTAGTCTGCACTGTAGGAGCTCCCACGTGTGCATCTGTGGCTCTTCCTTCCCAGGAGACAAAGAAGAGAGAAATCAATCTGTATATTTTACATTTAAAAACATTGAAGACATTTTCAGGACAATCCCACAATGTTTCTAAGATGTTTTCCTCAGTTAG
Organism: Excalfactoria chinensis; assembly: GCF_039878825.1. Lineage (NCBI taxonomy): Eukaryota > Metazoa > Chordata > Aves > Galliformes > Phasianidae > Excalfactoria > Excalfactoria chinensis. The sequence continues at coordinate 117,783,304 of NC_092826.1, read as the reverse complement.
ACGACAGTGGATTGATTTACGTGGTCTTTATAAAGTCAAGCAGTTTCAGCTGCATCGTGCAGGCATCTGCTAACAAATACAAACTGATCGGAGATGGATGAAAATGTGTCTGCTTACTTTCTCCTCTCACATGCTCTTTTCCTGTAGGTTCCACTGGGAGGTTCTCTGTCCTAGGAAACAGGGTACAGAGCATTGATCCCACGCACAGGATAAATGACAGAGACTACATGGGCTGGATGGATTTTGGCCGCCGCAGTGCTGAAGAATACGAGTACTCCTCCTAAAGAACAGCAAACGATTGCAACAGGAAAGAAATCACACTCCCATGTCTGTACAGAAAGAGAAAAATTAATCTGTTGTCCTCTTTCGAATCAGTGTTTTAAAACATATCATGTATTTGATGTAAATTTGTCTGTAAGACAATGCAATATATACACATGCAGAATTTTCCAGGAAAAAAAAAAAAAAAAAGCTTTCTTTTGTGGTTTCTCATACACCGATATTATATTAAAATGATTTCACTTACCCCTTCTCGTCCTCCTCGCCACGTGTCACTGGGTATCTCACTACACAGAGAGGCAAGAGAACACCTTCATTCTGCAATGAATATTATATTCCAGGTGTGATGTACTCAGACAAATGAGCCACTGTTTAGGGATATTGTGATACTCACAATAGCTGTGAACACTCTAAGGAGAATTTGTCTGAATACCAAAATAGCAGCACAGTACTGCCAGAAAAGGCCTGCTATCCTCACACTGACCCCAGCTGTGCAGGATTGAGTGGTTGTAGTCCGTACCCACCAGGGCTAAAGGGAGAAGGAAAAGAGGAATGACACCAACGTGTTTCTCCTCCTTGGCACATTTATTTTATGTTGGGGACTAAATGTGAATGTTCTGATGGCTGCGAATCATGGAATAAAGAGAACATTCCCTGCTGTGTGGTGAGCTAGGCCTTCATTCAGGGAGGGGCACAGACAGCTGTACAGAGGGGGCAAGGTACAGGAGCCATCAGATCACAGACTGTTAGAAAGGGATGCTGGTGAGAGGCACTGAGCACAGCAGAAGCAATCACATTTTGAGGAGCTGCTCTTTGCAGAAGCTGAGGGAGCAGACAGCACTGCAAAGACCTGCAGTGTAAGAGACGCTTCAACAAGTGGTAGCAGAGAATTCTCCCCTTTCTGTGGATCTCATCTTGAAAGCACAAAACTGCTTTCTCACACACATTTTTCCTTCTCTCATACTCCTTCCAGACAGCCCCTTGCAGGCTTCTTCATCTGGCTTTTCTCAGCTCTTCTCCAAATACTTCGAGTCTCAATAGCTGCATCCTCTCCCTGTCTTCATCACTGCCTGTGGAAAACAGTCTGTTCTGCCACTTTTACCCCAAGCAAGATATTAATTCTATTTATATTTTTTTAACTGAGGAAAATAGAAATTAATCTAAATTAAACACATAGAACAAAGCATTTCCCAAAGGATCGTTTCTTTAAAAGTAACTTACCGTCTTTCAACTTATTGACAGGAACATTCAAACAACATTTCGAAACATTTCTGTCCCTGCACATTGAGGACCGTCATATTGCCAGGTGCCAGGGGTGGGGAGCAAGTATGGATTTAATGTTATTGCTGAGAATGCTCTCGTTCGGAAACAAACAAACCCCACCTCCTCCCTTTTTTTTCTGTCTCATTTCCTACAGGCAATAGGAATTCCTCCGAATGGAGGAATAAAGACATTTCATGCCATTCCTCTCCATTTCAAAAGACACCACCTTTTGCATCCCCAGCAGGTGAGCAAATTCTGTGTGTAAAACACTGCTTCCCCCCCTGCCAAAGCATTAGCAACATTGCCTCTCATCCTGCTCTTAGACCACTGCAAGTTTGGTTGTGTAAGCAGTTAGGAGAGCAGTGTTCTATTTTTCTTACCAGCCAACCAGCAGCATGATGCCTGTAAGGAAGCACATTGCCTCGGTGCTGGGCAGCTTCAGAGAAACCCCATCTCATTTTTCAGTCACCGTCCTGCTTGAATGGTTATGCTGCATCAGGGTGTAGGACAGTCATGGGGAATAAAGGGACCTGTGGTGACTCACCTGGCATCCAAATGGAGGCTAATGACATACAGGAGGTAATGACATAAAGTCTTCCTAAAATGCTGCACCTCCTCTCCTCGACCTCAATGTGCTGCCCTAGCCCAGATCCTTAGGATCCCCCTGTGAGTGCTCAGTGGTATTTCTGTTTTTGGGTCCTTGCTGGAGTGGTCATTTCCTTTCTTTTTCCTGTCTCTCAGCTGAGGGCTTCAGACACTCAGTGCAGGTGAATGGGGGGTCCCACACTGAGCACTGAGACATAACATCCAAAGGAAAGCACTCTTTGCATAGAAGCTAAATGAATACTGGCTAAATAGCAAACCAATAACTTTTTGCATTTAAAGTCAGTTTGGCTTCTCCAGGGATTGATTTAATTGGTTCTCCTGGAGCTTTATCAATTACGTTTCCAAACAGGTGCCAGGCAAGTAGCTGTGAGCAGAGCAGCTCACTGCAAGCTCCATGTAAATGAACAGGGGAGAGCCTGGGGCCCTGCCTGCTCAGGGGTGAAAAGAAGCTGGATGAAAGGGGCAGCCAAAGTGAGGTTCAGCAGCCCCCATCCTCCATCCTTACTGCAGCAAGGGGAGCACTGCAGGGCCCAGCTCCAGCCCTGAGCCAAAAACAGACACTCCTTCTCCCTGTCCATGCAGGAATTCACAGGCCAGGAGAAATGCAACTAGCTAGCAAAGTGGTGAAAGGCTTCTCTTCCTCTTTGATTTTTGTATCCCCTGAGTTCATTACATTCCTCTTGAAGAGCAAAAATCTGGCTGTTGGCTTGTTAGAGCTTTAATCTTTCCTAAATGCTTGTGTCAATGGAGCAGCAGTTGAATTCAGAAGCATAGCTTGAAGCTTAGACTAGTGGGTCAAAAATCTCTATATTTTAAATACAAACATTGTTAATTTCCTCAATGTGCGCCATCCTCACATAAAAGCTCACTGCCTGTGTTACAGCTCAGGTAACTTTCAGCTCTTCTCTTATTTTCTTGCTGCTGAGTGCACTCATTTGTCTTGTTGAGAGGAACCAGAGGGCTGAGCAGGGCAGTGAGATGTCAGAGCACACACAGCTGGGCAGAGGTAAGCCCTCAGCACAAATGCAGCTGTAGCCATCATGTCCTGCCTGTACCAGCAGGGTGCAGCTTACAGCTCACTGCAGTGCTGGATTTTTGGATACAATGTGGGGAGCTGATAACAAAAGCACTGAGGAAGCTGAGGTCTAGCATTCAATCTGTGCATCACTGTGTTATGTATCCAGTGCTTTGGAAACATGCAAAAGAAAGGAGAAATGAACCCTACAAGGCTGAAATATCACTCACGTTCCCCAGAGAACACCATTCATGCCCACAGCCCTGTCTCCATCAGTTCTCAGCAAACAGCCTCCTCTTACCTCCCAGCCAGCATCCCAAAGTAGACAATCATGTTTTCAGCTGTGGTGTAGCGAAGATGTATCTAGTGAAGTTCCTGAGATATTTGAATATTGCAAAGAGAAGGAACTGTTGGGCAGAGGCAGCAATTCTTCAGCCATTTGGCTTTCGGAGTCTTAGCTTATGCTGTAGTTCTGTTCTGCTTTGAAATTACCTAAGCACATTAAATAGATGGGCTGAGCTTCCAGGTGGTTCATGCAGTCTTCATTACCCCTTGGCATAATTTGGTGTCCTGAGGTGAGAAACCAGGAAACCTTCCCATTACCAGCACTGTTTACAGAAGCAGAAACTGGGTGGTGTTCTGCATGCCCCATACCCTGCAAAATCCACTGCAGCCACTGGGGGACAAATCCACGAAGCAGAACTGTCCTGTATCCAGGTAAAAAGTCAGGAAATAATGATACGACACAAGCAGCCAACCCCGTGTATTTGTTCTTTCCAAAGTCAGAGATTTAGGTCACTGCAGAAACTGTCATTTGTGCCAGTAGACACGAGTTAGGGAAAAAATGAATAAATAAAAGCTATAAATTTTGGAGGGAGACAAGATGTAGAAAAGGCAGTAGCCCCCCAAAACATGCTTCTCTGTGCTATATAGAGATACAGGGCTCAGCAAGAGCCACAGCTGTCACCAGGGAGCCACAGCACCTGCACAGCCCCACAAGAAGCAACAGTGCCTGAGAGGGATGTGAAAGGGGATCAGGCAGGGAGGCAAAGTGAGAGCTGTGTGCGGATGGGGATGCTGCAAGAGCTCTGATCAATCATTTGAAAGCAGCTATGCAACCTCAAGGCAGCCCTTCCTTTCTCATCACCTGGCAGTTAGCTCAGTGAGCCGCTTCTCTCTCAGTACCAAGGACAGCGCCACAGCTAACAGCAGAACCTGACCAAGTCCTCCTTACCCATCACTGCACACATCACAGAATGACCTGGGTTGAAAAGGACCACAATGATCATCTGGTTTCAACCCCCATGCTTTGTGCAGGGTCACCAACCGCCAGACCAGGCTGCCCAGAGCCCCACCCAGCACTGTGGGTTTTTTTTCCATCATCTTAAGTAGAAGATTTCACATCCTTCTCCCAGTTAATATGCACAAGCCACATAATGTCTAGTTGCGCTTTCTTGGAATTCTAATAGAAACAAAAAGCACTTAGTTCACTGGCTTTTGTTTTGACCTGATCTTTATCAGTTCTGGCAGTCTCCCAGTCTCAGAACTTTTCAGCCATTTCTATAATGAGGAACTTAAAAACCAAATAGTGATGGCCTCTTCCTTTTGCTTTGACTGTGAGATGAAAGCAGGAGAAGAAGGTAGAATATTTATCGCTATAAGAGAACAGCAAAGAGCTGAATAATGCACAACAATGCAATTATTATTTTTTTGTTATTTTATTGATATTAGTGAAGAAAATTTAAATTTCATCTTTCTGATGTGGTACAATTCCTTTATCTGGTGGGCCGACAGCTCTGACTGCTTATTTAAAGGCTGAATAATGCTTCCCAGTTGCATGATTAGTGTCTACAATTTAAGTTCTCAAACGGTATTGCTCTCTTCCTCTGGGTATATAAAATGGTCCATTGAGTTCGTGATCCTCCAGAATCAACTGTTATTCTATCTACTGTTTTAAGATACATTCAAATAAAAAGGTACTTAAATTTACTTGCAATAAGTGCACACATACAACAGCAAAGAGAGCTGATGACATTTTACTAAAACATTTTTAGTTCATAGAATAAATATAAGTCTCCAAACACATGCAGTAACTGACCGATGTGTTTTTTCTTTCTCAAAAAAATATCCTTAGTGTCCATAGCACTACTGCAATATCTATTTCATTCAAAAAACAAAAACAAAACAAAAAAATCACCTATCTCTCATCACAAAGACTAAAAGAGCTTCATTTATACAAGAAATTAACAGTGCTAATAATTTAGTAACAGTCTGGTACAAATTCAATTCACGGCAATGACATGAAGTGTGATTACGGTGGCAACAAGCAGGGAGCTTGGTTTAGATGGCACCGGAACTGCCAGGAGAAGAAAGCAGATGCTAACAGCCCCACGGGCTCCTTTCCCCCCACCTGTTTCAAAAAGAACACCGGGGCTCTGCTCAGCTGTAGAAACAAGCTCCCTCCAGTCTGCTCCCATTCCTTTCAATTCCCTCTACAAGCACCCAGCAGAGGTTTGGGAGAAACAGGCAAGAATTCTGCGAGTCAGATTAGGACTGTCTGGCCACAATAGTGGGTGATGTCTTTAGTTTCTTAACTGAAGTTACAGGTTTGGCATTAGGAAGTTTTTTTGTTGTTGTTGTTGTTGTTTTTTTGTTGTTTTTTTTTTTTGTATTCATTGTTGTTGTTTTGTTGGTTGATTTTTTTTCTAATTTAAATCCACTGCAGAATCAATTGTTTCACATACTTTTACCTCTTCGAGGGTCAAAATTTGGAATAAAAAGGTCACTTCAAGAAAAAAGAAAACAGAAACTGGGCAAGAAATGTTCTCACTCTGTTTATAAGACCATGGTCCTCTGAGGGCACAAAACCTGAAGATCAGCTTATTGCCTGCAAGGTGCATTTCCCAGCTTGCACCATTCCATTACTAAATGTTTATGTGGTTCTCTGCTGAGGTTCCAAGGACGCACCTTTTCCTAACACTGGTTTTGCTACATGTTCTCATATAACATTCTTATCTGTCAATCTATTCCACAACTCCAACTTCTAAGAAGTCAGAGCCATGTTTACCTCACGAGTTGTGAAAACTGTTCTTTGGGCACACTGACAAGGCGTGTTTCAGTGGCAGCAACACATAGTAAAGCATTTTCCCCTTCCACAACCCAGTGCAGCACTGAAAAACAAAAACTACTAAGTCACACAGAACGTAAGCATGCCAAATGAGACAGCAGTGGTAGAAATATGTCAATATTCCAGGTACCCAGTAGGCCTGCTGACCTCTACACAGTATTAGTTCAAGTTTATCGTATCGAAGAGGAGGAGAATACGGAACAGAAAAAGAATAAAGTTTCATCCATTCAGGCATAACAGCCAGGCACTCCAATAACTCAGCTCAACTCATTTACAAAAGCAAAATCAAAACTATCAAGTGTTAAACCGAGTGCTTTATCAAAGCATAAATGCTCCCATGCTTCAAGTGATGAAATGCGAGTTCTCACATAACATACTCAACAGCTTCCCATGCACCTTCAACTCAAATTAGGCTAGCTACAGAATTCATGTTTTTCCTAGTCAAGTTATCTTGGTTATGTTCTTTTGTACTTGCTTTTATCCTCAGTGCATCTTAAAAAAAAAAACCTTTTCAAAAGGTTAGCAAGTTAACCCTAATACAGCAATCATAACATAGAGCCTTTTGCACTCACTCAAACAGTAAAATAATCCGATTAGTTACAACGGAACCAGTACATATTTACACCTTTATACAAAGTTTACACATTTCTCCCATTAGGCACGAAGTTGATTTGTCAAACTCAAGAGGCAATGAAGGGGTGGTGGGGAGAGGAAAAGAGGACTGGAGAAAGAATCTAAGTATTTCCATTTAAAAAGACTAGCTGTAAAAATAAAAGTCCTTCATCGTAAGCTAGTTTGCTTTGGGAGCTTGGTTCCCATGAGGATCCCGGAGGTGAGGGATGTCGGACCTTTCATCTGCATGCTGGAACCCACCATGGTGGGGAAGCTCCGGTTCCTTCGGATGCCAGTGTTCAGCTGGATGCCCCCAATGGCACTGGTCACAGTAGGGCAGCCCAGCGGAAGAGTGTCTGGTGCCAGGCCTCCGGGAACAAGTGCCCTCCCTGGTCCTTGTGCTCCACAGACAAGAGGTCCCTGGTCATCAGTTAAAGGAGGAGCTGGCACTTGCCCTGAACTCACAACTTTGGCAATACCAAACCTCCTGACCTTGTCCACAAGATTAAGGTTGGAAACAGACACGTCAGTCTGACTCTCACTGTTCCTGATGTTCTTTTTATTCCTCACCTCCTTCAAGATGGAACTAGCAGGCTTCGAAGCCAAGAAGTTGTCATAAGGTGGGCTGGTGCACTTGAACTCAAAAGACGGAGGGGAAGAAGAAGGTGTCTGCATAGGTGAGTTTGGTGGAGTGGAAGGAATGATTGCCATCTTAGGGGAATATGTGTTCAGGAGGGTGCCTTTGCTGGCTCTGTCCCAGCTCTGCGGATTGTACACTGCTGCTGAGATGCCCCTTTCCTTCAGCAGCCACACCAGCCCCAGAGATGTGCTCATTGTTGTCGTGGATTCCCGCAGGTTTGTGAAGGATTCGGCCAAACTCAGACGCCGAGGAGTACAGGGAGTAGCCACCGGGGTGCCTTTCAAGTTGCTAACGCTGCCACAAGCTGGAGTAGGTGCTGCGTTAAGGCTGAAAGCAAAGGAGCAGTCAAATTATTCTCTCATTAAGGAATTAAAACTGTAAGCAAAATTTTTAGCCTTGAGCAGGGACTTTCATCCATTATGAGAGCGCATGGGAAGATGTAAATTTCCCAGGCCCTCACAAATGTAAGCAATACAGCAACACCTCTTACAAAATGCATTTCTTCTCTACGCAGGCAGTGCCAAGGGATTAGTGCATTTCTCAACAGACAACCCCCAACATTTCTTCCAGTAAACTATTAAACTGACAGGTTTGTGTTAACTTCTTCAGTTTTTCCTCCCAATCTATTAGCTCTTACTTGCTTCCACAAGACAAAGAAACAGTAAAATAGGCTTCTAGTGTGGCTTCTGAGCACACCTAACTGCTGGTCATTTTGGTACAGCTGGGTCACAGCAGAGCTAAGGGAAGAGGGGAACATATTTGCTACAGAAGCCATCTGTAGCAATGTTTCTGGAATTTGGAATTGTTACTACCAACATGCACTTCTGCAAGGTCTAGCCCTTCTTCCCTTACGTAGAATTTGTTTACGTTTACAGGGAAAGGGATGTGGGACCTGACTTTTGATGGTGATGCACAGTGGTGTGAACAAACAAACAAAATCAGAAAAATACAGTCAAACTCTTGGTCATCAACTGACTAGCAGGTAGCTGATAACTCAGCAGCAAACTGAGCATGACAAAGAGCCATTCTACTGTTAATTCAGTTACAATAGTGGTTTCTGCAGTTTGAAACATGGCTAAATTTTCTCTCAAATCTAGTTCTTTCCTTTACTTTAAGCATTGACTCATTCCTCTAGTGACATTCTCAAAGTCTTTAACAATGCAAAAGCTGATGCTAACAAGAATTTACTGACTTGAGGGCTCAGCACTGCTCAAAGATGGAAATCTTCCCCATTACCTTGCCAGGTTAGCAAGTAGAACACACTCAGCAAATAGTCAGACAAGCACCAAAGCCAAAGCAAGAGAGAGATCAACTAAGCAGGTGGGAGTGGGAAATAGGGGTAAGGGTGGGATTTCTCTTTTCCAAAGAGCCAAGCTGTTGTATTGGTTCAGCCATGGCATGCAACTTCAACTGCAGTTGGGTTCTCTGCACCAAGGAATGAATCAAATAGCCATATTGAAACAATCTGGATGGATTTCCAGGTGTAGATACGTCTCAGGCCAAATAATTGCATCTTTTTTTGTCCACAAGGACAAAAGGGCCTATGTAATCACAGACTCATTTAACCTTACGTCAACACTACTATGGCTGAAATAGGAAATCCTAGGAGGTTTTGTTGAGTTTTTGACGAGAGCTTTGTCTAACTGCATACAGCAATCAGCTGACATGACTTGATACAACGAACTCTAGTCCACCGATCTCCTGAAAGTCAACAGCACTAACATCTCTATGGTACTCCATAAATGATGAAACATTGGCCTGACATCAACAACATCTACTGAAAGCAGTACAATTGTAAAGGTTTTTTTTTGCTTGTTTCTTTTCTTTTTGTTCTGTTTTTTACAATTCAACAGGAGGAATCCCACATGTTCCTACCTGTAAAATGCAGTGAAACACTTTTGAGAGAACTGACATGTAGGGTAATTTGTAATTTGAAAATCAGCCTTGCCGAGCTGCCCCAAAATCTGTTGTCTCACACCACCCTGTGGGCTGTGGCAGTCAGTACAGGCATACAGACAGCAGCTGGGCTACAGGAAAGTATAATTAGGAATTCTCTTAACATTCACTGTCAGTGGCAGGGGAGGACTCCCAGCAAAGCGAAGATCACACGCACCCACACACACACTATCTGAAGGTAAAGCTGAGCAGAAACAAAGAGTTAGCTCATGGCTCCTCTCATAAGCACTGATTAGAGTTAAACCTTCACAGCTGCACTTGCAGGTTGTGATGCATCTTCCTTAATGCAAGTACAAAAGAAAAGCATAAGGGAGGGAGCAGAAAGAGGAAGGGAGCTTATTCTGTGAACTGACTTCCTGCAGGACAGGATGAAGTGCATTTTGGAAACTCAAGACAAGAAGCTTCTAAGATGTCCTAGCTATGAGGTGAAAACTACAGCACTTTAATTGCTTTTTCCCCGCTCCAGCCCCAGATTTCAGTAAGTTCAGAAGTAGTTAGATTAGCATTTATACTAATTTGTCAGTACTGGTACGCATTACGGTGCAGTTAAAAAAAAACAAAAACACATCCCTGTAAGGAAGTGGGTATTATGTAGGTGCTATTTTTTTGTTTGTTTATTTGTTTAGTTGATCATTACAGTATTACTTTAAACAAGAACTACTTTACCCTTCAAACTGACCAACACTGCAGAGCAACACAGAAACAGGCTCAGTCTGGGCTCAGCAAATGAGCCCAGGGACAGTGCCAGAGTTAGACTGAGAAGAAACAAACGAGCGCCTCATGGAGCTGCTGAAATTTAGTCGGGTTAGAGCAGAGCCTGGGTTAGAGGCCAGGTTCAAATGAAACCAGTCAGGAGATCTGAATTCTTGGGGTTAGCTGGTGCCACAAACATGGGCATTCCTTCCATGTGGCCCCGCCAGCACAGGCAGCGTTGCTCACCCCCTGCACGCTGGGTCCTAGTGTCTGCCCTACATCTCCTCTCAGCATAACGTGACATAATGCAGTTTCCTCATTCTTCTCACATGACCTGTGAAGAATCATTTACAGTTGGTAAGGAGGAGCTCTTTCTTCAGCGCACACAGTGAACACATCACAGTGTTTATTTTGGTCTTTTTCCTCCTGAACCAGTTACGAATTTTGGAGTAATCACGTGACCTGATGATGTACTGAATTTAGCTGTCAGCTATGGCTGATTTGTTAAGATTTAGTAACCAGCACGATCAGAGAGTTTATTACAGCCACAGTTAACAGCAATTCAACAATGAAAAGAATAAAATAGAATTGCAGCCAAATAAAGGGGTTCTCTTCAGCAGCAGAGTTGAGGAGAGAGAAAGACAAGAGAGAACAAAGAAAAATGAGCCAGGCCACGATTAGCTCACTACAATTGGAAAGGGAAGCAGAAAAGTTACAGTTAATCATCACCTATTTCCTTTACACGTATTTATCACCTCAGAGGTGTTCATATTTAATACCCTTACTTCTCATGCGTTCCTTAGGTGGCCAGTGCCCATCTGATGTCTAAACAAGTCTAGACACACCATCTCTGAATGGGTACCTACACAGGGGTACACTCCCCCATAGGAGCTGAAAGGGACAGAGAAAGCAATGAGGCATTGTCCTTCTAAACAGAAAAATACACTTTAACTTCTGATTTGCTAAGGAAGGAAACTGCCCTCCTTAGGTATTAAATTCATTCCCACTCCTCAATTCTCAACTCTATGCCTTCCATAATCGCTTGCCCATACATACCAACTACTACTATTAAGCCAGTCCATTGTTTTGAGTCTGGCTGCTAAGAACTTGTTTCCAACAATTAACCAAGGAACAGAGTAGTCAACTCCCTGGTTTGATTAAGTTGTGTTTCCTCCTCCATTCCTCATGTACCTCCTGGGCACCACTGAAGCATCTACGTTTCTTTATTGGCCCATCTCTCTTTTATTGGCCTAAATCTCTACAGATTTCAGTTTGTCCTTCAGAGAAAAATCTCCTTCAAGTTGTTTGTTTGTTTTAGAGAAGACAGAAGATGCACACATGGGTCAATATCACATTCTGATCATTCGTGCATAGCATCTGTGACTAGTTTGGGATAACTAGCTTTGGATGCTGAAAACAAACTTACATTATTTCTGAACCTTCCATATTTTTAGCTGCAGATAATAATATTTAAGCTGTTTTGGCTGGCTGTCTAAAACATTACAAGTGCCTCTCAAATAAAATCAGCTTGAGGCAACTGAAGAGAGGAGGAACAACTTCAGAGGTGCACTGTAATTCATCAGTGTGGCTAATGCTTTTGCTCATGCCATTATTTTACATTCCCTCACAGTGAAACTCTGACACAGCTGAAGGCTTTGCCATCATGGGAAACCCTTACCTTGGTGTGACTCGTGTGAGCTCATCAGAAGGGTGCAGAATGCGGCAGGTGGTGAAGGTGAAGGTGGAGTTGGTTTGTGACATGCACTTCCCAGGATGAGGTACTAAATTAAAAAAAAGCAAATTCTTTGCATTTTACACAGAAAAAAAAAATAAAAACAAAAAAAAACAGAACTTCTGTGTGAAGACAGATGCAAAAAGTGATGAGATACCTCAGACAGGATCAATGCAAGAGAAGTGAAATATACAAGTGCTATGGTGTCATAACACACTTGTTCTCCAAACATATCTAAGACCAGTGCTAAAATGTTCTTCTGAAGTTTCCCCATGATCAATACCACTTCAGAAAAGTCTTGCTGAAAACAGACTTAGACAAGACAACACTTGAAATGCTAGCCCTTATCTAAACCAGCAGCTTTCATTGGAAATAACAGGAAATAACAACAAACATTCTCTAGTACCAGCAGCAAAGGAGCACTAAGATTTGCTGAATGCTCATACACTTCTGCATTGAGATTGATCCACAAAGAGGTATCCCCATCACTTTTCAGTAATGGATCCGGCTTGCTAGTGCTACTGGAACAGATCAAAAAGTTGGGGCAGTGAGGGGATGGACACACAGCACTGTTTCTCTCTTCTCACATCCATGGTAAGGAAAGTGGTAATTTTTTGGATCCACTACTGTGCATCTGCGACATTTCCCCTGTACGTGTGTTTAAGTTCTTTAAGAATGTATGTCCTCAGCTGCACGATAAAGCAGTTTTAAAACAGCATAGTAAGCAGAATAGTACTTTCCCCATAACTGTCTGTAAAGATTTCCCTCTGTTAAAGTATCATTAACTGGGGAAAGAAGCTCATAGTTTAAAAGCTAATGGACTTTGGCCAATTGCCTTCTTCTTGGTAGAGATATTTCTGTGGATGCATTAATCTGCTGTATAATGCAGCCAGGGTCATTGCAAAATAACTAGAAAATTTAAGAGCCATGCATCTGAAAAGCTGATTGAAGAACACCCAGAGTTAAGTATTACATCAAAGATATCATGATTGCATAGGTTCTCTTAATATCCAAACTTAGCAGTGGTCAAAAGACATGCACAATAGAAACTGTGTGGAGCTCCCTCCCTCTTGTTTCTACCGAACCCCCAAGTTAGCCACATTTTAATACCACAGTACACAAATACCCAACACACTGCAAAGGACAAACAGACAGACCAACCAGATCAGACACCATTCTGAATTTCCAGAGATGCTTAGCAGAAGCAAGGCAAGTCTAAATTGTGGCTGTGTTCCCTTTTCTATACACAAAGTATCACAGCTCAAAACAGTGTGCACACTTAGGTAGTTCCTTAGGAACACACAAGCAGTGTGTGAGGGGCAGAGCATGGGGAGTGTGAACAGTGGAAGCGGAAGTGGCTAAGCATATGACAACGTGTGACTCAAGCTAACTTATAAGTACCAGGATGTACTGCTGTACATTAAAGAAGGATATCTCAAAAAAAACCCACTGGAGTGTCAGGTTAATACACTCAAATGTTAGCACAGCATAACATAACAACAAGCTCTACTTCACCTCCAGAGATGGTAATTATGACGCTTCAGGAATCCAGTTGCTTTAGAGATTAGTGTGAGCACTATAAAGTTATTACAAGGGAGCACAGCCTAGCAATCATGATTCTCTCCATACTGTAGAGAGTTAAAAGAAAGTCTGGAGAAAGAGCCCAAATAACTAGACATGAAAGAAAATTAGTTATTTAGAGGAAACAAAGGACTGTGACATAAATCAGGTAGAAACAAAGTTATCCCTGGATGATGAATAGAGAAAAAAATAAAGCAACGCCAATTTAGATCGCAAGCTCAACCCAAAGAAGCACACAGCTGTAATACAGTAAGTGAATCATTCTCATTCATAATATCCATTGGGTATTCCCTCAGATTGGAAACAGGCATTGAAGGTATGTAGCTGTATTAGCAAAAGCAAGACTCATTGTTATTAATGAGTCAGAGATAGGAGAAGGCTGCTAAAAGTAGAGAAATCACTTGACCCCAGTAAGAGGAAGCAAATCAAAACAATCAACAAAAAATCAATTTCCAAGGATGTATTCCATCCACAAATACCACTAAGAAAGTTCTGTACCAGCTTCATCCTCCATCAGTCAACAATGGGATGAATCATATTGCTGTTGCACTTTCCATCCTTTGGACACAATACAAACAGAGTGAGAACCTGTTGCTGTAAATGAACGAAGTTCATAAAATAGAAACAAAACGATTCATTCCTAACCCAGTATTTTTCATAAGAATGGTCATATTCTGAATTGGTATAAACTTCTGAGTAATATGTAATTTTATAATGAGGCTATTTTCACATACACAACAAAAACTGTAACACTGAGTGATAAAGATAACAGAAGTAGGGACTTAAGAATAAACAAAGCTAGCATTGCCAGTAAACATCTGTAATTCCAATGGCTAAAAGAGACTGTATCTGAATAACTCTTCCTCCATCTGTTTTACATAGGTTTGATCCTAGGAAAATCTGTTTCACGTGACTGTGGCTGAAAACAGATCTGTTTTTATTTATACCCTCCTCTTCCAAAAAGTAGACAGTTAACGAGTTCCATATCTGCACAAAAAACAAACTGTAAGTAAATGTTTAACACAATTTACAGAACAATCATGCAACTTTGTCCATTAGGAATACTCCCAAACTAAACACCACATACAGTTCTCCCCTAAATTAAAAATCTAACCCCTAGATTGCAGCTGTATTGTGTTTTGGCTTGCAGTAATTCAATATGCTTTACCTTATTATGCTTTCTTCTCTAAATTCTTAGGCATTTGGGAAGAAACGCAAAACATTATAACTCAAAAAACTCTCCTGTACACACAAATGCTGCAGTAAAGACACATTTTCAAACACCAAAGAAAAAACAAACAAACCCAGATACTAATCAAGAACCTGTCTGTAAAGAGCTCCATCTTCTGGTGAAATACAGCTTTCCCTATTTAAAACACAAAGTTGATTTTTCTGTAACTCAGGGCTGTTTCATATCCACTCTGAGTACACTGAGGGATTACGGGCCATCTGCTCAGTGCAAAGAAAAAAAACGCTTTTAGGACACAATCGTCTGCTTAGGGATCCCTCAGAAGACCGTATAATCTGGATTTTAAACTAGATTATGCAGAGAAAGGTAACAGGTAAACTAGTGGCCCCTGTCACCCGCAAAAAGGTGTCAGACAAATTGAACTTGAGGGAGATGTGTAAGGGAGAGCTACGGTAAAATGGCTTTAACTTTGGCAATGCTGGTTTAAACCTCAAGTTCTCTGTTGTGATAAATGAATAGTGAGGAAAAGAGAGCTGACAGTGGCCATTAAGTATTTACATTACACACAAAGATCTGTTTGGGTTAATACAGGGTTATGCAAGAATGAACTTTTTTAGAAAACAAAATAATAAATTAAAAAACCCAGGAACCTCTAGAGCTCGATTTGATCCAGACTGACACAGAACTGAAGTTTTAGATCAACTTTGGAGCAAGCCATTCTAATTATCTTCTCCCTCTTTGTGCTTTAGCAAAAGGAGGAAGCCAAAGACCTGGACTGTTAGGTGGGCACCTCCTTCCTCCAAGTGTTACCATTTGAGATAAAAGCACAGACTTTGCTTTTATCAGCCTATGCTAACAACTTCATCCACAGCTAACCTGAAATTTCCAAAAGGTCACACATCACAGAATGGCTTGCTTTGGAAGGGACCTTAAAGCCCACCCAGTTCCAACCTGCTGCTGTGGGCAGGGAAGCCACCACCAGATCAGGCTGCCCAGGACCTCATCCAACCTGGCCTTGAGTGCCAACATCTAACTGGATTCACAGGACAAGGTAGCAGCTTCATGTGCTCTGTAAGTTCTGAAGAGTTCTTTCTCACAGGCAATTGAAGGTGAATGTTCTGATGCCCAGTGCCACCTGCACCAAAACCTCCTGGCTGATAGGATATATAAATACATATATATAAACACACATATAGGATATGCTGAATCTGATACCAGGGTTAACTACAGAAACAAAACAGAATTAGGTGGTAGACTAAAAGCTCTATGATATGTGCATAGGGCTGTCCTAAAGTGGTTTAGATGCCTCCTGAGAACAATATACTCTGGTAAACATTGTCTTTGGGAACAAGTCTGACTAAACCTCTGAGAATACATATGTTTATACCAAGAACATTAGTACTGTCATGTTTCTTAAAGAACTTTTTTCCTGAACTTTTAAACATTCTAATTATTCTGCCTTTGGAAAGAGAGAGAGACTGAAACCTCAGAAAAGGCAGACATCCTTTTGATGGGATTTTTTTAGCTTTCTTTTGACTCAGGCCTCCTTCTCACACAACCAGGGAGTACAGATGTAAAGAGACTTCTAACAGCACAGACAGCAAATGGTGATTAAGAAAAAAAAAATAAATCTGTGACATATTCATGCTATTTGAAAAAATACATATATTTAAACATGCATCCATATCTTAGCTCTAAGAGTAACAAAAATTATCACTTTTCTATACAATGATAACCTCTTACTATTAGCATATATAGTAACAACTAAAACATAAGACACTCATGATGTGTTTTTGTGATTTTCAGGCATCTATTTGAAAAGATCTCCACGTCATTATTTATGTCTAAAAATGAAGTACAGGAGGCTGATCCTGTAATGTTATGTACTCATACTCTGTTGAAAGCAAAGCAACCCATCAGTGCACCTAAAGTACTGGAAGACCAGTTTGTGCACCCAAGATTGACACTCAATTACATACATGCCAAACTTTAATGAAGTAGTCCTTTCAACTCCAAAATAAGAACATTCACAATAGTTTAACTTGAAGAATGTTAAGTGCTTGAATGGCTTGTTTTGCTTTGTTGGTTTTTCTTTTTGTTTAAGGGAAACACGTGACTGAAAGGCAGCAAATTAAAACAACAAACTAACAAACATCAAACAGACTTCACACAGTTTTAAAATATACTATAGTTTCAAAGAATAAAAAAATATTCTGAGGTTAATAATAAACTTGTGCTGAAGAAGTTAACTCTCCTAGATGGTGTTACTATAGCCTCCTTGTCCTGTAACTTCTTTACCATTCCAAAAATGCCGAAGAGTCTCCATTCAAGTGATACCCAAATTTCAAACAACTTTAAAGTCAGCAATTCAGGATTTATAATCAATCCTCTGTCAATTTACTGAGCCCACACAAAATACGTAGTTTCAGATCATACACTGCATGCATATTAATTTCTTCTGAAATACTAAGTGCCATCATTAGGATACAATCTGTATATGGCGGTAAGGAAGTTACTTGACATGTCAATTAATACTATATTTCTAAACATTCGGACAAAACAACAACAACAACAAAAAAAAAACCAAACAGGGCTTTTGTAACTTTTTCCTACTTAGTCACAATGATTTCTGATTCTATCACTCCACAAGACACAACTGGTTTTCTGTTCCAAGATGTTTACTTTGGCTGCAAGACATCTTTGGCACTACCAGGAATTTCTTCTCTCTGGACACTGGACTTTGTTTTGGGCTCATCTCACAAGTCACCCGGAGCAGCACTCTACACACTAACAGCCTAACAGAAGGAACAGGACCTCACAGTACTCTACCAGAGAAGATAAAAGGGTAACATATAACCTTCACAGCAAACAAACAAACAGAGCAGGTGCCTACCCAAAAGGCTAAGATGATTTACAGCTGCTAGAAATGGTCCTGATAGGCAGTTTATTTCCAAAGACATTTTGTTTCTAGGTTAGAAGAGCTGTAGCTCTGGAGTGACACATTGTGTGGTCTTCCAATAGCAATCCGTAGAGATTCCTTTCTGCCATCCATGAATCAATTAAATCTGATTTTTCCACAACAGATCTATCTTGCATCATAAGCCATCAAGCGCTGTATCCAAGAAATTTATCTCATTCCCTTTTTTGTTTTATTTTACTTTCACATTCTTTACACATTCTGTACACCACAGCCTAGAACAGCTCCCGGAACCAGGCAAGCAATGAGGCGCTAACTTCTGGGATACCATACACATGCCCATACAAACCTTTGCCTGTATTGCAATTCTTAACTAGGATAGGCACAAAGAATGCTGAGGAGGCTATTCAAGAGAGTGGTTGCTCAATATACAAAATCAATGCAAAATCAAGTCATAAGCTAGGAATATATCTTCCTGCTTCCATAAATTATTCTTCAGTGGACAGGTTGTGGATTCAGAAAAGCACTGACACATTAATAAGTGCCTACTCTCAAAACATCCAGTGTATCTTGTATACCACCTGACAAGTTGCTTCAACAAAAAGCAGAAACAGCAGTATCTTTTCTTCACTTGAGTAATGAAATACATAATGTGGTAGGAATGGATACTTCAAAATCCTAAGCAGCCAGGCAATTTGGATGAAGGAAAAAGAACAGGAAGTAAGTTTCCAATCAATTTGTTTGTTCTAGACAAAAGTTAATCATTTTGATCAACTTCTGTAATGTATCAAAATTACTCAAACAATTCAAATAAGGTTACAAGCATAACTTCAAAGATCTTATTCACTTGCCAAATTATAATGTAGGGAATATGCTTAAAAGCCTTGTCTGAGATAACTGAAGTTTTCCAGGAAAAATCAGTAGTCCTTAGGGAATAACCTGTTCTACAGTGACCAGTATTGAAATTGTAACTGAGAAAGGAAACAGAGATGAATACAAGTCTCTTCCAGCCAATCTGTAACCATCACACAGGCCCAGATTTATAACTGTACTCCAAAGAACTTTTCCAAATCCTTAGCCACTGACGTTTTTCTGATCTTATAAGAATAAAAAGCTGTTCTCTATACTCCTCTCTCTCTATAGTCCACAACAATAAAGTTTCACAACCTTTGACACATTACTGTGTTGACTGTTCTTGGAATTGGAAGATTCTTTGCCCAAAGTGTAACCCAAATAGACTTTCACGCTATTATTTTGAGTACATGAGAAACTGCTTGTCCCCTTCCTCCTTGCAGCAACACATTTTAAATCAATTTTTTTTCTTGAATATTTTTTTCTCTAAACAAAACAAAAAGTCAGTTACTTCCATCTTTGATTATTTCAGTCCACGTTTCCTAGAACTTGTGCATTTCCTACCGTTATGATTTAGGCTCTTCAAATGGTAAACATCTGGAGAAAACTGTACACATCTGTGGAGGCACTATTTATATCCACATTAATATAAAAATTTAAGAACACTGTTATTCTTGAACAATTTCATAGAGTAAAGCCATTTTTTTTTTTGCAAACAGAAAGGGAAGTTGAAGGGTTTGGATGAGGTTTCGCCTTATTACAACTGACTGAAAATAGCTTATGTTCAGTGGTTGGCAGCACTGAACTGCCCCATTGATGAGAGCAATGGATACTCTACCCTTCACAAAAGGAGCAGAGAAATATTGCTGTCTAGCCCTGAGAAATCATCTGATTTTTCAAAGATCGGTCAAATGATAAGTTATGGTTTACTCCAGAAAAAAAATAGAGGGTGAAGGAAGCATCCTTATTTAAAGTATATGTATATGTTTAAAGTTATGTAAAAACAAGTCTGAAGGGAGTTCTGGTAATTTTCTATTTCAGGACTACATACAGTTCTTTACCAGTGGCAAATCTTAAAGAATGAGCAATCCTATGAAGCTTATTAAAACAAAACAAAACCAACAGTGAAAGAAATCACGCAAACTCAAAACACATCTGTACTCTGAGAATGTGTAACTTTACATACAGTAATGGACGAGAATGTCCGTTCAGAGTACCTAATAATTCACGTTGTTCTGAATCATTTGAAAATGTCTTTATATGGTAGAAATTTGAAGGATAGAAGTTAAGAATAGTATGATGGGCAGGAAGTGAGGAAGACATCATTTCTGGCACCAAAACATCCTCTTAGTTATTTATCTCAATTTAAGTTTTATCCCAAAATTTAAAACCAGACACTTGTATCTGAGGTAAATGCTTGATTTTAAGGCACTTCCATTTGTTTCAGCGAGGGCAACTCAGATGCACCTTTTGTCATCATTTCATCTTTCTTTTTCCCCCCCAAATATAAAACCTAAAGCATGGAATCGCCCTTTACGAAAAGTTAGCATAATATCTACACTGTAAGCATATAGAATATATATTGTCTATACATAATACACAATGAAGTGAGAGTGTGCACTCAGTACACATACAAGTCCCACACGTGCCACACAAGAGGTTTGTGAATAAATCATTTTCTTTTAGCAGCCTTCTCTTATCAAAATAAAGTAAAATATTGACCATGGATTCTGTTACTGAAAAGAAGTGTCAAACTAACGGATCATTAAAGAAAGGATTTTTGAGCCAATGTTAGAATGGTTATGTTCTAACCACCGCACACATTACCGTGCAGATGCTACACACAAAGCGATATTATGGATGCTGTTCTGGAGAGATGTGAGAATGGCCCAGTAATCAAAATCCTGTAAAGATGTCAGTTTTACTGGACTTAATGAGTTTCCCTCACCAGACCCCTCATCATCGTCAGCCGTGGACTCCTGCATCTCCTCTGTGAAAGCCTGAGATTGGCGGGGGTTATTCTTGTTGTCTGAAACAGTCACTTGTGCTTGTGACCTCTCACCTGAGGTCTCTGTGTGCTGAACTGGCGTCGAGGTAGTTAGGCCCTTGTAAGAAATGTCACCTGTCTCATCTTCCTCATAGTCATTAAGGCAGTACACTTCATCCAGGTCAAGGTCCAGGGTCCTGAAGCCCTTAGTGACAACCCCGGGCCTCGGGTCCAGGATCCCACCCAAGTGAGGCTGAGCCAGCTGCTGCCAGTGATGCAAAGTGGCAGAACCTTGAAAAGGAACAAAAGACAACCACAAATAAATCAGTAATCGATCCAGAATACAAAAGGCCAAAAATCTCACTTGATTTATCCAGAAAGTCCAAACCTCAGACTCATTATTAGTTTGGAGCTTCCAAGAACCAGTCTTAATACTTCTAGGAAGACATGCTACAAGGCAAAGCTGCTTCAGCATTTCCAGATAAGCAGGAAATAAATTGATCACATCAGCACTTAGGCAAAGCCTGGTGGCAGAACGTGGCATACTTGTGCACATGCACATCTACTCCCCATCAATATTCTCATCTCCTTAAATTCATGGGATTAAGCAGGAGCAGAAAAAATTCATATTGTTAAGAGTTGAACTGAAAGCTCTAAGAACATAAACCATATACTCCTGCATTAAGCTCACACTAAGAAAGGTGCTAGGAACATGCTAGTATTTACTACTGGTCACTGACAGGAGGATACAGCAACGTCAGCATTCTAATGTGTTAGAAAGCCACACCAACTCCAAGCACGTGTAAGCAAGTAAGACTTCTGGGCTATACATACAGTCCAAATACTTGTATGGACCCTATCAGGGCCCCTACACTACACACAGTCAGCTACTATGTAACTATATGCTACCATACCTGCAGCTTCATCCTTGGCAGAAAAAATGTTTTGAGTGCATTTTCCAGAGAAAAGCATTCAACATACAGTGTTCAACATGAGATTAAACAGATTAAACTGGTGTATACCAAGATCGAGGGAGGACTTGGTTGATTCCTCAAACACCAACTAAACATCACTTATAAGAGTCAGCATTTTCTCATGTGTGCCTATCAGTCACAACCATATAACACGTAGCTTAAAACTATTCTTTCCATGTCTTATTAACAAAGCATCTTCATTTCCATCTCTGTCAGCTCAAATCAGAGCAGTCTTTGCTGTGTTGCTCCTGCCCTCTCTCCCCAAAACAGAACAGTGACTCATTCAATAAGCTGACATACGAACATCTCACCACCATTAACAGACTAAGAATGTTCAATTTGTTACATGGTATACGTAAAAATCTAACACACTTAAATGCCTAGGGGAGGGAGGAATGGCACTTATGCCCATTATTTTGCATCTGAAAGAAAAATCCCATTGAATGAAAATAATTTCTCAACAAGGATATTTCATTACAGAAAGCTTATTGTAAATAGGAAACTAACTGAGAAAACTTCTTCCCTTGCAATAGCTGAGCTCAGTGCGTAGCGTTGCAATGATGTCTGCAATTTTTAGCTCAGCATGAAAAGATTCCACAGTACAGAATAATTGGACCTGAAGGGCTACTTTGGATAATGGTCCAGTTTCTTTTTAGCAAGTTTTGAGTGATTCAAAGGAGGATTCAGACTGCTTGGTACCCTTAAGGCTTGAGAGACAGAGATCTTTACTGTAGCAGAATAAATAACCAAAACAGAAAAGAACATCCCTATCATTTGGTTTATTTCTGAATTGTCACAAAGGCCTCTATTACTTTAACTTACACCTCATACAATGTGTGCAATCGAGCTTTAACTTTTCCATAGAGAAAATTCACACTAATGAAAAAAGCAATTTATAGTTGTGAACATTCATTTGTAAACTGACTTAAAGAAAGATAAAAAAAAAAAAAAGCCAAATGAAGGGAGGAGTCCTTGTCCTGTATTCAATCCCAGACTCCCACTAGACAGTTTCGCAAGTTATATTAATTTTCTTAGAGTACACAGGGAGTGATATTTAGTGCTTGAAGTACAAGAAGCTACAAATACAGTTATTTAGTTAAAAGAGCAAAAAACAACCTCACCAGAGTGTCACTAAAGCAAGTCAATTTGAATGGACATTCTATTCCATTCTTAAAAGATGTAAAGAAAAATTAATTCATTGCCTAGGGCCTCTGTCACACTATTTATTTTACTGTGGGACTCAACTGCTTTAAAGGAGTAGAAGGCACTAACCTGAACTAATACAGAACCAAGTTTTTCTTACCCCATTTTAGGGCATGAGTATCCATAGGAAAACAAAACAAAACAAAAACACAACCACTGGGAGCAGTTTGCTGGTGCTATTTTGCCACAGTAGCATGAAGTTTAAAAATAAAACCCAATATCCAGAATTAAACTTCATGAAAAATACATGGGAAAGAAACCATGCTGAAGTGAGGAACAAAATAATTAACATGTGTGTAATAAAAGACAACAAATAATCAACCTATGAAACAGGCAGACAAACATACCATCAATGAGATGTAAAACCAAATGGAAGTACTTCGGCAGATAATTTTTAGGAAAAAAATTACCCCATGGGAGTGAATAATAAACAAAATGATTTAAACAAAATCCAACAAAACAGTCAGATAGAAAGATGATAAGGAATTAAAGAGTTTATTGGAAGAAAAAAAAAGCAGATATAATGGGATGGTGACAGAAATCTATTACAGCGGTACCAAAACAGTAACTTAGATGAAACTGGATCATCCCCTTTCTCATGATGTAACAGCCTTTTTATGACCACTGAAAAGCAATCATGTAAACAAACTATTACGATCTGCTAAGCAGCATGGACTCATGCTATGGCTATAGTTTCATTTGAACAGGAGATAAAGCATATACTTTCTTCAGGACACAAAAAGGGTGGGTTTAAGCTTCTGAATATGTATTATGCTTATGTATTATGTCATACAGACAAAAAAAAAAATAATTCAAAAATGATGAACAAATGACGCAGACAACATAACACACAAGTTCTGTCTGAGAGAGGAGGGGAAGGACCAAAACAAAAAGAAACCAAAACTACATTACATAATGTTATTTCTGCAGTGTTTTAGGCTTTTGTTTAAAATCTGGAGGAATTTACTCAGTTTTCAATGCCAGCAACAACCTGAGAGTTCCGAAGAAAGCCAGGCTGACTATACTACTCCTGTGTACCACGAGCTCTGTTAGGCAGACTACAGAAATGCACACGCTTTGCTCTGAAATTAAACTCTAGTCCTGACAACAATATGCAGAGGAAATTTGGCTAAAACAACCTATTTCACACATGAAACCAAAGCCATAGAGACTCGTGTATAGCCACTCAGTCAATTAAAGTGCAGAGGTCATTTTTAATCACAAAGGTAGTCCTATTAAACCAACTGGTCTATTCAAAGCAAAGGTCTTTTCAGACATCTACAGAAATGAGAGCGGATGAACTAATATTCTGTCACTCATTTTCAGATACACAAACATCTTCCTTTTCTAAGTTTGAAGCAGCAACACTGAGATTTAGCTCACATGTAAGGGTGTACTGCTTATGCATATATGGCCTGTAATATTTTATTCTCTTGGCTGGATTTGTTTCCTAACTTTTAAGGCTTGTAGAAAAATGTAGTCGCTAGAAGATTTCAAACCAACAGCGTGGATTGCTGTCTCTAAAGTAAAAAGAATACGTATTGCAAAGATTTCCTGCTTTCTGATAATGGATAAGAGACCACAAAGAGTCACTTAGAAGAACAGATAAAGGCCGAGGCCCTTTGTTATCACCTTCTAGTGGTTTCACAATCTGAAGCTTTTCTGGTAGGTAGGAGCGACTGCTGATAGACATTCCTGAATATCCAGTGAATTCTGAAAATCTGGAGTGAGTTCCCAGAGACATGATGCTTTCTGTGGGAGTAATGGAACCACTACGGAGTTCACCCTTTTCTGCCAGTTCCCGCAACTTCCTTTCCTGCTCTTCTTCAAAGAACTTCCGCTCTGAGAGGTAATTCTCCCGCCTAAGGGACAGCCTGCGAAGGGCAGTCTCTAGGTCACTGGAGCCTGGTGTCCCCGGAGTTCCAGGCTTCTTCATTCTGTCTTCATTCCTAAAGCATAATGGAACAGGGAAAAGAAAAGAGAAGGAAGGTAGGGATGGGGAAAAGATTATTTGAGAAACTTAACCATTATCAAGTGATAGTTTTAAGACATTCAAACTTTAGATTACCATGCTTGGAAACAACTCACCACACTTCAAGCGAGCTGCTGTAAGGCAAATGCCAATATTTTCTCTCTTTTTACACTAAAACTATTTTGAATCCCAGTTCCTGACTGGAAAAGCTGCGCTTTAGCTAAGAACTTCCTCATAGTAAGAACTGAGAGATGTTTACTAGTCTCTTTCTTACAATTATATAAACTCAAGAGAGAAGGCCAAGTCTTTTAGAGACAATGCTGCAAGAATAAATCAGTAAGTCACACACGCATACTATGATGATAAACACTGCTTGTTTTGAGAAATCAAATAGTTTTTTCTATAACATATATGAAGCATAACCTGGAGCTACACTGAGGGAAGAGACAAGTAGCTGGAAAGTAAAGTTCTAACTTTACTAACTCGTTTCCTTTGTAAGTTTTCATAGTAGGTTTCCAACATCCACCTACACATCCCACCATTTTACTTAAGATCAAAAGAGTCAGCTGCAGCTGCAACTTAGGTCAGAACTCCATAACATTAATGTAAAACTACGAAAACGTAAGTAAATGTAAGTATTGATCCACGTCTGCAAAGAGAATATGAGGTTTTATGTCATCAAGTGATGATGCATCTCCAAAGAGGTGCAAATTGCAGAAACTGATACACAGTGCTTTCAAAAAGGAGTGTTGAAGAACTAAAAGCGCAAGAAGTAACAATTCAAGCTAGCTGCATATATTAGGTGAAAAGAGGAAATCAGAAACTCCTTGCCTCTGTCAGAATTAAGAACAAAACAAAAACAAAACAAAAAAATACACCCGCAAAGCCAAGTGCTACAGTACTGACCCATTCTCAGCGTCTGTCTCTAGGATGATGCTGTTGGTCTTGTTGTCTATCACAATGTTAGAAATGTCTCCCCCATAGAAACTAGAACGTGGAGTGCTGACACAGCTGGAAATGAGCGAGTTCATCGCAGAAGACTGGTTGGAGCCTGGGATATTCATTGGCGATGGAGTCATGGATCTTTGCTTGACAACTTGGTTAACATTTCTCACTGTCTCAAAGACCCGCTTCTGATGACTGGTAAGACATACAAAGTTAATAATCACTTAATACCTTAAAAACAACCAGATAAACACGTAGCAATTTGTTAATGACCCTACCACAGCCCCACTAACTACTTTTCATTTATAGGATCTGCAAAAGAGTACATGTAGGGTCCCATCTTCATTACAGTCTGGCCATCACATTTAATCTATCAACATCATGCTAGAATATTTTAGGTAGACTACTGGAGAATTATGTGTATGGATACTCTCAAATATTAGCATAGATTAAGTGAAAGAGCATTTTTAGTACCTAAAAAAACCCTTAAAGTCACTGTATGGAAATAAGATTCAAAAAAAACCCCAAAATTAACACTTATTCAATTCTCAACTATGAGCTGGATAATCCATTTCTAAAGGGAATCTGGATTTATTCTATGACAAACAAGTCTTGCATCTTTCCATTCTGTATGGACCTTCCCACCTCCTTAAGTAGCATTAAAAAAAACCCAAAAAACAAATCAGAAATACAACACAGCAAGAGTCTAGATGCTGTCAAGGCTGAAAATATAACTTTTGACCTACTTATACAATTTTTTCTTTATCACCATTGTCCTGATTATCTGCTCCAAGATGAAGATCAGATGACACTTCAGCAGACAAAATAAATTTTCTCTATGTCCTGGTTGAGAAGTACTACTGCTTTGTTTTACATTTTAGCAATGGTTGAACAACAGAACAGACCGTCCCTTCCAGCTTAGAGGTAACAATGCAGTGGTATAACAGCGACATCACACCTTTCACTTTTCAATGTCATTCAAATTTCTATCCTGTCCAGGACTGCTCAACAGTTGCATCCTTCGTGTGCAGGCTTCAAGCCTACAGCTGTTTGTCTGCAAGAGGATGAACCCAAGAGAATCTATCTATAAAATGTCCCATGAAGCTTTCACTCCTGAGAAAATAAATGAAACCCAAGAAAGCTATTATACCTAAAAGAGGTGTTGTTCTTTGGTAGATCCATAGCAATATAAAAGAATTCCTAAAGAAATTTAAGTAACTTCTTTTAACTTTTTAAGTTAGATTAGTCTGGTAGGACAAAAGGATCCCACAGAGTTTGAGCATGCTCACATCTTTTCCACCTTACACTTTTCTAACCAACATTTCCCTGTCAATGCCTCATTTACAGTTCTTGACTCTTCCTCTGAAATGATTAAGTATATGCCAGACTGCTTGTAAATATACTTGGAAGGTTTCTTGGAAGTGGCTAGTCCTTTCTTCATAAAATGACAGGTCAAAAAAGGTAAAAACTTTAAAACACCTCCTGATTAGGATTAAATTGTTTCAAATAAACCAGTCCATGCTTTGTTCAATTAGGCAAGATAAACCTGTTGGAGTACTCATTCAACTTACGTCAATAAAGCCTTTTCTGCCAAGCTGTAGCTAACTTTAGCTTTTGGACCTTAATAAGTACTTAACTTGTTTCAAACCACTTTTGTTTAATTCAAGAGAGCATTAGCAAAATGCAAGCTAACTAATTTACGCAGGTGTAATTGGGATCAGGCTGTGGAGCCATAACCACTGCAAATCCCTGTCTACATTGATGTTCCCTCTCTAAAAATTGGATTAGACCAATAATTACTTTGTAGCTCCTGCTTTAACACCTGAAAAGAGAATTTAAGGAACTGAACTCGTCCTCTGAACATTAAGTGACAAAATCCAGCACAGTAAAACACAAAAAAACCCATCTTTTTTCATTCTCAGAACCACATCTTAGCACTCAAGAATGAATATAAAAATTTTCTGAGACGAGGAAAAACCTCTATGTGGAGGTTTTCTTATGGTAGCTTAACAAAAAAAAACAAAAAAAAACCCAAAACAAAACTATATATATATATATATATATATATATATAAAACCATCCTAAACCATCCTAGTAACCAGATAATTTGTTTTTCTTTCCCTCTGTCACTGATGTTTTTCCAGAAATACTTAGTTCTAAGCTTTCAACTCAACTATATCCTGTCATTTCCTTTCATAACAAAACTAATTAAGCTCCAGATATAAACAATCATTTAGGAAACAGATCTTTTCAGTCGTACGCCAAGTCAGGAGAGTCAGGTTCATCTAGATGCAGCTCCTTCCTCATTGACCCTTCTATCTCTGCTGCCAAGGAATCCTGGTAAAGACACGTACAAAAGTAAAATAAATATCTTAGTATTAACAGGTTGCCACTGCAGAAAACAACTGATTAGTTCTATAAAATACCTAACAAATAGTAAATTGTCATTCCAAGAAAAAAGAAAAAGGTTTAAAAATGACAATAGAATGAAAAGCTTGAGGACTAATGAATATACTAATGAATATACTTCTACAGGTGACAAGTTACAGCTCAGTTTCATACTGTTACAGTGCTCATCATCTGAGGAGACATAATAACATCTGACAATAATCCTGAAAAAACAACACAAGCAACAATAGATCCCAGGTCATCCAGCTTTTAAGAGTAAATTCCCCTCACAATGACATCTTCCTTTTACATAAAGTGTTTTGGTTATTTCTTTTTTGTTTAAAACCAACAGAAAATATTATTTCCTCTTACAGCATTACCCACTGAACCACAAAAGAGCGCTCTTGGAATGAAATATTAATATACTTCCCCCACAGGGTTAAAGGTTATCAGTTCTCCACTGCTGGTCAGTTTGCATTACTGCCTAAATGTAGTGAAGTACAGGGTCTAAATGCCAGGTTTCCTGAGTCAACATCTAAAAAACATCTTTATACAAAACACACAAATACATCTGAGCACAAGTATACTTTTCTCAGCTTACAACTGTACTTGTTGCAGTATTAAAGGTCTGCACTTTGAACTCTACCTCAAAAAGGATAGTGAAAAAGCAAGGTAGTTTCCTTCTTGTGAGCACAAACCAATTTATATGTGTTCTTTCTCAGCGATTAAGATGAGGCATGGCTAAAGACGAGGGCAGACTAGATTCTGTTGTTAAATTACATTAATGAAACTCAAAAGAAATTTCATTGGTACCAATGCCTTAAGAAGTAATTAAACTATTAACAGGCAAATAAAACTAGGCACTGAACATTACTAGATGTTTTTACCCACTCTCTCATTTGGTTAAGCGTACTGCATATTCTCCATGCTTAAAACATACACTGTCATAATCAAATGCAATAATTAAATAATGTTGATAAAACCAGTGAGATCTCCATAACTGACACTGTCATAATACACATTAACAACAACTATTCCTTTAATGAACTGAATGTCTATGAGTTTATACAATTACTGGAGAACTAGAGGGTACAGCATAAGTGATGAGAAGGATACCATAACCATGTGCAACCAGTTACATTATCAAGAAGTTACATCTCCAAGGATTTATAAGAAAACCAAGAAGCTCCTACTGAAAACCAGGCCCCAGCATACACAAGATGCATACTGTTAAACAATCTATTAATACCACCCATTATTTATATCCCAGCCAGCTGAAGACTGCATATAGTACCACAGAGAAAACTACCAACTGTACAGCACCACTGTTTCAGAACAAAGCATGCAGAATGTATGCACCCAGGAATCCTCTAACACTACATATACATATTTCACCTATGCTCCTGTCTGCATCTCATCCTTGGGGCTATAATTCAGATGTAAACATTCACATATGTTTGGTTGTTTTCTGAAACACGTTTTTTTTTCCCCCTTAAATCTGCTTACCATAGGGAAGAGGCCAAGGGAGTGGTACCGACGTGACACAGCATTTGGCATAGTCTTGTTCCTAAGGTTTTTCAGCTCTTCTTGAGCCTCATGAAGCATTTCCATGCACTCTGCATACTTGTCTTCCAGCTCACGCAACTACAACATAGAGAAAACAGTCTAGGACCTTGTGATCTGTACTATAGTCATGAGAAGACCATAAAATGTTTTAACACTAGTAAGAATAATGGTGTAAGGAGGAATATCCCATTATAAAAGAAAACAACTCCAAAGGGTGAATTTCCTATCATTGAAAATCAAGAATAACATTGATTAGTAACAGAAAGGGAATATGTAAAGTTTTAGACTGATGGTTAACAACGGAGGAGAAGAAATTAGTGGCTCCAATTCCTCTCTATCTAGATGAAGTCATTGTCAAAGAGATAATATGGAACTAAATGTGTGTTTAGTCCGATCATCTGCAGCAGTTCTTATTTGCCTGGTTATCATCAGGATGACCACAGTGGCAAACAGCATGAAAAAAGAACAAGATAGTGCACAGTGACCCAAAAGACCAAAGGATTTTTAAACCAAGACTTACATGTATATTTATATAACTTCCAACAGCCTAACACCATGCCTTATTTATAGCTTGACCTTCTCAGAAAACACACCATATGTAATCACTCTGCGTGCAGATGCAGATGTCTGTATACCCTTGTGGTTTTTCAGTTTACCAGCCACTTCAACAAAGTTGGTTTTTCAGTTCACCAGCCACTTCAACAAAGTTGGGCAAAGAGGCAGAAGCCTGAAATACTGCAGTCCTACAAGTTTCATAAAAATAAACTACTTGGCTTAGAAGCAGAGACTCAACAAAGATTGAGCTCATTCTTTTCCACTGGAGCACTGCAACTACAAAAGAACTATAAGCGGTGTTCTTAAACAGCCCATAAGCCTCAGTTTTGTAAAATATGTGTCATTTAAGCTGGAAAGAACAGGAAGAAAAAGTTCTGATATCTTCTGGAAACAGGAAAATTACTTCATTCATATGCATATATATACAAAACATTTTTTAATGCTTCTAATCCAGCTCACATTAAAACTCCCATGTTAAAGCAAACACCCAGTGCCCTGCTACTAAATTATTCTAATACTAAGCAGTGTACTTGCCTCTGCTGTGAGCTGTCTCTGGGCATCTTTAGCTGCTCCCAAATGCTGAACAAGTTCTTCATTTTCAACTGCACACTAAAATATGTCAAGAAACATTATTGCAGGTCAAAACATCTCAGTGTTTCTAATATTTATATCATATATAATTAGTGAGTAGGAAAATTCTAACTTTTCTTAAGACTCTCATTGCAGCAATATTAGCCCATACCACTTCATTAAAAAAAATTTACATAGTGTAACAAAATGTTAACACAAGTGTACCCAGTATAAGTGTACAATTTGCTAAATGAATCCCTTAAGACCTACTGATGACTACCTGCTCACTGAGATACATGTACTGATACTCTTGTTGTACTGAAGTTCAGTGCAGAATTTTATTTAATACTGAAAATAAATGTACTTAATGTATTTGGTATTTAACATAAGCATTTTTAAAATACACATGCTTTCTAGTCAAGATTGATATATACTAAATATCAAACAATGACATCCAGATAAAGAGGTTCAAAATCCCCTTTAGGCTCTAGCATGTATAAGTTGTAACTTATCTTCCAGTTAACAACGGTAGCAAATCACAGCATTGATCCTGTAACTGGATTGCTTACAGCTTTTGCCTTTTTCTGCAGATCGACGATCTGAGAGAGAAGGTGGGTGATTTCTTCCTGCTGCCGGGCAGCATCTTCAGTTTTCTTTGCTAACTCTTCGGAGATATTGGCAATCTGTATGTTTGCATCCCCTTAAAGATAAATGATTACAATCACAATTGCAATATGCAAAGGCAGAAAAGTAAGAAGAAAGATGTTCTTTCAGAATGTCACTTGACTCAGCAGAATCCTGCCCCAGAATGCAGAAACGTAGGACACAAAACCAGAAAGACACAAAGTGCTCACGTTGCATAGGAGACTGTCCTTTCCCTAACACCAGCATTTTCTATGCAAAACTCTTTTGCACTTGAGAAAGATTTATCTTACAGCAGAAAATTCTAGCTGTAATAAATCAGATGAAATTTTCTTCCCACAACCATTTATATAATGACAGTCAGTGTTGCAGGAATAAATGACTGACTGATCTGACACAGTTGGTTTGGTTTTTTTTTTAAACCAAACGACCTCAAATAAGATTTAAAAGAAAAAAAGAAAAAAAAAAAGACATACTTAGCTCTTTGACACAGTCGTTGACAAGCTGTTGTTCTTTTTCTTCATAAGTTATTGTTTCAGTCTTCAGTTGACAGGCCTATTCAAGAAATCCACAAGAAATATGTGATATTACCATGTTTGTTCTCTGCCAGCATGCTGATGCATTTCCATCTGCTTCAGAAAGACAAGCTTTTCTAATCACTCCTCTGAGAAGACAGTGAAAAAAATAACAGTTTTTGCCTGTCCTCCTTTATGTTATGGATAAAGAGAACAGGTGAACACTCTGCAGAGATACTACTGCATGAAATTGCACCAGTATCCCCTCATTTCCACAAGATGTCACCTGTGTACTTTACATTTGAAAAATAAAAAGCCCTAAGCCTACAAAAGCCACATATGCAGGGCTTTTATCCGGTCATCTTTACAAAGGTAGGTATCCAATGAAATGCACCATTTAAATACTTGAAATTAATAAGAAAACCATGAGACCATACTTGAAAATTCCCAACACTGTAACTGTATATTCCACCTAAAACCTTAGTGTGGCCTCCTTTCTTGATTGGTCTTTTCCCCTCCAGCCAGCTGGCTCTGTCTGGCACCACCTTGATGAGCCTGTAATGTATATCCAATGGACAGACACATAGAAGGCAGTGAAAGCTGCAAAGACTTGGAGACTTTGGATTTGGCACACACTGTGCCTCACTGGCACAAACTGCATTTCTCTATAAGGAAAGTTACTCTACAACAAGGCTCTCCTATTACATCCTGAAGCAGTGTTCCTTTCAATTCTAACTCTACTTTTATTGTATCTACTGCTCATCTTCCTTGTGTGACAACCCAGTACAGCACACTTCCATAAGCAGTGACTTATCCAAAGGTGTGACACCTACCTATTTTCAATGGGCCCTACATTTGCAGTAGAAAACAGTAAAGATACTACGTTTTTAAACACTCGTTCTTAGGCCAAAAGTATTTTATCTGCTGTACTTCGCTACATGTTTGCAAAATGGTAATATGCTCCCAAAGTTTAAGGGTTGTACTGAAAATTAATATAAAATTCTTGTTTAGATATTCAATTAGGGAGTGTTATTTCTGATAAATAGGGATATCAGTTCTATCATGCATAAAAGGCAAGAAAATCACAATCTTAAAATATTAACAGCCTGATTTGAAAGACAATTGAAGATACACATTTACTTATATACATTAAGTATATTATTTATTTTATGAGGACTGCTCCTGTTTTATGATATTGGCCCATGATGTCAAAGGTGGATGTTGGTGGTACGGCAGTAAAAGCTGAACCTTTCCAACAATACCCCATTACATGCTGTTGCCATGTGACTGATGGCAGCAAGAGGAGCAGTCTGAAGAAATAAATGGTGTCTGACATGGAAGTATGTCTGAAGCAAATGTGTGAAAATTAATTCCTCCATGCATAAAAAAAAAATGCACCCAGTGACATTCACTGACACTTGCTGAATGTTTATGGAGACTAAACAGTGGATGTGAGCACAGTGAGGCAGTGGGTGGTGTATCTCACCAGTGGGTCACCTCCGCTGGTGCAGACTGTTACAAGCGCAGCACAAAGGCTTTTGTTCATCACTGGTCAAAATGCATACATAACAGTGGTGACTATACTGCAAAAAGTCTTTTGCAGCCAAAAATTTTCTATCAAAAAGTATTACTGCGCTCTTTGTGCTGGTTGTAGTTTCCATGGAAATAGTTAGGAGGCACTAATTTTAGAGCAGTTTTCCTACACAGAGCCCTAGACAATTCCTCTTCACTCAATGCAGCGCAGGCAAGACAGAAAGTGAGACATCCATGCTGTACGCCCTAGCAGTTTCCTTGTCAACAGAGTATGCTAGGTATGTATCTTCATGGAACTCCTATGTGTCAGTCTTTCCTTCATTTAGGAAGAATAGAGGATAGTGATTAAATAACTACAAGGAGATCACTGCCATTCATGGAATTACATACTCTTAATTAGATGTTTCCAAAACTTTTAATACACGCTTCTCACCACCTGTGTTCCAGCATTTAATGAACAATTGTATTAAGCAAAACACATAGTGTGCAGTTTCACCTCAGATCTAAGTACAACATTCTCTTCTTCCAGGTCCTTGAGTTTCTTCTGAAGAGAGTCCAAGTGAAAGTAGTTCTGGACAGAGGAGGAAGATTCATTCCTCTTCAGTCTTGATTTAAAAAGAAAAAAGAAAAAAAACAGCAAGTTTTAGCTCATTTTTACCTGTATCATTTCACAAGAAATTAGGCTAAGCAGAAGTCTGAAACAGCCAGAAACACATTAAATACACCAAGACTATGAGAAAAGAAACAACTTTATCATAGCAGTTTAATAGCTCCATGATTAATGCTGCACATGCTTCACCAGAATGCAGCAACAACTCTGCAAGCAAGGGCAGACAGTCCCTCAAAGCCTTCAATGTTGTTCAGCCAGCTAATTGCCTGGAACATGTAATGTAAGTCATGCTTAATTTCTTCTTTCTGCTACTGAAAACCACATGGCATTTTTCACTGTGGCCTCAGGTTCCTGAAGCACAAAGTTCACCCACATGGAACATTCTAGAACAGTGTGCAAAAGGGTTGTGGAGCACTGGGGTATCATAGATGGAAAGAATCAATGTTGGCATCACATCCACAGTGATACAGTTCCTGTGAAAGTCACAGTGCTGTATCAGCAGCCTTCCTATCTACTTTCCCCTCCTATCTCTTGTTTGCAACAGTATTGCCAGCTATAGTGCAATGCAAATCTTTCCAGCTGGTGCAATGCAGGAAGTTCAGAGTTCCATTTACAGGTCCAGGCCATACAGAGATCATTGTACTACCATTCAAAGCTATGAAAAATGTCCAAACTACCTCTGCTTAGTACTAGACAAAGGTTCAGTGTTGCAGGTTGGTAACTTACGGGGTGGAACAGATGGACTCTGGTTCACTTTCTTCAGCAGCACTGGTATAGAACTGAAGCAGCTCATCTTTCATGGAAAGCTCATGCCGTAACTGAGAAACCTGCAGAAAGAAATAGCTTGCAGATCAGTAATTTGCTTTTCTAGACACGTTGTTAAGTAAACTCACAGTCAATTAGTTATTCATCCTCCAAGCACCACCTTCAGACTAAATCAAGTAGCCTAAAATGGAACAGATTGGAAACCAGTCCTTTACTTATAGGAAAGAAAGAACACCCTTAAAATAGAAAATAGCCATTTTCTTTTTTAAATATACAAAAACACAATTTCCTGCTGCTAATAAGGAAGGGAAGACGAGCAATCCAGAATCACTAATGCATTAGTCCAGACTGAATCACTAATGCATTAGTCCAGATCTACATTCAAAGAAATAAATTTACTGAAATGAAACAGCAAGAAACAAATGTGACACAATCAAACCAAGCATCACTACTTTCCAATTGACATATTGACTGTCAACATCTGGACTGGATACAGACCTTCCAGACAGAGACTGGATAAAATTAACAGTGCTTATGCAGTAAGGTTCTTTAGGGACTCAGTTGCCTATTGAGTTGCACAACAACGCACAGTGGCAGGCGCCCTTCTGAGGTGGCTGTCACCCAGTTTCTGGGTGTAGTTTGGGTCACTGGTGACTCCAAAACATGAGCATGGTAGAACGGTATGAGACAGTCTCATCCACGACATTAAAATGAACAAAATTTAATTGAGTGGTTAGCATTTTCTGTAATTCCACAAACTTAACCTTGGTTAATTCATATTTTGATTTGGTTTAAAGGCTCAGTTAAACAGTAACACTTATGCAACTGCAAAGTTGCATTTTAAGACACTAGTGTTAAGAGGTTCTTCCTTTTTCCCTTACACAGGTATAAGTAACAGAAACAGAAAGATGTCTCCTCCCACTTTCCTTGCAAGACTTGGTCCTCAGTTTCCACTCTGCAGTGCACAAATTGCAAAGCACGTTTGTTTTCATTGGACTTCTACTTTTGTATCGCAGACACATTAATACTTCTAGTTATTAGTAGCAAAAAAAAGATGGTCAATAAAATAGATTTATGCTGCATTATCATAAAGAAAAAGATGAAACAATACAATAAAGCACTTAAACTGTACAGAATTTTAAGCTAACTAAAGTCATCTACTTTACTAAGTCTGCAGAATTACACTCTGTGGAAGGCACCAAAGTCCTCTTGAGACACGGCTTCTAAAAGGAATTGCACATTTCTAAAAACACAAACCCACATTTCTGCCAGGAAACAAATTGAGCATATTCATCTGGGGAGATTCATTTTTCTCTATTTCAGGGACAGCTAAAAGGCATTCTAAAGTAACAGATCTACCTCCTTCCAGCTCAGCTTCTTCAAGTAGCAAGGAATTAGATATTGCAGTGGGTGGGCACTAGCTCATCTCTAGCTTTTTCTATACTCTTCCTCTATGAATCAAATCAACTGAGCCCACTATTTTTGCTTCTATTTTCAAACATTTCAGTTCTTCAAAAGAAGGCAAAGAGCCAGTCCTGTTAAAGGAGCAGGACGAGAGACAACGGGCACAAGCTGAATGATGCATAGGAAGCTCTCTCTGAATACCAGAAGCATTTCTTTACACTGTGGGTGGCAGAGCAGTAGCACAAGTTGCCCATATTGCTGGTGGAGCCTCCTTCCTGGGCAACCTAGGTTACTGATACCATGACATACACACCAATAATGTATATTACACATCACTGTCTCTGTATAACGAAAATCACATATTCTTCAAACAAACCATTTTAAGTAGTTTTCATAGGATTTTAAAAGCTCCTATTCAATTCTCTTCTCCCTTGTTTGTAGAGACAGTTGCCTTAGTTACCACATATTCAAAATTCAGCATTAATAGAAGATGTGAAATTACTAAAAGATTTTTAACATACGAACGTCATCAGTTTAAAGCCTGATGAGCTCTTCCTCAAAAGCATCCATTTCTGAAGGAGTCAAAATGACAGTGTGAAAGATGGATGCTGATAAAACATATCTCTGAATACATCAAGCCACCTGGTAAGAAGGTTGTTTTTTGTTCTCCTTTTTCTAATGCTGCTCCTGAGTCCCTCTAAATAATTTTAAGTCAGCCCTGTCAGAGGAAGCCATTCCCTGCTCCCCATCTTCTTTAATCAACCTGGGCGTCCTGGTGGACGACAGGTTGGCCATGAGCCAGCAGTGTGCCCTTGTAGCCAAAAAGGCCAATGGCATTCTGGGGTGCATTAAAAAGAGCGTAGCCAGCAGGTCAAGGGAGGTGATCCTCCCCCTCTACTCTGCCCTGGTGAGGCCTCATCTGGAATACTGTGTCCAGTTCTGGGCTCCCCAGTACAAAAAAGACAGGGATCTCTTGGAAAGAGTCCAGCGGAGGGCCACAAAGATGGTGAAGGGCCTGGACCATCTCCCCTACGAGGAGAGACTTAGGGAACTGGGTCTGTTTAGCCTTGAGAAAAGAAGGCTGAGAGGGGACTTGATCCAGGTTTATAAATACCTGAGGTGTGGGAGCTATAGTGGCGAGGCTGGTCTCTTTTCAGTAGTGCGTGGGGACAGGACTAGGGGCAATGGGCTGAAACTCCAGCATAGGAAGTTCCGCACGAATGTGCGCAAGAACTTCTTTACAGTGAGGGTGACGGAGCACTGGAACAGGCTGCCCAGGGAGGTGGTGGAGTCTCCTTCTCTGGAGATATTCAAGACTCGCCTGGACGCCTACCTGTGCGACGTGGTGTAGGGAGCCTGCTTTGGCAGGGGGGTTGGACTCGATGATCTCTAGAGGTCCCTTCCAACCCCTATAATTCTGTGATTCTGTGATTCTGTGAAATTCTCCATTCTGGATGTATGGAGTGTGAATGCCCTTCCCTACCTTGCCCAGTCACGCGCACACTCAGTAAAAGCCTATCAACCAACACACAGATAAATGTCTGCCACATTATGGGACTTGGGCAAAAAGCAATGACAGTGTGGGACTGAAGAGAATTCATTTGCCTCACCAAAAAGAATGGCCACAATGAAAGATGCTAATTCTCTGTACACACTTCAGCACCATTATATACACAGAATTTCTCCATCCACACTTTATTCATCAGCATAATCGGGGTATAATTCAACACCATACATCCCTAATATACAACTGTGGAATTTTGCTTCCTGTTGCTCATGACTACACATGAACAAGATTCATACACTAAGATCACTGTCCCTGAACACAAGAAACATCTGCCTCTAGCACAGACAGTCAGTAAGACAGCAGAGTTTAAACAGTGATACTGAGTTATAGATAAAGCATTTTTAAAGCATCCTGTATGGTTTCAACTAAGATTCATTCATTATCTTCCAGTTCATATTACATTCAACTCCTCATTCAGAGGACTATGGTAAGAAAAGTCAATTGTATAAACATTTCCTTAGAAACACAACAATATGTGCAAGACCCAAGTCATTACTTCAGTCAAAGTTTTCTGTTATGTTTCTATAGATCAGACTAATTCAGAAATACATGTTCCATGACATTACATTTTAAACATGTTCATCAAAAATCTAAGGCAAGTGCAGTCAAAAGCTCAAAGGTACGTACTGCAGCAGGCAAACAATCCATGTTTCAAGAGATTCTACCACAATTCCCCGAAAAGAGAAACAGCAAAATGACAAGAAGCTGTAAGACCTTCTCCATCTAGACAAGGTAATAAGTTCCACCCTTTGCCTCCCAACAAAACTCAACGCTTCTAACCACTAAGTTCATATAGAGTGCACTGAATATAATGACCAATCACTGAAATATAACCCAGCCTATTTATCTCTGATCTGGCCCAGTTAGAAGCTTGAAAAAGGCAGAATGCACATCATTTCAGTGAGTGTGCATTGCTGGAATCTCCATGAGTAAAAAGACCAGCCATACTCCATTTGAGAAGGGAAGCACTGGCAGAACTCAAATGCTATGGCCCTAATGTCAAAATTCAGTATAAGTAGAAAATCGTTCATCAGAAATTAAATTAAACATCCATCGGAGAGGAAAACAGAGGACTGAGAGAAAGATTCAGGAGAGACACAAGTAAAAGAGGAAGCGGCACACAAAGGAAAGAAGGAAGATTAGTAAGGGGAATTATATATAAGTGCACATAGGGGAACAAGGACAAAATCAGTAGAAGAAAACAGTAGGTAAAGTGACTCAAAACCAAAAGAGTAGCTGAATTTAGGGGAAAATAAAATCTACGGCAAAGTAAGTTTCAGTCTTGGGTGTTTTTTTCCCCCAATTATCTGATTTGACTTAGTGGGTCAAATGACATTTTTGGACATGGTTCTAAAAGTGTACTTGCTACAAAAATGGCCGACTGAACTGCTGCAATACAGGTTGACCAGCTACAGCTAGGATGCATGGGAAATTTAAGCATGGATAAAGATTAAAAAAAATTTCTTCCCTTCACTGCAGACACATCAGTCAGATGTAAAAAGAAAAACATACCTCCTCCCTGATGTGTTCTACTTGCTCCTCAAGGAACTCATTTCTTTCTGTCAGTGATTTGTTCTTCTTTAAAAGCGACTGGCCAATCCGAGCAGCTAATTCTAAGTCCCGTTCTTTCTGTGAAGCATTAAGAAAAGAAAGCAAATATATTATTGTTTTTATGCTCTGAAGGAACAGAAGGAAAAAAACAAGTATTTAAGACAGTAAAGAGCCTTTTTCATTTCTGTAAGGGTTTTGTTTTTTGCTAACTTTCTTTTTCTGTTACTTAACACAGATATTCAGAAAAGACTGACCCACACGGAGTTACTGACCCATACACATGAAAGCACAGCTTTGAGGTCTAATGTCAGGCAACACAAATTAAACCAGATTTGGTTTTCTACTATGACTTTGAGAAACCACTTTGGTATATGATTTGCAGAACATAATCACAGAACTTCCCAAGTCACATTTTAAGAACTCCAGAAACAGAGCAAAAATACCAAAGAACTCAGTTGCTTCAATGAGCTCTTACATTTTCACTTGGTTCACCTTTAAACAGAAGGCTGTGCAGGAGCAGAAGCCAGTTCCATCACAATGAGTATCCAGCCTCCAACCCTCTTTGTGCAGGCACATGCATTAGCTCTTTCCCATAAAATCAAATCCTATCCCCTCCTCTTTTGCACATGGCCCAAATTTGCCTGAAGTGATTATTTTCATTCCCTGTTTGCCCGCTCATTATCCATCTCTACAAGGGAACTGGAAATAACCCATCCATACACCACCAATACAAATAGCATACAAATGTACCAATACAAATTAGAGACCTGTTGCATTGATGACATGTACCTATACCCTGGGTTGTAATCTGCCTAGGACAAGATGACAAAAAACAGAAACCTGCATAGAAATGTTCATTAAGCATTTTCACTGATTATTTTCTTCTTCAGTTATTATAACTCTAAAGTAGTGGGAAAAGCAAATAGTACAACTTACCTTTATTTCAACATCATTTGAAGAAGAGCTTTTTCCCTTTCAGATATATATACTGAAAATACTACCTGAGACAGGCATACACATTACATGACTAAAATCCACCCTGTGACATGCATACAATCATGACAAAGTCGACAAAACCTAAAGCTGCTGCTAACGTGGGTGGCTGACGTGAAGTAAATGAATTTGAATGAAGAGGCTTTCATAACACACACACAAAAAAGGAAGTTTTGTAATAATAAAAAAGATGGGTTAGTGATCGCTCCTGTATCTACAAATAGAATTTTTCAAATGATTTTGGAAGGTCAGTCTCCTCTGTGCATTAAATTCACTAGTATTACCTAGTCCTAAACTCTTGATATCTTATGGACAATCTTTCAGAACAGTAGGTCCCACAAAGCTATTAAAAATGTTTAGTCTACATGCTGGGACAACTTACTATTCAGTAATTTATCTCACTTCATAAATGCAAAAAACAAAAATATTTGACTCTACAGAGGCAAAACTATCTACCAATAGGGTTGTTGACCTCGAAGTGGAGGAAGGCAAGTGTTTCCAGGCTCCTTAATTAACCTCCCTAGGTTTCCTACACAATTTTTAGCAGTTTAGCTCTAAATTTCATTTTGGAGTCATGCCTCTTATTGTTTTAAGGAACTGACGCATTACAGCAACATGAGTAATAAAAACACTAAAGCCAGAGATATTTAAACAGTTATTAGAGAGATAAGAAAGCAGGTTCATGGAGGAATCCCTCGCTGCTCCTCCATATCCAGACAGAGCTGGTGACACTCCCTTTTTGCTCACTTTCAGGGCAAGAGACACAGGTTTTCAGAATAACTATATGCACACATTGTTTTGATATCTTCTCTTTCCTGTCTGCCCCCCAATAAAATGCTCCCACCCTGCCAACACCATAATAAATTCTTTTGAAGCTTGTCAACAAGAACAGAAAGACAGGGGTAGCTCTGGGGCTTGTTTTTCTCTTGCTTGTGTCATGGCAGCAGAAAGAGTTAAACCTTAACTTCTGCAAACAAATGTAGTCACTTGTGATGTTGGCCATTTACAGAATAGGGAAAGGAGATGGAAGTTGTATACATCTGCCTAGAAAAGTGGTTGAAAAAGAAACAATGATCAATTAAAACAAGAACCTCACTGAAAAAATAGATGTAGTTTTTATTTAAGGTTCACCTGTTGCATGTTCCTTCACATTCCCTTTGCTATTATCCAGATGGAAAAGTAAATCAAATGCTTCATAACGTTGGCTCAGCAAGTCCTAGCATTGTTCCCACAAGTGTAATTTCTAGATCTATAGACATTTGGCTACGTGGACTCTGGGGAGGAAATAATTTGTCGAACTGCTGCATCACGGCTGGAAGGAGCCATGGAAACAAATGCAAGTAAATCCAAGGCAAATAAGAAAAAAGGAGCAGGACACAGAAAGGTAACAGTCTGTTATTATAAGTTAGTAGAATATTCCTGAACAAGGCTTTTCTGGAAAAGCATCAGTTTTAACTGAAATTTCATATAATGTTGTTTAAGAGAGTTCAGTTCAAAGCACAAAAAGAAGGGCTTGCACTGTGATCGGAGTTATCAAATGTAGGTGAGGGATGGGAGCATTCCTGTGCTTATCCCCTTGAAGGACTGGAAAAAGAGACCACGAAATGTACTGTCGCGAGACAGACCCCATTTTTGACATGGCAAATGCAATAAGTAAGCAAATAGCTTTGAAAGACTAAATTATGCCCAGATATCAACTAATACATTTCCAAACGTTCTCACCCAAAACAAATCTTCCTAAACAATATTTGGAAAGCTACTATTAGAGTTTACTCCAGAAAAACAGATAATTACAGTCAATTTATCATGGTACTCTTGAACATAAGTATCCCGGTGTCTCAACAACTGCTTTTTGCCATTCTCTGAGTACCAAGGACTATGGTCATAATAACTTACGTAAAAGCAGCAGAACAACACCAAAACCAAATGTAACGCTACCAAAAAAAGGCCTGGCAATGAATAGAGCATTAGAAATTAAAAAATAAAATAAATTGTCCATACATTCCTCTGGAAAGACACTACGTGAGATAATAATTCTGAACACAGTTATAATTGTGAATGTATTTTTTATAATAATAATCGAGCAATAATAATAATATTGGCTTTACATGTACTCTTCTCATTCATTTGAGCAAATATTTGGCCAAGAATAAGTTCAATGGTCTAATTTGAGAAATAAGCACAAGTAATGAGTCCATATGACTGAGGTAAACAAACGGCCTTTACTTAAAAAGATTATTTACCTTACTCAATGAGATGAAGTCTACATACACTTATTCCTCCCCATTTGAAAAACATCTACCAGCAGTCACTATTAGTACCATATAATTTCTGTACTATTTTCTCATACTGTGTATAGGCCTTTAATGAGATGCAATACTTGCCTCTTCAAGCAGACGTGTAACAGCATCTATGTCATTGTATGTTTTAGTCATCTGGCCCACTCTTTCAGCACATAAAACTGTAAGACAATAAGATAAAACGTTAATTATGTTGGTAACACCACTTGAAGAAAAGTAAATCCTTTAAAGAATATGGATTTATGTAAGTTTACATCTTAAAGCTACTTAATTCAACTTTCGGGTTAGTGTTCCAAGTTAAACTGAGAACACTGTTGCTTCTCTTTTGCAATGGGAATTTGTTTTCATTGGTGGCAGTGTAAGTCGCCGAAACGTTAATATTTTCTTCTCCAAAGAGGAATATGCCTCAAGTTCATGAAAAATAAATAAATAAATAAGTCAAGAAAGAAGTGAATACATGTTCTTGGACAAAAGAATAAGATTCTGTGATGTCAGCAAGTCGCTGCATTGTATGCAGAACTGTTCCATGAATAAGCAACT
Organism: Excalfactoria chinensis; assembly: GCF_039878825.1. Taxonomy (NCBI): domain Eukaryota; kingdom Metazoa; phylum Chordata; class Aves; order Galliformes; family Phasianidae; genus Excalfactoria; species Excalfactoria chinensis. Next base: position 117,740,262 of record NC_092826.1, on the reverse strand, counting down.
CCAGTAACTTTAATAACATTGTTCACCATCAATATTACATCATATTAAATTGATAAGAACTAAGCATTATTGTATGAGACAGCGAAGCCAACACAAAATGCATACAAAACAACAGCCCATTTTTATAACACTCAGACTACAACACCACAGCCACAGTATTACTCATAATAATGTCTACTAAAACAGGGTGTTGGTGATAAAACGCTAAGGTGGAGCTGGGAGTTTTGTTAGCTTGAAGGATGTATGCTGAAGCTTGGTCTACCCTTTAAGAACCTGCACAAAATTACCCAGAGATCTGCAAGTTTTCTAAATATACATACATTCATAATTCTTACATATTACTCTCATTTTTCAGCTGCTCAAACCTTGTACTTCTGAACAAAAGCCACAACCAGAATGTCGATAAAGTTGAACTGATTGTATTGGCTATTGGCTAGCAGACTGCTGAAATGCAAATTGTTCTTCAGGGGATTTACCCTTGACAATGTCAGTTAAAGCTCAGCCTGATAGATCCGGCTAATGCCACTTCAGCATGCATCAAGCGGGGTTGGGAGAAACAAAAACAAGGCCTAATAAGATTAAAAAATAAAGCGCTCTGGATGCAGCAATAAGGAAATAATCCTGCCCAATTACAAGTATACAAGATACCTGCACATAAATATACAGTCTATCAGCACTAAGGCACATCAATAATATATCAAGTACAGCAGTACTTTCATACCCGTTGAAATGTTTTATTTTGTTTTTTCATATTTCAACATTAGAAAGATAATCAAGCTAAAGCAAGAATTACATTTATTTTGTTTATTTTCCTGTTTCTCAAACTCAGGTTTTGATTAACAAATCCTGAAAACATTTCAGTGATGTAAGTATTGCCTGGGAATTCCATAAAAAATCATTCAAATACACACAAAAAATAATTACATTTATCCAAATGACTATGACTGAAAGTGGAAATGGGACAAAAGGTTACACTTCAAAGTAGTAATCTGACCAAAATTACATAGCAATATAAAGAAACCCTATGGCATTGTACAACAGACAATAACAGAGCATCTGTAAGCTAAAAGCTCTGTGATCTGCTTTTGACTAAACAGGGTGCCACAGGAAAAAAAATAACTGTTGTATCTTGAAGAGAACATCAACTGTGTTAACCAAAGAAGGTAAAAAGTTTTCCATAAGAGCTCCTTAAGAAAACGGAGAGGCTTACAAAAAACAATTCAGAATAAAATACCTATTAATTTACATCACCACAAAAATGACAAGTTCAAAGGTTGTGCAGTAACACCTATCAGAAGCCTTGACATCAAGGGTTTATTTTCCAAAACAACGGCACAGTAAGTAGCTCCCTTGGTTACAACATTCCCTTACTGCCATAAAGTTGCGTTTGAGACATAAATACTGATAATCACCAGTGATTATGACTATGCCAACTCCACACTATTTTAATTCAGGTGTACGTGTACCTTAACTGATAGAAGGACAGTGCTCCCACAGACAGAATAAGGTCACTTGGGTGGAAAAAGAGAAATCAAGGTTGGTACCGCACAGTTAGCTGCTCACATAGCTATTCCTTCTGATTTTACCATTTAATCTTTATCAGGCTGCCCTGATAACCTGCTGTTATTAAACAGCCATTTCAATACGTGGAACATTAGAATGAGTTTCACACTAACTTTTGTGTATAATTGACATTTCTGAGCTTCAAGGGAAAGGTGACCTTCCAACATGCAGATAAAGTCAAATATTCCTTTCCAGTTTCTGCCAACAAACCAGAGAAGCTATCACAACAGACGTATTACTGGTATTGCAGAAGCAATCTGGTCGCCAACTGTAGTTGTATTTCAGAGCTAACATTGAAATTCTGTTGGTCACAGTTAACACAGAGGTCTTCATATACTACTGACAATGTGAAACGGCTTCAAAACCAAAATGATACATTATTCATCCTTCTCAGGATCCAAGTGGAAACAAATTGGAAAAGATTGCATACAATAAAACCCTCTGTCAGCTGCATCCTACAGTCACTCAAGGTGCAACCCTGCAGAAACAGCAGACTGACTAGGGGAGAGGAAAGCGAGAGGGCAAGCTTAAAAACAAGTACAGTTCCCTCCCCTCTGAAACACAGGCAGCAGGGGAAGAGAAGGTAGAAAGAACAGAGAGCAAGCAATTCAGCAGCAGTATATGAAAAATTCAAAACTGCTTAAGTATGTAGTCAATCTTCCTAAGTTAACACTAGGCCAACTGCTAGAGCTGTGATTTTTTATTTCCTTACTAGTCCAAAAAATCTACCAAGTGAAAAAGATGCGTTATTTTGTGCTCTGATGAGTGAAACACAGAGGAAAAAAACACCTCAGGCTTCTAGCCTGCTTTGCTTTCTGATGAATAGGAGAGCCTCATAACACAACTGTAGATAAAACAAGAGCATATGAAGGACAATGCTCTGTAATGTAAAACCAGCAGTGCCAATTCACTGACCTCTTTTTGCTCATTTGCAAACTAGTATTATTTTTGCCTGAGGACAATAGGAACTGTAGTATCTAAATGCATGCACGCATACATCCAAATCCAATGTACTTTGCACCTCACAGTTTATGGAGAAAGCCATTAGGCAATAAAGACAGAACATTAAAATAAAAGAAAAAAATAATAATCCATAGAAAGTAGAGCAAAGAATTTCATTTCTGTTGAGCTTTGAAATTAATGCCACCGATACAAAACAAAACAAAGAACAAAGAACGCTTCTATCATGTTACTTTCAAGACTGTATTAAACATACGAAACACAGATCACTGGTAGTGGAGTTGTGGAGTTTTTTTTTGGCTTTGTTGTGTTGTTTTTCTTAAAGTCAAGCACATAAATGGACAAATCAAAGACCTCCTCTGCCCTAAAGTACCTAGCACCATCTTCATTCTCTCTTAAGGCTTGTAGATTTACAGTTATTCACACTGTGGTGCTTCCCAATCAGATTACAACTGAGAAGATTTACTTTGCATTTATTTCTCATCACTCGTTTAACGCAGTGTATGACCAGAAGCTTCCTTTGGACTCTGATTTCTGCACTGCCTAAAGCACCAGCTACCAAGCTGAAGATGCCCAGGGAAGAAAGTATATACCCTCCTAGATGATGCCCTGAAAGCCAAACAGCCATGCATCACACTGTTTAAAAGAAAAGTCTTTTTCCAGGAACAGGAAAGAGCCAGGAAGGGGAAGGGGATCAACCTTGCTACTATCGGGAACAGCTGTACTGAGTCGCCTTGCAGGGGGGTTGGAGCTTGATGATCCTTGAGGTCCCTTCCAACCCAAGCCGTTCTATGATTCTATGATTCTTCTCCAAATGGGAAAAACATCACAGGAGCCAGCAGTCTTAGGTGTCATTGGCCCTGGCTGCACTGGCTGATCTGAACCAGCACTCCTTCCCTGTGACACATCCCCTCCTAATTCTTGTGCTGAAGAACTAAGAGAGCAAGGTTGAGCAGGGAAGCTCACTACTCATTGCTCCTCTTCCCATTCAATTGTAATCACTGCGAACAGAAGGCAGATAAGACATTATGGTGAAGTTCCACTTTTAAGGCAGATAATACTGACCTGTATAATAACACAGTCTGACAGACAGTCTTGTGGCAGGCTCTGACTCTTCAGCTCACACTGGTTTAGTTTTTGCATTCTGTGCAATTATGAAAACTCACAGTTTCAGCCCCAGAGCCACTAATCATTACTCTCATGTGCAGGTTACTGCAAGCACTACCTTGATCAAGCAATGGGCATTGGGCCATTCTGGAATGGTGTCAGAGCATTTCCTTTCAAATGAACTCAGAAATAAAATGTTCCACCAACTCTGCTATCACTCAAGCTAGAAAGGTTTATCTTCTCCCATACTAAAGAGAAGTTACTAGCAGCCCTGACTAAATCAAGGCAAAGGCTTCTGGCCAGTAAGGTCTGTCACATCCCAGATGGGCTTCTGGGAATACATTCACCTGAGCAGCTTAACATCTTAAGAGACTTCTGTCACAGGAGCTTGGAAAACGTTCTCCTGAGGCAGGACTTGCAGGAGCCTTAATTCACACACAGCACACCTGCAGGCCTGTGGCCTTGCCCTCCCTCTCCCAGGGCAGGAGTGCGACCTTCTGCAGGAGGAAGGTGCACTCAGGGAAGATGGGAGGTTATTGTGCAGCCGGGCATTGAACAGTGTTGTGAACAATACAGACTCACTCAGCAACTACGCAATAACAACGTGACAAACAGCATCGTCAGTAGGCAGCAGCAACAGATTTCCACCCACAACAAGAACACAATATAAGTGTTCCATCTATTAAACACACATCTAGGGTGGTACCTTGGAAAACACAACCATAAAGCAAAAGTAAGGAAACTGCCCCAATGCCTGGGCCCCATGACTTATCGTGTCACCTTAATGCCTACCATTTACTGATAGAATCCATCACAGCTCTTCTGTGAACTTCTTTTTTCCCCCTAACAGGATTTTTTTAGTACTATTCATTAAATTATTGTCTTGACATTCTCTTCCTTCATTCACGTGTCAAGAAATATCTGGACTGCAGTCATTACAACCAGTAAATGACTAATTTGTGCGTAGGGCTTAAACCAGAATCTGGACTCAAAACCTTTTCAAAATCAGGAAATGAAGTCACAAGGCAGGATTAAAACCATGTATTGTCAGCTGCTAGCGTTCAAAGATTCCAGATCCTTTTATAACCTCAGTTCTAGTAAAGATCTTTGTAAAATAAAACACAAATTTCACACTTTCTGTAGCCAAGACCTGAGGTGGGCCTGAAGTTGAGATTTTATAAGTGATCACAGGAGTTCTCAAAATTAAACTTGGGTAGATAAAGAGGGGCTTTAATCTACTGAAACTGAAACAGTAATGATGGGTACCATCACAGGTCTTGAAAAAAGGAATATAGCCTCTTCCTGTCCTACCTGCAAAAGAAAGGTTCACAGCACAACCCAGTTTCAGAATTAGCTGGCCCAGCAGTGCACGAACCAAGTAGAGCCAAAAGGTTTTATTTTAAACCAACAAAAACTGAACAGATGCTGTCAACAATTATCCCTTCTCTACAGTCAGCTCAAAGACCATCAACTCAAGAGCAAACATTGCTGTTGTGCAAACTACAACTCAAAAGCAGCACCCTAACTCTGAGACTGTTCTGCCTAGACCTATCTGAAGGTGCCTCCCACACTTATCAGGAGCACTGATTCTGTAATGCCACCCAATGTAACACCAGTTCTGTGACAGAGGTTTTAAAAACAGGACTGATCTCAAAAGTTTTAAATGCTGTGAAAGGAAAAAAACTCACTATGTCAAAAAGATCATGGATAGAGCAATCAAGTAGGAAGTCTTCTTCAGGGGATAGGCTCAACAGTTAAGAAGTCTCAAGTTCACAATTTTTACCACCTCCTTTCCATGAGAACATTAAGAAACTCAGAGTAAACAGAAAAACTGCAAATCATTAGTGAAACATGTTCCCTGGTTTTCCCTTTTCTTATACTAGACTTACAGCCAGATTCTCTTCTCTTCAACAGGGAAAGGATACAAACTAGTGTTTCTATCCACTTTACTTACAGATGAATTGGCTCACCCCCAACAGAAATACTGCCATTAAAAAGTGTGCCATGTGAAAAGATACCTAGAAGTATCAGACATCATTTTTGTGTATGTATATCACTACTACATTAAGCATGTAGGTGACCTGAACATATAGGTGGAAGAGTGAGGCATCTTTTAAAGACATTTCACATACATACAGAGCTTCTGAGTGGTAGGCACTGAAGAGACACAGGACTAAATTTATCCCAGATAGAACTCGATGTTCCTTTTTCACTTGAAATCAGCAAGAATAGGCTCAGAATGTACTTACATCTCCATGAAAGGTAAAATACACAGGAAGGATAAGAACACCATTATATGCTTCAGAAGCCATTTCACCGCCAAAAAAATAAGAATCAAATACAAAACAAAGTATTTCTGCCTAATCAGATAATAGTTTCCTCTCCATTCCAAACCCCAATTTTAAAGCTGCTCTATCACCAGTATTCTCTCAAGCACCCTTTTATTACACACACATTGGCAAGTTGTCTTAAATTCCTTCAGAGACACAACAAGGAAGGAACACAGCTTATGACTGTAATTCAGGTGCAATACTCCATGCTGGGGAATTCTTTAGAGACAAGTCCTGTGTAACAGGTTCAATGAGAGTGTTACATCCATGAAAAGCCTTTTCACTTTCAAGTTTTGGACATGGCTTCCAGTGGGGTCAATTTTTTCAAGTATCATTATGTCAGCTGTAGCATACTTGGAAGTATCACTCCTCTACTGCAAAAATCATTGTTTTAGAGTAAAATTCACAAGACATGAAATAACATATATGGTATATTTAGCTTTCAGTGTCCGATGCCCTGAAAAAACGGCTAGAGCAGCTGGGAGCAGCCCCTGAATGAGAAGGTACGTGGTCCTCATAGTGGGTGAGCCAGAGAATATCCAACGCGCATACATTCACACTGCCACCCTAACAGACCACCTATCTGCAGCTCTACGAACACCTATTATTTCCACAACATATGAGAAGATTTGGGACCGTTTGTTTCCTCAAAAGGCAAAGCCACACGACCCAAAACTTGGGTTATTTCTGTCTACATGCTTTCAAGTGCATGGTTAAGTACAAGACAGTTACCTAGTTTTTTTGCTCATTTTTAGAAGTCCCTGCTGGGAATGACAAACTGACATACTCAGACTCACAATACGTGTATGAGCTGCGTATATGAAAAAAAAATGCACTACATATCTAAAGAAAAGCAATTTCTCTAATCCAGTTTTATTATATAAAAATCTATTGCATAGCCGACATCTGTTGATCATGCATGTATTCTTTAAGAAATGCACCTAAGTTAAGATACATTCTACTCCCACATGCCTATTTACTCTTATAAGAACACACTCTTTCACCTGAAGGCAGCGAGTACGCATTAAAAAGGATTGAAAAATGCAGTAGGTTTAAATCCACTAACATTTCTCAAGTCTTCGGCAGACTGCCATGCATTTCTAACATAAAGATTTAAAAACAAAAAGGTAGAAAGTACCTTCTTCCAAGATCTCAAGGTTCTGCTTGTTAAATGCACTTTCCCTCTCATTTTCCTCCTCGCAGTCATATTCAAAGCTTTCCTCTTCGTTTCCTGACATTGCTGAAGCTGTCCCAGATAGATGCAGTGCAGTGTCTCAGTCTGACAGGTGACAGGATGTCATTCCCCCTACGGAGGTACCCCTGGGGAGAGCAGTAGCAGGGCTCCACAGAGCAGAGTACCATCTTTCTTCACTCACATGCTCAGCCAGGGAGATCCTGAGTGACTGCGTGTGCCCTCAGCACAGCAGCTTTGCCTGGTGAAGACAGGGTGGAGGAGTGACGAGACCATCTGTCTAATAATTACCGTGAGACTGAGGTTGTTCCTTATACCAGCCCAGAGGGCGGGCAGTTTGTACTCGGCTGCTGTCAGTGTGCTTCAGACACAGCAATGACAATGTTGACAGCCCCTCCCCAATAGGCCTGGCACTGCCATCTCTCCAGCCCTGGCCCTCTCAGGCAGTGGTGGCCATCTGCTCACACCACAGCCCACCCAGCCTCTGGCTATCAAAATATCTTGGTTTTCCATACACATTTTGACTGTATGTTATGGGAAATGAAACACCTCAAGCCCATGTACAGCACCCCCGGTGTGTATCCAAGGGCGCGCGTGTCTCTCCTCTGCTTGAACAATAAACAAAACCTTTTGCTAAACCTCACGGCACACACAGGGAGCATTAACTTTCTTATTTAAACTTCTTGCAGCTATGGATACTCAGTGTTTGCCAAGTCGCCTCCCTCATTACCTGAGGCAGACCAGTGCCCTTTGCCTTCTACAGAAAACACCTCAACCTGCGTCATGGGCAAAGGCAGCCAAGTGGGGGGACTGCAGGATATCATTTTATCAGTAATATTATGCAGTTTCTTTCCCATCTCTGAATTCTTAAAGCTTTACTGTCTCCATTTCTCTCCTGTAACGGTGGACCATAACTCTTGAAAATAAATCAAATTTAAAACCACCACCGACAGCAACCACCAGCCACTAAGAATCCCATTTGCCCCCAGCATCTTTGGCCTCAAATCAGTTCCAGGGCTTGTGATCATCCACAAATTTCACTCAGTGTGTAACAAATATGAAAGCTGACAATACCTTTTCCAATTCAGACCCCAGATCTTTCCAGAATCAGATTCTGCAACAAACAAATCCAAGCCCTTTCTCTGCAACGCTGCCTTTGGTTATGTTTCGTTATAGACAGTTTGCTGCTCTATTTCACTTGCTCCTTAGAAAAGACGGTGGGGGTTTTTGCACACGGCAACACTGCTCAGAAATGGGAATTACACATGTGTCCAACTGAGCTGAACATCCACCTGCCATTAGGTTTTAGCCAAATGCCCCATTTTGCAGGCTTACATGACTGGGTGGTTTAAGAAACACATTATTTACAAAGGCTTAAATAAGACATGAAACACATCTATTGTAATTACCAGGAGTAAAAATAATAATATACATATATATATAGGACATAATAATATATATATATATAAAACATAATCCACAATCTAGCATTGATTTACTACTTTAATAGGTAGAGAATGGAAATTCAGGGAAATAGTAAACCAAACTGAGACACCTTTTTGAATGAATACAAGAAGCACTTTTCAAATCTTAGGGACAAAAGCTCCCACCCTTTCCAACTCTACTGCTATTCTGTGGCTTTTTTGTTCCTGCCAAGTGTTCTGCCACAGCTAACCAGTTAACTCACAAGGAGAACAGGATAGCACGTGGCAGACCAAAAACATGCATGTTGCTGCCCAATATAGACAGCAATATAATTAATATTCTCACGTGCTGACTTTTGAACTGTGGCTGACAATATAAACAACATGGACTCTGACTTTCAGAAACCAGAAGAAAAACAAGTGTTGCAGTATCTACTCTGTTAGTACTGTTAAATCACATTACATATGCTGATCTACACTTGTAGTTGGTGAGGAAGTAATGCATACTGCACTCTTAGGCTATCAGCTCATTTTTAGCAGTACTTTGCAATAAGCCCTTTTACTGGCGCAAGAATATTTATGTGCCAAAGATTAAGAGCCAAGTCTCCAGCAAGTACCAAACAATAAGCAGTGACAGAAGAAAAAAGCCAAACTGTACACGGCTCTGAAAATACACACTCTAATCAGGAAAGATTCAAAAGAGATTTTAATATTTCCTGTAAACACAGACTTAAGGGACTTATATAGCATACCAGGACAAATATGCATTTTTAAGGGCTGCTGCTGCAAAGTAAATTTAGTATACCAGCTGTAATCAACTTAGCACTTAGGCCCCACTGTTAGCAGAAAACATTCCTCTCCTTTTGGGAAGCTTGCTACATAAGCATGCCTAAAACACACGTGCACACTTCTAATGCAGTTCCTACATTAAGGTACAGACCTTACTTTTGGTGACTTTACAACAGAAAAGGAAACAAACCCAGAGTTAGTTAAGAAGGGTGAGGCAGGACACAATGCATATAACTCTCTTATCCTGACTCATTCTGGTGCACACAAAACATTCTAACCTCTTTTATCAATAAAATATATCTAGGCTTTTGCACATAATCACCACAATTAACCAGTAGTAACAATGCTGCACTTAGAACAAAAAGCTTCTCCGTAGGCAAGCAAGTCCAAAAAACAATGGCTGAAATGGCAGCATCTAGGTTCTAAAGTACACTGATGAAGAAACACGGGTGTTCTGGGGTGGGCTTTCCAAGGAGTGAGCATAAATTGGCCACTGAAATGTACTTTCTATTAGGACACACAGTCAAAGAAAATTAAATCGTTCCAATGTATACAGATTTGTATGTTTGTTTACAAAATGTACATTTGTGTATAATGCACATCTCTCAGTCTTAAAAAACACAGCCAATTAAATTGCTTCAGCCGAAGTGCAGCATCTTATGTTTCTGGAAAGAATAAATTGGGATGAAGCAGGAAAGAGCTTATCTATAAACACAGCAGTTGAGCAGACTCCAGAGGAAATTACATCTCTATGCTGAAAAATAAGCCACTTAATGATGATATACAAGTAGCAGTAGCCTAGGTCTAACTAGATATAGAGTCAACAGAAGAATAAAGAAAAGGAAGGAATACAGCAAAAGAAGGAAATTGGAAAATTATTTCAATGACTGCACGCATATCAGCAAGGTTGAACCACATTTATCGAGGGTGAAGTAGCAAATACCTGAAGGAGAATTTTATCCACATACCTGGGGGACAAGGGCTGCTTTCAAGACTACGTGCTACTTGTACTGTCTGAAAAGTGATTCGTTGCCCAGTGTGTAGTAATCAATAATCACACACCCAGGGGAGACACTGCTTATTTATCTCAGCATTGCATAAGCCTGGGTGCTCGGTGGTTTCCCATAAATCAAGCACACACGTGAAACTCACCACGCAGTATTTACACACAAAAGTTGCCATGTTAATACTTTTCCAGACCTTTCTCCTCACGATGATTGGTTATTTTTCATACAATTATAAGGATTCACAGATCTAGGGGTTTTCTTGCCAAGCTGGCAGTATGCCGGACAATTAATTTTCCCTTCAAGGCCTACTGGAACTGAAGAGACCCTGACTAAGGAAACTAAGTAATTATTCTTCTGATATCTAATACAATGATAAGTCAGTCTACCCACTTTGGGATGGATGGCCCTGGTTAAGGATATTACGTATTCATTCTTCTGATACCTAACACAAAGATTGTTCAGTTTGTTTAGAATTAGTCTTCAACACAAGCATCTGTAAGGCTTTCACAGATGCAGACGGAATGCTCACTGATGACATCCAGAGCAACACTAGAGTTACATAGACACGAAGATAAAAGAAGCAAACCTATGAAACAATATAAGTACTCAGAAATGCTCAAGCATCAGCTGAACTCCTATTGTAAGTGAGAAAGGGTCAAGCCATATTTCAGGCTAAAAGGTTGACTGTGCCACCACAGAGCTGGCAGATATTTGTGAGGTTACCTGTAGCTGAGATGCACAGAGGAAGAACCATGGAGATCCAAGAACACTTAGAAATGCCGCACAGAATAGGGAATATTCTCCTAATGCTGCCTTTAAGGAGAGATCAAAAAGAAAGAAGCAGCCACAAAGGAAGATAACTAGGATGCCGTCTCACATTTGCAAAGGCATACTGCTACAAATAAGACGGGAATAAGTAACTGTGCTGGCAGGTCAAGGGGAACAAACATTAGCACTGTTAATGATTGTCCAGCTGAAAGAGAAAGTTCAGGAACTTGTTGATAATAGTTACAATGGAATAAAAAACAGAAGAGAGGAGTACCAAACAGTATCTGCAGACAAAACAAGAGATGAAAACATTGCTGTGCAAGCAGGAAGAAAGCATGGGTGGGAGTTAAAAGATACGGAGCAGAGCAAGAATTGCCAGAATGACCACAAAAGTGAGATGAGGTCAATTGGGCAAACATGTAAGAGGACAGAAGCTTTGGTGTGAGACAAATGGGAGACATACAGGAGCTGTGAGGAAAAAGGGGTGAAGATGCTGTTTTCTCCACAAGCAACTGCTGAAGCTCGTGGACAACAAAGGGAGAATGAAAGTTCCAGTCTCTCTCTCACACACACACACACACACACACACAAAGTCACCAGGAATTACAGGCAATAGAACTCTCAGGCACCAAAGAGAAGTTTTGCAGTTAGAAATAAATGAGTAATGAGAGAAACTACATGAAAAAATTACTTGTTCCATAGTCAATGTGGATTTCTCTTGCATTGTTCATTGAGAGGGTGGAGGAGACGGGCCCCAAAGTGAAGCACGGGAGAAGGCTATTCATAAAGATTTATACAGGTATCTATTTATCTACTTCTTTTCTGTTTGGGAGTCTGTGGGAGTTTTTTGCATTTTTTTTCCCACCTAAATTGAGTTTTGTGTTCCTTAAGAATCTATTTCATATGTTTAAAAGACAATAAACAAAAACAAAACAAAAACTGAGATGAAGCTAGAGAGTTATACTGCTCTCCCTCATGATACAAGCCTGCAAAGGGGTCACCTTTTCCTCTTTTATCATTAATGCTGTCCATCTCAAAGCCTGCTATGAAAGTAACGACTGTTACACACATGGCTCTTTCCACTCTTTACCAGGGCTGCTCTGAAAGTAATGCCTCCTATTTTATTATGCTTTATTGTTGCGCTCTTTGTTGTTGTTTCCATGGAAATAAATAAAAGTCATTACTTTTGGAGCAATGCACATATTTCATTAATTCCAAATAAGGTGGCAACTGCCACACCGTACAAAAATGTTATAATGGAAAATGCATCTAAAAAGCACGGTGCAGTATTTCTTATTAATATAGGCTTCAATTTACTGCAATGCTAGTTAACACTGCCTAATTCCATTTACTCTTGCCAAAAATAAACCCTGTAAAGGATATTACATAAAAGGTATTATTTCAGTATTTTAACCTTACGAACTTCTGAAAGATTTGTGAATTGTCAATTTTGAGCCTCTGTTCATTTGCCTCTGCAAGGCATTAAAAAAAAAGTTACTACCACCAAATGCAAGTTGAAGACATCATTACTGTATCAATCCATACAGAAGTTCATTAAATCTGAGCTAACAGCGAGAATTACTTCTTTTCCTATTGAGTCAAACAATAGCACTGAAGCCTTATATGCTGACATCATTATGGAATGACTATGGAAGAACAAGAAACCAATTCACAGCTCAATTGTTAACATGAAATCACACCTTTTAGATGGAAATCCAACTCCCACCAGCTTTTGCAAAGCAAATGTACAATTTCATCAGAAAACAATAATACTGTAGGATGGTCTCTTGTAAGGTCTTCTATTATTTTCAGTGTATCACTGACTCCTTCAATGATGTATTTGCCAGAACTTGTAAAATGGGTAGGATCCATGATATACATGGATCATACAAATTTGAGCTCCAGAGAGTCCACGTACAGAAGAGCCATAAGCTGTCTATGCTTCATTTTGTCTTAAAATAGATATTCAAAACAGTTTGGCTGAGCTGCAGCTGCCTGTCACTCTACTGAATACAAATGGAATCACAAGCAGATGACTCTGGCATCGACAAATACATGGCAAGAAAATCACACACCAAGAGATAGGCATCTCATAAGACACCACGTGCTCTTTGAAAAAGCTGCTTTCTGCTACGCTTTTTAAATGCCTTTTGTCACCCACCACCATCAGAATACCTTACTCCATCAATAGGAAATACTGATGCTATTTTAAATACAAATGAAAATACAAATACTAAAGTCCAAAGAGCTTCCACTGCACCTCTCAAATCCTCTACTACTCTCTCACACATTTAACAGGGAGAAGACAGCTAAAAGCAATAAGATTCCATTAAACCTTGAGACTCACCTAAGAGGCTGAGATAGGACTGCACTATCACTATCACTCCATCCACTTCAGAAGGAATGTTTCAATTAAAAAAAGAAACACAACAGAAAACAAAGCAGCATTATGCCTTACCCACAGGAGAGATTTCTCCCTATCAGACATCCAGCCCTGCTGTCTCAGAGCGGTGCTCTCTCACATTGGCACACGCTCTAGCTGACTTTCTGTAGGAGGTCTTGGCTCCCTGAAGATAGATGCTGGGTGGGGACCCAGTGCTCACATGAGAACTTGTCTGCCCGCCCAGAATCAGACCAACCATCTTGGTGTTAGAGGCCCTGATCCCACAAGGTATTGCAGTGCTTGCCCAATACCTGTTGCGTATTCCATGGCTGTGGAACTCCCATGGTTTCTCCAGTGCAGAACACACCTTATGACCAAGTTAATGAAAAGAGGAGCTCAGTTATTCAGACATGTCAAACTTCTGCATAATGACACTTAGACCAGACAAATAGAAGATCATAAAAAGAATGATGAAAAGAAGGCCTTCTGCCTTTAACCTGGAAATATGCTACTGTTTTTAGTGACAGTACAGCTGTCGTATTTCTCAAGCTTCCAAAAGCAGGCCAACCCAGTCTGTTACATCACAGAGATTAATCAGATGCTACAGTATTTACTAGGGTTAAACCGAGAGGATAAAAGTTACATAATGGATTCAGTCCTACTAAAAGTAGTTGGACCTTTCAAATAAATATGCACCTTTGCTCTTTGACTCCCTCAATATCTGGACAGGAATAATCACTGAAACAGTGAAATTCAAGTTGAACAACCTTCTGACACCGTACTCACCTCAGAAATCCAGTACATAGGCACAAAGGGAATGATGTGCCACCCACAAGACCACAATAACCCAATCAAATTCTGTCACACACCTTTACTATTTTTGGCCCCTCTTAGCACTTGTTAAAGCACTACAAAATATCTCTCTGTACTACATACATATAATCCGCAGCCCCCCAGAGCTACACTCCTTACTGTTACTTGTTTCATTGTGAGCTTGGTTTTGCCTTCTTTAAGCCAAGCTCCCCAGCCAGAATAAAATCTAAATACAACTACCACGTGCCATTGATGAAAAATCTTGATTTTTTCCACTCTGCAGTCAGTGCAATTCTGGGTGCTCCTCATCTTCCTCACATGCATTCTATCTGGAATCTGATAAAAATATTAAGTGCTCCAATAAAAGACTAATCACCCAGGCGAAAAGCAGACAGATCACAATGGGCTCGGATAATCACCTTCAAAACTGTTAGTAATTTTTTCAGTTCCAGAAGTAAACCTCCTCCAGTTTTAAGAAGTCATGTTACAAACATCTTTCATAGAGAAATAACCAGAGAGAAAACACACGCTGCTTATTAACACATTAACTACACGCATATTCCATCGTACTGGCACTGCAGAAAAATATAAAGCCTTAAACCACAAACCAATTCAGAATCTTATATTATGCACAGACAAATGCAGCTCAATTATGAAACACAGAGCAAGCATTTCAAATATTTCTCCCCTTGCCCAAGGAGCTCTCGTACAGTGCCTACGTTCCTCTGCCACTCCCTTAGAAATAGAGCAAGCCTTACAGCAGTCTCTTGCAGTATGCTCAGAAGAGATGCTGAAGTGCAACAGTGATGCAGGCATCTCTGCCACACTGAGGTGCTGCCTTTTACAAGGTACTTCATTTTTAAAACATTTAATAACAATGCTCAGGTCTTACAAGGTTCAGATTCTGTACCAAGAAATGAGGAGAAAAAACAAAAAGATTTACCATCCGTGCATTCTTCATAATACCAGTCCAGTTCATAGTAATCTGCTTCAATAAATTTCTGCATAGTCAGTATCCTTCAGCAACAGACGAGACTGCACTTCGCTGCTAAGGTCAAGTGAAATGCAGCCATGCCTTCCTGCCTGTGCAAAACGGCACATCACAAGGCAGCTCATGGGAAGCCAGAAATAAGCTGCACATCTTCAATGAGGCTGCAACTAAACCAAGGGGTGGGGGAGGATAGGGTGTAATTTTGGGGGAGGGAGGGGAAATATATATGTGGAGAGATATCTAGAAGGATGCAGAAGGGAGATGCCCTGGCGGCTGCTGTAATAAAGCAGCTCTGTACAGGAGCTGGGTGTTACCGAGCTCGCCCTATCAAGAGGCGGATACGCTGACGTGGGGGCACACACCACCGCCCGGATGTCTCTAACCCATCCCTCCCCAGGCTCCACATCCCCTTCAGCCTAACGAGTTGCCATGGAGATGAGCCGGCTCCAGAAGAGATGAGGAGATGCAGAGAATGCATTTCGTTGCTTCTGGCTTTGCAGACTAGAAGTGGCCCTCCATACTGGAAATGAAAATCCTTGTGCAGAACAAGGATCCAGTTCTCTGCTGACTGCTTGCTGAACAGCATCCTGCCATCGTAATTCACCGGGTACATGTTGTACATTAATAATGAAAAGCCAGTCCATTACTACTCTCTCCCACATGTACTGATAAAAGCCTGCCTTCCCCATGGAAAATGAAACAGTATTGCTTCGTTACATTATTGCGGGCTGATACAATAGAATCCCTCATGCACACTGCTATGGCAAAAACTGGCAAACAAAAAACGAAGGAACTAGAAAGATGGGCAGAGCAACACATTTCTTCTTGCAATAAAGCCAATCTGCTTCTGCCTTCTCCATGAACTACTGACCCTTCCACCTTCCCCCATTTTAAGAATCTAAGCTGAAATGAAGGGGTTTGGATGAATTTTCACCACTCATTCTAAAAATACATAAGGTCTTCAAGCAGGATAGTGTGAACGTTTAGGAAATGAAACAAAAGACTTCACTTACACAGCACCTAATGCACTTAAAGCTAACAAGAGACAATCTGAGGAACAGACTGCCCTAAATCATCATCATCAAGCACTGCTATCCAAGGAGCATGCCTGAACCTGTACAGGTACAGATGCCAAGGGAGTTCATCCATTTTGCTTCGCTCTTAAACCATTTCTTCTTTCTAAGGGACTGTGAACACTGGTAGAACCACTGGGATAGACTGAGTTGCAATACATGTTAATAACACAAGGTAAGCCATGCAGGTGTCCAGCCTTGGAATTGTCTGTCTAAGCAAAGACTGCATTCACCCACAGGAAGAACCATGAACAGGTAAGGGAAACCTGGACAATGCATCCCCTCAGCTGCCCTGCCAAGCTCCAGCTTTGAAGACAGTCTCTCACAGATGCTATTTCTACTCCTGGCAGATCTCAAAGGACTTACCTTGTGTGTTCTTGAGCCTAGAGATGTTTATAGTATCTTCAACATCCTCTTGCAAGGATCCACATATCTTCTATTTACAGGGCATGTAACTAACACCTTTTGATTTCAAATTCACTCTTACTGAATTTTATGCTTCAAGCTCTGGACATCACAGAACAGCTTGGATTGGAAGGGACACCTCAAAGTCCATCTGGTTCCAATCTGCCCAGGGCCCCATCCAACCTGACCTTGAGCACCTCCAAGGATGGGGCACCCACAGCTCCTTATGGGCAGCTGTGCCAGGGCCTCACTGCTCTGAGTAAACCAAACAATCTTTTTCCCTCTCCTTTCTAATTCATTCATGGCAGATTTCTATTAAATTCCCCTCATTCATTTACATTCCAGATCGTTACTGTTTATTCTACTCCTTAGGTGTTACGACTTAGCTTTAATGTGAAAATAAATAAATAAAATAAGGAATTGTCAAGCAATACAGAGGCAAACGTAAACTGCTAATACTGTGACCATATTAACAATTCAGTTTTACTGTAAGTAATTATCACTACAGTAACTTCAAGCTTGGAGATTATCACATTCTTTTACATATTGTTTGCTGAATCACAGACTAAGATATTTGTTCACATACACTGTCAGCAGCTAGCAGCAATGAATTATGTTATTCACTCATCACCAAAGTCTCAGTCCAGGGCCAAACTCAAAGACAGCTTTGAGTGCAAGTAGATTATTTCACCAGAAAACAAAGTGTTTCTCAGTCTGAAAATAAATAAATAAATCTGTAGGAGACGAAGACAATAATGTAGCCTTTTTGGCAATGTGCATAGGATTCTAACTAGTCTCAGTGAGGATTTAGTCCAGTTTTGGGCTCCTCAGTAGGAGATGTGGACAAATTAGAGAGAGTTCATCTAAGACAATTCAGGGACAGGGGGACAGGGACAATTCAGGAGTAATGTTACTCATTACTGGGTTTGAGTAACATTACTCCTATGGTCCTGTACTTCATCCTCCCTCCTACACTCTTCAGTCAGGGGAATAGCCAGGCTCCAGACAATGAGATCTAACATCTGTATTCTAGATACTGCTGATGGACAGCTGAGCTGGTGTAATACCTGAGCAAAGTCAGCCACGCTGCTCTAGGTTGGAAACACTGCCATTCTTGGGAGGCTGCCTCCAAACAAAGAAGCAGAGCTTTAACCAAATAATTTACTGACACCTTGCCCCCAAGCTGCTGCCTTCAGCTCCTGCCACTCCACACCAACCAGAAGCCAGGAAATCATCATGCCCCAATAGCTTCCAGCCTTACAACAGGAAAGGCACAAAAAAATCATTCTTCTTTTCCAACAGATGCCACTCCAGAAATTATTTCTGCCCTCTTGAAATCAAGATGCACATTAAGAGACAACAAGGCTCTGAAAAATAAAACCTACTTTTGTTTTCACAGGGATTGTATTATTTTTGGCTTCATACTGCTGATTTATTTTTTTTTATTTTTATTTTTTTAGCATTCTACACTCCATACTGATAAGAAAGCAACAAAATAAGTGGGTATTAATTTCAGGTTAGTAAATAGCGAAGGGTTATATATAAAAGTCACTAACAGTATTTGGACATGCAAGTTTACACACATCTCTGAAAAAATAATTAACATTTTGAATGCTGTGAGCAATTTTGCCAAATGTGATTAACCTGCCCTCATGTTGGACATGCCATCCTGAAATAGAGGAATGTGAAGAGGCACTTCAGCTCTAGCTCAGCCCTCTAGCTCTAGTTTCAGTTCTGTATGCTCACAAGGTGAGAGCTGGATTTGCTGTTAAGTGCAGTTAAGGCTATGCTGTTAAAAAACTGTCAGAACAAAATAAAGGTTTCTGTGGTAACATTAACTCAATTGCTCTGCACATAAGCAATTTGTTCCACTTGTATTATTTTTGTCTAAAAGGTAATTTAAGGTTGGTAATGCTATTAAATCTGCATTCAGCTTATAAAGAGTGGATGCTGGCTACCAGATCACAATTGCTGAAAGGCCTCTTTCCTTTCTATTTCCTGACAATTTAAACAAAGGAAATCTTTTTAAACATGCTGGAATTTTCTTTTCACTCCTCCTTCCTCCCTGTCTCAACACACACACTTCACTCAGTGGGGATAAAAGTAGTGCTAGGTGGGATGCTGTTTTCAGTGTTGTTTTTTGTTGTTGTTGTATCTTTCTTTGGTTTTGGTGGTGGGTTTTGTTTGTTTTCAGTTTTATTGGTGTTATTCTGCAAAGCTAACTAGAAATCCAGAAAGGCATTATCTTTCTGTGGAGAAAACCAATTGTGCAGTCAAGTGATTTCAGAAATACTCAAAGATATGTGGAAAGATGGTGTGACCTTCCCAGCCTAAAGACAGACATCCCAGACAGAATACTATAAATCCAGGTATCCACATGCAAGTAGCCCTTCAACTACGTAAGAAATCGTAGTTGTAGGAGGGGCAGCCTGGAAGGGCTGCTGGGTTGGAAATGAAAGTGTGGCCAGGTCAGCAAAGCAGCCACATAGCAGCAGAAATATCTTTCAACGTCTGCAGCCCAGTTTTACTTCATACAGATAAGTGTCTTTATATAAGAAGTATCTACCAGAACAGTATGATTTTCTGCTGGACTGCTTCTATTAACATTAAGCCTCCTTGTATTCATACCTCTGTATTGTAACACTGCATTTGACTATAGTATTACTGTGATTTGCCTAATACTTATCATATAATTGAGCTTAGGAAAGATTTCAGATACTAAATTTTGATTACAAGCAATGACATTTTTCATATTCCAAATCCACATATGGTTATTCACATCCGTTTTGTCTTCCCTTCCAGCTACTAGATTTTATGCAATTTTTCTGTGTTTAAACAAAACAAAGAAACTTATTTGTTTTCCAGACAGCAAAACATACAGACTAACAAGGAATTCTGGTAGTCAACACTGACAAGCTAAATAGACTGAATACTTTGCAGTTGCAAAGGGATATATTTAGGCAGAAAAGCTGGACTGCCAAGTTCATGAGCTCTCTTCCTCCTTCCCTTTTGCTGTTACGAATCTATGCCGTAAGCCCAACACTGAATTGAACTTCCCAAATTAACCAGGTCACAAAACAATACAAATCCTTTTCTGTCTTTAAAGAGAATATTTGACAAAGATAATTTCAACTACTCAACTTACAAATATTGCTTCTCAAGAAATCTGTAGCAGCACACCCAGGAAGGTGGACAACTATGTTGCTAGGGAGCAAAGACGCATAAAGTCATCCCTGCTGGCAAAGAAACAAATAATATCTTTATCTCAAACCTCATCACCAATCATGCCTCCCCATGCTTAGTCATTCCCAGCCTTCTTATTCAAACCTTTCCCAGTTCTGGGAAGATCCTGTGAAATGAACATGAGAGCTGGATGCATCATGCCGGACTCATGGTGGGTAAAATAGTGTATTAACTGCCATTTAATGACCTCTGGAACACACTTATTCCATTGGTTCTAGCATCAAATCAGGTCCTGATACACAATTTCCTCTCATTATTTTCTAGAGCCACCAACACACAGGATAAAGCTACCCATCCCACTAACATCAGCTGGAGTCCTTTCTGCCAGAGGAACTGCTGTACAGCCCACCATTATGCAACATGTATTGCTACTAACCACGCTTTGCCACAATAGCTGCAAAATTTGCAAGCTGATGTTTTTTCCACTTCCTTTCTTTTTATTTCTTTTTTTAAGTTATTAAAGAACATTGAAAAGGAAAACAGAGCATATTTAGAAGTACAACTAATTTTCAAGGACAGATTGGCATATGGTTATTTTGGAATTTACTGAAGTGGACTGTTGCTTGGATTTCACCTTCTAAAATTACAGAGAGCAAGAGTATTCCCATGACTGCACATGTAGTAATAACAGAAACAGCTCTGCAGTTTAGGGTAATGATCTCTTTCAGTGTAGTATTTTCCTTAAGCAAGAAGTCACAGCGGCCTGCTTCATCTGAAAAGAGTGGAACCAGAACACTTTGGTACACCTTGAACCAGCAGCTTTCAGAACCAGTATTTAAAATAAATGAGTGCTTCAGATTTGATTACTTTAGTCAAAATGTAGTTATTGTCCAAGGCTTCAAAATGGTACAAGCAATTTCTACACATGGGACAAAGCTTAGTGACACCTCTTCCCATTCAAACACCATAAGGGCCCAACGACCTCACCTAGTACAGACTAAATCTCTGCTTCATAGGAATCTTTTCAGTATTCTCTCACTAAAACAAGACAATTTAATGTGAAACAGGAGCAGACGGATTAAGCTACTTAAGGACAAAAACTGATTTTCCACACAATAGGATTATTTCTCCCCTCCCCTCGAAAAGGACCAAGGTAAACTTTTTTACTTTCTGTGGTATGTTTGGTGATTCCTGAAGAGTAATACACTTGCATCTGCATGCAGTCAAAATTCATGCCATCTTCAAACACATAACTGCAAAACTGTTTTTGTTATCCATTAAGATGCCACTTTTTAAAAGAATACCCAAATGTATATACGCCTATCAAGAATAAGTAAAGGTCTTTTTCTGCAAGACTGCCTTCCAGCTGGTCAGTCAGCATGTCCTGCTGCCTGGAGCAGTTCCTCTGCAGGTGCAGAATGTAGCACTTCCCTCTGTTGGACTGCATGAGGCTCTTCTTGACCCCATTGCTCCAGCTTGTCAAGGTCCTTCTGAATGGCAGCACAACCCTCAGCCGTTCTTCAGATTCTGTGTCTTTCATCCTCTCTAATGCTACTGCCTTCCTCTTAATGTCTCCACTTGGTGACACAGCCCTTTAGCAAAGGGCGTAAACCTGCAGGGAAGGTCATTTCTCCCGAGGCTCAGGGAGAGGCTGCAGGCACCCCCCACAGCCAGGGATTTGCACAGCTGCAGTCACCATGAACAGTGAGTGAGGATTACATGAGGTATCACCTAAGATCTCAATCAACAACAGCACCATCACAGAAATGAAGTTACTAGATTCATTTTAAATAAAGAAAGATTGATGAAGAATGGGGGGAACAGATAATTGCCTTTTTCTTGCCTTGGATGTCTCCAAATATAAAGAAGCAAGTACCTACTTAAATCAAGCTTAAGAATTTGCCTGTCTAGCTTTACAAAGAGAAGGGGCAATGTGAATGCTCTTAATCCTACCTTGTTAGATGTCCAAAAGTCTGCTAGGGCTTATTAAAACACACAGACAAAACCCAGTGCTAAGATGAAAACTATTGTCCATTTTTCCTACTGTTAAGAGAGTTTTGCAACATGCAGACTTGATTAATATATCAAACTGCACTGAGGAAACAGAATCCAGATGCCAAACATTTGAGGGTTCAGCAAGCGGCCAATAAATACACAAAAATCGTTTTTGAAAATACTAACCAAGCTGAAGCAGATAATGAATAATCTTCAGTAAGATCCCTTTGTGGAGTCTGGAAGTACTGAAGTGTATTCTCTCAATCCTATTGAATTTAACCAGTCCTAGAACACTGGTACTATGTCACCCAACAAAATGAGACTGATTTCTACAGTCAGTAAAGAATTGAGAGGTGCAAGACAGCCACCACCTCCATATGCATAAACGCATTCAACACCCTTCAAAATCTTAATGCTTTTTTTATTTTAATGGGTCAGATCTTGACTCAGCTCTAACCATATGTCATTCGAAAAGTAGGTTGAAGAAGTTCAGGGGACTGGAGAATGAAGAAGTATGTAACAGTGAAGTTACTATTCAGATTATTTCCAGACTAAGTAGTTACACATTAATTAACTGGTGTGGTGAGAGTTCAGGTAATAAAATGTTGCTCTTCCTGATAAGCTCATTGCATAAAGAACAGGAAGCCTTACAAAATACATATTTGCATATGTTAACTATGCACAATATTTGCATATACTAAAACATGTTCAGACTTCCCTGTCTCTGTCCAATATTTCCCAGTCTGCAAACGTTTCCTGAATAAAGTCACAACATATCCCTTCATTCTGACTTCTCAACTATTCATAATACTGGTGGTTTCAAAGCCGGTCAATACTGTGATACTAGGAACCATAAGCAATGAAAAGATTTCATTTCATACCTAAAAATATTCTGCACGAGCTCAGACCTCAACATCAATTATATTTTGCTCATCTTCAAAGTGTTTCTGAAAAGCTTGAGGAAGACATAACAAGCTGTACATATAGGACACTTTAGTTCTGGTAATAGTCTTTATTTTGCAGGAAATCCTTTTCTGGTGCAATAAGATTAATTAAGTCTTCCTTCACTTAAGAAAGTCTGACAGATTATAAATTTCCTTATTCCTTATATGTAACTACATTCATAGAACTCAGACCCTAAGACTAATGCTCTGAATAAAGTGGAAATCTGTAACACTGTCCTAAGATTTTCTCATAGCCAAGTTACAGTATATATTCACCTTCCCTCTGCTCCTCCATCAAGGTTTTTAAAACAAAGTAAATGTGTACAAAAGGAGTGCCCTGATTGCAGCTCTGAAAATGAATCACAGCGCTAGAAGTCACACCCTGGAAAATACACCGCAGGGTGATAATGGTACAAATCACTTTTGTGACAACCTACTTAATATCTTTATTTTCATGGTTCGTTTTTCATAAAGCAATGTTTATGCACGGTGCCGTAACTTCCAAACATGCCAAAGTTTTATGATCTTGCACTCCAGCATTGTATGAGTCGTTCACAACTGAACAAGGGTGAAAGAATTGATCCCAGCTGCCAGGATATCAGCCTAGGGATTAATTCAGCTTCACCCATTTTCAACTTCTTAAGCTCTCTGGGCAGCCTGTTCCAGCACCTCATCACTCTCCTGGTAAAAAAAACTTCCTCCTAACACCTAATTGAAATCCCTCCTTTAGTTTAAAACCATTCCTATTTGCCCTATCACTACCTATCTTTAACAACTTGATTTCCCTCATATTTATAGACTAAATACTGGAAGGCCACAATGACATCTCAATGAGTTTCAATGACTGGCAGACATTTTATATTTCACATCTTTCATTGAGGCACTGAAGTAACTCAGTTCTTTGTATTCATAATTGCTTACAGAACTAGAAAGTAAATTCTCCAGGTAAATGACAATACAATTAAGCTGTATTTCCAAAGGCTTCTTTTAAGCCCTGTAACTCAAATCTTTTGATTTCCACAGCACCTCAATAACTACCTAAAACGACCTACCTCTACAATTTATGTAAATCCACCACTATGCAAGTCTAACTACTAAAGCTTTAGTATGTCACCTACTAGCTTGATGCTCTGCAGACTATCTGAACATGCCACGCATTTAAAAGTGTAACAAAACTGCATTTTTGCATGAAGCTGGGAGGAGGGGAGAAGAATAATTTAATCATAGACTACATGATTAATGAGAAACTAGTGGATGAATCACGCTTGTCTGGTCTTCTTGTACAGCTAAGTCAACATCCACAGCAGAAGAACACAGAGACACGAATCCATTCACCATGATAAAAGGATCTACCAGCTCAAACAGAAGAATGAAAAACACATAAGGTCACAAGACTACAAGCTTTCTCTCTGGGCACAAACAGTACCGTTCTGTATAATAGCATGAATATGAACAAAAGAAAGAACGAGGGGACAAACAGTCTTCACACTAAATGCTCAGTGTTTGGTTCTTCACGAGCCTTTCTTAGAAATTCAAGCTCTAGAAAAATGATTTGACATCATCTTGTGATGCAGGCGCACAGCAGCACAGACAGCATTACAGTGAGTCAGGGAATATTCTCATAAAAGCAAGTAAGGCAACATGCCTAAGCCTTTTACACTGTATAAATGTAGAGATTTCAGCCTCTTGCCAGAGAGATAACAAGCAAAAAGAAGTCTTGAAGTTTCACAGTATTTGGTACTGTGACAAAGCACAAGGACACATTAACAAATGCAACTCTTGTTTTTGATTATTTCCTTTCTTTACTAACCACCACAAAACTTGAAAACCAACATTTCTCTTGCTTTTCACAACTGTAAGAGAATTTCAGATATTTCAGAGGCAGTAACAAAAATAGTAGAGTTTCATTTATTCTTCAGTACAATTCATAAGTTTTTGACTTACGGAAGTATTTCAAGGTCTCTTCTATTTGCTCAGTTGTTAAGTCAATATTAGCATCAGGAGAAATGAGAGGAGTATGAAGCCAGTCGTCGTGGTCATAACCATAGATTGTATCTGCTCTTAGCTTATAATGAGGCAGCTGTTCTTCCAGTAGACTGATGATTTCAACTTCAGGAAGATTGGTACTATTGCACACATCTGATAAAAATAAAAAGAGAAGACAGTTTCTGTCAGTTACTTTAAACCAAGTATTATATGTATAAGCTAGGAAATATGCCAGTTTGATTTGATATCAAAAAGATTTTTCTTCATGAACAGCTAGATGTCATTTAGAAAACAAGACTACCCCAAATTAGATGTCTACTAGCACAGAATGGAAGGGTTTGCTATTTGGGATAAAAAACCCTTCAGCGGGGAATCATACGCTGAAGAATATGGTTTTGGGAAGGGGGAAAAATAGAGAGCAAGAGAGTAGTAAAACTGTGGGTATGGAAAAAAGGATACTGCATTCAGGAATTTACGTTTTTAAGTTATACTTGACAGATTATTCTTAGTTTGCAAGTTCTATAATTCTCCTTAATTTCATCCTTGATTGCAGTTGAGTATTATTGAGTTTTGTCTTCACTGCTGTCAGATTTTTCCCAAGAAGAAAGTTGGGGCTGCAATATCAAACTGTCACAATTCACACTGAAGATTCACGGTAGTCTGCAAGAACTTCTAGAGCATCTTTCAACACTATCTCAACATATATTCTGTAAGATCAACCCTTCACATTCCCAAGAAAATCAACTTCACATTCAGTATTAAAAATGAAAGCTGAGGGCCATCAACAACTGCAAAAATGATGCAATTTACACTGGCAATTTAAATTTAGGAAAAGAGACTATTTTCTACTGTAGGAAACTTCAACATAAAACCTTTCCACAGTGAGGATGGTAAAACATGGGAAGAAGAGTCCATAAAAGCTCCATCTTTGGAGAGAATGAGAACTTACTTGGCCAAGGCCCTAAGAACCCAGTTTAAAAGGGTGTATTTGAATAGAAAGTCCAGAGGTCCCCACCAATCTGTGTTCTCTTTGCTTTTCATCAAGACTCCATTGCTACCTTTTGGACATATATAAGCATTCTCCAAGCCTCATTGCAGGAGTATATGTAGAGAGAGATCAGCAAAAGTAAGCATTCATGTGCAGCACTGCTATTTTTGTGGAGCTCTGTGCAAAGAGCAAGTCAGCCCACACACATCACTTCAAGAGGTCCTGCAGCAACTTACCAGATTAAGAAAGTACCAATTCACACAGAGAAATAAGAACTCATTCCCCTGCACCCACAGCTGTGCACTAGTTCAAACCTTTCTTCTGCCTGTCTGCTTCTGAAATGCTGATCATGTCCCACTTTAGTGCCTGCAACCATCTAAGTTCAGAGAAGCCAGCTGATATTGTAAGAAAAATCTGCTGTTGTAAACTAAACAATCTGAAGATGCTTTTCTACATATCTTTACAAATACATACGTAAAACCTATGTGCATATAGACTTCTGCATCTCTTTGAATTACCTAATGCTCTCTCTGTCAAGAATACAAGGTTGTTCCTTCTTGTTTGGTTTTTGTTTTTTTTTCCTGCTGAAATGTTACTTTTCTTGACAAAAGTATTAACGTCTGCACAGCCTGACCAGCGTGGTCCTCGTGCAAACAGGAAAATAAAAGTGTATGAAAAAGAAAAATAATAAAAAGTCTGAATTTTAGGTACTCAAAAGAAATTGAGTGATCTTGCAGTTTCAAGCAAGTAGTTCTGTTCAGAGAAGAAACTAGTTTGCTCTGTCATAAAATGTAGCAAAATAGGAAAAGCAAAAGCTTTCATTCGAATCTGAGAGAAAAACACACATGAACACACAAAAGAAATCCACACAGCTTTATCATGGAAAAGAAATCCATGTGAACACAGAAGGACATAGAATAGAGAATTAATACAAGTCAATTATGTAATACAAGTCAAGCAAGGCACTTTTTCTGCTTTACTATATCATAAATCCTGAGTGTTTCTACCCAACTCAAAGCCTAACAACTGAAAAAGATAGATCTTCAAAGGCAACATGTTCTGATGCTACTGTTATTAACTTCTATTGTGATTTTAAAATCCATCTACCAGCAGGAAATAGGTGCAGGCTCTGATATAATTGCTTCTTTAGGAAAAACAGGACACAGTAATTAAGGCTGTGTATGACTAAACATTAGTTCATCGCCTAAATCATGGCAATACACTCAGTGGCGCAGTCATGCAGTCTTTCTTCTTCTTCCCCTTGCTTTTTTGAGGTGCTGGCACTTGATGTCACAAGTAGGTACAAAGGCTTCCAGATTGCTTTGTTATTGTGGCATTTTTTCTTAATAGTTCTGATTAATACTGCAAAGATAAACAAGTAAGATAAGCACTCAGCACCTGAGATATCATTCAAGCTTTATGATACTCAAGCTTTTCCTCTTGTCCTACATGGTTACTTCATTCTACTGAGCTAAACAGCACGATGAGCCTAAACCAATTAAGTGTTCATTAATATAAATGATTCAAGAAACCACAGTTGAAGTTGCTCTGTCCAGATTTATTTTTTCTGTAGTCTAAATGACTTTCAATTTGTCATGTTCTGGACAATCTTGGCTAACAGAAACTTCCACAAGCAAATTACAAGCCATCTGAAGAGCTGAATGTTTCTCTTGGGAGTTATAAAATCATGATGCCTCCCATAGCATGGGTCATTGCAGGTTTGGCTTTTGAAAGGAAAAAGTTATGAAGAAAGATTTGCTAAGGCTCCTGCATACTGCAGAAGGCTATTGTTCATGCTACTCCATAGGAATAATTATACAAAAACAAAGAAAATCTGTGAATTTGTAAAATCTATTTTGTTTTATTTTTGCATGTAGCATGCTCCACTGCTTTGCTATCCTCATAGCTGAGACGTGGCACATGCAGGAACACCCCATCTCACCTCTTTTTAGTACAAAGTTAACTTCTCCACATCTGATTTGTAGGACAAGGAAGCTGCCCAGTGAGCTTTGTAGGATTTTCTGACATTACTCCTCCCCTTTCTCTGCATATTTTCTAGAACAGATTAAACCAATTTCTTTCAGAGGCCTCACTTTTTGCTGATGTTTTGTTGCTTTAGTTTCTAATCTTTCCATTCAATAAAGAAGACTCAAAATCAGACAGAACATTCCAGCTGAGTTAGATTCTGCATATTTTCTTCCTGCTTAACTATCTTACGTATTCTTTCTTTCTTAACACATTCCATATCTTCTTAGATGTTGGCATTTGGTTGACAGGGTATCTCTGCTTCTCAGAGCATCCTGGATTGGAAGAACTATGCCAGCACCTTGTCACCAGGCAATTCAGCCTCAGCTTGAGTTAGCTTTTAATATCTACCTTCTCTATCACTAATTATAGATATAAAGACAAAAAGAAAGGATGAAGTACGTGAGAAAGGTGGTGGAGGGACTGTGGAAATACACATGGACAGACGTAAAGATTTCATTATAAACAACATGGTTCCTTTAAAGCAGCTGATCTGTCACTCTCCATTCCCTACCAGGCTTTTGAGTTTCACTTGTTCAAAGTTTAGTCTGAATAGGCAATTACGTATCATACTGTAAAAATAACAGCTAGCTAGACTTATGAACAAGGAATATCTCTTCAATTTAATATCAATTTCACAAACAAGCAATGATAAATGAGAGAAGAAAAATAACAGAAGGGATAAGTAAGACAAACAAACCGCACACGAATACACACACAGAAAAGGAAGTTCTGTGATTCTCAAAGCCTGGTACTTGCTGGTTGGTTTTCTTTGTTTTTAGAAACAGTACACTACAGCTATCCCATACAGACTGAATATGAAGTGTTCAGTTTAGGATCTATTGAATTCTAGTCCAAACTGTCCTCAGTCTTTACTGTTTAACTGGTTTGTTTTCAAGCAGAGCCTCTCCTGTCAAGGTGAAAGGGCCTTCCAGGTCACTAAGGCATCTCTGAGCAGTGGATACTGCCACCTGGTGCAAGTAGGGCCTTATTACCCAGTACCTCAACACCGCAGATGACAGTTCTGCTGTTTCTCATTAGAGTTCTATCTCACCACACATGGACAACCATTTGTTCTGCAGAACTAACTGTGTGCAGTACCCACTGGATTACCTTTTTTTTTTTTTTTTTTTTTTTTTTTTTTTTCCTTCATAAAAGGCTCTGAGAGTACAAAAAAAACTGCTCAGAAACTGTACAGAAACCATACCATTCCTGGAACACCATTCTCCTCATCTGCGGCCCTGACAGAGGTTGAAACTATGCAAACAGCTCAGAGCAACTGTGCTACCCTGAAATGGCTCCTCTGGAAACAGTGAGGAATTGCTGTGTAGAAGCTGCATGTTGAACAGATCCACACCAAGGTCTGGCCTTGGGGGAACTGCTGTGCTGCTTGGCAGCCTTCAAAGCACAAGTTTTGGTTAGCAGGTCGTATAATTCACCTGCCCCAAACATCTTCCAAAAGATTCCACTGCATCCCAGCACCTCCCATCTGCTGATGCTCAGCCCAAAGGCAGGAATGGGTACTCCAAACTTCCTCTCCTTATAAAGGAAAACTAAATTCTAAATGAACAAACAAAATGTGAAGAATAAATAATAATACAAAAATTGGAATAAAGAATACAGTAGCTGCACTTAGGCAAATTCTTGCATTTCCCCACAAGAGAATTAGAACTTCCTAACTTGTCACAGCCTTTCTGTATGGCTGCAGAAAAATGAAATAGATTAGAAACAGAAAGAAAATTGATAAGAGAAACAAGGAAATTCTCTGGAGAAAGCATGAAGAAGTCACCACTTTACTTCCTGGAACTACCCATTCCTCTTCCTGATCTACAATTGTGATCCATTCTCCACCCCCCCCCCAGCTATTCTCCTCCTTGACATACAGCTCTCAAACATTTCAAACAGACAAACTTAAAAGACTGTATGAAAACAGCTCCTCAATAAGTAACAATTTTTCTTTCTTTCTCTCTTTAAAAACACACAATACCTGAAAATGGGTCAACTCCAGTGCCAGCTACCTTCTAGTTAGGTAAAAGGAAGCTTCGCTGCAGAACAGGGCTACTGCATGGAGACTAAAGTCCAGCCACATGTAACACAAGAAATTAAAGTCCATCAACCTGAGCCTATCTCGTGCTAAATACTAGTGAATCTTGACCACAAGTTTTGAAATAACATATGCTTGCAGGGAACACAGGCTCCATTTGGTTTTCAGCTCTCAGAATCCAAAGATCAGTAAGCACTTGGGAATTCTGTATCCTCATATGTAAAATGACAAAACTCTACACCATGTGTATCCTCTCAGAATGCTATTTTCTACTCTTTAAATAGAAAGTGCTCCATTTATGGTTCACATTGTACTGCCCCGTTTTCAAAAGGTTAAAATAATATGCAGCCCCACAATGATCAAACTTATTGGTTAACTTGGGTGCCAACTAAGAGGCCGTAGCTACATCAGCATACTCCTTTGTCATAAGACTCAAGCCTAAAGTTTAATCACATTCCCGGGATAAAAAACAAGAAAAGTGGTCTCTCTAAATGCAGCCGCCAATTCCAGGCTGTGTGAAGCAACCTGGGACCATTGTTTTTCAGGTGCTTCCTACTACTTTAGACCATCTGGGAATGAACTACTCATTAGTACCATGAACAGACCCACACAAATGGGAAGCAAGAGCCTAGAAAAACTTGAACCTTGCAGTTAGGCTGCTTACTAGTCTGCTAAGGAAAGAAATACAGCCTGTAGTTGTCTATTTGAACTCTCAAGGCCCACTCAGAGACAGGCATTAAATACTAATTGGGATCCAAACTACAAGCACGTCTTTGACACATTACTCTGCACATTAACCTGTTACAGGTCAAAAATCCAAATCCACCATTTGGCTACTCTTCTTCAATTCAAGGATGACACGAATAAGGCTAATTATACTGAAGTCTTACAAATGCTGCTGCTGAAGTAACATACTGTGTTTCTAAGGTGTCATTAGCTCCTAAGGCAAAGAAAGCAACTTATTCTTAATAATTCACCTTCCACTCAACTCACTAACGAAAAAGATGGTTTTAGCACCCAAAGCATCATAGATTTCACTGCAGACCACAGAGCCAAACGGCATGAAGAAAAGCTTTTTAACAAGAAAGCTGTCTCATATCTTTAAAACTCAGCCTCCTCGGGCAACCCCAGCAGCTTCTGCAACTTGATTGGCATGACAGGATTTCAGAATTGCAAGTGCTGATACATCATCAACCAGAGCTGGTTAAACAGTGGTTCTTCTTCCTCCACCCATGGCAAATACTGCATCAAATTCAATTTCTGAGGGGAAAATAAATCACCCCATCACCCCCAAAATAAATCATGCCAGGCTCTAGGAGTCCCCTTCCAGGCTGCCACAGCCATGCTCCAGCTGACCTGCATAACTCAACGGCAGCACAGCCCCTTCTCTGCATGCAGAGCTCCCACTGGGCCACATGCATGTGGGGCACGTGCCGCGGAATGACAGGGCAGGCAGCCTATGTGGCAGCTCTGAGCATCTGGAATCACAGAGCAGGAATTTGGGAGGAAGACTTTAGACTCCACCACCTCCCTGGGCAGCCTGTGCCAGTACCTCACCACCCTTTCTGTGAAGAAATTATTCCCAGTATCCAACCTCTGCCGGTACAACTTGAGGCCATTACCTCTTGTGCTATCACTAGTTATCTGAGAGAAGAGATTGACCCCCCCCCACTGCCCTACCAGGCATTGGCCAAGACCATGTGTGGAGTGGACAAGTTGAAGAATTGCCCTCCCATATAGGTCCCCAGACTCAACCTGTATCTGCACTTTTGTGCAGGTAAAGCATTAGTATTTCCTGCTCATCAGCTTCCTTGGTGGGAAATTCTACTTAAATCCAGCAACTGAAAGCATCTTAAAGAGGTAAGCTGTGAAAAACTTGGCTGAGCAAAACACAACAGCTAAAAATAGAGACAAAACAGGGAATGCCAAAGCTAACTAAGATAAAACCTCTAAAAACTGTAGTTTCATCGTGATGAATATCATTGTTTATTAGGTTAGAATGTCTCTGCTTGGTTTCATCCCACACACACATTCCTGCTGAGTGTAACAGAGTGAAACTGATCTCGGTGAAGAAAGGCCATTCAACTATTAGGTCCCTTCTACTGCACATTAATGGAATCAACTTAAAAGGATTTTACTTCAGTATGGGAATGTTTCAGTCCCTACAAAATGCAGCCATATTAGGGCACATGTTTAACAAAACGTAAAAGGAAATTCTACTATGGCAGCCATTCTTCTAGAGCAAGAACAAAAGCTATTCATGCATCAAACACATGCTGGCAGCACACTGTTCAGCAGCAGTAAGAACAAACACATTCATTAACCACCAGGATCTCCTCCCCGCCAAGGCAGACAGAGAATGTCTCAAAAGGGCAAAGGAGCCCATTGATAAGTCACTGAGAACGGAAAATGCCGAAAAGCAATTGTACTGCATTTGCTTGTTTTTCAGCCCTGCTACAAGATGTGCCAGCCCCTGCACAACAGCTATCAATAATGCTTCGGAATCACAAAGGAAAAATACAAGGATTAATTCCTATGTAAGTTGCTCTTTACAGATGTTGCCTTTAACAGGAAAAAATGTTGCTTTAGGATGCATACATACATGTGTATCCAGGGAGTGCACGGATACACTCTGATTGAATGCCAGTGAGACAAAATAGTGGATTAAGAGTATTTTCTGATATTTAAATGCTTCAATAAACATAAATAGTCTTCCAATACTATTTATGTGTACCACAAAAGGGAAAATTGACAATTTATACTAAAAAACACTTCCCTTTTCCTAGTAGAATGCAAGCCAGCATGAAGCTGGATAAGCAGCAGCAGCAAACTGCTTGGAAAAAAAAATGCGTAACACTTGAAAGAAAAAAGTGCAAACCTGGGATACAGGTTAAGAGATAGTGTGACAGCCTAACACAGGAAGGGAGTCGGGAAGAACACTACATTCTGGCAAGGAACAAACACTGGCAAACAGCTGATACAAAGCAGACGTAAAATAAGGAGCAGGAGAAGCTGTGTGAAGTTTAGAGGCCACATTCCCAAACTCTTATTTCAAGGAGAAACTGAGAGATGGGAGACGAGAAGGATGGCGAGTGAAAGTGACAGAGGTTTTTCATATCATGGATCTGGTAAGTAACCTTAGGAGCTGAATGAAGAACTGATAATTCAAACCCTACACAACAAGAACAAACAGACAGAAACCAGTTGGAGATTAGTCTGAGCATCACTGTACATAGCCAGTAAAATCCATGCACTCACATGGTAATGCAATCAGCAGGTTCAAAAGGGATTTAGAATAAGAATCATGGACAGAGACCAATGCCAGTGGGCACAAAGAGAACCAGTCAGGGCTGTACCCTCTAGAACAGCTCTGCATGATGGGGATACATGTGCTGAGAACAAATGACTGAGAGGAGCTGCACATGGGCTCTCCATAGCAACATCTGCAATTGCTGCTGGAAGAGACAGACACAACTTTGTCACAGAGGCAGGGGAACTAGGCAAAGAAATCCTGTCCCTGGAGATGCCCTTTAGAATGAAATGACTACAGAAGAAAAATGAATTACACAACTTACCATAGGACAGGTGACCAAGTCATTACCATGAAGAGTTTTTCAACATCTGATGGAAGGAAACATTAGTTTTGTTTAATAGCAGACCATAGTTAAAGCCTTATTAAGGAAAAAGGATGAAAATCCAGGGAAAATCTTTGCTGGCAGAAGCTTGTGCTGAGCTTGAGAGCAAGAGAAAGTTGGTTTCTCTGGATGCTGAGTGTCCAGCATTGGAGTAAGGAGGAACTTACATGACCTGCAAGGTCAAGTTTCTCTCTGATGAGAGAAATAGAGATTATATGGTTTGATCTATCTAGTGATGTATTTTTTTTTTCTTCAGTAAGAATACAGCTTACTGAGAAGCACTGAACACAAACAAGTCACAGAAGCGGTTATCGCCATCAATCATTTCCCAAGACCTCTCAGGGAATTGCCCAGAACTTGAAAGCCAGAGAATATACTCCCACATACCTTTTCAGAAAGAGTAATTAGTGTAATGGGCTGTGGAGAGTTTTATTGACAACTGGCTAGCTGAGAAAGGTCATGTAGACACTGTGCAGCTGACCAATCAGCTGTGCCACCTGCAAGGACAGTGAGAACAAAGGGATGTGTGATGGTGATGAGAAGTTGGCCATGGTTTTGGGAAGTCAGCATGGGAGTAGTTATCGGGACGATAACTGCAAGGTACAAAGATAGGTGGGGCTGACATGTAATTGGGAGCCAATGATGAGCTCTGCTTTTGCACTATGTATGAGTTAATTATCTGCACTATAAATGTACACGTAGCTGAAGCAATAAATGAGATTTGCTGATCATAATGGTCTGGTCGTTTGCATTTCTCCCACCGACTCCGACAATGGACAATTCAATTTTGCAAACTAATGAGGGAGCTAGGCAATTTAAATCACAGTCCATTCATTCTCTTCTTTTTCAGAGAAGGACGAAGAAAACCTGTGCAGCATATTAAATAGCTACTTCTTGAATTACAAAGTATGCTGTGCTCAAACCACTGCAAATAAAGTCTTCAGATAATAAAAAGCTCCCAAAGTTAACTTACTGAAGATAGTTTATGATCCTGTGTTAAATACGTACCAAGAGAAACAAACAAACAAAAAATTAATAGTCAGAAATCCATTGTGATGGATGCCAAGACACCAAAAGAGTAATTCTGTACTCCAATGATATTTCAGATTTCCATCTGCATTGTACTCTCCACTTCTGAAAGGACAGCACTTGTCTGACAGCAGATGATGGACATGGAAAAGGCAATCTGATTAAGACGCTTCTGTACTAATTGGATTATTTAACAACTGACACTTAGTAGTGACACTCTGCTTTATCCTATCAAGTCTGCAGCCCTCCTCTCTTTATAAAGAGGTGAAAGGTGTTAGATGGAGGGGAAAGTCCCACCACCAAGGTACAGTTACCGTCAACACCCACCTGACTGGAGGCCTCTAGGCCTGCACTGAAATTATAGGGAGACAATTTCAGAAGCACTTTTGTTCCTTTTCTACGGAAAAAGAACGCTAGATGGTGCTATATTCATGTTCGCATCTTTATGTTTTGTAATGGTAGCAGCAAGAAAAAGGAAAGTTCAAAGGAAAAAAACAACTGGGACAAGATAGGTGCTTCACACGTGTAGTAGCAAAGCAATGTTTCCATGTTATACAGCGCTGTCCCACTGCCCATCAGCCTCAGAACGTGAAACTTCTCATTTACATCGTGATAACAACAAAAAAAGAAATAACAATTCCAAAATATTGATTACACGTAGCAGATACTGAATCCATTTACAGGTTTAATACTACTACTGTTTAGGGAGTGATCCACCAATACATATATATTTTTAATAGTGCCTATTAGAACATTCACAAACAATTTTTTTAATGAACCAATGGGACTATTTCATTTGCCTCTGCTCAAACCAGCACACATTCAGACCATACACATGTGCAGGCATAACACTTCAGTTGCAGTAACTACAAGCTTTGGACTGCTGGTGGGAAAGAAGTCTTCGAGGGCGTTGCCTCCAACCACTGCTGACAACAACTTATACAAACTTTTCTTCTCACTGCTTGGCTATGCCAACACAGCTGCTTCTAGGCCACAGAGTGAAGCAGCCCAGAGATGTAAGGAACATCCACATCACCTCTTCCACAAATCCTATCTGAACCAGCTGTCTAAAATACCTCAGAAATCACAGTCCCACAAAAATCTGCACACATGCTGCTGGGGCAGGCTGAGGACATGAAATGTTTAAGCCAAACCTGTACCCAAGATAGCATGCTCAGTACCTTCAGCTGCAACACACCTTCCCATAAGTCCCATGCAGCAAATACTACACTGTAGACAGAGCACTGGATTGCCTATCTGCTGCCAGAAGATAGAACAGATTCAAAGAAAGCTACAATAATATAAAGCTCTTTGTGCACCTACAACCTCCTTGATCATTAAAAAGCATACCATGTTCATAGGCTTAGGATACATCATGGCCAACTCCAAATTCCCTGCCATTCACTGGTTACATTCACTGGTAAGGGGTCTGGAGCACAAGTCTTATGAGGAGCAGCTCAGGGAACTGGGATTGTTTAGTCTGGAGAAGAGGAGGCTCAGGGAAGATCTCACTTCACTTTACAACTTCCTGAAGGGAGGCTGTGATAAGGAGGGGCTTGGCCTCTTCTCCCAGGCAACAAACAGGTCCTGAGGAAATGGCCACAAGTTGTACCAGAAGAGGTTTAGATTAGACATAAGAAGGAACTTCTTCTCTCAGAGAGTGGTCAGGCACTGGAATGACTGCCCAGGGAGGTGGTGGAGTTGCTGTCCTTGGCAGTGCTCAAGAGGTGCTTGAATGAGGAGCTATGAGATACGGTTTAGTGGTTTGCTGTAGCTCGAGTAATGGGAGGATGGTTGGACAAGATGACCTTGTAGGTCCTTTCCAACCTTGTGATTCTATGATTCTATACATGTGAGAAAGTACCAACACAGAACACTGCCACTCATTTCCCCAGGATTTTCTTGCTGTGTTCTTGCCTTTATTTGCAAGAACTTTTGAAGAAAACTTTTACAATAAAACCTAGCTGTTAACCTTAGATTAAAAGAAAACAGATCACCCCATCTGCTACATTTGAAACTGTCTGCTCTTGGCTGAGTGAAGGCTCAGCATTAGGGAAAATGTAAGAGGTGCTGACCTGCCAGGCCTACACAAAAAGTTCACATTAAAGCCTCTGACAATTCTTCCTATCCTAATGTCAGATGTATACAAAATACACCAGCGTGTGTTACTGACCAAGAAGAGATTTTGCAGAGCAAGTACGAGAATAACTTCCAACTCCCAGTATTTGCCCTTTGACACCTTTACAAAGCAAAGAGTTGAAACTCAATAATAATAATAATAATAATAATAAATAAAAAAAAAAATCAAGAAAAAAATATACAGCAAACTATTTCTACAACAGATCTTCTCCAGGTCACGAATGGTACAAGTTTACTGCTGCAGAACAGGTAACCAATATAAAAACATTACAGGATCAATCAGCAAACCACATTTGGCTGATAACTGAAAAAGATGAGATTCAGAAAGCACATCACGCTTGAAATAGCATGAGGTAGGATGACACGCACTGATCTCAATTTAACAATAGCTAAAGAAAAGTTAGAAAGAGGTAAAACAGAGTTGGAGGTTCAGGACGTGGCCAATAGAACTTGCAAATAAAAGATAACTCTACACGGAGCCTGGAAAACATGGCATAGAGAAATAACCAGGGTTGAGGAGCTATCTTTTCTTACCAAAAACTTTATTTTACACAGAAGCACATCTGACTGAATGTGACATCCTGCATGTGTGCTGCAAAAAGAACGGTAATGGTGTTTTAAAGATGATGGAAACAAAGGCTATAATGGCAGGAACAAGCAACTCCAGAGGGTAGGCTAGCTGCAAAAAGCAACCATCCTGAAGAATGAAGCAGAAGGTTTCTCAAACACAAGTAGCTATTCTAACCAAATTATTAGTATGTCACCTTAAATTCTGGACTAGTCATCACGAATTTCACCTGCTATACCTTAACAGGCACTGCAAGCCTCCTTTTATTATTCATAGAAGTGCTGCCTGCACTGTTCTGTTGATAGTTATCCCTAAAGCCATCCCTACAAAGCAGTAACTGTCATCTCCTCACACTTTACCCCTCCACATGGCATGGGTATTTATGCCATTACTACTCCAGCATCCTGGAACATAAAGAATAGAGGTATTCAGACCATTGCTCCTTTTCTAACTTTCTTTTCTTGAGAACATCAACCCTTCACAACTACACAGCATATAGGTGGAGTAAATTTAAGGTATACTACAGAAATATCTGCCAAGAGACTTCATAAGCCAGCTCTCTGACCTCAGAGGATTCTAGAAATGGCTGGAAGTTACCTGGGATACAGCTATCCGGCAGCCAATTAGAAGGGCCCTGGTCTTATCTTTTGTTTATTTCAGTGCTCATATTTCTTCCTTTTTGAAAACTCAGCTGATTTCTCAAGTGCTCCCAGAAGACCCTGGAACTGACAAGGTCACTTGAAGCTAACAGAGTTCAGCTCAGCTAAAACCCATGCATTTGGAATGAATCTGTCATTTATTTCATGGCCATATTCACAACTAAACTGAGCTACAGTGATTATTCAAGCACAAAAGAATTGGATTAATTGACCAAAGAACTAAGAAGCCAATTCTTTTAAAATACTGTATTTAAAAACTTACTTGTATGGAACTGTACGATAAAAAGCCATTTAATTTTTCATACAACATGCAAAAGAAGCTCCATCTTATACATAAACTTTTACAGTTTCAGGACTAACGTGACAAAAAACAGAATGGCTTTTAAAAGTGAAAAGATATACAGTCAAAACACTGGATGCTCCATTTGGTTTCTCCCATTCCCTTCTCCCACAAATAAATTCTTATGTCAACCTAAAAATCTTAGTTACGCTGAACATAATGTTAAGCTGCAGTCCTCTTTTCCTCTCATTCCTGACTCTATTGGCTTGCTTTCCAGACATGCTCTAAATGGTTCAACTTCCCAAGCATTCAAGTATAGTACCCTAGTTTCACAGCTAACATCAGTTGAGTCTGTTTGCAGAACCCCTAAGCTTTATAAATAGTTGGCATTGAAAATTCAGGTACCAGTGAAACCCCCTACTAAATAAGTAAAAGCATGCAGGACAGCAGCACCAACAACATCCACGTACCATATACAAGCTTAAGAACGGAAGCATAACTACGCATCTCCACAGCCTTCTCATGATAAAACATACGACTGCTTACCAGTAATGGTGCAGGCATCTCTGTACTCTCTGCAGTCTGGCACATCATCTTCCACTGCTTCGCTTACATAGTGCTCTTCATGAATGCCTGTG
This sequence comes from Excalfactoria chinensis, assembly GCF_039878825.1. Lineage (NCBI taxonomy): Eukaryota > Metazoa > Chordata > Aves > Galliformes > Phasianidae > Excalfactoria > Excalfactoria chinensis. Next base: position 117,701,344 of record NC_092826.1, on the reverse strand, counting down.
TCACAGGCTGGGACTGCATGGTTCAACAGCTCCGAGGGAGGCACAGTGGCGGCCAAAGTGCAGTCGTGCAAATCTGTGGCGTCCAGCTTGGCAGGTTTCAGAGGGTTGTACAAACTGCCATCAGGGGGACCAGCACTGGAGACTGGGTCTGGCTGGCAGAAATAGAACTCCTTCTCTATGCTGGAGTCGGCTTCACAAAGTCTGCAAAACATAAAAGGGACAAGTGCTTAATTCAGGCCATTCCAAACAGCATAAATCAGAATAATTTTCTTTTCCTTAAGCACTAATTTAACCTGACAAATTCAGCAAATACTGAAGGCGAAATACAGTATATAGAGCAGCTGTCTATTTTTGCACCTTGCAGGGTTGTACAGAGTAGAAAAGTGCTATTCCTTGTATAGTGTTATTTCCCAACAGCTGATTTTGCCTAACCCAACTTGGCATAAACTTGGTCCAGCCATCTTGGCTCATTCACCACCTGCCTCTCTCTCACTCAGGCTGAAAGAGAACCCTGTGAACCACAGGTCAGCGTCCTGCATGAGCCTCCCTATGCAGCAGAAAGGCTGCACATGACCATACCTTTACTGATATTTCAGAAACATCAGCATTCAAAATTGGTTGTTACCAAACAATACAGAAAGGATTAGGATTCTTAGACTCATTATCCCCCTTGGCTTATTCTCTCCACCGGGCCACCTTGCACAGTCTGGAGCTGTCTGCTCCGTTCCCATCTCTGCTCTTCCCTTTACACAAAAGGAACAGAAGTAAAGGTGCACTGCATTACAACACTGTCTACTCCTCAGTGCATCCACCTCAAACTGGGAACAAAGTCCCTCAAAAAGGGATATCAATGCACCCAATGAGATGAAATTCAACAAAGAAAAAAGGGGAGCAACTCCTTGCCAAAACCTCAGCTTAATTGGTGTCTTAGGAACAGGCACAGAAGAACACTCAGACTACAGTGGAAAAGCAGAGAGCAAGTCAGTTAAGATCACAGAAGTGCTGTGGTCAGTAAGCAAATGGTATGGATACAATTCAATATGGATGTGCAGCAACATAATACGTTCTGTTTAGTGCTTCACTGAGAAATAGGAATAAAACAGTCGTCTGGGGTATTATATGAGTAAGTCTCTCATCTAACACGGTCTGGATGTATTTCTGAAGTTATGCTGAGGAGTTTGGCATCTTATTTTTCAGGCATTCCCAGTAAATAATGTTATTGCTTCACCAAAGTATTTATGACTATTTCTAGAAACTCTCTGCAAGACTGGAACATCTCCCTGTAAACAGCCACAACGCAGCCTGTGCATTCCAGACCTTCTGGGGGAAAGTTTCAAAGAAATCATGCACTAAAGTTACATCATTACAGCAATTTTCACACTCCCTTTTCTCAACCTTTTTCTTTTCCTCCCTTTCACTGCCAGAATAAGAACAACAAAGCAAAATTCTGTTCTCTCGGAGAGTCTCAGTGATGACTCGTTTGCATTGAAATCTGAATACGACGACTGGAAAACTGGAAGGTACTATGAGCCATAGGAAAAAAATGAAACCTCGCGTACAAAATGGCACCCTGGAAGATTTTCCTCAGTGACATATTAATGTATTTCTGCATGGCACTGGATAGCTTGGAAACGGGTCTCATACTCGGAGGCTCAATACCTGTATTTTCTAACAATCATAATTGCTGCAGGAAGAGATTAAATCCAACGATAGATTTATGATCCATACTCATACAAATGGCGCTCTACCTCGGCTGCTGTGGGAAGGAAAACTTCACTCGAGTGTTCTACCAGGAAGTCTTACAGTTCCCCTGCAGAGCATCCATTATCCCTGCACCACCCAAGTACACGCTGGGAAGAACAATGCGGTCGCTTGGTACTGATTACTGCTAAATGGTCCCCATTCAAATGGCTCCCTAGGAGCCAGAGGAACCATTACAGATATTAAAAATCTGCTGTATAAATTAAGTTGGAATTAAAATGCAAAGCTTCGTTATCTCTGCTTGATGATAGAAACAGTTTAAGCTATAAACAAGAAAACACACCAGAAACACACGGACCGAATAACAAAATGAGCTCCATTTTGTCACTGTTGCTACCACACAGCTGTGATTCACATTTGTTTTGAGAAATTGTTAAGATAAGTCTGACACGAACAAGGACGTGGCTGGGAGTTGGCAACCCAATGTCAACAGGAGCGTTCATGCTCTTCTTGCCATGTTTTCCCCTCCTCCACATGCCTTGCCTTGGCAACTCCTGAGAGCCAGCATCATAAAAATACCACCAAATGAAACACCACTGATAAACTGAGGTGCAAGCTGTGTGTAGAAGTCTACAAGATCTCAGATTCTCAAAACTCACTTGAAACTTTTCTGGACATGTTGACGTTCCATGCCCGACATTCCCAACCATCTCTGTGGATTCATGATGCTACATCCCATACAGTCCTGATTAGAACAACATTCACCCAGATTGTAACACTGCAAATTGCATCAGAAGTTTGCAGCAGATGAGTTTTGTCACCCAAGTTAACATCCACATCGTGGAAATGCCATGGGATTCTGCTTCTTCCTCCCCCGTTGTAGGTTACACCCCAACAACTCAGCTTCTGCCTTTTATAACTGCACTGTTATGAGCAAATAAACAGAGTGACATTCAGAAACAGCCATCCATGCTCTTCCTTCACACAAGCTGTTTTGTTTCACTGTTGGTCCTTACGGAAACTATAAACAAACAGAGCTTCAAATACAAAGACACAATAAAAATTACATCCCTCCCCTCCCATTTGCCCAGTCTGCTGCAGAAGCCCACGTAAAATCGATGTGAGAAAGTCAGGTTCCAGATTAAGGAAGAGAATTTGCCTTGATGTGAGGACCTCATATCACAAAGGGAACAAAGCAGGAATGTACAACCATATTCCTGTTCCCTCTCAGATCCCATGGAATATTCTCTGTTTCCACACACAGTGGGAAAAATGCTGTTTGGACTCTTATCTATGAAGTCCATAGAGGCACTGTTTGCATGCCCCCCTCAGCGGGGCAGATCTTAGCTACTGGATGAAGGGCATACTCTCCATCACCTCACCTTTAAACTTTAAATTTTCCTGTTGCAGAAAAGAAAAGGTAAGTCACAGCTTAGCACTATTTACCATACTCCCAAGTCAGCCATAAAGGGAGACAAGACACTACTATACCCATGAAATACGTAAAAATAGTACTCTTTTATTTGGTCCCAACAGCACATACAGCAATCATAACTAGAGTACAACAAAACTGTCATTGCAGTATTTCCTGTTTACTCCTTCTGACAGCCAAACAAGGACACAATTTACAAGCCAAATTGTGAATTTTCTTGATGAAAAGCCCATGCATTTAACTCCTTCTACTCTGCATGCAAGCAGCGCAGCATAAGATGTGTGTTTGCATACAGGATTTAAATTTAACTCCTCTGTTCTACCTAGTATGATTTAACTCAATTTTTGCTTCAGTGCTTGTATTGTACCATTCCTACCAGTCTAAACAAAATGACAGTTTGAGGTCAATAAACAGACCTGGGTCTCAAGGAACACTTAAATTTGGGATGCATTAACTTATTTCTTCATTGTAAACTTGTTTACAGAAGGACTGCAGTTCTCCAAAGTTTAATATTGGGATGTTTTTAACCGTGTCATTTTACTAGACAATTCCATCTGAACATGAGGAAAAACTTCATTGCTGTGATGGCGGCAGAGCACTGGAACAAGCTGCACAAGGAGGCTGTAGAGACTCCTTCTCTAGAGATATTCAGAATCCACGTGGATGCTTTCCTGTGTAATCTAGCGTAGGGAATCTGCTGTAGTAGGTGGTTGGGATTGGATCAATCACATTCATAGGTCCCTTCCAGCTCCTGCAATTCTGTGGCTCTGCAAAACTTGCACTTCAAAAGAACAGCAACACAAGCATGAAGACTTGTTCGTATAGACCTCCTGTGAATCACATACAGATTTCGGCCTAATCCAATAAATGCTTAAAATCCAAAGTTCACAAGACTAGCTATATGAAATGCCTGAATTCTACATGACTGCAGGGTAACGAAGACTTAACCAAAAAGAAGACTGCAGTGTACTTGTGGTAGCATACAAAAGGGGAAAAAACAGATCCAAACTGACTTGTGGTTAGCCAGAACTGCACTCTGCATTGAAGAAGTTAGCCAGCTCTAACTACTGGGGCAAAACAGTTCAAGGCTGAGACACAGTTTCATCAGAGAACAACCAAAATTGAGCAGTTCTGTGTAAAATAAAAAACAATTCTCCATGTCAGTTAGCAGTTCCCAGGTTTCGGCTATTAGAAAAAAATCCTTGATCATTTGCAAAGTGTTTCAGGGGAAGGCGGTGGAGCCTCATACAGCATGTATTTAATATAAACATAAGTGAAATATGTCAAATGAGTGCAGAACAGCAAGTGGCTTAAAGTTTTCCTGCAGCCAGGATTGAACATATCCAAGCTTCAAATCTAATGACGCAAATGAGTTAATGTAGTTCTTTCCCCAAGAGCCACAAAAGAGATCAAATTATTCTGTGCTGTGACTATCCAGAGACCAGCAATGCCAGCCATGCAGAATTTGTAACATTAGTCTCATTACCGCCTTGGATTGCAATGACAGCAACTGACTGTAGCCACAAAACAGGAACACCTACCACCAACGTGCTGTCCAAAAGCCACTGACTGCCTTTGTGCTGATTATTCAGCTTGGAACATTTTTTAGTCAGCTTGATCAAACAACTGCAAATTCAGATAAATACTCTCTTTAAAAAGGCGAGAAGTATCTTTCTAGAGTTTCTAACAAAATGTCCCCACTTCTCCCAGGTAATCCGCTTGCTCTACATACTCTCATACTCCATCTGTTAGTTTAGAGCAAGAGCAAAGTTTTGAAGCATTTACTATCAAGCTAGTTGGTTTCTCAGAACAACTTCAGTTCACGTGAACTCCATTCATGTGTGGAACCTGAAAACTCAGCCACAGCACATGTTTCATATACAACCTCCTACCAAACAGGAACATGATGATGCTACAAATAACTATACAGGCTACATCATTGCTAGGCCATCTGAGCGCATACCTACAATACTGCTCTCCTCCAGAAAGCTTCAGGCTGCACAGACAGTGGGAGCATTCAGCGTATATGAATGCGTACTTCAGAGGCCTTAGGGCTGTGCAGATTTCTCCCTTTCATGTACTTGCAAGAGTCCCACCAGAAAGGTTTTCCCCTGTTTTGTACACTGTTTCGTAAATTCAATAAATAACTTATTTTACTAAGCCTGCTAAGTTTCACTAAGATCTTTAAAGAAGAACCCTCAAACTTCTTATTTACATGAAAAACTTTCTTCTGATGCAAAACACCCCATCCAGACACTGGAGTGAATCAAAGCCAGTTTTGATGTCCTTCCAATCGTGAAATAGATTAACATGCTCACATCCCCCTGTAATTCAGAATGAACCCCTTGGTCTGTGCTTCAGAAATAATGGTTGTGTTGACCAAAGCAACTTAATGAGATTCAAACAACCTGCTTGCAAGATACAAGTTAGTAAATAAAGGAACACCTACAGAAGTTTTTGCTGTTTTGTTTTTTGCATGTGTGTAGTATTTCCTATCTTATTTCCTACCTAAGTGAGTGGGTGGGCTTAAATGCCTATACCCATTTAAATGCACTTTTCCAGACCATAAAAACTCAACTATTTGCAATAGAACTGACTTTAAGATGTAGACTCACTTTAGTTAAAGACTGAATTTGATCCCAAATAATTTGTTGAGAATAAGTTGATTTAGTCTTGTGCTTTATTATATAAGCTAATATAATAAGTTAGGTTTTATTTTCCACTGAGAAGCTTTTAAGTATGCATGTAGAATGCTGACTGCTCAGACACAACCAGAGAGACACAAACAGTCAAAGTGTTACTTGTCAGTGATAGAAAGACAAGCAGTTTTTTTACCATCCAGCAACCTGCACAAAACTGAAGTTCTGCATTTCTGATGTCAGAATAGACTGATCAATTTTACAGCAGATTAAAGGGACAACCACCCTGGAAAACTTTAGACTATACCATTATCCAAAGTGTCAAAGCCACTTGAGAACCTTTCAATGAAAAGTCTTTCATATATTTCCCTGGAGATAATGTCGCTTCCCTTCCCCTCCTCCCCCCCCCCCCCTCCTTAATAGCCTTCTCTTCTCCAAGCTGAACGGCCCCAGCTCTCTCAGCCTGTCCTCACAGGGGAGGCATTCTATTTCTTATGTTGTTTTTGTGGCCCTCCTCTGGATGCACTCCAACAGGTTCATGTCTCTCCTGTGCTGAGGACTCCTCATCCAGACACAGTACTCCAGGTGAGGCCTCATCAGTGCAGAGCAGAGGGGTAGGATCACCTCCCCTGCCCTGCTGGCCATGCGTCTTTGGATGCAGCCCAGAATACGGTTGGCTTTCTGGGTTGCAAAGACAGATTGCTTCCTCAGGTCCAGCTTACAGTCCAACAGTATCTCAAGGTCCTTTTTCGCAGAGCTGTGCTCCATCCTTACATCCTCCAACTTGTACTGACAGTTGGTGTTGCCATAACCCAGGTGCAAGACTGTGTCAAACCTCATGAGGTTCTCCTGGGCCCACTGCCCCAGCCTGTCTAGGTCCCTCTGGATGGCATCCCATCCCTTGGCCATGTCAGGTGCACCCCACAGCTTGATGTCATCTGCAGTCTTGCTGAGTGCGCACTCAACCTCGTTGTCACTGATGAAGATACTGAAAAGCATCTGTCCCAGAACCAACCCCTGAAAGACACTGTTCATCACTGATCTCCATCCAAACACTGAGCCATTGATTACCACCTCTCCGAGTATGATCTCATAACCAGTTCCTCATCCACAGAACAGTTCGAATTCATGTCTTTCTAATCTGGAGAGAAGGATGTTATAGGAGACTGTCAAAGGCTTACATCCAGACAGATCACATCAGTGACTCTTCTCTTCTCTTGTCCGCTGACGTGTTTACACCATCATAAAATGGGACAGGGTTGGTCAGGCAAAACCAGTCCTTGGTGAAGCCATCTGGTTATACCATAACACCTCCCTCTATTCCATATGCATTAGCATAGCTTGCAGAAGGACCTGCTCCATGATCTTCGCCAGCACTGAGGTAACAGGGCAAACAGGTCAGTAGTTCTTTGGGTCACCCTTTCTATCATTCTTAGAAGTGGGTGCGATGTTGTCTTTCTTCCAGTCACCGGGGACTTCACCTGCCTACCATGACTACTCATACGAAACCACTAAAGAACGTTTTTAAAGCTGAAGCCTTGAAGGCATCTAGAGTCCTTTTATTTCTTTTTTAAATACAAGTCTCATAACCAGCAAGGATTAAGCATATGAAGGCATAAAAAAGAAAAAAAAAAAAGGAAATTGATATCTGATTAACAATCATATGGCAGTGTCATTTAGAATTAAAAATAAGTAAGCATTAAAGCAAAAGCCAGAATACCAACAACAATAACCAAAAAGATGCCTCAGTGAAAACAAACACGTAAAGCATAAAACCTTAATCTCTGTCTCTTCAAAGCTGCTTCTGTGACCTTGTTTGGCCTTGTTGACTAAGAAGTCACCAAGACTGAGTCATGTTTTCTCAAAAAGTAATACAAGCTAAAATACTGCAAATAAAAAGCTAGAAAAAGGGGAAAAAAATAACTGAAAACCCCCGCGGTTCTCCACAAACCAGTTTCTCACCACCAGGACTCGGCCTTCAGAATGAGCCCATAAGCCTGTTTCCCTCAGGGCAAGGGAAAGTGGAAGTGCTCTGTAGGACAAACTCTTCTGTGACCTTGGCAGCTGTGAGTGCTCACGCCTGTGCTCAGCCTCTCCATACACGCTGCCCCCTCTAAAGTTCCTCGAGGCAAATGCTGCAGGGCTCTATAAATAGTTTTTCCTTGTCTAAGTCTCATGTTACATCAGGAGCTTTGTACGGCCCAGTCTCTTTTTATTTCATGTAGGCCACCAAACTTGTCCTCCCCTTTTCCCCCTCCTGATTAGTGAGCAAATAAACTGAAAACAGTTTTAAAAACAAACAACAACAACAAAAAAACAATACACCTCCTTTCTTGCAATGTGTCACGTTGCTGGCTGGGAGACCTTAGCCAGACATGCTGCCCACCTGGTCTGTAGTGAGGAAGAACCCATCAGGTTACAATACAGAGCTTGGAGGCACAACACTGCAAGCTTTCAACACCACGGACATGTATTTTTTATTCACACTCCTGGATACGCAGTGTCCTTACTGAGTTAGAATAAGGCAAGATGGGCATGGCTCAAGGGACACAACACAATGCTTGCTGAAGGAAAAGAACCTAATGACTGACAAAAAAAATCCACTACCATCACCATCCACAAAAGCACTGAATCATTTGGGATTAGGCTGCTGCCATATTTAGCACGCATGAATTCCTGCCCCACACACAACAAAAATGCAACCTCCACTGCAATGCTTCAGTGCATTAACACATTCTGCCCAACAGCACATCTCCCAATACTACTTAAAAAGTACACGTATCAAAGACCTGTCAAACAGCTCGTGTACAATGGAAACTATTACACCAGCAGCAAACCAGGTCTTCAAAAAATATAAGAGGAATAGTGTCAACAAAAGCCCAAAAAGCGCTGCTTATACACCAAAGGAGAATAACATTTCCCAGTTCCCTGCTGCTCCACAAACCTCAAAGACCACAGAAGTACTCACTACTCCTCTTCCACTAGCTGGGAGAAGGCAAGAAGGAGAGAGGGCCAGTCCAAAATACAGCAGAAGAGCAAAACACTGCCTGGACCCATTTCCTCCCCACAGGAAGGAGGAGCAAGAGCACTTGACCAGAAGAGAGCCACAAATACACACCAACTAGCTAACAGTAAAGGAGAAAGCAAAGCAAACACAAACCACCAGCAACCCTACTGAACAACACCTGGGCCTAGGACTGCAAACTGTATGTAGAGGTATTCACATTAAAATACATTACCATTCCAAGACAAAACTCTTCTTCCTCAGGATGTGAGAGCACCAATGAAAAGAGTGAAAACAGCTGAAAGACCCGACTATAATGGTGGTTCCCCCAGGCAGATCCTATTTAAACAAAGATACCACAAACCCAACTGCCAACAGCTTTAGTCAAAGGCACAGTTTTAGTTGAGTAAGTCCAAACAATGAACAGACTGACTCAAACCAGATATTTATTGTGATTTAAAACCAGAGGGGGTGGATTTTAATCTGGTTTTGCATTACAATCGTTCTTCTCCTACTAAATGAGTTGGTTTTTTTGTATTTTTTTTTCCTCAAATCATTGTGGAAAGTGGCAAAATTTAAGAGTTTGTGTAGTGTTGATGTAATTAAAAACATGACAACAAGAAAGGTACTGTTTTACACCAGAAGTTTCTTACTTCTGCCAGCAGCCATTTTGGCAAAGCCAATCTGGATGCTTACCAAGAAGACAGGCCATACCACCAACTCCTCCTGCTCTGCACAGGACACTAAGAAGATCTGCTAGCTTCAGAGACCCACATTCACAGGCAGCAAGGCTCTCCCTGTGCTCCAGCAACTGGAACTGTGCACTGAGAACCTCCCGCACTCTCTGAGGTTTCCCTATAACCCTAAACATGCAAATAGTTGTTCGGAAGCTGCACCACAGCTTCCTAACTGGCTGTTAAAGCGTCTCATATTCATCCTCTTTTGCTGTCTTTTCTCATGTAGTTAGGTATGAGAGCAGTATTTTCAACCACACAGGATAACATGTTTTAGAGGGCGTGTGTGAACTGAACCCAGCTCCAGCAGAAGCTCTGTAATTACAGCCCATCTCCAAAGCTGTGGGCTGGGAAGAAATGCAGATTGATGCCCTCTTGAAGGAGTACAAAGCCAGACTTCCAACCCTTGTGGATGCACAGGCCTTAAAGCATCTTAGGTACAAGTGCTGAGGATAGACACAACAAGACCACAAATAACCTAAGCAACCAGCAATCCTTGGCCTCCTACCCGAGCTCTGGTCATGTGGATTTCCCGGCACTGGGACACGAGCTGCTGACTAACCAGGGTGCATCTCAGCACAACCATCTCTGTGAGACCGCCTTCCTTCAGCCTCCATACAAGTCAGCAGCAGAAGGGAGAAACCCAACAGCTGTTCTCAAAACATCACTTAGAAACCGGCACAATTATTCTCTCAAGTCGTTTTCCTGCTTACTAAGCTTGTGCTCAAGCACCAAAAATGAAATAGGAAAAATGAAAGAGGCAAATAACAGATGGTTGTTTAAAGGTTGCTCTGTATACCCAGTGTATTACCATATACATGCATCTGTATTCTTGGGAACCCAGAATTGTTTATCTTAACAACAGGCTGTGGAATTTTAGGAAACTGGGCCAATGCATCTGTGGCTTAGTGCCATTAAAGTCAAAGTTACGCTAGCAGAGTTCCCAACAGCATGTTAAGAAAATTCCAGGGGCATTAAATGAACACGACAATAGCAACACTGCAATATAGCCTTTATACACAACATCTCCTTACGGAGGGATGGGGGAACAACACAAAAGCACAAGCTAAGAGGTAAAAATGCAAGTTAAATGTAGTAAGTTTTGCTTCACTTCAAGAATATACTGTCTTTCTGAATTATGTAATGTCGTTGAAAGCCAGCACTGTGGTTTTCCCAAAGGATCACAATGACAAGAATCTGAAGTCACTAAATAGAGATGGATCACATTTTTCCATAAGTCTGGAAACTGATTTCGGAAAGTAAGTGCAATAATGCACTTGAGAGGTTTTGTTTATGTTTTGTTTTTGAAGACACCCTTGGGTACATTCCTATATACACATATATATTCTCCAGAGTACACCAGGGGTAGCTCTGGACATGGGATTTTCCTTACTCACTAGTCACAGTACAGGCAGCAAGCAAGCACTGAGCCCAACTGCCTCCCACTTACCTCCATGGCAAACCTCTGCTGATGGAGGAAGAACTGAACTGCTGTAATACAGGCAAGCTGACTATTCACCAGTCAGTCAATTCAGTTTCTCACTTACCAGCATGCCTGATGACTTATCTTAGCACCCAGACAGAAAGCATTCTGAGTATACCAATAGCCTCAGGCAAGCAACCAAGCCAGTTCTTAGCCAGGAGAAGTTCTTTGATGGACACGTTATTCCTGCGCTCAGCATCTTCTGCTATGTGTGCTTTACAACTCCACTGGGAGACTGAAATTCCTCTGAAAAGCCATTTTCAGTACAGTACCACAAACAATCTTTGCATGGTGACAGAAAGGAACAAAACAAAATCCAGACCAACAAGCAAAATGGAAAGCCAGGCCTGCATGTCCAATCCTGAGGATAAACACAGGATTTCCTGAGAGGAACAGATCACTTCACCTACCCTGTAAATTCTCCATGAAGGTTGCTCATTTGGCATACAAACTCTTCACTGATTGAAAACAGGTAGAAATGTGGCCAAGATTTACAGCTGAAGCCAAACACATTTAAAAGTGCTTTGAGAGAGAGCACCCCAAATTTCATTACTTAGCCCTCATTAATTCCATCTGTTCTCTGTCTACTGCATTCTAGAAACAGACATCAAGGCTTTACTGCTTCACTTCCACTAAGAGGAGAGAATATGAAACTTTCCACATGATTGAACAGGGCCTGGAGAGCACCTCCCTGCAACCTAACCAGGTTAGGCTGGACCAGGAAGAATGAGCTCAATTGGAAACAGCTGCACATCATATCACTGAAACAGCACTTCCAGAAGAATACTTCTGTATTCTCTATGGACACTGCCTTCCCTGAAATGAAGTCAACTCATTTAACTCCTTCTACAGTTCACATGGAAAAAAGATCTTTCAATCCAAACACAGCCACGCATTAAGCACAAGCGAGTTGATGTATTATTGAGCATCCACCTGAGATTTTGAGGTCTAAGAACTAAGAATTCCCCACAAGAAATACTGAATTGCCATTACAAAACATGTCCAATAGCAGTAGAGATCTCCAGGCTCTCACTTCCCCCCTAACAACTAGCAGCCAGGGATTTGTTTAACAAATTACTGGGCATCCCTTCAGTCAGAAAGATATCAGAGTACAAACCATCATACACCAGTTCCAGCAAAAGTAGAGACTGTATTCCAAAATAAAAATTGCCTTCCCCCCCCCCCAAGCAAGATACAGGAAGTTAAACATTATAGCTATTCCTACTACAAAGTAGAAGCCTGGCACACTAGATCACCCCTACCTCCCTCATTCTTCTGGATTTTCTCAGCAGAGCATTCTGCCATCAATTCAGAATTGTGCTGTGTTTTTCTATGGGCTCTTCTGTCCCTAATGAACCATCGGCAACCATAGAAAAGCTCAGTTTTCACATGCCTGTCCTTCACTGAGGAAAGAGGGAAAAAAGTGCGCGTACCTGTTTATATTATTAAATGGAGAATCATAAAGGCTGGAAAAGCCCTCTAAGATCACAAAGTCCAATCTGCCAACCCACCCCCACCATGCCTACTGACCACATCCACACAGTTCTTAACACCTCCAGGGATGGTGACTGCACCACCTCTGACCTGTGCCGCTGCATCACCACTCTTTCAGAGAATAAACCTTCCCTAATATCCAAATACGAACCTCCCCCGGCACAACTGGAGGCCATTCCCTCCTATCCTATCACTGTTATCTGGGAGAAGAGGCCGACCCCCACCTTGGCACAGCCTCCCTTCAGGCAGCTGTAGAGAGCAATCAGGTCTCCTCTGAGCATCTTCTTCTCCAGACTGAACAATCCCAGCTCCCTCAGCTGCTCCCCATAAGACTTGTGCTCCAGACCCCTCACAGCTTCACTGCCCTTCTCTGGAATAAAAATACGGGTAGGTCATTTGGTTAGTGAACTTCTCCCTGGGAGGAAGAGGAAGAACAGCAGCAGTTTCCCGTGACTCACTGATTCAATAACTCCCGTGTAAAGTCCCACTATCTCCAACAACAGACATGCCAAGGCCAAAACCAGCCACTCTCCTATGGTTAAAGAGAGCAGCCAGCTTTTAAGCAGCACTAAATCTAGCACTGCCTCTCTGAGCTGGATGTGTTGGTACCTGCCCACAGCACAAACAACCCCTGCTATCCGAGTGAGACACTCTGCTGCTGCTTTCTGACAGATGAACCACTGCTGAAATGCCCCCTTCCTCTGTCTCTCTCTGTCTACACCATCACAGAAACAAGAAAGTCTATTAGTAAACAGAAGGAAAAGGTCACCAATTTGACTCGTATCTGTGGTTTTCTAGGCTAAGATCACTTGCACAGGAGCCAAAAGGGTGAGATAAGAACAGTTTCCCCAGTCACACCATGAAATTGCAAGAAACAATACGGCACGCACCTGTAAGCTCTCCCACAGAGTCCTATTGGGAAACAAGTGCTAACATGTTGATAACAAACAAAGTTTTTTTACAGCTTACATTCATTTCAGCTAAGGCGAAGCCTATCTACAGCGAGGCATGAAGCAGCAACACAGGACAAATCTGACAGCAGATAAGAGATCACTTAACAGCTGGTACCATATTTTGGGGGTTATTCATGCACCTTTTCTCCTCCTGACTTTTGCATTATATGTCATTTCAAAGGTTTCCATTCTGCCTTGAGCTTTACATTGTGTTCAGACCTACATGTACTGAACAAGCGAAGAACAGAGCCATTCATCAACTTCTCAAAGGCCTTTATAGAGAGGCACAAACTTACTGTGCCATCAAGAAACCACATAAAACCCAAGGAGATAGATATCACAAAAGACTATTTTCTTGCTATTGAAACCCACATATGATTTAAGGGCATATTTAGCTGCTGCAGAGGGTTTCCAGATTCTGACAATATTTTTCTTCTTTCCCCTTGCACAAGTTTAGTCCTGTTTATTAGGAAGCTTCTTTCTACAGTCATATATCTCAACTATGTCACTGATCTGTTCTGCTCAGTTCTTGGTTACCGTGTTTTTAATTCCACTCTTTATTTATTTAAAAACCTCAGTTCCAGTAATTCAGATGCACATCAGAGCACAGTGATAAAGCACTCCTACAGAGACGGGAAGAAAGTCTGTTCCCAAGGTCAGTCACTAAGCTCAGTGAGAGATATGAATGTCAGCAGCCTTCAACCTGATGTTTAATGCCTAGCTACCATAGTATAGTTTGCATTTATCATCAGTTCCTCTAGCTGCAAGGCATAAGGCACCACTGTAGCCACTGGGTTTTAACTATGGTCTGTGCTCTTCAGACACATTACAAATAGCTGTAAAAATAAAACTCAAGTTACTAGAATTAAACATGTTGCAGAGGCAGAGTTGCACAACTAGATTAGGCCCAACAAAACAAGCAAGACAGCATAAATAGCACAGAAGTCAGCTCCCACACAGGAGTCTGAGCATAGCCAGTGCCTGCCAGTCAAAAGGAAGGAAGATGACACACAGCCCAAACACATCCAGACTGGTTTAGGGAGACAAGAAGATATACATTTGAAATGATATTTTCACTTGAGAGAAAGAAGGAAAAAAGCACTTCATACCAGGTAGATGATAGTATCCCTGATGTGAAGGGACAGTGTAACAGCACATAGAAAACTTATCAATAAACCAGAGAAAGAGAGCCAGGCAATCTTTTACTTCAGCACACATATACATGTTCAGTTTCATGGAACTTTATGAAGCACGGTAGCAACTGACATGGCTTACTTTATCTTTTGTGTCCCCGTAGCAATGAAATACACATCACCAAAATGTTTCTGCTATGTGGCAGCGTTCCCAGATATGTCATTTAGAGAAGCCTCTAACAGCCTGGAATTCTATTTTGAATTCCCTACCTGCACATTTTATTTGCAAAGATAAATAGGAAAGCCAAGAAAAGCACATTCACTCAGCCACGCACATGGAGATCAAAACACTGGGGGAACCTTTGACTTTATTCTCTCTGTTCTAAATCAAAATACACATTAGAAGTTGAAAGGCAGGAGGCAGGGAAAGCATGGCAATGTATTCATGGGAATCTAACTGTTTCTCCACCAGGAAAAATCAGCAGCTGTCCTGACTCAAGTTCAGAATGGAGGACAGAGATGTGCTTACCGTTGGGCCCTCCTGCACTCTGTGCTATCTTGTACAGTAGTTCTGTGAGTATGAAAGACCATACTGAAGTTCATTAGTGTCTTTTATTTTTTTAATATCAATTTTTAATGTATCTATTTTTAAACATTAAAAGACTGCATATAGCTGATTATTTCCACCACTTCTAACCGATTCCTTTTTTTTGTGGCATGATCTGTACCATCCTTCTCTAGTTAAGTGTACAGCCAGAAAAGCCTTGTGCATAAGCAAATGCAGTACACAAATGACTGTCACTCCCACTTCAACCAAAACACCTCAGGTCAGAGCCTTTCCACTAAAGCATGAAGAGCTCTGATATTCACTCTAGCTAAAAGGTCTGCATTTCATAAGATCTATAACCCTCACTACAATCAAGAAGGAATTTTTCATGCAATTCTCCCTCAATAACATGGAGATTATTCCTAGCTCAATATATGCTCTCTTTCTTGAGCTAACAAACCTGAGAAACCTGTATTTTCTTTGCAAGTTATCAGGAAATATGAAGAGTCAAAAATAGACAAAACAGTTGGGAATGAAAGGAACCTTTTTCCTCCTTCCCATTGCTAACTATGGGCAGCTCCCTTTCAAAGCTCCCCGCAGGACTGTCCCTCAGCGTCTCTGAGCATTTAACCAGACTGCTAAAAACAGCCTCAGCTACAAGACATACACATTATCAGCTGAAAACATTCACACAGGCCTTGCAGCAGCCCCTCAGCTCAGCGTGATGACGGAGAGACCAAAGAGGCAGTGAAGAACTGTTTGTTGAGTCAGGAAGCCTTTACTGTATGCATATTGCAGACAGAACAATAGAAATATATTTTTTCTCATGGTGGTGGATGCCTCACAAGCAGCTTCAACAAATTGAATTGGAATTCAAACCCACCAACTGCTTCCAGTACACTTCACATATACATTAGATGGCAATTCTGCAGCCCTCTATGAGTCTCTCTCTGGATGTATATAAGTATTGTGTAATGAAGTATACAGTACTTGGTAAACCAGGGGAAACACTCAACATTTCGAGAGTTATTTTCCTCACTATAAAATGGTACTAAAACAAGCAGGGGTTAAAAGCTTTCTCCAGGTCACTTCTGTGTGGTACCTGTGCCACAAGTGTTATTTCATTGCATGCTATGATCGCTACTCCAAGGAAAAACCACGAGATCCTTCATCATCCAAAGTTCTGAGCCACAGAAGAGAAAGCAGCGTGGGGCACGTTTCTGTCTGAATTGAGGATGGGAGAATTTCGATAGCCCTGCATAAAATGTAAGAATGCATTAGCATCAAAAAATAGTTGCTTATTTTCCTTCCTACCTTTGGAAAAAGAGTTCTGTTTAATAACATGTATTTAACGGAACAATGACATTTGTATTTTAAGCAAATCTATTTCTAATGCAAATGAATCAAAGATGGAAGCTGGATGGGAACTGTTGAGCCACGACCTGAATCACTGATTGAGCACCTGGGGAAAAGACGGGTCAGCCCTGGGAGCACAGATGAAGGTAATTCAGCTGCACAACTGGAAGGGAAGGAGCCTGGCTGCACCTCTACTAGACCCCATTTAAGGGCTGACTGCCTCTGGGGAAGGATGCCTGGTTGGAGATCTCTCCCTTGTGGAGTCCTTTCTATGAGCCTAGATCGTTGGAGACAGGTAAGCACATTTACTTTCCTGTGAAATACTATCCTATCCATGCTGGTTCCTTTGGTGTTACATTCCCGCATTGCCCTTCCTCCACACTAATCTTTCAGACTGAAACAGAGGCTGTCCTCCACACAGATGTTCTCAAAAATCTGAGGAAACTATTTCTAATCAGTATCAACACAATATTGTTCAGTAAAGCTGTAACATAACTATTTCCCTGTTTCCCCCTTCAAAAAGTCAGTTTTACGTTAACTGACAGATTCTGTTCAATTTTATGGTAAACACAAATAAAAGAGACATGCTAAGGAGCATGGAGGCCCTGGAACGTGCTCAGAGGAGGGCTACGAAGCTGGTGAGGGGTCTGGAGCACAGCCTTATGAGGAGCGGCTGAGGGAACTGGGATTGTTCAGCCTGGAGAAGAGGAGGCTCAGGAAGACCTTATAGCTCTCTATAACTTCCTGAAGGGAGGTTGTGGTGAGCTGGGGGTTGGCCTTTTCTCTCGTGTAGACAGTGATAGAACTAGAGGGAATGGTTTCAAGCTGCGACAGGGGAGGTTCAGGCTGGACATTAGGAAGTATTACTTCTCAGAAAGGGTAGTCAGGCATTGGAATTCACTGCCCAGGGAGGTGGTAGAGTCACCGACCATGGGAGTGTTCAAGAAACGTTTGGATGTTGCGTTGAGGAATATGGTTTAGCTGGGAAGTATTGGTAATGGTAGGACTAGATGATCTTCTAGGTCTTTTCCAACCTGAAAATTCTGTGTGATTCTGTGTGTGTGAGCAGCTCATCTTCAGACGCTGCATGAGATTATGTTCCGCACTGCACAACTATGCTCAAGTGCCATCCAAAATGTTCAAGGTGTCTGTAAAAACAAAATCAACTCGACTCACAACATCTGTATTTGAGATGTTTTACTTCAGACAGAAGCATTGAGGCATTTTAATTCTTCATGCGGAAAAGAACAGTAACCTTCCCACTGTCACCTCCCAGAGTAACTCACCCTTTTAGAAGCTATACATCCATCAGCACAGCCACGTGTCATAAGCTGCGATTGCATTAAGAGCTGTAATTTTAAGAAGCCTGGCAGTGATACCAGCAGTTACTCCACACTGAACACGTGCTCTATTTTTCCTTGTGCGGCTACAATCCCCAGTGCTACCAGACCAACAGGACAGTTTTATCCCAAATGAATTCCCGTGTAGAGTTGAAGTGATACTTCAAAACATAACAAAACATCAACATTATTTTTAAGTAAAGTGCATTTTTTTTCCTTCTTAAGACTCAGACTTAAGCATTCTTAAGCAGAATTTTCCATGGCTGCAAGAGATACAGAGGAAGCCCATTCATCCATTTGTTTTTCCCATGACATTTGCATTGGAGGGCAAGTCTCATCAGCTGCACTATGACCTTCCTATTGATGTTATGTTAACGACCATGCCAGAAACCAAATTTGCAGGGCCTGGTTAAAAAGTACTTTGCTCTTGATGCTGATAGCTGTGATGTGAAGTGAAAGCATTGGGAAACATGCAAGTAAACCACCAGTTACCTACAATTAAAAACCAAACAAGCCACCACTTCAGGATAAACCTTTCAAATTTCTTTTGTTTTCCATTGGAAGGATGAGGCTGAGTTGTACATCTAAACATACCTACCTTCCTCCCAACTTTTAGGTGTTATCCCTACCACCTACGTTCCCTTTCATCACTTCAAGAGCTTTACTTACTAGAAGGAAAAGCCCAGATCAGAAGTCACCAATACTTCTTATCATGCTGAAGGACATCCTTACCAGATAAATGTCTCATTTTACTTTCTATGTCAAAGTTACTGGGAGCAGTACCAAACAAGTTTATTGAAGACCAAACAGCTTGAAGAATTCACTGAGCACTGGCTGACACAGAAAAATCACCAGTGCTGGAAGGCCCATTTCCCTTCACTTTCCCTGTCACAGTTTGCTGTAGCTGTGCATTACCAGTTGCCAACTTATTGTATTTCCTGAGAATAATGAGTAGGGTAAAGGGAAGGAAACACACAAGCAATCCAGCCAGGAATGAGTGAAAATAATCCTAAGGTCTCTCATATCAATACACGTCTAAATTAGAATTTCCACATGACATCTGAGCTATCTATATTAAGCTGCTCAGGCCAGACTTCCACTAAATTAAGCTCCTGAGTGGCTTTCAAGTTCACATGATTTTCTGAGCCTAACTAGGCAGTGATTCCCTCTGCCTGAAAGTTTCCTTGACAACTACATTTTTCAACTCCAGTTTCAGGTCTGTGATGAAACCTTGTGCATGTGAAAACAAATGACGTCAGGAACCACACTTCATCTCTTTTAGAGTGAGAGGTTTTCAGGATGAGAGGTGAGCAGAGGGAACAGCAGCACAGATGAAGTAGAGTTTCGATGTTTAAAAACATAACACAAACCACAATGTGAAATACACTCCTCTCCCTTCTAATCCTCACATTTTCCCAGTAATTGCTGTACAGCCCCATAATGACTAGCAATAATCTAAAGACATGCTCTAAAGGGCCACATATCCATCTCCAATTTCATTTTAGATATTGCTTGTCCCAGAATAATCCACATTAAAATCCTCATTAGAAAGACTAGTAAATGTATTATAAATTAGTTCCAGTACTTCCAGTTCTCTTTAAAAGACTGCATTAGAATTTATTCAGCTCTCCTTCTAGGCCGCAAAGACTGCAGGTTTTGCTGCAGACCTCTGCTTTTATCCACGCCACCTTCATGCATTCAGAACCAGTTTCATTAAACAAAACCTCAAGCCCACTCTCTGGGCAGTTCCTAATGGCACCTTCCATGTAGTTTCCTCTGCCTCCTTCTTACAGTCTGTGTTAATGACACATTCTGGGATGCAGTTCACCAGAAAAAAATATTTCCATAGTAGTCCACAGTATAGATGTAGATATATCAAACCGCAACACCCAGAATACGTTGAGGAGGGGATTTATATCAACATCTGTTGAAAATCTCTTGTTTTAGCATTCAACACCAGTGCAAGAGAAGTGCTCTTCCATAAAGAGAACAAACTGTGAACTGCTGTGGGATGAATTAGAAGCCCCACAGGAAGTACACTCAGTGGAAAGGAACAGTAAGCACAGGTAAGGTAAGTGCACAGGGCAAATAGCAACTCTGAATTAACAACGCCTAAACATTATCAGAGCAAAACAGGAATTTACAAGAGGAAAGTGAGTCACATAAAATGATCAGGTAAATCTGTCCAATGTATTCCACTCAATAATACCTTCTTTTTTCTTTCAGTCTACTCCCTATAGACAAGAGCTCCTACAAGAATGTAAGCGCTCTGGTTGCTGCATATTTCTACCTGAACTATTAGGGACTGGGAAAGAGGAGTATAAAAGGAGCTAAGAAGAAAGGCATTCTTTCTGCCTGATACAGACTCTATCTCCATCCAACTATCATCGCACTCCCATAACTTACAAAGTTGTATTACAGATGCTAACAACTTGACAAAAATTCTTCATTTCCTTCCCTTTGCTCTCCTGCAGATGCCTAAGATCAGCACTGAGATATTGTAAGCGTTAAGGACTTTAAGCACTGCAGGTAATGCCGGCTGGCTGCATTTCTATGAAGTTGGTAAATATAAGGCTTTTGATGAAGGAATTTCAGCTTTCCTCAAGTCAGCCAATCACAGAGTGAAAAAGCTCTGTTCCAAAGCTAAAAAGCTCCCAGACATGCAAAGGCCCTTTAAATTGTTTTGGCACAGAGATTAAATGGGTTTTGTAACAAAGAACATGTGAAAAAAAAAAGAAGTTAAACTTAATTCCTGCCTTCACTTGACTAGAAGCAGTTGCCATTTTTTACAGATTCCCTAAGTACACCCATTCTTTTAACAGAGTTCAGATGGCCAAACTGTGGAGTAATAAAAAGAAACAGGGAATTATATATACACTACATACTATACTATATAGTATTATATATACTATACTATGTACTATATATTCTTTTCCCCTATTTATTACATTTTAAATGCAGTTACTGTGAAATTTAAGTTCACAGTAACTATGCTTGTTAGGGGGAAAATAATTCTACCTATTTTTCCCCCCCAGAATGCAGGCACTTAACTCTCCAACAGCAATTAAGTTTTTCAGATCCATCAAGATTTAAGCTGTTATTCTTCAAATAATTTAGCTCTATGAAAAATAACTGACAACTTAGAAATTCATGCAGTAATTTGTAACCATTTTGGTTTTTTTGGTTTCTTTTTTTTACCTTCCTCTTTGATAGTTCTGGTTTCAAATTTAACTACAAACAAGAAAATCAAAGTCAAAGGAGCTTAATAAAATGATGCAAACCCCAGTACAGGTCATCTAATTCCATGTTAATAGGAGAACAAAGTCCAGCAGGCATTACTTTAATAATGCAAAACCATGACATGAGGCTTGAAGTTACCAAAATATCTGTTAGAGTATATATACGCATACATACACACACGCACACACTAACATGTTTGCTGTCCTTCTCTTCTGTTGCTGATCCTGGAAGGTGACAAACAAATTATCCTGTGGGTATCCCAAATAACTGCAACTTCTTTGAAACCCAAAGACTGTAAATTTCCATGGATTTATCTGCTGCTGTCACAGCAATTGTTTAATAATAACACCATGGCTTCAGATAACTGATGCCCAAAGCAGTTCCATTAGCAGACCTTAAAGTCCTAGGTAACTCAGATTTCTACTGTTTTATTCTCAGCAAACAAACAAATCAACCAACTTTAGGGTGGCAGCATTTGAGATAGCGTGGCATTTTCCTAGGGCTAACTTCAGACTCTGAAGTACAACTTCAATTTGGAGAACACAGAACAAAAAGCAAACCTGGGCCCCTCCAAGCACCCATGCACTGTTGATGCCCTGCTTTCGCCTACCAAAGCATAAGCCTTTCCTCCTTCCCCCCCAGTTCAAAAGCTGAGTGTGACAGTACAACAGCAGCTCAGCATTACTGGAGTAAGAGGCCAGGCAGTAAAATCCAGCACAACAGCCAAAAAACAATATTCAGCTGAACTGCAGACTAAGGGAATCTGAAAAGCACAAAAGCAGCACTTGCATGCCCTCTCTGTCTGAGCTGATTGAAAACACAGCTAGCGATGTTTCTGCAAACACATTGCATACATACTACACTCAAAGTCGAGCTCTATGAAACTCACAAACAGCATCAGATAACTGCAACTCCACAACAGCCACTGCTGTACCTGCTCTCCTGCCCTTTGTGCTCCTGATCATCTGCGTAGCGTTCCTCCTTCCCCGAGTCTGCTTTCCCCTTCCGGAACTTCACCATTAGGCCAGCACGCTTGCTTTAACTGCCGGTTCTATTTGCGTTTTCCCCACACGAAGAGCTCTTGATGCTGTAAGGTCATTTGAATGCTATTGTAACTTTGGCTCCCGCACAAGTTTCCTCGCCCTCTCTTGGCTGAGCAGTTACTTGAACTACCAAACTGAGTCAAAGAGAAAGGCTCAGACTACTCCTCTCTTCAGTCTGCTGCACCAGAACTGTGATCTTTACAATATCTACGTTCTTAATCATGTCCAAAATGTCTAGTTTCAGCATGCAGTAGTACAGGCAGCTGTATGCCAAACACCCTCTGAATGGAACAGAGGTTAGCAGTCTTCTCTTTATAAACACCGTAAGCAAAAACAAGGTAATGTATACCATCACGAATACACCACAAAATGTTTCCACGGTGTCTTCACAGAGTTGGTAACATTTAACTACAGACTAAAGTAATACTTCAGGACTGCGCGCAGTTCAACAGACAACGGCTTCTGCTGCAAGTCCAGACACACCAGTGGACCAACTGAGCCATGAGCTCATCTGGCAATTGCACAAGTACTCCCACAAAGTAAGCCCTGGTGCGCTGAGTTTACACTCCACAGGACAGAGAAACATCAGCTCTGCCCCTCTCAAAATGCTGTTTGTATATAATATGTGAGCAGTGCCACTGCAAGTTCTGAGTTTGAAGAATTCGGAAATAACCGCTTTGTAATTTTCAAAAGGAATGACAAATTTAACTTGGTCAGATCTCATACAAAAACGGATCGCGACTGCTCCTCTCAGCCCACCTCCTGTCTGCTCACATCCAGAACAAGTCTGCAGCCACATCTAGCAGCATTTCTCCTGGTGGCCTGATCCAGCTCTTTGCTTCTAAACAAAGGATGCATAAACTTGGTGTTCCTAGGGGAGGTCCACACCAGTAACAGGCATTCAAATCACTGTAGATATGGAATGCAATTCCCTCCCAGCATAACCCAGATTTGAAGCATTTCTCAACTGCTCCTACTCACTGCACAGTTCTCCTTCCCATCTTGTCTAGCTATCCAGATTTTTGGTAAAATTCATCTGTAATTACTCAAAAAGGCTCACACCTACACCAGTGGTTATTTACAGTGCTTCCTATGACAACAGCCTTTGAATGCTGACTATGCAACTTCAGTTTAAACAAAAAAAATCCTCATTTTATACTGTCTTCTTAACATATCAATCCTTCACACTCACGCGTGTTTTTCAGGCTGATCTACAATCATTCCATTATACTTCTGTTAAAGACTGAACATAACCACATGCCTGGACAAAATCCAGCCTTTAAGACAGGAAAGCCATCACTTACTTCATCAGCACAGAGCTGCTGATATTCCCAGTGCCTTTTCACACCACTGCTTCCTGCTTCATGACAACCCTGACTCATGCAGCTGTACTGAAGCGCAAGGGCTGTTATGAGCATCAGACTGACATTACAGGAGACTGAAATCGACCATATGGTGAATGGTAGATTTCATCAGGTAATTTAGAATTGCAGATATAACTTTGTTCTTGTGAGTATTTCTATGCACCATCAGAAGCTTGAAGGCAAATCCCTGAAACAGGAGAAATAAAATTCAAGCCAAATAATGAAGCAACAAGGTTTAAAGTAATCATGAGTGAAAGTATTTCATACAGCTGTTTCAAGTTTCAAAGAAGACATCTTCCTATCTCCATTTATATGCAGCAATATTTATATAAATGCAGCACATCAGTGCTCAGGGAACAGAGGGGAAGGGAACATTCCTATTCTTTTTAAGGCTCACATTTAAGAGAAAAGTGTTTTTCTTTCTATCTCCATGCAAAACTAAGAAGAAAGATTTCCTGTTCATATCTTCTGCATGCGAGCTGGGATTTCCACATCTCTCTGAAAGCCCAGCAGATAAAATATCTAATGAAAATCCATTTTTCATTCTCATTCATTTTTCAGTTATGTAACTTTTTTCCCTGAGAATAAGGATTTTTCCAGCCAGCGCTTTTTGCTCTTCCAGTTTTCCAACACATATGTGTAATTGCCATCTTCCATCTGTCTTTCCCATGCATCTTTAACAGCATGAAGATTTGCTGACACTATCATCACAAATGAACAGACAATAAGACTATTTATCCTTTGCCAGACTGTGACATTGTTAAATATTCAGTAGGATAAATTAGGATTTAACTCTGCAACTGACTGCCTAACAAATCCAAGCAACTTACAGAAGCTGCAGGATTTGGAAGAGTTTATTTTGAAATACTAGCCATTGCTTCCTATGTATTCTGAGCAGCTCTGTGCACAAGGAGCTCTTACACAACAGTGGATGTGAATTGCCAGAACTATACACCTCACATCATACAGACAATCTGTTCCATTCATCTTTAAATGATTCATTTGTTGTCTCTTGTGTACCCATAATACATTATGCTGCCACAGAAGAAACAATCCAGGACTACTTGACCTACACTCACTGCGTATCCTCGAGACCTTCTTCATGGGTTTATTCGAATACCTCTGCAGTGACCACATCTATTCTCTGGCACATGGATTCTTTCATAGTCCACTTGCAATGCAATGCAATAATAATAATAACAATAATGATACAGTCCTCATAAGAAGCCCTACATGCAAAGCACAAGCTTTTCTGATTTCCTGAAGCGGATTTTAACTCAACCTTTCTAAACTATTTCATTTGATAAGCTTTAATATCACTTTCAGCACTGTTTCAGCCCACCAGTAGGGTAGTGAGGAAGTAAAAGGTCCTTGACTTTTGAAAATAACCTAATGAGAGGTTGAAGAAGAGGATATCTTGTCAGTGGTAACACTTGGTGCCTCCATTACTAATGCAAGGTAACTTCAGTGTCTTCTATGTCCTATTATTAAATACAGTGGATATGAAGATCCAAACTGAACAGATGTGGCAAGAAAGCTTAAAGAGAGAGTGGTGCATCATTTTCCAGAGAAGAATATCCCCTACACAGACATTTCACACCCACACAAGCAAAAATGAATTCAATGCAGCTTCTCTGAAAGCTCTGTATGTAGGCAGGAGAAATTATTATTCAGAGTTAGAACATGTAGAATGTTTACCAGCTTCTCCAATCCCCAGGCACAGTCAGTAAACAGATTCTCTGAGCAAGGTGGCAGAGCAGCAGGCTGCCTTAACACCAGAGGTATAAAGTGAGTGATATGCTGTTGTATGAAAATCAGAAGCCATAATGCAGGCAATGTTGGGGATGCTTTTTGAAAGATCTTACAAAAAGTAGCAGTGAGCACTGTAAATAGTTGGAGGAACTGCTTCCACTTTCTTCCTGCTTCCCTAATGTACATTTGTGGTCCAGTATTTATTAAGTTCAAGCTTTTCAAGGTCAAAAATAAGAACAAAATAAAAGCAACTTGTTCCTGAAATAATCTTTTTTTGCCATCAACACCACAAGGGAAAAACCACCCAGGCCTTTTGCCAATCTGCATAATATAGACAGACACACTGGGGCCAGAAGTAGAGCACCACAAATCACAAAACATCACTCCGTGCTCCATTTTGTATGACATCCCCACGACACACCCCACTTCACCTCCACCATCAAGACAGAAGAGACACCCCATAACCCAACTCACCCATTTCACACGGCAGCAGGGAAGTTCTACTGGGAACTGAGAACAACCCAAAGAAACCCTGACATCTCGCCCCCACCTGCCTCTTTCTGTACACACAGTAGTAACTCACTGCACCTCCCCAAGTTGCACAAGCCACCGGTGGCTATGAGCGTATCTCCACACGAAACTCCATGTAAACAAGTGGTTTCCAGATTGAATCAATCACTGTGGCTCATTCTCATCTAATGATGGAAAGAACATGTTCTTCCATACTCCTGAATGTGCAGAAGTCATTTTACTTTGAATTACTTTGTACACTGATTGTATGACATATACCAGCATGAACAAAACATTAAGTCTGCATCTAAAAAGGAACCCTACCATTCTTGTTAATGTAAAAGGACTGATAAAAAGGAGAAACAAGGCTGCCTACTCAGTGTATCTGAATGAAAACAGCTTCTAAGGAAAAATGAAAAGACAAAACTAATGATTATTAGAAAACTCAGCATATGTTTGCTAGGCTTTGATGGGTTCCCAAGGCAGCGACCTGCAGGGATCTGTGTTCCCTGGATGGAGAGTACAGATCAAGTCATGCACAGACTGCCTGCAGAAAGAGGCAGCAGCTGCAGCCGGCTGCATCAGACATCTGCCCCCATCCTCACGGGAGCCTGCTGTTCCATATGGCAAACAGGTACCAGAGCCTGAGAGGCCTTTCTTATGAAGTCAACGTGAAGGATAAAAGAAAACACAAGCAGACTAGATTGAAAGCTGTTTCTAAAATGAGAACTTTCTCGGTGTCATTCTGATTATGCTAAAAGCCCCCAAAACAGTGTCAGGAGGTGACCAGTAAAAAAGCAGAACGTACACATTGTCTCTCTCACAGCCTCAGATTCCTTCTGCCTCCACACTTCTTCTTCAGTAATTCTTACCATTACTTAAGTCAAAATATTTCAGAACAGGCATCAGAATAAGAGCAAAGATAAATAGTCTGTACTTATGTTTTCACCCTTAGTTCCATGAAAAAAATCAAAATAAGTACACTTTTGAGGGGAAGATGACTTCTATAAGCACTTATTCCTTCTATTTCAACACCACTGAGGGCAATTCCAACACACGCCTTGCTTCTGGGCAGCACAGCCTTTCACTCAGCATGCATCCATCAACCACAAACATCAAGACTGTCTCTTTATTCTTAAATGTTGCAGCTTTACCATCAGGACTCCAAGACTGGCTTTATACATCAGTCTGAAGCAAACCAAGTGTCCAGCTCTGCTCTCACTCACGCCCTAGTAATTCCAGACATGCTACCTTGGATTTACACAGCAGCAACAGTACAACACAGTAGAATACGGAACTTAAAGCTTTACCAACTAGAAGGCTACTGAAATTAATGTTTTGGCTAACTGCTTAAGTCTAAATGTTTCGGTTGGTTGGAAAAATACAAGGCCCCCACCAAGGAAACTAGCCCTATCAGTGAGGCAAGCTGTGCCAAATTACTTAGACTATAACAATCCTATCTAACCATGCATGCTCTCAAAACGTCTACCTTCTCCATTTGGCAAACCAGTGTCATATTCAGACACGGCACCGTTTAATTATGAACCAGATTGCAAGAAGAGAATAGGACAGTTAACTTACTGCTGTTTAATGAGCACGCTCTTGTTAGTCGTGAATACATTCACTGTACTCATTAAATCAGGAGGCAACAAAGTTCTGAATACATCATTAAAAGGATCCAGGAATGCTGCTGCTTTGTTCAGCATGACTACAGCCTCTGCTTGGCAGTTGGAAAGCAGGCAAGATACTCAAGGCCCTTCTGTGAGGCCAGCAGACCTGATTTTAACCTAGGAGGGAGAGAGCAAGAGATATGCTCCATTCAGAACTTAAACTTATCTTTTTATTGCTGACCTGAAGCAAGAACATGGGCTGTACTGTAAGATATCAACAAAAGAGTCATGCTTAAAGAAATTAAATTAGTAATAATAAATCACAGCCTGCCTTCAACACTCCCAAGGAGAAGGAGCATGTATTAACCTATCCGTCTGCCAGTTAACTAAATTAGCCTTCAATAACTAAATACATACACACCAAGAGGTTTTTCCTAAGCTATTTATAATGTATTGATTAAGGCTGAAGAGGAAGAGAAATGGGCCAGCAGAATTCCATACATTCTCCCAGAAGAGATTTAGGACATATGCTCAGTGAGAAGATGAAACTTCATCTGTGAAAGGTTGATCCATCTTCCCAGGAAAATGCACACTCACATGAGAATCTCCACATTTTAAACATGATACATTTACAGACAAGTCAGAATGTAACTGGCAGCTGTTTAACTTGGACTAATTGCAGGAGAAGCATCTTTTGCCAGAAGACCTAACTGCTGCACCACTGCTGGCATCGCTGGAGCTGCACAGAGCCCAGCATTTAGGGTTTAGCAAGGATGACCATTTCCTCTAGTACATCTTTGGGTGAGGTGAAGGACTAGAGAGAAAACATGCTTCTGAAACTTCTAGAGCTTGCTATAAGCAAATCCTCTTCTCCCTGGCCCTCTTACTCACATGGAGGGAACTGGATAGGTTGCTTAAGTTCAGAACATGGTAGGGTGGAAGGGGGGCTCTGTCTAGGGCTTAATACTCTCAGTGCAAGACTTGAGTACTTTAATCCAAGCAATTATTTCCCAGTCAGAAAGTTGTTGATACTGTAAGAGGATACATAAACACTGGATTCCAGTCAAACAAGGACTAACTCCCAACAAAGAATTGCTTTCAAGTACAGCAATCCCAAGCACATTTAGCAGGGCCTCCTCCCATTGTGCAGAGCTGACAGCTCATCCCTTCCCTGGGAAGACATGTTCTAACCAGCTGTGTTAGCACATTGTGACTGCACTTGCTCCAGGCCTTCAGAATAAGCCCCTGCAGATCAAGATCCTGATTTTCTCCGTTTTGCCAACAAAATTTTCAGGGGGAAAAAAAAAACCAAAAAGTCCTTCTGATTAAGCAGTCAGGCTTAACGCAATATGCCATGACTAATCCTCTTAAATTTTCTCTGAGTCCCGCATTATAATCTCAGTAACACCAGAGGCACTGTTCTTTTCACAGGAGCTACAGTGGCTGGGTGGACTCCCACAGCCTTACTGAACTAGCAGCTGATTCCTCCCTGCTGCCCATCCAAGCAATCAGCACCCAGGCTGCAGCACAGAGCAGCTTACTTACTTTGGGTGCAGTTATACAGCCAGCCTACTGCCAGAAACGTGTATCTACAAATGGTCCTGGCACTTGACTGAGTGCCCAGTTCAATGTCTTAAAAAGAGGAAAACAACAGCAAAAACACTTCAGCTTTGCGTCATTGTTTTTTCAGTATCAGATAAAAGATGGAAAATGGCTATTTAGATTTTCTAGATTTAATCTATTTTATTTAATTAGAATAGATTTTCTATTTAGATGATCAACTGAATGATCTGTACCTGTAACAAACAGAAAGGAACGTGCCTACCAAAACCACATGGAAAAACACATGAGAGCCTCTACAAGAATTCCATGTTACATCACTTACTTTGGCTACCACTATTTTTAATCACAGGAAAAAAGACTCTGCATGAAAGAATTCTGATTTGAGTTAGGAGATAGAAGACATACAAAGAGAAGAAAACAAGATTTCACATTTAACACAGGACACCACTGAGCTGCTTCTGCTCAAAAAGACCCACAAACGCTAATGATAAAAAGGAAAAGAAGATGCTGGGGAACTGTCTAAACATACATTGTCATGCTCAGTAACAATGTGCTTACAGGGTCAAAGCAATCCATATTACAAGAAATGGAGGGGACATATTTGTTACCTACCATAAAAAAGTAGCATTTTTCATCTTCACATACCTTTATTTTGCCATTTAATTAGCCATTTAATCAGTCTTGATAGATACCTCCCTTTTGCATTCTCTACCACACAAGCACATCAGAAATCCATACAATGCTAAGCAGCCTGGGATTTATATATCCAGGGTTTTTAAACTGCTTATCTGACTTCCAGAGGGAACAAACGAAACAAGACATGCATATGCTTTTCCTACCATACACAAACACAAAGGTTTCTCTGATTGCTCTGTGCTCTATCACCATAACAGCAGTTCTGTATACATATTTTAATCACAACATTGTGAATACCTCTTTCCCTGTGCACAATACAGTGTTACAGTTTATCGTGTATGCATAATAGAAAATGCAACACAACAATGTTCCCCACCTAAACAGGAGCATCAAAGAAAACAAAACCAAGCACAAGTGGTAGAACATGCGCACCTAAGACCTTGAGTCCTGGCTGGTCCCCTGACTCATACTCTCCAAACACAGCACTTGGATTTATTTTGACAGATCGCTTTTTTCATTCCTCTGCTTCAAACACTTCAAACTATTTTTGATACACGCAACTTAATGTAGAATATCTTGCTCAGAGGCATGGGAAGAAAATCTGTTTGTTGCATGGAAAAACAATTAGTCAGATGTTTCTTTTTCCATGTATTCTACTGCACCACATTTGGAGACTGGAAGAGAGCCTAGGAACATCTGCCACAGACTTTAAAACCCCTAATAATAGCACAGCTGGTGTCCCCAGCCTAACGACCTCAGCACAGACTCATGTGACATTCCTGACACTGCCCTCTGCCCAGCCTGAGCCCAGAACTGCTCCACAGTTGGACACCTTCATTCATTCCCAACTCAATTTGCATTTCACCAATGAACACTTGAAATGCTGACGTTTCAAGTGGCTTAACAACGCTCACCATTTCCATGGGATTTTCCCATGCTCCTTTCATTACGCCCCTGTTTGATGGAACATTCCATATTTCAAAAGATGAAGCTACTCAAGAAAACAACTGCAATCTCAGTGACGTAGGGTGAGAAACAAAATGCTTTAATTGCACTTAACTGTATTACAGAGCCATTATCTGTTCCATCCATTCCTTTAAGCTCATGGATTGCCCCTCTGTTCCTGTACATTTAGGAAACTTCCAAACCAATATTTCTAACTGCCTTCTTTTAAGGATGTTCGAAAGCTGTTTTACAGAGGATAAAAGCTGTATTACGAAGAAAAAGAAAAATCCTGACTCCACACAGCACCTCCCTATGTCTGAGAGCACTGTCCGAATGCTTTCTTGTATTCCAGCACTTGGTGCCATGCCCACTGCTCTCTGGTGCAGAATTTTTCCCTAACGCCCACCTGACCTACAGAGCAGCCTCTGGGAGACCACTGACATGGCAGAGCACCACCTGGGTATGCAGCTACTGCCTTGCAGAAGCCACGCTAACGAAACCATGGAGCATTTGCAAGAAATGCAGACAAACTGGGAAGAGATTGCCGTTTTCTTAATGTTGTTTGGGAAACGGATTTCCCCACCCCACTCCCATGTACAGAACAGGGCAAAGACTGGCTCAACACAGAAATGCCTCCATCTGAGAACTTCCATCAAACTGAGACAAGAAAAATTAAAATGGAGATGTCTGAATCCAAAAGGTCTTCTGCCTCTGAGCTAGAGAAGCTGGTTGTGTCCTCAAGGCTCTCCTTCTTCCAGCAGAGATGAAGGAAGAAAAGGATTTGCTAGATTTTTCTGATGAAGGACAAACCAAATGTTTCCCCTCACATTTCTTCTGCGGAGAGCAAAGCCAGCAACTCAAGCTACCACCCAAGCCAGTGCTGCTGCAACCCTGCCAGACCTGCTGCAGCAGCACAGAGGGAAACATGCCAGCCTCTGGCACTTTCCCTCAGCTGCTGCTTCTGCTCCTCCACCTCACACATGACCTAAATTTACAGCCAGCCCAGCACAGCAGGAGCTCCCCTGGCACCCCCAGGCAGCAGAGAAGCAGCTCCTCAGGCTCTCCTCTCCAACCCCTGCAGAGGCCATGCTGGCAGCAACCATGCTGGTGCCACCTGACAGGCAGCCCCATCCTGCCCCATTGGCACCTGCAGCTCTCACCAGGCACATGCAGGGGATGGGCTGGCACCCCATGCAGAGGGGACAGCAGCACCAGTTACAGGTTTGTGAGTTGAGAGCTCATAAACAGCTCTGGAAAGAAGTTTGAGTAATATATCTCTGTTCTCAGGTATATTTACCCATTTATCTATTTATTAGTTCTGGAGATAAAATATTTGAATAATAAGTTGTTTCAGTTGTCATGTCCTTTTAGTCACTCATTTATTTAATGGTGACATCTCAGATTGGATCTGTATTTTGTCCCTCAAAAAGAAGTAGAAGCAACAGTTCTAACATCAGTTTCATGGTTTTCTGTAAGAATCAAGCCCTAGATTCCTTACTGAGGAGTCACATAAAATTTGCAACTAGTTTTTCATACAACGTGCATCACAAACTAACAGGTTAGTACGCTTTACAGAGCACACTGCTATGCAAGCTTCTTTTATCCCCCTGAATTCTCTAACTGCATACAGGCACAGGATCTTACTGCTGGGATGATTGGAATATTTATTTTTACCTGAAAGAAACATAACCCAGACAACAGAAACACCCCAAAGCTGCCATTGCACTGCAGTAACTTCATTTCCTCCCCCCCACCAGAGACTGAAGCTGCAGGTGCGGATCATTCCCAGTTACCAAACAAACAAAAAAAGCCACCCCTGTTTACCCTGCTGGTTTCATAAAATAATGCTGAGTTGTAAGTTAGGAACTAACAGCAGCTTTAGCAATGGTGACATATGGAAAATGTTAAAAAGAAAGAAGAAAACTGCTGTATCCACAGTAACAAGAGGCTGAATACTGAGCTCCAAATTCCAAGTCTAACTCATTTAATCAGTTTGCTATAAAACACCCATATGTGACACTAACATCCTCCTTTAAGAATGTTTTCATTCTTGTTTCCCACAAGGGACAGAGGAGATGAACACAAAAGCAGATACATTCCCACACTATCCAACAATATTGGCTTATTCTAAAGTAAGAGCCATTTGGCAGATGACTTATTTTCATCACATCGCTGCACAACAAAGAGAAGAACTGAAAACACAGAACAAGTTATATTTTGGTTTGTATGAAGTGCCGAGACCTGAGCAAGGCTATACAGAAGATGAGTCCCATTGCAGCTATCAGTTTGGCTGTGACATACATACTTACAGTCACATGCCCTGTACCTCATACTTGTTATTATTCCCAGAGCCATGACAATCAGGATGGATTTTAGGTAGCATTTTTTCCTCAAGTCTCAGAAGTAAGTTTATTAAACTACACACGCTCTTATTTCTGACTTCACATTGGAGAAAAAAAAAAAAGCACTTTAAGGAACTGAGTAAACTATTGTACCTTTTCATTCAAAATTTAACATTTGTTACAATACCGGCAGTTGCACAACGCCACTGTCTAGTTCTAGACATTCATAGAACACTGAATGTGTCACACTGTAGAGGTGTGACAGAACAAGTGAAGGAAAACCATTTCATCTCAGTCTTAAACAATTAGGAGCCACAGCAGCAAAAGCTGCTTCACAAGTGCTGAGTCTGGATGTAGCAAAGGTTGGCACCAGAGAATAACACTGCTTTGTAAAAATAAATTTGACATCAGACACATGCAAGAAGTCTGTAGCTGTGCTGCTGCTTGTGTAACAGATACAGTAACCATAAATAAGATACCTGCTGCCCTTTAACTTTGCTTGTTTTGTGAAGGGCAACTGCTTCTGAATAGTTTCCTCAAGTGCAAGGTCTTGCACCTGGCTTGCAGCAACCTCAATGTCAATACTGACTGACAAACAAAAGGATGGAGCACAGTCCTGCCAGAAAGGACCTGGGGGTACCGGTGGATGGCAAACTAGACATGAGGCAGCAATGTGCTCTCACAGCCCAGAAAGCCAACTGTATCCTGGGCTGCATCCAAAGAAGCATGGCCAGCAGGGCAAGGGAGATGATCCTGCCCCTCTGCTCTGTGCTGGTGAGGTGTCGCCTGGAGTACTGCATCCAGATGTGGAGTCCTCAGTAGAGGAGAGACATGGACCTCCTGGAGTGCATCCAGAGGAGGGCCACAAAAATGACCTAAGAAATGGAACACTTCCCCTGTGAGGACAGGCTGAGAGAGATGGGGTTGTTCAGCCTGGAGAAGAAAAGGCTCCGGGGTGAACTCAAAGTGGCCTTTTAATATCATGGGGCAGCTGTAAGAAAGAAGGGAATAGACTCTTTATCAGGATCTGTTGTGATAGGATAAGGGCAAACAGTTTTAAACTAAAAGAGGAGAAAAACAGATTGGACATAAGTGAGTTTGGCTTTTTTGTTTATTTGTTTTTTACAATATGGGTGGTGAGGCACAGGAACAGGTTGCCTAGAGAGGTGGTGAGTGCTCCATCCCTGGAAACATTCAAGGTCAGGCTGGACGGGGATCTGAGCAATATGATCCTACTGCAGACACAGGGGAGTTGGACCAGATGACCCTTAAAGGTCCCTCCCAACTCAAACAATTTATGATTCTGTAATGTCCCCAGCACAGTGTGAAGAAAAAAAAGGACTAAGCTCATACTGGCTCAGAGCAGACACAACTATTTTCTTGCTTCCAATAGGTCCCAGCTCTTTTCCCTTCTCTCTGGTGCCACATGCAGCAGCTCCATCAAAACCTGTGTGGGAGAAGGTGGGCAAAAACAAGGAGCTCTTGCAAGTGGTCTAGCACTTCCACATTTCAAAGAGACTGCAACTGCCCTTAACCATCTACACTGTACTCACATTATTTCACTCAATACAACAGCATCTGTATACAATTTACAAATACTCAGCTTTACTTCACTTACAGGATGAAGGCAACGACTGGAAGATAACAGGAATCTTAACCTGCCCACATTCCTGACCATCTCTAGGATTCTAAATTTTCTGAGCAAAAAAGCTTCCCTTCCAAAGTACCTTAACATGTACCTTATTCAGCTGCTGTCCTGATAGGACTTGCCATTTGCTACTTAAGAAACTGAAAAATCAGAAGGCTGGCATGCAAGTCAAATACGTAAAGGAACAAAGACAGACAATGCAAACACTGTATAACTGCAGAGTACACTCATTGATAGGTAGAGTTACCGTAACCTGTAATAATTCCGGCTTGGCACAATTCCCATATTTGTGAACATACCTCACCAACAGTACTGCCAAAACGTTGTCTTTTCCTCCACACGTGGATGACTGAGGGTAGATGCAGGAGCAGTTTTAAAGCTGTAATCACAAAGCTCATAAATCACACAAGATCACAAGCATGTGCAGCCAGAGTAGTCCAGGGGCCTTCTAAGCCACAACTGAGCTTGGCAACAGGAAAGTTCCCCCTCACAGAACCTTAATATTCAGAGCTGCTGCAGTTTGATTCACATTAGCTGAGCACTTACATAAAGAGGCGATAGGCTCTAGTTCAAGTCACTTGGCTAAACTTAGCCCAGAGTAACAAACCCTATGAGTTATTAATCAGCTATTTCACTGTGTCTGAGTCCCATGTCATCTGACAGCATCATCTTGAAAAACCAACAAAATAATATTTAACTGAAGCGGTGAGCACATCCGCATTGTTACAGCTTCCTAATGATTTCTGAGCAGGGCATGCTCTGTAGACAAAAGAAAAAACTTGGACAAAATATCCAAGACAGCATTGCTATACCCAATTGCGTTTACCAGCAATGAGACGAGACAGGATGACAGACCAACTCTGCCCTCCTATCTACGCCATCTCTTAAGCAAACTCCCACGTTTGCAAACTCACCCATCTAGGTGCAAGCAGAAGCTGATCCAACTAGTGTTGGAGCTGCCAAGAAATGCATTTCCTTTTTTTCATGCTTTCTTCTCATTTAAGTTGTCCGCATACTTTACCACAAATTACCATACCCCAGGGCACCATGAAAAAGTGCAAGTGTCAGTACAGGAGCCCTACAACAGCCATTCACAAGTGCACAAAACAGAGCTGTTTCATACTCCCATTTGCTTTGTGGTCACTTGGAAGAATGCAACTACAAAAACTCAATACACAGCAAAATAAACACACCCCAGGCAAAGCTCACGTCAGTGGAGATCTCTTAACCTGAAGGTCATATTGTCAGCACTATAAATGTGCAAGCAGCTGCTGACATTTTGATCGGGTCCATGCATTGCAGGGTGCAAGATCCAAGACACTGTGATTTAGAGATACATCCAAGGCATGAGGGATTCTAGACTCTTCTGCCTCCACAGCTGAGGTACTGTAGATACTAACTATATTTAGCCAGATGCATTACTGTATCCAGCAATAGCAACTGAAGTTGGTTTTTTAAGAATATAAAAAGTAAAACAGTGCAGATACACATTACAGGTTCCCTAGACAAAACCCCAACCATCCGGATACAAATGTCACAACTTTACAATGTAATTGATCTTCCTAAATTTCACTCTCCGCTCCCCCTCCCCCATCCCACATAAAAACCCACCACCACAGAGAAGGATTTTGACTACATTCCTTTTTCATTCTCCAGCCTTTTCACAGCAGGCACATTATGGTTGATCCTCACACAAAAAAGAAGCAAGTAACAACCGAATGAGTCACTGGGATTCAAAGCCTGCTTTTTCCCTTCTAGAGTGCAAATTCTGCAGCCAGGCTCACTTGGTTGGCTCCTGCAGTCAGTTCCCAAAAGATAGGTGTGAAAACTAAAAATGCAGAACAAATAAATAAACGTAGCTGGTAATACACAGCAATCTAGGATTTACTCAAGGAAGCATTCCTGAGTTACAGGGCTGTCCTCTGCTTCTCATAATTGATGTTCAGTTAGACACTGTAAGATCTCAAAATCCTTTGGCATCTCCAGTGATAACTAAACCACCCAAAGAACTGCGACAAAAACAGTTCCCCCAAGGCTATTCTTCAGCTTCACATACAGCCAGTTCCAAGTTGCCACACCACTGCATTCTTAGCTTTTTGCCATGAAACAAACAACAGTTCCCAGTTAGAAATCAGGACAATAACAACCAGGTCCTATTCAGAAGAAAAAATGAATTAACTGCTGCAGGATTCAGCAGAATTCTGATTCAAATCAGAACCAGAAGAGGCTGAAGCCCTCTTATCTCACACCTTCCAGATTTCTGCAGTTAGAAGTAAGTATTCTATAGCTGTTCAGTCTGAGTTTGCTAAGTCAAAAATAAATAAATAAATAAATAAAATCTTTTACTACCCACATTGAAACAACTGCTTGCTTATCTTCTCTCTTTCAGATAAAAGTCTGAGAAACAAATAGAACACAGTACTCCATCTGCTATAACAGACTATGCCATGAGCCAATCCTGACCACGCAGCCCCTCCTATTTCCTCTTACTCATTTCTCTTGCTACGATATTATATCATGTCTTTATCATCAAGTCCTTCCCGTTGGTCACAGGATCAAAACAATAAGCCTGCTGCTAGGTGTACTGAGGAATTTCCTCTTCAGCCTTCTTGATGAGGTAATTAGTGCTAGTCTACCATCTCACATAACAGAAACAGGACCAAGTATTCAATTTTCCCTGAGGAATTCCCCTAATCAAGATTATTAAATGATGTTTACTGCATTCTTATACACGTGTGTGTCTGTGTATATACACAAATGCACATGCATGTAAGCATACAAGAGGACAAAGCAGTAAAGGGACAAAGGAGGGCAGGACTATCTCCAGCAGAGGCAACAAGCTGTGAGACCCAACTGCACAGGCCCAGCCTCCTGGCATACACTTCCCCAGCCATCTCGGGCTCGAGTTAGCACAGGCTGTCCTGAAGGCACACCCCTGTCTTAGCAACCACCAACCAGTAAGCTCTACATTCCCATCACTCCTTTTTCCTCATACAAACACTGGTGTGCTTGTGAATGAAAAAAATCTGGTTGAAACAGGAAGAGGGCAGAAAGCAAACCACGCTTTCTGCCCTCTTCCTGTTTCAACCAGGCTGGTTTAAAGCAGTTTTCAGCTAACTGAGCTGGCCCACTGTGCAAGGCCATAAAAGAACCAATGCTTAAACAAGTAGTGTGGATGGGAAAGAAGGAAGGCCTGCCCTCTTCTTCAGCTTCCACAGCTTATCAGGAAACCACAATTCTTAAAAGAGTCCAACGCCTAAACCACTCTTGGCTTTGCTTCTTTTTCTTGACAGTCACCTCCCAAAGTTAATATGAAGCTTTGAGGATTTTCATATTGGTGCTGCTGCAGAGTTTTCTTCCATGCTTCACTAAGGAGAGAATAGAAATCCCTGGTGGGATGGAGTCATTCCAGTTCTTAATTCTTACTCTGTTCACATACAGTAACACGTGAACATTTGCATCCCTACTATATTTTTCAATTAAAAAAACCAAACACATTTAAGTGTATACTAGTATAGATTTTCTGCCATCAAGTATCATCAACAACAGCCTGGGAATAGAATGAGAATCCAAATAACTCCCAGTGAATGAGCTAAGATCATAATAAAATAATGAATGTTGAATTTAAGAAATTCACTCTATTTTCAGGAGGTATATTCAGCATCCACACCCATAATGGCATCAAGCTGCCTGCCCCACCAAGGCTCAGATGTTTAGCTACAGACACTTCAAGTAAAAAACAAAATCCCTTCTCTTTCCTCCTATGCAGTACATCAGCACAGGGAGGCACTAAATGAAATAAAATTGAAAGCTTTGTTATAATGTCAACGTGTAGCAGGTATCCCCCAGAAGCTAATAAACAGAATGGAACAGAATGGGTGCTGTGTTTACCTCTGGAAGGGAGAAGTAATGAGGTCAAAAAAGCTATGAGGCTGACTTACACAGAACAGCCAACAGCAAGCAAAGCAAGACGGCACTCTGTCCTGGATGTGCTGCGTTCTTAGCATCTGAAAATCTCAGCCTCTCATTTGGAACACTGGTCTTTTTCAGAGCAATACAGCCCCCAGGTTAGCTTCCCATATACATTTCACTAAAATCACTACCATAACACAAGCACTGCCTTATCCCAAAGAACATAAGTTGTTTCAAGCTTCTGTAAAATGCTTTCCATTGCCTGAACAACTCGTATGCTCTTCAGAGAAGAGAACAAACTACCTAGAGTTTTTTCTGTTGTAGAAGAAATTAGTAGTACATGCTACCAATTTCACTAGTGTAATGAAAAGCCAGGTGTAGCTGTCTTGTTCATTTCTCTTGTCCGCTGAGGCCACCTGGCTCAGACACTCCACTAGGACAGATCCAAAAGCACCAACAGCAGAAAGAACATGCCAACATACTGAACTAAGTGACAAGAAACGGATCTAGTACTGGCACTGACTCCTGAACCTTGGTCAAGTGTTTTGATCTTGCTGACCCCATCATCCCTTGCAAAGTGAGAGAAGACTAACTTTGTTGACCTGCGAGTACTTACTTTGAGTTGAATACTTTGTAGCTTCCACAAAGCAAAAGAACCAAGCATTTAAGAAAGTTGCAGCAGTTTCTAAACAAAATCCTGGTTATTTGATGAAATCAGTACACACGACTGCCACAGAAAAGTTCATGTTCTCTAAAGAAGAAAATGACAGCATAACAATTACCCAACTGGATTACAGTAAAAATACAGTCCCACCCCAAAGTCCAAAGGAATTCCATTCTGCCTTGTGAGTGCAGCATCCAACCTTTCTCAGGCTTTTTATTCTAGCACAGTTATCTTGCAAAACATGATTATGGAGACAGCCGCTATGGACAAATATTCAAGGAAGGAATATGAAAATAATCAAAGGTTACAGACATTTCAAATGGTCAGAAGCAGTATTTTCAGTTCAGATCACCTTACACTGGAAATTTATGGCTCTCAGCTCAGCCACAAGTCACCAGGTCAAACCATAAGTGCTTATCTACCACCTGACGAGATTACATAACGTTCAGGAAATGCAGCTATAAAAGCACTGCTCTTGCTGTGACCTTCACACTTGCGGGCACACAGAATTTCTTACAGGACCAAGGCCTTAAAGAAAGCAATGGTTTTGGTAAACACTGATCACCATCCCTTCCATGTAGTAATCATTCCTTTCCTTCCTGGAAATGATCATCAATGTTTTATTACCACAGGAGGAATGAAAGGAAAAGTCTATCACTTGGTGAATGCAGGGCAATCTGTGGCTACGCTGCTACAGGAGAAGTTTCCGAATAAGAAATGACAATATCAGAAAACCTGATTTCTTCCTCATCACCTCAAATCTATGTCTATGCACCCTCAGAAATACAGCTACTCTAGACAATCAGAGCCGCACAGAAAGATATTCCATTCAAGAGAGATCCAAAACAATACCAAAAATAGTTGGAGGATTTTGACAGTACTTTGGCATTTTCCAGCTCTGTTTACTGTCCAAGTATTACTGGGGCAGTGTGCTTTTTAGGGGTTTGAACCGGAATAAACATACCTGCTCTATATCTCTTGGGCTTTAGGGTTTGATTGCTGCAAATCAGAACTGCAATGTTTCTGCTCACTGCAGCAGAGCAGAAGGTGCCCTCCTTGCAAAGCATGCAGATGTTCAGTGGGTGATCACAACTTACTGCAACTACCCGACTGCCTCTAAGAGGTGCAGAGAATTACTTTAACGTATCCACAGTTTTCATTGTTTCCCCCCTGCCATCTATAAATGATTCCACTTTCTGAACATCTCCTAAGATTTGGTTTCTATTAAAGGATGAGATAAATCAAAGTAGTGTTATTATGAACTGCACTGAATGCTGATGATAAGCAGTTTTTCCCTGCTGAAGCACTGCAATTATTACACCGCAATTATTTCACTGGAGGAGGAGGGGGGTGTGGTCCCTCTCCTGTATCACAGATAGGAAACCAGATGACAAGTTTATCTATAAAAGTAAATGAACAATGCTAACATTTCTGAAGTCTAATCTTAGGCATTCTCTGCATCCCTCTATTGTTTACACATATTGTTTGAGGAGCATTTTCAGGACTGCTTTTCACTTTACAATATTTCTCAGAAGTCTATCAGTGGAAAACTTCCCTCAGCTTCAGAATGGCTGAACACAGCTGCTTCTGGTAGGCCAGTATTACAAGGATCAATACTAGTCCAAGTTCATTTAACATCTCAGTTAATGATATGAACAACGGGGCAAATAATATGTTCAACTATGCTGCGAGCCAGCAGGAATGTCTGATTCCTTAGGATATTTCATGTTTAATTAGTAGTACTGGGACAATTTTTCCTCAGAGTGCTAAACAACCATATAGAAGTCTTAACTCACGCCAAAACACTCCAGCACAGAGTCATAGACACACAGTTTCGATAGTCACCTCTTAGTTCTTTCTGGCTTTGTAACATCCACAGGTTGGTACTATTCTTCATAAGATCAAAGAAAAATGCTCTGCCAATTTTGTCTGAATTTTAAGGTCTTTCCAGGGAAGTTTGCTAAGAACAAATCAATGAAGAAGGCATAAAGAAATCAGTCTTTCAGTTAGTCTGCGTGTACTACATACATTTAAAACATTTTACACATTAAGTTTGAGGATAATATTACTTGCAATAGAGAATATAATTTGTGGGCACCTTGCTCAGAAAAAAGTACTCAGAAACACAGACTGAACTGAAAATTACTGGAATGGAAATACTCAAATTAATTTTTAAGCCTGCTCTCATTCCATATCACAAAGGAAAATATATGTGTATACCCTAAAAACTTTGACTGCTCAGTATTTCCCCCTTCTGTTCATATAGACGTTGGGAGTTAAGATTACTTCATAAGCACACAAATGCATGCTGGTTAGTCAGTCTTAGTATCAAAAGTAAAACCTCACGTACCAATATGTAACTGGTTTTGATTATACTAGAGCTTAGGGTGTAGCAGTTTCACAATCAGCTTATGCTCAGAGGGCTTTCTCACCTGACACCAAAGCCTCAGCCATTTACTCTCATTGCTTCCTTTGCCTCACTGCTAAGATGTGCTCAGCTGCCCAAAGGATTGGGTCAGATCAGACAGACAATCCTATTAAAAACTAACCTTAACAACAACAACAAAAAACCAAATAACCACCAGCTCTCAACTAAACCATGGAGTTGCTTCCCAGCACCATGACAAAGGAGGAGGTGGGAAAGGGAATCCACAGTCAGATTGCCCCAATAGGCAGCAATATGGTCTTGTGTCACAACAAGCCAGTAACAAAACTTTGCAAGAGCTTTTACACATTTTCTTCTATTTCTCTGACTCCTACAGTGCTCTGAAGTTCTGCTGTAAATGCCAAAACCAATTGGAACAGGCTGCCCAGAGAGACTGTGAATGCCTCTTCCCTGAAGGCGTTCAAGGTCAGGCTGGATGGGACCCTGAGCAGCCTGAGCTGGTGGACCGGCAGCTCTGCCCACAGGAGGAGGCTGGAACAAGATGATCTTTAAGGTCCCTTCCAACCTAAGCTATTCTATGATTTTAGGACTCAGAAGAGCTCTAGTATACATCAGAATACTTTAAAAAGAAAAACAAAAAGGGGGGGGGGGGGGGGGGGGGGATGGACAGGGGTAAGAAAAGAAAGGAAAAAAAGAGATCTCCAGGCAATAGGACAGCTACAAGCCACAGTACTGTTTAGGTTTACAGCATCTAATGGATTGCAAGTTGCAAGGTTAGACAACAGTCCTGTCCAGAGAAGCAGTAAGAAGGGCAAAGAATCGACTCCAGTCACTAACTAATTTAACTAAAGCAAATCTGCCAACATAATAGAATCTAAGTCTCTGAGCTAATCTGTTTGTGCCATCGATAAGCCTCTTAGCCAGACAATCGTAAGCAGGATGACCATAGGGCATGACTTTTTGCACTGTAATCAATGCAAATGATGAATCAAAGTTCAAATAAAGGACAGTTTTAAACAAAGAATATTAATGGTGAACGCCTGAAATTTGTTTAGCTGACAGCACGTTATTCACAATAAAGTAAAATAAGAGTGCTTGGGAACTTGCATAGTTATCTCAATCAAACCAGGCAAGCAGGTAAGCTTCAAATCAGACAGCATGTGGCAACTCAGAGGGCCTGCATTAACAGAAAGTTAGTTTTCCATGTTTTTCTCTCTCCCAGTTACCCTGAGCCCACAACTGAATCCACAAAGTTGACCCCTCCACACAAGTGCAGCATTCCAAGAAGGCAATGGTATTGCTCATGGAATTTCAATGACACAAACATGACTCAGAAACACGTACCTTCACTGCACAGGCATGGTAAAACACAAACCAGTTCTACAGTCCCAGAATTACAAAGCTGACTACATTAGGTGCACTGCCTACAACTCGGATGTGTATAGAGGCTAGAAAGCATCCTATCTATTACATTTTTACGATGGCTCTGAAAGACACTTGGCAAACGGTACTGGAGTCTATTCCTCTTAATGGCCCTTACACTACACAGAAGTGAGTCTCATTCAAAGCAGAAACGAGGAACAGAACAGTCATCATGGCACTATGCCTTCGGTCACTTTACAAGCAGTCTGAGAGTTATTTATTCCTTAATTGTGATCACGGTAGCATCACTAAGCTTTCTACAGCAGCAGAACTTATTGCACATTTGGAAACATGAACAGCTCAGAAAGGAAACAGAATCGGTTACAAAAAGGCAATAGTTCTCTGATCAACAAGCTAAAATACAGCTCCTAATTCCATGGTCTGGAATGAGACTTCCTCTATCTGTTCTTGCATTCATCTGGAAGTGTTATGGAACTAAACAGCACATAAAGGCTACTGACCAGTTTTGTAAGAATTAAAATGGGGGTCATTCCAGAAGTCATACCAATGACGTCACTGTGGCCTAGAACTGGAGACTTGCTAGAGGAAGCACCAGTTATTGTGAACAGAACAGTATTACTGGGGAAGAGAGAAAAATGCTTCCTCCAAAATCTGAAGCAAATAACATTTTATAACAACAGGAAATGCTGCACTAACCCTGAGTAGCACAATGCACAACATCCAGGTAACACTAAACAAAAGGCGTGATACAAATCGCTAGTAGCAGGACTGCTAAACCACCTCACTTTTGGAAGTTAAAGATATTTATTATCAGCAAAGAAATGCATTTATAAAAAACAAGAAAGCAAAGAAAGAAGAAAAGTGTAACTTGTGTTTTTACTTCCCCCCTCCCAAGGGAAGGTTTAAAGAACATAGGGAATCATTGTGCACAGCTATCAGAGTGAAAGCTTTGTTCTTAACTTCTTGCCCTTAAACAATGCAGATACTGCACTTGTTCTGAGAATGCTTTCCACTAAGCTATTAAAAATCAACAAATCTTGCATTAATGTACTTCCATGGCAGATATAGTGGGAAGCTTCAGCATTTTTCCTTGTAATGGCTTCAAACTCATACAGTGAAAACAGTACAAAATGCTAGTTTCAATCAAAAATATTTAACCTTTACTAATTAGTCCAATTCTAGTCTCACTCTTCTACTCCTACATGGATTGGCTAGATATTTCAGAATGCAAAAGGAAACTGTTAGAGGACATGGGAAAGCAATGATCACGTTACTGCTATAAAAGCAACTGGCACTCCTACAGGACAGAGAACACGTGAAGCAGCAATGAGCTCAGCTGGGGGCTGCAGCATAGAAGACCACAATGAACCTGCAGGTAGGACATCCAAACCACTCCAGACAACAATCTCTTCCATCTGATCTCACTCCCTGCCGCAGGCAACTTCACCAACTCCCATCTGCATTCCAAAAGCTGATGAAGTCCTAAGTTAACATCCATTAAAATACAGTGCAAAACTTGCAGATGACATGCCAGTATTGCTTCACTAGCTAGAAATCTGGATTAAGCCAGACTGGACAATGCAGCAATAGCTTCACATTTCACTGAGATTTTAGGCATACACATAACAAACACGGAACACCAAACACGTTTACATACGTGCCAAATGACGTTAACGCTTCCTCAACACACTGCTGCACCATCCCCTGCTCTAGAACCAACTTCTTACAAAGTTCTGTTGATTGGTTTCCTGAGTCTTTTTGCCCTACATCCAGAGTTAGATCTACTGCTGTC
Organism: Excalfactoria chinensis; assembly: GCF_039878825.1. NCBI lineage: Eukaryota > Metazoa > Chordata > Aves > Galliformes > Phasianidae > Excalfactoria > Excalfactoria chinensis. Next base: position 117,656,738 of record NC_092826.1, on the reverse strand, counting down.
ATCCACCATGTGGTTAACTCTTCTGTCAAGTGAGAACCCATGCATGCAACTGACAGAAACTTCTGTTTTACTTCAACAGAGATGCAAACTCTATCCATGTATTCAGCTGCCTGGGCTCCTCTTAACAAAGTGGCTCACACTAAAAACTGAAAACTCTGCTTTCCATTAGGATATTTACACTTCTGTTTATGCTTCTTCACAGTGATGTTCACTGGAAAACAGAAGACAAACAGCTGTAATCACGGTTTAATATCATGTTCATATGTGCTGCTGAAATGATTCTTATCTGTTGACATCAGGCTCAATTATAACAGGTTACAGTGCCTAAGAGAAGGCACAACTTTGAGCATCCACCTTCTGGGGTGAGAAAGAACACGCTTTCCATCGCACTTCTTGTGGAAGCTCCAGAAGAGCTGTTAACAGAAGCAACATAGGATCATAGAATATTCCCAAAAGGGAAGGGACCAAGACGGATCACAGAGTCCAACCCCTGGCTCCACACAGCACCAGCCACAATTCAGACCCCATGTCTGACAGCGTTGTCCAAACACAACCTGAACTCCAGCACTTGGGGCTGTGCCCACTGACCTGGGCAGCCTGTTCCATGCAGACCTTGTCCCTAACCCCACCTAACCCTCCCCAGACACAGCCATTAAACAGCTCCAGTATGGACAGAAGCAAGGGCCTCACTCACAGCACATGAAACTGTGTAACGTACAACAGTAAAGTATGCACCCCATCATCAGAACTGTTGCTTTTTGTCACTGTTTCTCTCCGAAAGTCTTTACACCTGTGATTTAATCTCAGTGGACTGAACACTTCAAATAAGGCTACAGCTGCCAAGGCAGCGTCCGCGCGGCAGCTTCTCACAAAGAACTGTGAGCACAGGAGAAGAAGTCTGGCCTTCCACCCACTGACAGATGCTCCATTCCTTGTACATTTCCTCCTGCTTCCTAATTTTACACAAAACATGAGCTTATCTAAACATGAAGTTCAAAGCAGCCAGCTGCAAATCAGCGGACGCTGAGACTTCAGCCTTGCTAAAAATATAATGGAATATTTTAGTCATTTTAAATAGAAGTCCACCTCTGAAAGCTATCTGTAATCCTCGACACTAAGGAAACCAAGTCAATATTTAAAGTCCTCCCCAGCGGCTAGGAAAGCTCTTAGGGGGGTCCTCCCGGCCGACGACGGCAGCACCGTACCCGTCAATAATTTACAGGTCCGGTTTAACAAGCGATCCCTGACCCTCGGTGAGCAGCCGGACCCGGCCGTCCCGTCCTGTCAGCGGCCAGAGGGGACAAAAGAGCACACGCGGTCGGCACAGCCCGGCGCCCGCCCGCCTCCAGCCAGCTGTGAAGGTCGCCGGTGCAGCGGGGAGCGGGAGCCGCGTCGTCCCGCTCGGTGACCCACTTCGCCGCCCGGCCAAAGGAGCTGGTCCCGCTCGCTCACCTGCGGTCACTGCGTCGTCTCCCCCCACCCCCCTACCGGCCGCAGCCGCTCGTCGCGCCCCGCGCACTCACCCCGCTGCGGGCCCCCTGGGCGGCGGGACGCGGGCGGCGGCGCCCCCGCCGGCGGGGGGAGCCTGGCTGCCGGCGGCGGCCACTGCCGGACCGCTTCGTCCCTCACGGCCCGCCCGCGGCCCGCGGCCCCTCAGCGGCGCGGGCAGGGCGCGGGGGCTGCTGGGGCCGGCGCGCTGCTGCGGCTGCTGGTTCGCCCTCCGTCCGCCGGCGCCTCATGAGCCCTCCGCCGCTGCCGGCTCTCTCCGCCTCTCCAGCCGCCCGCTCTCGCACGGCGCCCGCAGACCGCCGCAAACCCCTCCCGCCGGCGGCATGCAGCCGGGCCGCGCGGCGTCCTCGGTGGGCGGGCACCGAGGGGCGGCCGCAGCGCAACCCCCGGCGGCCATTACCTCATGGCCCAGCCCTGCCGCGGGGAGGGGCAGCCCGCCCGCTCCGGGGGTGCTGCGGGACGGGTCAAGTGAGGCGGGTGTTGGGGTCGTAATGGGAGTTAAGCGCTCCGAATGAGTATTGCTCGAGTCTGGAAGGAGGAGTGCTGCCCGTGTCCTGGCAGAAAGTACCAGTGTGAAGGCAAGATGCGCCAATACCAGAAAATCGCCAAGGGGAGGGCTTCTGGCTGCTGTCTCACAGACAGAAAAGCTTCGGTCTGGGTTCTTAACGGATCGTAAAACAAAGCAAACCAGAGAAAATCACGGCTCACCATTTCTAGCTGTCTGTTGTTGGAGGGACTGTTTACTAGTGAGGAAGACCAGAGCTGTGCCTGAGGTTACAGCTGTAAGGCAGGAACGTTGCAACCATGCTAATGACAGGAATCAGGAAGCACATGATGTATGTGAACCGCAGCTACATATACGTGGATAACCCATAAGAAGAAATGGTCCAGTGGTTCCCAGGTGCAAAGACACAGAGGGATGAACTTGGGTGACAGAAAAGGGGGAACTGTTAAAGGGAGCAGCCTGTTCTCCCCGGCTTCATGGAGGAACCAGGCAGTCACTGGCTGGGTTTTCCAGGGGCTGCCTCTGCTGAGTAACGATTCAGTTCATCAGCATGACAGAACCAATGTTTTCTTTCTATATTTTCTGCCAAATTAATGAAAGAAGTAGTTTCTCCTTCAGGTCATGTGAGTATCCGGAGGGAACATAAAGGAAGAGATGAAACTGCGTGTATGGGAAGACCTTATTCCTTTGGTAGCATGGCACTCACATCATGTCAGTATTCTCAAACCAGCTCATCCCGAAAATAGGAACTTCATGCTACTGCTAAGAAATACCACGCCTGGGCATTACCCTAGACATAACCCTTACCTTTCCACTTCTCACCCTCACTTGCACTGTTTCTTTTGTGCCCAGTCTTCTATACATGTGACCCTTGGGTTGGACTGTGAAGTAAATCAGAGGGATTTAAAGGATACTTTTCTGATAAAGTCCCAGAACAGAAGTTGCAGGAAAGAAAGAACAAGTCTGTGCAGTGGTAAACAAGAGGCAGAACCACCCTTTGAGTAACACTAATTATAATAATAATGTGTAACATCAGCCCAAGAAACCAGTGAGGAGGAAGGGTCGTCAGGGTGAAAGGGAAGTGTTTTTGAGGAACAGAGCTTGGTCTGTGCTTTGAAGAATGGATTAAGAAGGAGAAGGAAAGTGAAGATAGACTGGTACAGGATAAAAAATATACAAGCTTTCAGTTCCACAAAGCCAGAGGAAGACACAGAGCAAAAATATCGTGGCATTAGAATCCAAGAACAAAAATACAGTGCTGAAACACATAGAGGACAGAAAGATGGAGAGAAAACTAGATCAAAAAGTGACTGAAGATCCACACCAACAGCAGAGAGAAACAAGTCTGCAAGACTGCAGACGTTTGGTAGAGAAGAACCAATTGATCTGTCCTATCTGTAGGGAACAGGGATTTGAGATGCTGCTGAGACTGAAAGGAGTCATGTTAGAGTGCACACAAGTCCCTAACAGTGGGACAAATGGCAGCAATGTGCACTGTATATACACAAGAAGACACTTTAATTTAAATAGAGATAAAACTTCTTCAAAATGCCCAGCGTAGTTCTTCCATATAGCTCTTTGAAGCTGTAGCTTTTAAACTAAAACATCTTCAGTTACGTTTACACAACTGTGATTTTCGTGTGTTTAAAAAACAGCTTTTTACACAAAAGCAAAGTAGACAATCCTACATTTTTCTTTATGAACAAAAATATTATTTTTCAATGTGCATATGAAGTGTACAACCAATTTGCAAGAAGCTGAAATTAGTTCATGAATCACAGGCTAAATAGTTCCAAATGGGGAAACCTGACTTACTTGAATACTACAGCTCTGAAAAGGTCTGTGCATACACAGAATATCAACAACAGCTATTTAACAAGTTTTACTCTGAGAAAGGATTGAAGAAAATCTGAACTGCACAGAAGTATGTAGCAAATTTATGCCTTTTTCTCATTATGAAACAATTCTGTATATTATAACCAGATGACCTCATGTTAAAACAGTATATCATACTGTGGCTGGACTATCTCTGTGTTTGTCTATACCCAATGTCCCAACAGCATATAAGTTAATACGTATTTTCATGTGATGAGATCTGCCTAACAAAAATGAGGTTGCCAGCATAGAAGGGAGAGCAGATGCTATATAGAGAAGATTGAGGAGGAATCCCAGCAGCTTCCCAGGAGAGAGCATGTCAGGGTTGAGAACTTGGGACTAAGGAATTACCAGCCTCTTGTATGTGTGTTGCACGTCTGTGCTGGCCACAGGATATGACAGCATTTGACTCTGAGTTGCTGCACCAAATCTTCCTTATGATTTTTTGTTGCATTGTGCCCTAGAGTACATATGAGCATACTCTGTTGTATTCTTACTGCTGTCTCACTTCATCCACTTAGTAATTCTGAAGCTTGTCACTTGAAGTATCTGGTTACCATTGAAGAAAAAGCTTCCCATATTTCTCTGCACTGTTTCGTTATTCTCTCAGTTTCCTCTCCCTTCTTGATTGCCATGTAATATTTATATAGTATCATTTATATAATAAAAATATAAATATATATATTATCAATTATATACCTATATAATATTCACCACATTCATTCTCAGTTTTGCTTCTGAAGGCTTCAGTGTGCACTCAATACGGAGTGTGCATGCTGATGTTTTCCTTGCATGTTCCTCACTTGCTGTCTCTACAATTTATTTTATAGTCCCTGTAAAACAATTGAAGAATACAGTATTGCTTTAAAAGCATTTGAAAATAGCTTTAGAAATCTCTGGTTTGTTTGCCAGATGAAGATCCTAATTGTAGTTATGATTGTCCAGTGGATGACTTTTAGAGAACAAGCCAATTTAAACAGGTATTAATGATCTGAAAAATAAACTATCTCTAAATCATATCCTGGAAGTGTATCTCAGTAACTGCAGTGGATCTAAGAAGAAAGGAATAGCTCTGCTTCCTCTTTTTGTTCTGCTGACACCTGGTGTTACTGGCTCTCTGAAACGAAAAGCAAGATTTTGATGAGGCCTATTCAGCCTTCCTGATGAGCAAAAGTGGCCATTTTAGCATACACTGGTACCAGCACGTAGGTTTGGGTGTTGAAAGCATTGTTACAAGTGAATTTTGCAGCAGAATATCAGCTCTGCCAGCCAACCTCACAAGTCATCATCACCTCTGATGATATTCAGGAATGTGATGTAAGGAATACCTGTTAGAAGCTGTGGTCATTCATCAGAATCAAGACCCTTTTTATTAATAGATAAAATTAAACACAGACAAAAATAAGAGAAGGATGTTTTCTACTCCAGCATCTTATACAGAGAAAGAAACCAAGGAAACTATGACTATGAGAAAGTAAAAGTAGATTGTACTATGCCTGCCCCTAAAGGTATTAACCCTGGTAGTATTGGATTTTGCAGATTATCTTATCATCTCTCTCTCCAACCTTAGACATAAACAAAGCATAATGGAGAAAGGGAACACAAGCATGCTATACGTGCACAACAGGTGACCTTACAGGTTGATCCAGTGAGGCAAGGCTGACAGCACTCTTATTATAAGAGACTGCTAGTAATTTTTGCCTCACAAAGAAAACAAACAGGCTGGCAAGGGCTGTGCAAGATTTCCACAATGGAAAGTTTAAATTCTCTGACAGGGAAAAAAAAATTCCAAAAAAGAAAAATCTCAAAAATAAATAATTTGAAAAATCATTGCTACTCCCAAACATCAGCAGCATACAATACTGAAACATTAACATTTGAATTGATTTAACAACTTCAAGGAAGACCACTGAGTAGAGCTGACTCCTTATTGAGAGCAGTCTTGTACCAGAAAAACGAGATGACTAAACCGTAAGACAAGCAATATAGCATTACCACAGAACTGGAGAAATAGGAAAAGCACACAAAGTTTTCCTCAAACAGTGACAGTCCGTGCTAGTTTCAGGAGTGCTGGAAAAGAATATGAGAATAAAAAGCACGAGATAAAGATGAGCTCATGTTCATATCCATCATACTGCCAGAATGGTCTAAGACCAGAAGAATGGCACTGTGTACTTCCCAGGAGTGACAAAACTGTCAAGGCAAATGGAACATAAGATTATATACAGGCAACTGAGTCATAATTACCCAAAACACTGAGAATAGAAACTCTCAGAGGAAGGGGGGTCAGTTTGGAAAAGATGAAGCTAAAGGGAGTAGGAAATGCCATGTACTGAGAAGACAGAACATGAACAATCGTCAGAGCTGGGAGAAATTCTAGTCCATGTAGCAAAATAAAACAGAAGTATATAGGGTCTTCAGCAGGCATCAAACAAACTAAATAACAGTTCCTTACCAACGGGAAACAAAAGATGAAGAGGTGTTTTAATACAGGCAACTAGTCAGACTTTTAGGAACCAGGCAGAATGTCAGAAGCTTCCGCAGCACTCACTGAGGACACAGCAGTGAAGTGTTTAAGCATTCCTGAACTACGTAGTTCCAATCACGAGATCTCAGTTTACTTTAAATTAGATCATATATTTATTTGAGAACAAGAATTTGATTTCATCTGACTATCCCTTATGATAGCTAGGCAAGTAAGTAGCAAAGCTGAGTTTGCTGTAGAGTTTGCAGAGGGCTTTAAAATGCTGTAAACAGCTAATGGAATATTTAGCATTCCATTCCTCAATACTGAAATTATTCCCACAGAAAAGTTTCCTGCAGTTGAATACAGTGCTTGAAGTCATGTTCGGTAACCAGCAGTCGAAGCAGTAACAGATAAAAACAGTAGGAAAAGGGCCAGTGATAAGAGTTGCAGAATTACACCTCTGATTTATATTTGTATATAGGTTAATTATTCAAGATAATTCCTATACAGGAAGCAAGTGACATTTTTGAAGGGATAACTCCCAATTCTTACTCCAAAGGGATTCTTTTAACAAAGAGAAGAAATCCCAGCCTGGAGTATTTTGAAATTATGCATCTGGACAATGAGAAAGATACAAATATGTAATGAAGTGTTTATAACACACACACACAAAACCCCATAGATCCTAGCTAAGATGAACTGAAAAAATGGGAGGTATGAATCAACAAGTCCCCTTAGTCTGCTTTTAATTGCACTGAACATTCTTCATTATAGACTTTCAAATTAAATGGTCTTCATGAATCTCTGCCTTGTTATTAAAGCATCTTGTTGGTGTCTCCCTGTGCTCAGTACTGCTATGGCCACTGTTACATGGAGATTTCAAAAGACTGTTAATGTTATACCGCCTCATTCTCAGAAAAGGAGATAATTGTCTCCCTTGCATAAAAACCCAGTCCCAACCTGGGTTAATTTAGCAGAAAACAGTGCACAGGACAAAACATTGGACATTTTAAAGGAAAGGCAGTAACTTGATTATTATTATGTCCTCTTAGGTAAGGACAATTCAATTAAAACGCTTTCCTAAGATCTGTGTCACACTGCTGTTGGAACTAGTTATGTGCTTGAGCTAATGTTCTGTTCCTTCTGATTTATATCGGTCACCCTCATCAAAACTAAAGACAGTACATACAGCTTTTGAAACTCTAAATAAATCACTCTTCAAAAGCTTACTTTCATTGTGTCAACTAGAAGAAACTAGGTGACTTCTATTTATATATCCACTTTATTTATATCTAGTCAACTACTCGTATATATTAAAAGAAGAGCTGGACAGTTTCAAAGCTGTGGCTTTGTTAGTAGTCAACTCGCTGAAATCATGCTGCAAAATGGGACAGGATCTGAGATTACTGAGAAAAGATCAATTTTGTTGCACATACACACGTAATATTTTTCAGCACTTCCCAGCTCAGTAATTTGAATAGAACAGCAAAAATCTTGTCTGTGTTCAGCACTGACCTCACATCAATTTGTAGACTCCCTACCAAGCCCATGAGAAGCTGAACAGTGACAAACGTTTTGATGAGCTGGGGCCTGGAGCATCTTTCTTCTGAGGCAAATCTGAGAGACCTGGGACTGTTCAGTCTGGAGAAGACTGAGGGGGAATCTTATCAATGCTTGTAAGTATCTAATGGGTAGGGAATCAAGTGGATGGGGACAGGCTCTTTTCAATAGTGCCCAGTGACAGAACTAGGGGCAATAGGCACAAACTGGGACACAGGAAGAACTTCTTTATTGTGAGGGTGACACAGAACTGGAACAGGCTGCCCAGAAGGGTCACGGAGTCTTCTTCTCTGGAAATATTCAGAATTGATCTACACGCTTTTCTTTGCAACCCGCTGAAGGGACTCTCCTTTAGCAGTGAGGTGTACTTGATGGTCTCCAGAGCTCCCTTCCAATGTCTATAATTCTGTGATTCTGTGAGCAACACTTGAAACACCAAACCCTTCCTGACAACGACAGTGTATCTTTTCTTTCATGAAACCATGTGGAAATGGACCGCTGGGCTTAAAACTGTTAAGAGGTAATGGACGTTTTGAGGGCTAAATTTTGTGGTAATTGCGAATCCACCCGCTGGGCGCTCACAAACTGCCGTGACAGCAGCTCCAACGTTGGAACAGAGCGCCTTCAACGTCGCTAACTGCGGATCGCGCTCCCAGCGGAGCGCGCCGAATAACGGCACCAGCTGCCGCAGCCCCCGAACGTTATGGCGGGCCTGTTGGTTGCCTGGCAACCGGGCGGCACCTTCTCGCCGCCCCGCTCTGCCTCGCGTGGGCTCGCTGCGGCCCAATAGCGGCTGCGGCGTCCGGCCCGGTCTCCTGGAGACGGGGTCACGGCGGCGACCACCGGAGCGGTGTGCGGGGGAGAGAGGGCAGGCCTTTTTGGTGCTTTGCGGCATTTCCTTGCTAGGATACGAAAAATACAAGCCATTTTCCCGAGTCACTCCGTGTGTTCTGCTGGTTCTTCTCCTCCTTACTCTTTCTTTTCGGTGCGTGGCGCAGGGTTCCCCGTCGGGAAACATCCATATCCCCCCACAGCGGGGCGTGCTGCGATCCGCTGGGTTCAGTCGATGGCGGCGCGATGGCGGGCGGTTTCTTTCTTGCAGGTACGGCCGTTGTCGTCTCGCAGTCCTCCAGTAGCTGCCCGCCTTCCCGCTGCTGCCGGGCCTCAGCTCCCAAGCGTGAGTGCAAGCTGCCGCTGTGCCATATCCCCGTTAGGCACCCCGGCTGAAGGCCTGCCGTAGGAGACGGCTGCGCTCTTTCCTGTAGCCTCTCGCAGAGCTGCCTGTTGAGACCTTATCTGCAGGTATAGCCTGTCATGAGGTAGCAGTCAAGGCTTCCCTGCCCCATGACCGCGATGACTGGGTCCCAGCATGCGTTTGTCGTTGACCTTGCTCTGTCAGACAATTGGAAATATCACGCATCATATCAGTACATTCATATGATTTGTTGTGTGAGTGGGATTCTTAGGACTGTCATGAAGGTATCTTCCATCTGTGTAATGTTTTTATAATATGATGAGATTCAGGTGTCAGGTTTGAAAGGTTCTTAGGAAAAAAGGAATAAGAAGGGGCAGCGGTTACATGGGTGAGCAATGGATTGATATTCTCTGCTGTTCTGGCATCTTTGTGAAGTAGAGGAAGATGTTACTTTTTCTGGTCTTTTTTCAAGTTCTCCAGAAGAACATAAGGGATAGTTCAGTGATAGGAAAGTAGAGACCTACATCTGTTCCTGCCTCTCTGCCTTGTTTAGCAAACTGGTCATTGCATAATTGCCCATCTTTTTTCACAGTTAACTGGAAGAAAAAGACGTACCTTCTAATGTTATGCCAGCTATACCTAGCTCTTTGCTTACTGTGAGATAAAATCAAGTTAATTTACACTTGGTGTTTGTGGATGTAGGTGTGTGTGTTGCAGGAGTGTTTCACATAATGTTCTATCCAAAGACTTGAGAATTTTCTGGTCTCATTTGGATGTATAGTTTGTCATTTGAGCTTTGTGTCTCAAGAAAGTTAGTGAAATTGAGTTTGTGGCTTGTAATTAGGCATTTGGCAACAACACTGCTTAACCAGCCTTCCTCTCTATCCTTGTTGCTGCACTATCCACTGCAATATGCTGTTTATTTTCTGTGGTTGTCAGGTAACTACATTGAGAACTGGTCTTGTTGAAGAGAAAACAACAGTCTTTTACAAACAAAATGAAAGAAGTTGGTGTTAAGATGAGAACAAGCAACTCCAGATGGCTGTGAAATATTTCAATTGCTAGTTGGAAGAACTGGGCATTGATTGTGGAGTTGGTTGGGAGCTGGAAGAACTTACTGTAAGGTGCTTATTGAGTACTAGGTAGCAATATATTCTGGTTTTGGAACGTTTGTGACAGATGACAAAGGTTTAATTTGTTTCACTATGGAAATTAAACCATATAAAATTATTGAGACAAAAATAGTAGTTATAAACTAAACTAAATTTTTCTTGTGGAACTCTTTGACTCCCACAATTGGTCAATGCATTTACAAGGCTTTTGAAATCAATTGTTTCCATCCATGAAAAAAAATTGCTAATGCCAACTCCTATAACTGGTAAAGCTACGTGCATCTTACTATTGTTAGGAATGCTAATCCCCATTCTTTTTGTTCTTTTTGGGGTTCTTTTTGTTCATTTTTCTGGTTATGCTGATTAAATCAGTCATCTATCAGGATTAAATTACAGGGTAAAAAGTTGCAGAGGAAATCTGCCCGGTATGCCCTCACGCAGAAATGGCAATTTTACTTGATAAGGCTTTCAGTTTAGAATAATTTCCTGAATCCAGCATTTTTTATGTAGAACGTAAACATTTCAGTTTGGTAGCACGATTTTTATTTACAGGTAAAAGATTTAGAATCAGTAGTTACTGGCTCACCTGTTACTTGTGGAATGTGTGAATAGCTTTGCAAGTGGAAAATTGTCACCTATTCAACCTTTTGTTCACATTTCCCAAGTCTTTTTAGTACTTACATCCTTCCAGCAAGATCAAACATGATTTCTATTCTTAAGAATTGGGAGAGTAAATGTGATGCATCAATGCTTCTTTCATTTGATTTCTTCCCTTCTTTCCCTTCTTCCTTTAAAGGTTTATCTGTCTTAAGAAAATATCATGTTTCCAATCCCTTACCAGTAAAGCATCCTTAAGTATGGAGAACTTCATTCTTTATGAAGAGATAGGAAGAGGAAACAAGACCATCGTTTATAAAGGAAGAAGAAAGGGGACGATTAATTTTGTTGCCATTCTTTGCACTGATAAATGCAAAAGAGCTGAAATAACAAACTGGGTAAGTAGTACCTGCTAAGTTTGGGAAAAGATCAAACTTAAAATAAATTCTCATAGCAGAAAGAAAAATGCCAAATGCTTAAGTGTTTATTTCTCTCATCTAGCGGTGCTCTTGAATAAACTCATTTTTACAGCTTTACTGTTTCTATGATACGTCAAGGTAACTTTTATAAAAATAAGTGTTTGTGTAGTGGTTTACTTTATTTTTCTATCAGTTGTGAAAATCCAGTCACAGTAGTGCCTTCTGGTAAATAATAATTCTTCTTACTAAGAAGAAATTACTTTTTATGAAAGAATAGTATTGTAAATAGATGAGTTTTGCTTTGTAAAAGCTTGGCAAAGTTTTAAACGTTTGCTTTCTGGATAAAAAATGATAACTGATACAGTTAAGCTTTTCAAATATTTTATTTTTCCAGTTGATAAATTTAGTTTAATATTCCCTCTCATTGTTTTAGTGATCGTTTATTTGGTGATTCATAAATCTTCTCCACTCAAACCTTTTTTCCCTTCAAAGCATATTGCTCTTAGAAAGTCCATAGGGGTACCATATGGCTCTGGCGGGATTCAGAGACTTCTGTAGACATGAGGCTATGCAGGTGCGGTAGAAATACAGACTTTCAGAGACTCACAGTGATTGCTTTGGCCTGATAAGATTGAGGGGGAAAAACTCTTTATTTCCCCTTATTATACTTACCATATTTTCTCACAGTTGTGTTCTCCATGAAAAAGAAAGTAGATGTCCAAGTTTGACTCCAAATTCTCATTTACAGTCTGTTAGTAGCGATGCAGACAAGTTAAACAGTGTTCATAAATCTATATTATCTCTGTTTGATTGGCTGAGAAACTGTCATATGTTTGAAAAAGGTTCAGTAGGTCAAGGTCTGTGAGGAAAGTTATCTGTTCTCAACTGACATGTAAAATTAATCTGAGTTGGAGATGAATTTTTAACTACTGAGTGTACTGGACTAGGCACAGGAATGAATAGGTGATCCAGCATAAAGCTGTGTTGTCCCCAGTCCTCCTCCAATCCATATACAGAAGATATTTTTCTCCATTAATAATGTGACAAACTTTGTTCTAGGTTTGTCTGACTCATGAAATCAGACACAAGAATATAGTGACATTTCATGAATGGTACGAAACAAGCAACCATCTTTGGCTCGTAATGGAGTTATGCACAGGTAAAAAGTTCAGATGGATAAAAAATAAATATACATGTATATTACGGATATTTGTAAGGCTTTTTTTTAATAATAAACGTTTCTCATAAAAAATACGTATTTCAATCTTTGAGGAAAAGTTAAATCAGGTTATGTATATGTGACTGTGCTTAAAAATGTTAGAAATCCACCAAACTCATATTTCTCTTCTATTTCACGGTGTATATGAAATACTAATTTTGGTGTCATAATGCTAGCTTCTAATAGCTAGGGGAACTTAACAACGAATTGTGAGTAATTGGAATCTAGTTATCTAAAATTTGTGTAAGGAAATAATGATGTTAAGACATTAATTTGGATGCACTGGTAGCCCAAAGCTGTATTTAGTAATTAATGGTGTTTTGGTAGGTTAGCATCAGATTTTTAAAGAACTCTTTTAATGCTTTCTTCAATTGTGACTGTATGTCTTAAGCAGAAGATAATAAGTATGCTTTCCTCCATGTAGAAAGAAAGGCAATTGTGGAAATGAAGCATGTTAATATTTTAATATGTGGAGTTTGTTAAATAGTAAGAGCCAATATTACAAACTGCTACCTAGAATTATGGGTGAAGCTACAAGACCTGAAAAATAGTCAGGTCATTCTTTCAGTTATTACAGTTAAAGTTAGTTGGCTGATGTCAAGGCCGTGTCCTATTTGCCTAGTTTAACAAATTGGCATGTATGTAATTTATTTGGCGGACATTCTATTGTTAAGAATAACAATTATTGTGTATTGTATCTTGCAGTATTGCGGTGTGGGGATAAAGTTCTTAAAGATTGGAGAGAGGACTGGCAAAGAAATTTATCCTAACTAAAAAGATATTAATTTCAAGTAACAGCTAGCAGTCTGGGGTTGTATTCAATCCCCAGGTCTGACCTAAGCTAACAATGGATGTCCAATTGCTACACACTATAGTGTGAACTGTGGCAGTTAGCAAGCAATTTATGGAGCCCATCCCTGCCGGGCATGGGTATTTGGCCTAGTTAGCCTGTAAATGTTTGGCTGGAGTTCATCTCTCCCAAGGGTGGACGCCTGGCTTTCTTAATGCTTATATGACTTTTTCCTCACTTCTCTTTTCTTTGAAACAGTGTATGAGTGGGTCTCCGCATTCACTTGGGAGGGCAGGAGAGGCGGGGGGGGGGGGGGGGGGGGGGGGGTAAAAAAACTCCCTGAATGTTCTCTCACTGTGGTCATAGTTAATAAAGCTTCTGCCTGACCTGCCTCAAATTGTACTTGTGTCATTGTGCGCTTAGAATTGCTGTTTTCCTACAGCAGTTAGCTTCAAGACATTCTTAGCAGCAAATGTAAAGAGAATGAGAGTTGAATTTCATACTAATTTTGTAGAGCCTTGAAAACTGGTTTTGATACTTGCTTCGCAGTGGCAATGTAGCATACTTTTGTGTTGCTGATTTCATTATAAGTTTTTCCTGGTATATGTATATAGATGCATAAAGTACATTATGAAAGTGTTAAAATGTTGGAAAATTCTTAACTAAGTCATATATTCTGAGGCTGGTTCTAAAGGTATGACTGATTTTTATAAACAGTGTAAAAAGACTTAGAGCAACTTTAAGATTCAGCATCACTGAGTAATTTGGAGAGTAGTGTGGTGAAAAACCTTAGCATCTCAGTATTCTCTGAAATGAATTAGTAAGCAAAGGAGGAAAAAAGAAGCTCAGGAAAATATTATGTGGTTTGCAATAAAATATTTCTTATCTTTCTCCATGAGCTCCAGGACTCTGGAATTTTACTATTTTTATTGTCTGTGAATTCGGTGGGAAATTCTGTCTCATTAATTCTACTGCTTGTTCACAGATACTGACAGCCTAATCTTGGTACTTCTTAGTCTTGTGCAGAAGGCATCTGAATAAACCCACTGGGTTATTATTGCATTTTGACCGTATGAGTTTCATGTTTTCCTTTCTTCTTCCTTTGTAAAATAAATCAGTGTGAAAGTGTTCTTTAAAGTCATGCACTCAGTGTAATTGTAGTGATTCTTCCATGATCTTGGAAGTAGATTTTTCTTATCTATACATTTTGATATTTTTAATGTGTATTGGTAATGATTTTTTACTTGAAAGTTTTGGAAGACTTTCATCATGTCATTGTGCATATAAAGCAAATGCCATGCAAGTAATTCCTTTTCTGACCATGTGTACATGTATTTCAGGTGGTTCTCTAGAATCAGTTATTGCTCAAGATGAACATCTACCTGAAGACGTAGTGCGAGAATTTGGTGCAGATTTAATTACTGGTTTACACCACATTCATAACCTTGGGATTATCTTTTGTGAGCTGACACCTGGAAAGGTAACAAGAAGAATTATTTATGGTGGATATCACATACTGCTTTGTATGTAATCAGCATCTTATTCACATTGTACTGGTTTTGAGAGAATTACCTAATATTGGAAGCCAGTTGCATAACAGTAATTCTATTATTGGTCTTGATTTGTAAGAGGTCAGGCTGCCCTTCTGTCTGAGTTTTCTGTAGGACTTCACAGAATCACAGAATCACAGAATTATAGGGGTTGGAAGGGACCTCTAGAGATCATCGAGTCCAACCCCCCTGCCAAAGCAGGCTCCCTACACCACGTCGCACAGGTAGGCGTCCAGGCGTGTCTTGAATATCTCCAGAGAAGGAGACTCCACCACCTCCCTGGGCAGCCTGTTCCAGTGCTCCGTCACCCTCACCGTAAAGAAGTTCTTGCGCACATTCGTGCGGAACTTCCTATGCTGGAGTTTCAGCCCGTTGCCCCTAGTCCTGTCCCCACGCACTACTGAAAAGAGACCAGCCTCACCACTATAGCTCCCACACCCCAGGTATTTATAAACCTGGATCAAGTCCCCTCTCAGCCTTCTTTTCTCAAGGCTAAACAGACCCAGTTCCCTAAGTCTCTCCTCGTAGGGGAGATGGTCCAGGCCCTTCACCATCTTTGTGGCCCTCCGCTGGACTCTTTCCAAGAGATCCCTGTCTTTTTTGTACTGGGGAGCCCAGAACTGGACACAGTATTCCAGATGAGGCCTCACCAGGGCAGAGAAGAGGGGGAGGATCACCTCCCTTGACCTGCTGGCTACGCTCTTTTTAATGCACCCCAGAATGCCATTGGCCTTTTTGGCTACAAGGGCACACTGCTGGCTCATGGCCAACCTGTCGTCCACCAGGAC
Source organism: Excalfactoria chinensis (assembly GCF_039878825.1). NCBI lineage: Eukaryota > Metazoa > Chordata > Aves > Galliformes > Phasianidae > Excalfactoria > Excalfactoria chinensis. The sequence goes on along the minus strand of NC_092826.1, from coordinate 117,641,152 downwards.
GCCCAGGTCCCTCTCAGCAGAGCTCCTTTCCAGCAGGTCTTCCCCCAACCTGTACTGGTGTATGCAATTATTTCTACCGAGATGCAAGACTCTACACTTGCTTATGTTAAACCTCATCCGGTTTCTTACTGCCCAGCTCTCCAGCCTGTCCAGGTCTCTCTGAATGGCCGCACAGCCTTCAGGCGTGTCAGCCAATCCTCCCAGCTTCGTGTCATCAGCAAACTTGCTGAGGGTGGCCACTATCCCCTCATCAAGGTCGTTGATGAAGATGTTGAACAAGACTGGACCCAGCACAGACCCCTGGGGGACACCACTAGTCACAGGCCTCCAGCCAGACACCGCACCGCCAACGACAACCCTCTGCACTCTGCCAGTCAGCCAATTCTCGATCCACTTCACCGTCCACTCATCTATCCCATACTTCCTCAGCTTTGTTATAAGGATGTCATGGGGGACCGTATCAAAAGCCTTACTGAAATCAAGGTAGACTACATCTACCGCTCTCCCCCCGTCCACCCAGCTAGTGACATCTTCATAAAAGGCCACCAGGTTGGTCGAGCACGACCTCCCCTTGGTGAACCCATGCTGAGTACTCCTGATAACCTCCTTTTCTCCCAGTTGTCTGGAGATGGCATCCAGCACAAGCTGTTCCATCACCTTCCCTGGGACAGAGGTGAGGCTGACTGGCCTATAATTACCCGGGTCATCCTTCTTGCCCTTTTTGAAGACTGGGGTGACATTGGCCATCCTCCAGTCTTCAGGCACCTCCCCAGTTCTCCAAGACCTTTGAAAAATTACAGAGAGCGGCTTGCACAGTCATGATTGGTTTCTGTCATTTGTGGGTAAAAGAGAGGTAAATAGAAGCGGATATGTAAATAAAACATAATGGAAATGCCTCTGTATTTTTCTGAAGAAGAATGTGTTAAAAAAAAAAAAAATGTAAAAACTGTAAAGTACTTTTTTGAACACAGAATACAGAGTGCAAAATTCTCCTCCTGCTCCCCTCTCCCCATATCCGAGTGATTTTTTCCAGACAATTTTTGTGGGATTATAAAGGTTTTAATTAGGAAAACAATCACTGACTCTGCAGAAAAATTATCATTATCAAAATTGTTTTTTATCCAGCATAAAATTAAAAACAAAATCATATTTATTTATTTTTTTGCCTCAAATGAACCAATGTTCCATTTACAGTCCTTTCACTTTTCAACACATTTTTACTTTAACTCTTATTTTTGCTTTTCTACATTAACATTGTCCATCACCATTCATTTCAGCTTAATAATGTCTGAACAAAAGTGTGAATGGAACCATTAATGGTTGTGTTGTCACTTTATGTGCTGTTTTTGGTGATTGGTTTTGACTTAAACTTCTCAGTGCTTTTAGATATTACAGTGATCGTCTCTATTTACTTAAATGATTAAAGTATTGTGATTTAATACAGTTTGTATTGGAAATTAGTGTAGACACCAGTGTTAATAGCTGGTATGCTGGATTATGTTTATTCCTCTAGATTCTGCTGGAAGGGCCTGGCACTTTGAAGTTCAATAACTTCTGCTTGGCTAAAGCAGATGGAGAAAACTTGGAAGAATTTTTCACTTTAGTCGGATCTGAAGATACAGGAGATGTTGTTGAAAGTGCTCCACAAAGACACCTGAAAAACAGACTTCAAGGTATGATATTTTTACTAGCTAAAATTAACAGAATGAAAGCGGGAGAAGTCGACGCTCTACACAGTTTTTGAGGGAAGACTGAAAGAAGGTAGCTGTTCAAAATTCTGATGTGGCTTACTACATTCCTACAGAAACAGAATAATTCTGTTATGTGAACATTTGTAAATATTAGTGTGTTGGCCTGTGAGTGTGAGATGCAAGTTTTCTTTAGCAGATTTTATTTATTCAGCATATGGGGATTTTTTTTTTCCCAAGTAGGCTCAGAACAAAAATTTTGCTGTTGAGGAAGATTGTTAAGAGGGACTGTGACACACAGAGGGAACAACACCAGCAAGTGAGGAGAAAGAAGAGAAACTGTTTAGAAGTATATAGTCGTAATTCTTAAGACAGTTTAAGCACTGGAAAAATGTACTTCTGTCATACAATGTTTGATAGATTAACAGTTGCTTACCTTTCTGTCTTGTTCTAAATAGACTTCATGATATTTTTGGATTGAAGCTTATATGTAAGCAATTGTAAAATAACATAGTATGTAAGATTTCCCCATAACTGGATTATTTTAAATTGCTTTTTGCAATTGACATCTCGTACCGTCCAATATACAAACTGCCTTTCTATCCTGAGCAAATATCATGTATGAAGGCAATCTGGAACGGCTCAAAGTACTTAGCGAATTGGAAATGCTAATTCTTCATTTGGGTTTGCTAAGGAGGCTTAATCAAATTCACTTTTTAATGAAAACTAATGTGGATTTAAAAAAAAAAATAAAAATCTGTGAACTACTTTTGGTCCTTGATGCATTTCACATATGACCGATTTAGTATAAGTAGTAGAATTATAAAAATAAGAAAATCACTAAAGCTTCAGAAATGCTGATTTCCTAATTGTCAAAATTATAATTTTAGTACTTAGCATATATGAAAAAAGTATGTGCTGCAGATGGTCTCTCAAGGGTCTAGGACTAATTTCCATTAAGTTTATGTTAAATGTAAGCACAGTTCAGTAAGCGCTATACCCAACTCCTGCTACTTTGATTGGAGATTTTGTATCCATTTAACAATAGTTTAAAGAATGGCTTTTGTGTTTTTTGACATAGGATTTTCACCTTACTTTTTTGCTGCAAATGGTCCAAGTAATTTCCAGTATGATGATTGTTTCAGTACCATTTACATAATTTTTTTTCTTTTTGAAGTATGAGAAAGCTGTTACTGTGCTTTAATTTCTGCAGAAAAATCCATGCAAATCCAATGGGCTACAACCGCTGCGCTACATTTTCATTAAATAAAAAAGCTGTAGAATTTTGGTTTTACTTTTCAGAATCTTTCAATATTTTGTGCCTTGGTGCATCTCGGAGACCTCTGTTTCCCAAATAATGAGACATCATAGCAGTTGCTATTATCTGGAACACTGGAAATCTTGGCAATGTGTTATGGGAACAAAAAGAGCTTTATCAATGCTGTCTCCTGCAGATAGCAGCTACTGCAGTTATGAAGGCCAAGAACAGGATTTGTTTTGTGTTTTTTTCCAGAAATAAATGCAAATGTAGTCTCTTTCCTGTTACCTTTCAAATCAGCTTTTATGTATATATGTTTAATAACCTGTTTTCACTTAAAATAACTAAAATGGGTAGCAAAATCCAAAATAAGCTCCTTAAAGGATTGTGGAATTTACATTTTTGCTGAGATTTTGTAACTTTTATGGGGATTTTGGAGAAACTAGTTAGTATTTAGAATAGGTATAACTAGATCAATGATCTAATTTATGGACCTTATTTATTCTAACAGTTTTTTCTTTCATTAATCATGTTAGCAAAGTATAAGCATAAAGTTGTATGGGAACTGTTGAATCGCAGCCTGAACCTCTAATTGACCACCCGAGGCAAGGAAAAAAGTCAGCCATGGGAGTGCAGGTGAAGGCAATTCAGCTTTGTGACCAGAAGGGTTGGAGCCTGGCTGCAACTCTCCTAATCTTTGTTTAAGGGCTGACCCCCACTGGGGAAGGATCTCTTTCTGGGGAATCACTCCTCTTGGAGTTTTCTTGCTAGCCTACAACACCAGTGAGCATATTTTCAAATTACAGTTGGTATCTCATGTTTCGTACCTGTAAGTGAAGATTCTTTCTACGCTTCAGTGAGTTAGAGGTGGAGTTTTAGGTGTTCTACAGGATAAATGTTCAATTGAGTGTATTTGTATGGTATTTTGTAGGCTCTCCATTATACACAGCTCCAGAAGTAATAAAGGGAGAAGACTTCTCCAAGTCCAGTGATCTGTGGTCCTTAGGATGTTTACTTTACGAAATGTTCTCAGGTTGTAAGTTTGTGTATTTCTTTAATATCCATGATAATGAAACCTACTTTGTGATCCCGATTTAAGTTCTTTTTTACTTTTTAGGGAAGTTGAGACAGATAAATTTAAGAGAGGTTTTAAAAATTTCTTGGAGCTGCATTAAGTATGCTTAAGAAAAACAGCTTATAAAGCGATCAACTGAAGTAATACTATAAAATTGTGCTTCTGACTAAGTTCCAAATGTAGTGATATTAACCAACCTGTATTCCGAAGATACCAGGACTTAAAATTGTAGCAGTACTTGTGCTTGGACAATGTTCCATTTTTAATCTCTTCAGTATTAAACCCTGGATCCATAATTTGACTTTTGAGGGAGACAACTTTTAACTAGTCTAAAGCTAGTCATTGGCTTTCCTGCAGATAAAGTTAGCGTTGCCTGTAGCTGGAAGGAAATTTTCAATGCAAAATAATTACTGTGCAGTATTCTGAAGTCTCAGACAATACACAGATCCGTTGGATCAGTGTACTCTGCTTTGACCTTCTTTGGCTGCTGTCTCATTATTGTTTCATACAGAGCATTCATGATGGCCTACCTCAAGTTTTCTTTAGAACATATTCTGTCCTTGGTATCTTCGGCTATTCATGGTAGAAGAATTTAATCCAAGGATTTATTTTTAAATGAACCTTTAAAATAGAATTCAGATCAAAGATGTTTGTTGCTTTGAATGTTTCCTTAGGAAAATGAGCTTATTATATACAATTGCATCGACAATCGTATTTGCATTTTGAAATTTGAGTAACCTGAGAAATGAACTTCCATTTGTTTCTAGGAAGACCGCCATTCTTCTCAGAGAACTTTTCAGAATTAATTGAAAAGATTTTATATGAAGATCCACTGCCACCTAGGCCAAAGGGTAATGTTCTGTTCTTGTTAAATGTGACAAAATGAATCAATAGTAACAGTTTGCTTTGCGGAGTTTATTCTGAATCTGATTGCAGGAATTGCTTAGCTGTCCCAAGTGTATGTTACCATTGCCCTTCCTTTGCTATGAACATCTTTCGTTAATGATAAATGTTTACATTTCACTTGATAAAACAGGTACATCATTTAGTGTAAAGGATTAAACATAAATTCTGGGATGGGACTTTGGAAATTTGTTATTCAAGGCATCAGTGGTATTCATGGAGGCGCTTCATTAGTTTCTAATTTCAGTTCAAAGTAGTACAGCAGAAAGGTAACCTGTTGAGTTAAAACTGTTACTTGTTTCATTTGTAAGGGAAATTTTATTTTGAAGCAAATTGATTGATTGTATTTCATGATTTTGAGCTCTCAGAAGTAGTATTTCTTAGCTAAGAATTCTGGAAACCTCTGTGTAACAGGATGCAATAACAGTCTTCCTAAAATTACTACAGCTAGGCTAAATTTCAATTAGCACAATTTTCAACTCTACTCTGTTTTAATCTAATAGTTATATGATGATGGTAAGGCTCATATTTTTTATATGAACTATAAAAATATATGAATTTGTGAATATATAAAAATACAATAATAAATGTATAAATTAAAAAAAAAATTAGCTTGACCAAGTTTTGTTGTTTCATCATCTTTTTGAAGATCAATTTAATAGAAATACTTCATATTTAGTGTTTTTGATGTGTTCTTTGTTTTTTTCCAGGTCAAATTGGTGTTAAATAAAAATTCTTTACTGTCATCTTCAGATAATGATTTGATTTACTTTGTCATAGTTGACAGTTGATTCTGTTGTCCAGTTCTTATTTTTTTAAGTCCTTCTATTTTCAGGTTCTGCTTTTCAGAAACCTTCCGCAGAGTTTGTTAGCTTACTTTATGGATTGCTTCAAAAGGATCCCCAGAAGAGGTAAACTGGTTGTTTCCATCTCCTTTTTTGTATCTGGGAGAAAATAATAACTATGATACTACCTGGTGACAATGAAAAAAATAATTTTCTCCTTCATAAAAGAAGAGATCTTGCGTTTTTCTCTCGCAAAACTTTATTTAACCAAAACATTAATTCTGTATGGTTTTCTGTTTTTGTGTGTGGTGTTAAATAGGTGACTGTTTAACAGGTATGATAGCTTTTAAACGTGGATGGCTTTGGTTTTCCAGAGCAATGGAAATATTTGTTTTATAAGACTTTAATTTATAGATATTACAGTGTTGTTTTTTTTTATAATGTAATTGTTTATAGAGTAATGTAAATATTGGGACTGGCTGAACTGTTTCCTTAATCTCATCTCTCTGTGTTGTATGAATGATCCATTTCAATTTTAGACAAAGCATTTTGTCTATTGTATAACTTATTTGTTGACCACATACCAGCTAAGAACAGTAATAGTTGCTTCGTAGTATCACTGGATTCAGAACCTAGCCTGATATGCTTTTGTAGCTGTACTTTGCCACTGCTTTTTCAGTTTGTCTATTGCTTTTCAAAAGGCTCAATTGGACAGACATATTGAAACATCCATTCTGGAAAGACTCCCTTAGCCATCCTGACAGTGATTCTTCAGACAGCCAGGGCTCAAGGTACTTAATGTTCTAGCAGATGTCTTCTACTATACATGGGAACAAAGAAATAAATAGTACAGTTTTAAAATATTTTCCTGTAAATTTTTTAGTCTTTGAATTTTGCTTAGGATTTTAATTTCGTTAAATAATTGATGAGTTAAGCTTTACACTATCCAGTGAGCAGTTTGGGGTGCTTAGGAACTACAGTATCCTATCAGTGTGAGAGAGTGTTTGCTTTCTGTAGACTAATTTCTTCTTGCTATGGAATGCTATTTTTTTTGTTTATATAACAGTGATGAACAGTAATTTGACTTACAATACTGTTCTTCAGAAGCTTTATTAGAACCTTTATAAAGGAGTTGATTTCATCTTTGTTTTTATGCATTAATATCAAGTCATCAAAAAACCTATCTAGCACATCATCATAGGCTTTTTTAGCCTTGTGAATGTAGTTGACCCATATTCTTTGTTTATAGCATGCAGCATTAATCTAATGCTTTTATATTTAAATGTGAAATATTCTGCATTCCTATATACGCAGAAACACCCAGCCCTTTTGTGAAAATTGTCTTTATACATTATACAATTGGCTTCTTCAAAATGTCTGTTAATCTTACTGACTTAATTTGTCAGTTTCCATATAGAGGTTTGTTTTTTTGTTTTTGATAAACAATCAGTTGTTCTAAATATTTGAATGATATTTCAGGTTCCATTCAGGGAACAAGTATAGAAATAACTTTATTTTAGAGTGCCGCATGCTTCTGTATTTTATCTATTTTTACATTCTCTATTACGTTGTTGCAATCCCTATTTCTGGTATCAGTGCTGCAGGATTTTTTGCTACTAATGTTTGTTCTAGTTTAAGATGCTGCTCTTTGTCTTTTAATTTTATTACTACTTTTATCACCAGGGCAAATAATCGAGATTTCAAGTTTATATCACAAAATTAGAATCTATTCAAAATATTGATGAGAGTTAGATCCACCTTTACTATATTGCTGAGCAATTCTCAGAGAATCAGAATAATTACTCACAATATATTGGACTTCTTGACTTTACTTCTGTGGGTCTTCTAATGATTCTGAAATATTCACTAAGGCAGTAATTGGCACACGTGAAGAATCAAGGACATGGTCTTGACAAGCAAAATAAGATCTGTACTTCTTTCAAAATATGAGGTCCACAGGAAAGGTTTATATGAACCAATTCCATGAGAATGGTACAGGAAAATACAGAAGCGAAGGCAAAAAAACTTGCTATTAACAGGTTAATAAAACAAAACCAACCAACCAAAATTATTGATCTTAATGCATGGTACAGGCTTTGGTATTGAAAGTATGTTGGTTGTGAATTTTTTCTCTGAAGACTGAGCAGTCTCTGAAACTTCCAAAATTACTCTGATATTCCTGGGTATAAATTTATTCCTAATTTCTTCACTGACAGTTGTACTAAGGGAGCTAGAGAGTTCTTTAATATTCTCCAAGTTACTTGCTCAAAAACAAATTTTCATCATTGCCATTACCAATATAAAAAGTCCTTGTAGTTCATATTAAAACAGGAGGATGATCTATGAGAATGACAGCTAAATTGTATGTTAATGGTTGCAATAAGTAATGGGTATGATCCATCTGATTTCTTTTAAATCTTTTTAATTAATATGTCTTATTAAACAGCAATGAAGACTTCGAGTCATGGAATACCAAGGGGCCAGAAGATGCTTGTAAAAACCTATCATCCTCAAGAGCAGATAACAAGTTACCAAGCAATTCTTTCAAAATAGGTAATATTCATTATGTTACTTTGAATTATGTTGTTGGTCTCACCAGCATGCTTGTTCCCTCTGTTTTGTTTATTTGAACGGTTAAATGCAAGTTTCTGTTCTTTTTTCAGTAGAAAATCCGACTGAATTGCGCCCCAAAAATGCAGCTGGTGAATCAAATGAATCCATATTTCTTCTGAGGTATGAAAATCAAAAGAACAGTCAGAAAACCCTTGAAACCGCCCTTCCCCACTCTCATCCCCCCTCCACCCCCCCATCCAATCTCTTAAGATGCTTTTTATTGTTTTATTTGTAATATTTTGTAAGTATTTACTTTTGAATTTTCTAACAGTTAAGACACACTTGAAATGCAGTTAAAACAACTTGTGCAGTTAAAGCAATGTTTTTTTGGCTTTCTGGAAGTGATTTTGATAGGCGTCTTGATTTCTTAACTGTTTGCCTAAACATAAGACTCTGCTGAGAACTTCTTTCTTTTGATATATGAGAATTTGCTTTGAATGTGGTTTTGCTAGCTATAAAAGAAATGTACGGCTTGAAATGCACTAATAAATTCTGCCTGCCACTTTTCATCACAAGCTATTGGTATTACTAAGTGCTGTACTAGATGCTGCTTGAATGATTTAATTTCTTAAAGCTAAAATTCTAAAGTACAGATATGGAAGGGAATTCCTGGCCTGTCATTTGGCACCAAAATTTACCTGACGACCAAGGTTAATCAGCTTTTCACAGCAGTAACTTCCGTGTGTGCAAAGGGAATAGATCTCACTCATTTCAGCTACTTCAATACAGTATTTTCTTGTCTTGTTTTAAACTGAGTCACAAGCTGAGAACTTGAAGTGATTTTTTTTTATTTTTTATTTTTTTCTCTTTTTTTCTTCAAGCATATGTAGATGCCAATTAGGTTTGGAAAAAATATATTTACATCTCTTATATGCATATATATAGATATCTGTATATATGTACACGCTATACATATATATGCATACAAACATCTCTTGATACATGTAGGAACCTTGAATTTGTCTTTCATCCAGGCTAGAAATCATGCTTTTTGAGTTTAGGAAATTTAATTTCTTCAACTTACAAGCAGATCCAAATTAGCACACTTAATATAGTTAGATGTAGCTAGTAGGGAATATTTAGGCAACGCTTTATTTCTAACTTTTAAAATTAAGTTACAGTTGAAAATGCAGAAAAGATACAATTTTTTAATCTAAATAAGGATGAGAATGAGAACTTTTGACCATTTGATTGCTGACTTTAATGAGCATCTTTAGTTCTGACTAATATTTGTATTTTTTAGTTGCTTTTCTTATTAAATTGCAACTAGGTGTCGATATTACTTTTTGGAAGTCAAGAAAGCACTTTTATTTTATGTTGCTGATAGAATCAGTGTTTCTTGGCCTGCTAGTTTTAATGGTTCTCAAGTTAAACACTTTGATATGAATTAAGGTACACTATCAAAGAGATTAGTTTACTATCAGCTGCATTAAAATTGCTAATATATGGTGTTCTTGTCTTACTTTTCTTTGTTTTCTAATTGTGAAACAGTTAAAAAAAAAAAAACAAAGCAAAAAGAAAAGTAATCCCACTTCACATTCATTTATGAAAATGAGGCTGCTTTTTATTCCCATTATCTTACGAAGATTTGGTAGTCGGAAGAGAGTAATACAATTAACTACTAATTTTGTCAAGTTGTCATTTTGTTTGTTACAAGGAAACGAGCTAGTCATGTTTTAGCATCCATTCCAGAGGCCTGACTGGACAAGAAAACAATCAAACTACATTTATTTAACAATCAAACAAACCCAGAAAGTTTCTTATTTCTAACTGATGGATGAATTCTAACTTTGTCAAGATGCGCTTGAAGACACAAAGATTGTGTTTTGTTATTGTGGACAATGTAACTTTTTTGTCTGCTAGCCTTCAAAGTTTACTGTGAGGCTTGAAAATGAAAACAAATAAAAACCCTAAACCAACAAACAAAACCCCACAACAGTGGCCTGCAGTGAGACTTAATCTGTATTCTGTTTATTTTGAAGTTCTCGTCCTACTCCTAGAACCAGCACTGCAGTAGAAGTAACTGATGTTATTATTGCCCCAATCCAAAATTCTCCACAAAAGGATTCAAGCATGACAAGGGTGAGTAGAAAAATTAAGAGGCAGTGATATAATCACAATCAAAACTTTAGCCTGGAGTCTACAACAAAGGCAGCTTTCTTTCTCATTCTATAATTATAACACAAGAGTGGTTCCTCCAGTAGTTTTTTCTTCAGTGTGTAAAAATATTTAAAATATTTTAAAAAAAAAAGTAAATCTTTACAAAGCTTCCAGTGCCGGAGTCAAATAAAATGTTTAGTTTCCCTTCAATTCAGTGCATAAAAGAGTGAGATTATCTTTTTTTATCCTTCTACATTTTAAACTTCAGTTGCAAGTGGGATTTTTGATTGTTTGTTTGTTTTAGAGTTTTGTCTTTCTTCCACCATTTTGTTTTTTCCACCAAATTATGTTTTTCATAATTTTTAGTTGCAAAGTCCAGACCTACCAATAACTACACAATTAAAAAACAATTTAGAATATATTGTTTGCACGACCAAACTCTGTGGCATAATATTTAAGTGAAGTATTACAGGAATAAGTGTAAACTTTCTTCTTTTGTGCAAAACAGTGTTTCAGAAAATTTTGTTCTTGTTCTAGGCTGAAAATGTGTACTCAAGTCAGCAGGATATGGAGTCAGCATTGAAGGAGCTCATTTACACTGAATCTGATCTTATCGTAATGCCAATCATTGACAATCCAAAGGTAGAGCAAAATAAAACATAAGAGTCAGGAACTTGTGGGTGAGGCTAGTTTTGCAGATAAATCTTTAATCAGGGTGAAACTCATTTCCTGTATTTTATAATTCAAATTTTAAAGCAGTTCCACCCAGTCATCTGGCAAGCTCTCATGCAAGTTTTTGGCTGTCTTTTATAGGCCTATTGTATTGCTAATTTGGAGAATAGAGTTATTTTGGGGTTGTAAAATGATGTTAAATAATGTCTTACAAAGACAGAATCTATTAAATGCTGTGTTCATTGGTTTTGTAGATTTGTTTTCTGATAATTTGCTTTAATGTCTATTACTTAAATGAGAACAAAGCTGAGTGTATTTATGGTATAAAGAAAACAAAGCTGTCCATGAAGCCTATATAGTTCAGGTGTTAAACTTTTGCAGAACAACTTATGTAATTCTCTAAGTTTTAGACATAATATTTCTAAAAAGTATGAACTTGCTTTTCTGGAAAAGGAGGTCTGAAGTTGTAAGAAACATAGCATGGCTTGGCTTGGACGGGACCTTACAGATCATCTAATTCCAACCCCCCTGCTATGGGCAGAGTTGCCAGCCACTAGATTGTGCTGCCGAGGAATCCATCCAGCCTGGGCTTGAACACCTCCAGGGATGGGGCATCCACAACTTCTCTGGGCAGCCTGTGCCAGTGCCTCACCACACTCAGAAAAACTTCTTCCTAACATCTAGCCTAAACTTTCCTTTCTTCAGTTTAAATCCGTTCTCCCTTGTCTTACCACTTGCTATGTATGTAAAAAGTCAGTCCCCCTTCTGCCTGTAAGCTCCTTTCAAGTACTGAAAAATGCCCCAGGAATAAGTACAGCCAATAGAGCACTATTTTTGTGTCTTTGTTTTTATGTTGATGGCTGAAAAACTTATAGAAATGCATTAAAACTAGTTGTGATGTTGTTTATTTCTCCAGATAATGAAGCAAGCACCAGTTAGATTTGACTCAAAAGCTTTACATATACCAGCATATTCAGGTATGGATCTGCTGACACCGGAACATTTGTTCTGTATATAGTGGTGTAACTGTCACAAGATTGATAGCCTCCCTTTGTAAATCAGCTGAGGTGAGGGGAGAGTTCATAACTTTTTCCTGAAGTTGAAGTTGCAAAAGTTATGTTCTTAACCAGACCAAAAATGAGTAGAATTTTCAAGTGCTGACAGCTATATACATATATAGCTTTCTTGTGCCCTCCTACAAGCCGTGCTTAAAAGCTTTAAAAAATAAGACAGACAACACTCTTTTAGCATGGAAAAACAGCAGGTTTTTATTTATTTATTTATTTGGTAAAATTCTGAGGTACTCAATCAGATTAAGATTTGACAAAAGAAGCAAAAGAAAACAGGATGTTGAAATGTGTAGCGTTGATGAGCTATGATACTTGAGAGCTTTGGCAGACCTACATATAATTGTGAACTGTTCCCAATGGGCAGTGTTGATTTGTGGATACGTTTTTGTTCTGTTTTGTCTATTATTTCTGGTAAGTATTTCCTCTGGTCTATTTACGGCAGTATTGTTAGGCTTTACAGTGCTTGAAGACGGATGTTAGACAAGCAGGTACTCCTAGAATTCAGATAGCACCTCTACCTAGACAGAGTGCCTTGTTTATTTTTTTTTTCTAACAAATTGACTCTCTATACTTTAAAGTAATTTGATAGTTGGAAAAGAATAGAATGTCCCCTAATCAAGGTTGCAGTAACAGATAACATTCTGAATCTGGCTCATGTCCTAGACAAAAATGGCCATGTTTAAATACCTGAGCAAGTGCTATTTCATTTAGTTTTGCATTTAATCATCTATACTATCAGTCTGGCATTCTGATGTATTCGGCTGTTATTGTCTGTATTTATTTAATAAGGGACAGGTTTTTGTTTTTGTGGTTGTAACTCTTCTACAGTTGTAGCTTTTTTTTGCTGCTGCTTTTCAACACTTTTACTTTATTGTTAAAAAAAAAAAAGTAAAAGAGAAATAGCAGAAATTCATACTGCCTTTCAACTTTGCTAACCTGAACTGTTCATTACAGACACAAGTTATGTGCCTTATCTGCATATAAAATAGATAGAAAGGATATCCTTAGATACTCTATATTGGACATGCCAGGATGGCAGATGAGTTATTAGTAAGTAACTAACCAAAACTGAGGAAATGTGTGATTACTAATGTGAACTGAATTGAGGAATGTGAACTGTCTATATTAATGTTAGTAAGTATTGTAGGTTCATTGCAATTGCTTCTGAGAGAATTTTGATGACATTCATTAGTTTTTTACCTCAACTTTGCTGTAAAGAAACAGCGTGAAATAGTGAAGTTCTGATTAGATTAAAATTTTCTTACTTATTCATGCTGATGTTACTTTCTAGTGTATTAAAACAACATAAAAGATCTTTAACGACTTGTTTGCTTCTTGTGTTAGCTGAGAAGTTGTCATCTCTGAAAGATGTGGACTGGAACGACTTCTTGCAACAAGCATGTGCATTGCTCGATTCCACTGAGAAGAATCCAGGAACAGCACGTTCTAAACTGAATTTACTGTCTTACTTCTGTACTGTGGCTGTCCACAAGGAAGTTGCAAGCAGGCTAATTAACTCTCAGCTGGTAAATAATAAAGCTTTGAAGGAATCAATATGTCTTATGCAGCATTGGCATAGTAGCATTGGCATAGTAGTTAATATAAGCAAACTGCATTTAGTTATATTAAAAAACAAAACAAAAATCCATAAAGAAACAGCTACTGGAGTAAAGAAAAATGAAAGTTAAGGATAAAAAAAGAAAGTATTGAATTCCATGTCTGTTTTCCTAATGGAGAATTGCTGTAAGTATGTATCCTATTATCACTGGAGAATTATTAATTATTTTTGCAATAATCCAATAACTGAATTGTCAATTAGCAGAAGACTTTAGAAATAAGTGCTGATTGTGCATTAACTCTCAAATCATTATTTTAGCATTTGGCAACTATATCACTTCTTAAATGTTTGGTAATACTGCATGGTAATGTATGTTTGTAAATGAAAGCATCGGTTTTTCATTTACATAGCAGTACTCATAAAGAACACAATGCTTACTTTCACATGCTGGTATATGTTTATCATTTTGGCTTAAGAAAAGAATTTTGGAAAAAATTGACATTTTTACACTCAGGAACTCTGTTCTTAATTTAGATGTTGGTCAATGTCCACAGCGTTCACCTATGAGTTTATTTATTTATTTATTTTACAAATGCTATCCAAAACCATTTAAAATAACTCTTAGTATGTTTTATTTTTATTTTTATTTTATTTTATTTTTTTAATCACTGGAATACATCAGATCACAATATCATTAAAATTTGCTTGTCTTCTTCAAATTATAGTTTCCAGTGTTTATCCAGCAGCTGCGTGCCGCCACCAACTGGGATATGTAAGTAACAATTATTATACATCCATTTTTTCAAGTATGAAATTACTACTGAATTTCACTAAGGAGTTTTTGAGGAGTTTTTTTGACCGTTCAAACCTTTGTGGTACTTGATTGCCAAGATGACGTACGTAAAACTGGTTTCTTGTTTGTTTTTTTTGGCATTGAGTTAATATACTGCACATTTCTGCGACCTAGGTTTATATTAAATGTCTAAAATTTTACCAGAAAGCTATATGACTTACTATATCAAATAGTATTACTTAAATTGCTGAATAAACCAAGCCATTCAATGATAGGAAAATGTTTCTACTGGTAGTTTTATTTTAATGTTAGAAATCTTTGAAGGTGATAGTGATAGTGCCCTCTGCTGCTTATTTAATAAATCTTGATAATACTGTTTATTTGTTTATTTAATGAAGCATTTAAAACTGATTCGCTGCTATACATTTCATCTTTGTTTTGTCAGCTTTACTAAAATGCTTATAAGAATCTATTGGGAGGGATTTGGTATTAAGAAAACTGAGTGGGAACATGACTGTCAAGACTGATAAATCTCCATTCTTCATTGCTGAAGGGTAAAAGCATATCTTTTTGCATGAATTTATTGCTAAATTAAGCTGAACTGCAGACAGAATACTGTAGTACATCAAAAAAACAAAAGGACAAAATTCACCCGTAAATAGCACATCAAATAATTCTTGCCCTTAATAATCTGTACAAAATACATGTAGGCAGGATATAAATTGTTTTTCTGACGTATTTTTTTTTTAAACAGTTTTTCTTTACCTGAAAAAAAATGTATTTCTTATGCAGACGTGCTAAAGTGGCTCGAGTGATTGGTTTGCTCGCACTGCACACATCTGAGCTGGGAGAAAATATACCTGTGTCTGAGGTGAATTTCCATTTCATTTTTTTTTAATAGTGTTGATGCTTTTACTTGTATGTCAGATTTTGACTACTTTATTTCTTGCATATGTGAAAAGGGGAAATAATTCAATTAAATACGTTAACCTGTGTGTTCGTTCTGTGTAGGTGTGGTTGTGATATTTAGAAAACTCTGGCAATGTTAGAGTATGAAAAATCACAGCCATTTTTTTCTTCTCCTTTACAGAACATCAAGTAGTCACTGTCATACTTCTGTTTTTTCTATGTGTGTGCGAAGAAAGTGTTGACATATTTTGCTATTCTGAAATGCAATCACTATTAGCATAGAAATAGTACAACTGCTTCTTACAGATGTTTTTTCCCCTTAATAAGAAGTAATGGAGTTGGGACTCATTTGAGTTTTCTCTCAACTCTTGAAGAATGAGTATAATGAAAAGTCAAGTGATCTTTTGTGGAGATGAAAACTATTTTGAATCTTCTGTTCATTTTGAATTCTCAGCAGCTGACTCAAACTGAAGGATAATTAATATGGTCTTATTTGTTTTGTTTTTGTTTTCATGCGTGGTACATACACACTGCGCAACGTAACAGTATCTGCTTTTCAGTATCTGTTTAAGCTGTGAAGCTGACATTGTTTTTGCTTTGTCAGATACAGTCAGTATTTGAATGTGAGAAACACAACTGCTTGTCCCACTCTGAAAATACAAGATTAAATGAACTATTGTAAGTTCCTTCAAAGACCACTGATTCCATCTCTCTGACTATGCCAGAGCTACCCAATAGCTAAGGCATGTTACTGGGGGCATTTTCCATTATCTTTTGAACACTCATAGGCACAGAGCATCAGCCCCACCTCTCTGGGAAGCCTATTCCAGTGTTTTGTTATTCTTGTGGTAGAGAATACTTTCTTAAGTGCCCAATCTGACCCTCCTCTGGCCCAGCTCTACGCTGTTCACATATGTCCTGTTCTCAAAGACCTGGGTGAAAAGCCCAGCACCGCCCTCTGCTTGCCCTCCTCAGGATGCGGTAGAGAGCAGAGAGATAATCTGCTTTCACACTGTGCAGATGTGGTATGTAGTAAATGCAGTTAATGGTTAATAGCTAACTTTTTTGGCAATGGAGTTATGGATTTTTATTTTTTTGGTCAAAACTCCAGTGTTTTTGTTGTTTTGTTTTTTCCCCTTTTACTGAATATTGCACTTTGTAATTTCATTATCTAGAAGAATTATGGTTATTTTGCATTTCTAAAAGTCATTTACAAATATAATTTAGCATTTTTAGAAATCTGCCTTTGCTTAAAAAAGCAAATTAAATGTGTTCCCAGTGACACTGAGGGACTAGAAAGAAACATTAGTTCTCAGTACTGCTTTGACTCCATTCTTACATGAATTAAAATGAATTTTATATGCCCTAATTAGGAAAATAATGGGCTTGAGTTAAAATATTGTTCAAAAGGTGACTGCTGTGCTTGCCCTAGTGACAGGTATTACAAGTTTTCCCTCTTAAAATAATTTCTCAATGTAAAAAAAAAAAAAATTTAGAATGCCTATAAGACTAGATTAAGGAAAAAAAAACTAATTATAATATTTTAGTGTCTTCAGTGTAGTAACTTCTGGTCTGCAGTCTTGATTCCCTCCTGCCCTCCTCAAGCTTCTAGAACTGGATGAATAGCTAGTTTATCATTCCTTGGGACTGTAAGCTATTTTATATCGTGTATTGCTTTTTTAAAAGTTAGAATTATTTTCTTGTTTTCTCTGCTTTTAAGAAGAAATAAAAACAACTAATTTTGAACAACCTTGTATACTGTAATAAAATATAGTATATTTTATCCTCTTATATGAACCTGTTGATGCTCCAGCTGAAGTTTCTTGATGGCTGATGTAATATAGGAAATGTTCAGACTATCCACAGCTTGATCTCAACATAATAATCTAAAATGATTGTGTAATTCAGTTCTTTAGGACTTCAGTCTATAACATACAATCCCTGAATGGTAAGCTCTAAAATAGTCCTTTACTAAAAGAGCTAAGGTTGCTGCAACTGTCTCAGTCCAAAAGGCTAATTTAACTTTTCTGTAGTACAGAGGCAAATACGGGAAATGTGGAGTAACACAGGGGAGTAATGCAAGTATGTACTCCTGTTTCTCCAAGATATGCTGTATGCCTCTAGCTGTAGGCACCTCTAGGATTTCCTGAGCCAGGTGTTTGAATTTATCTACTTGTTCTCTCAACCCTGTAAAAGTTTTTACCGTCCATAGAATCCATAGGGAAGAGACTGCGCAGTTAAACAATATGCTGTGTGAGGCACCAGTCATTCTTCGGTGTGAACCTGCCTTTGGTAGGGTCATTCTGAGACCCATTGGTTCTTACGCTATGCAACACTATGCAGGAAGCACAAACTTTCATGTTCATCTTACCTGTGTCAGTTATGAGTTATAGTGGGAAGCTTAAGGCTTGATGTTTTTTCTTTTTTCTTTTATTTTATTATTTATTTTTTTGCTCATCTCTATTCCAGATAGAAGTGTTCTAATGTTATTAGTTCCTCATGCTGAAGCTCTTAAAATATTGCTGATCCTCCTTCCTATTTTACATTCTTTTTCCAGATCCCAGTTTTACCTTTTTAAGTCTGGTGCCAAAGACTGCTTCCTCTAATATGAAGCAGACACATAAGTGATCTATCTACTGGTAGCTGATTTTCTGCTTACTTCCCATTCTGTTCTTAGTAACTACTAACAATTTTACTTTTTTTTTGACAGCTGTTGAGCAGACTTGATCTCTGCGGATGTCTTTCCCGCAGCCCACGTATTTTGTTTTCAAGTATGAAAAGTCTATTTAGAATTGCATGAAAATGCAGAACTACCATTGCCCCTGTGTGTGCTGTGCTATGTCTATTAAGTTTCTTTTCCACTGTTATTGCTGCATTGCAATCCCTTTGTAGTTTTGTTACTTCATTATTCACTCATCCAGTTGTTTTTAATATGATTTCTGAAAAACACTGTTACATACGTAACCACTAGAGGACACTAAAACACAAAAATACACTTGCATTTGCAAGTCAGCTACTATTTCTTGTAACATATGCTGGAAAAGTCTAGGCAGATATATATGACAGTGGAACTGCTCATATATTCTAAAACTGTTGATATATTTTAATGTGAATTCATTTGCAATTGGTCTATTTCCAATTATGTGTTTTTTAGAACAGTTCTTTATAGAATAGAAAAGAGTGACTGATCTTAGGATATGAAAGAAATTGACCTCTTGTATATTTATTCTTCAAGTCAGAATGAAGACATTTTGTGCAATTTCTTTTACCTGGCAGCTGCAATAAGAATTGTTGAGGCAGTTGCTGAAGATCAGTTCCTTTCTGACCTACTGATGGTTGTGGTGAATGTTTTTTTGCTATTTTTTTTTTTTCCAATGGAGCTGCCTTTTACATATCAGAAATATAATTTCTTCTTATCTATTCCTTGTTATCTTAGTAAAAGAACTAAAGCTCCCTACTTAGGGTTTGAAAGTGGTTCTTACAGGATTAACTGCTTGTGCTTAGAAAAATCTGCTTACCCTTAATTTGGAGAAAAAATCTTCCCAAGTTAGGGAACCTTGCTAATTTATGGCTAATTTATCTTACTGATGACAAGAAACTATTGATTTTTCTTTTCTGTGAATACTTGATGTTTCTCTCTGGATAGGCACATCTACTCTGATGTAAAATATTTGCCTTCACTTTTTATTTTAGTGATCCTCAAGGAGATCATAAAGCTATCTCACCAAATGCTTTTGTGTCAGGGTGCAGTGACCTTCTTTGTCAGGTAAAGGACCAGTCTTCCCCAGTGAAGGAATCACTTTCTGTCACCCTTTTTTGGAGACAAAATCTTTCCTGTTGTTTCTCTCTTTAAAATTTGCTGAGTGGAAATATCAGTCTTGCACTATGACCCCTAGGTCATAAGGCATAGCTATGCATTTTTTCCTACAGATATGGGTCCACTGCTCTGCTGAGAGAGGTTTTGGTGACCCTGCAATACAGTTTTCTTATCTGCAAGTTTCTTTGCGAAGCCTTTGGCTTATGGAACTCCATGTGCAAATGAATGAACTTGATATCCCATGTAGAATGGCAGAATGTCTCTAATACTGAGCTTAGAACGTCATTCTTTTGTCATAGCAGTAGAGTATCTTAATGCGTTTTCATCCAAGGTGAAACTGCATATAACTTGAGCCTTTTCTCATTCTTGTGATACAATTTGCTAGTTGTTTTGTACAACTTACACAGCATAGCTGCATCATTATAGGTTTAGCTTTACAGTCCCTTTTTCTAGCTAGTCTGATTCCTTCTACTTTTGGAATAGGTATACGGTTTGTTCTCATTAAAATTCTCACACAATGCTGACTTTGTCCTGTTTCTGACTTCTCTCCGATTATTCCTGTTTCTAGGCCTATACACATCTGCCTGTACTCCAAGGAGATTCAAATTAAAATAGAAGGTTTTATTTGAACTTTTATTCCAACCTGTTTAGTTTTGCTATTTTTATTGTAGAAGGATTATTGAAATCTTCTCACAATTGATCATCATTTGAGTTTATCCTTGTCTGTTTCCTCCAATGGCACTTAGCTTAAGATATACTGTTTCTTCTTATGCAAAAATAATACCCATGGGAAAAAAAAACCACCCAAGCTTTAGGAAGTAGATATACCCTAATCATAAGCTGTATCACAGCGTATGCATGAGTCCTTGCATATTTGCATACACATGTCTGCTGTTTTGCAAAATGATTCTGATGAAAATTTATCTTTCTAGCATAACAAGGATGGTCACCTGATACTTTTGATCCAATCAGATGACATTTGATTTTTTTGAGTGACTTTTAATAAGCTTCCAACCTCAAAAATGAATTGAAGGAATTTATTATGAACAATTTAGTCCAATGTTTCTAACTCATTTGCTTGCCTAGTGTGCAAAGGAGGAAGAGGAGAAAATAAAAGATCAGTATTTCTCAGGTAAATTAGGTTCTGCTGGCAGAAATTCAAAGAGTATTTGAGCAGTTTAATAAGGCAGAAATACAAATATAACTAATGTTAATGACAACAAATCTGTCTTACATGGGAATTCCGGATTGCTGGACCAACTGTTAAGAATCTTTTTTACCATATTTGTGGGAAGATTCTTTTCTTAACCATCAGAAAATTAGTTCTATCAATCTGAATTAATTAGGCTTGGTTTACTTTTGAAGTCAAAACCAAGTTAGTAGTAGAAAATAAGAACATTTCAGTTTGGTAACAGAAGTTACAGAGCTGATTGCACAATTAAATCACTTTTGTGATTTTTCCCGGATTAATTGCCTGAAGAATGCAAGAGGTGTACCTTTGTAAAGGAGATGTAATTGACTCTTTTCACAGAGACAGATAAGTTTACTTTTTTCTAAAGATACAACAATACAGTTTTTGATTTGAGTATCTGATGGCAGCTCTTTATATTCCATTTGAAAATTTACAGAGAATGTATTTATGCCAACAGAAAATGGTGTCACAGACATAGTTTTGTTGGTCTTTTTGTCAATCTTGAAACCTATCATCAAATTCCTTTCTCAGAATGGAAAGTACGGCTGCACATTCTTCACTGTTCAGAGTGCTGTGTTTAGGCACTGTATGCATTCTGATACAACTATTTGACTTGAGTCAGCACTGCCTTCCCCATACTGTGGTGTCATTTGACACAGCATTAATAGTGCACGGATGGTTTGGTTGTTGCTGAGTGGTGGGTGTGCACCTTGGGCCTCTTCACGATATTTTCATATTACATAGTCATTTGCTCTCTTAGTTAACTATTTGCATATTACTGCAGTTGATAGAACAGTTCTTACAAAAATGCTGGTAAATTATGACTTTAGCAGTGCAGATAGACTATTTGAAGCCGAAGATCTCAGTATTTCACTGTTAGAGTGAAATAACAATCGTATGTGGTGTAAAATGCAGCAGCTCAAGCTGTTTATGACATTCTAGTAATTCCTTTTTCTTTCTGTCCATTGTAATGTAAATGTACAGTGGGGAGTTCTAAGTCTTGCTTAATTAAAATATTTTGTTTACTTTTAAAAGTAGTATTTTAGTTATTTTTCACTATAAAATAATCACTAAATAATAATGTAGAAGTTATACTTCTGTATTTAATTCTCCAGTTATTCATATGTCCTAAATTATTCTCAGTTAGCTCTTGCAGGAGAACAACTTCAATTGAAGGGAGCTTACCTGCATGGCAGCTGTCTAATCAGTAATTTCTTTTAATGTTAACAGGAATTAATGTATACTGAGGACTAAATTTGCTCCAGAATTCTGAGGGTAGATAGGTCATCCTTGTTTTTTTCCTTTTTTCCATTTCAGAGCAGGAAATATGTAATGAAATGTTGTGACCTAGTAGTTATCGTTAAAGTAAGATAAGTACAAATAGTAAGGTATTGAGTAGGATTTATGTTTTTTAACTTTATCTTAAGGTGATAAACAGTTCCAGTTAACTTACAGAGGAAAATGATGATTACTTGAAGAATAGCACCTAGTTACCTTTGTTGTGTACGTGCTGTGTGGCAGTAAGCTGGGTTTTCCTGAGGCTCTTGTTGAACTTGTTTTAGTTTGTACCTCCTTCAGCATCATGTTCATGAGGTTTTTATTTGTTGTATTTGGGAATCTAAATGGAAAATATGCAGTGATTTCTCAGAGCGTTTCATATGTTATACGTATGTATACACAGTGTAAAAACTTAGAATGTGCATTTTAAGTTTTTTACCACGGACACAAAATTCTGTATAGCCAATTTAGTGTGACCTGCAGTTATTTTCATGAAAGCATAAGGGTGGTTACCCTCCAGCACTGAAAATGCGGAGAGTCAGCCTGTCAGCTATCCTAAATGAATGTGATATTAACAAATAAACTGTAAGCAACTTTCCTGGTAAGCTGCCTTTGGGAATACACCTCCTAGTTTTCTTTGTAAAGTGGGGCGCTGAGGGCACTGAGTTCTGTTTCACAGAGGAATAAGAATTCTGGAGCACTGAGAACACTTACTAGCTGCAGTCCCTTTTGTATTTAAACAGCTAGATCTACATGTAAAAAATGCAGTAGGGATACATGAACAGCTACCAAGCAGATTTGTCAGCTAAATGAGTTGGCTTTCTTGTGAATGTCTGTCTTGCAGTTGGCTTGACTTTTAAACTTAGATACGTAAAGGCTACTGTCTTATTCACTGTCTTCACCTGTTGCTTTCTTTGCTCCTAGGACATATAAACAGAAAGTCCTTGGTTTAGGAGAATGTTTTTTGATACTTAATGGAGTAGTTTCTGACCTTCTGTGCTTAGTGCATTCAAAATATTTTCATATATGCATTTTCTGTTGCTTAAGAAAAAAGGATTTGTAGCACAGTTTTGTTTTATTTTACTTCTGTATTGCTATTATGTTTTGACATGTTTCACAAAAACCAGGCAATTGAGTATTTTTTTTTACTCTTAGTATGTTTGGTAAGAGTTGAATGAGAGATTTCAAA